>NC_091120.1:140906987-141569487 GCF_040183065.1 Periplaneta americana
TGGTTTATTTAACAATGCTCGCAATTGCCGAGGTTATATCAGCGTCGCCGGTGTGCCGGAATTTTTTCCCCTCAGGACTTCTTTTACATGCCAGTAAATCGATTGATATGAGGCCTGTCGCATTTAAACACACTTAAATGCCATCGAGCTGGGTTGGGGTAGAACTTCGAGCACAGAACACTATACCGACTACGCTACTGAGGCCAATTTGGAAATGTTTGTGACTCGGAAACAAATTGTGAGTATATAAACTTATTTCTCATTACTCCATTTTTACTATCTCCTCAAAACCCTCCCCGAAAAAAATCCTGCGTCCGCCCCGGGCTATGGCATACGAGGTTCCAATGTTCTTGTGTAAGATATGACTTAGTGACGAATGTCACATTCAGCTCAATGGTTACGTCAATAGACCGACTAGTCGTTTTCTTGGTTTTGAACAGCCAGACATTATTACACAGAAACCTCTTCATTCCGAAGTGTGTGATTATGCTCATCTCCAGTCGTAATCAATATCGATATAGAGACCTCATTAGCACAACGTATTTTTAGGGATCTGTATTTTTTATCGCGCAAGAAACAACGCACGACAGTCATTAGTTTCAGCAACATGGAACCACCAGCCACAAGGACAAACACAGTCGCTTTGCTCCAGAAATACTGTGGAGAACGCATAATTTCCCGTGCAACACATTTTACTTATCCATCACTTTCATCTGACCTTATAACATCCGATACCTGCGTATAGTGTATGTTTTATGGAGAATCCATTGACAACAGTTGCGAATTTTTGGGAGAAGATAGAGGCTTTCTTTCACCAACTGCAACAACTTCTTTATTTGTAAAAATGTTTGAGAATATACAGTATTATAACAGTGTTGTTTGTACACCTCATATATTATTAAACTAACCTTTGAAATTACCATAAAATTCAAAATATATCAATAAAACTAAATTCATTATATTATTGTATTATACCGAAGTACATACAATATTTCCGTGCAGGAATTTTATATTACTATACGATGAAGAATGGGTGGAACGGAGAAAAATCCACTCCGGCACCGGGACTCGAACCCGGGTTTTCAGCTCTACGTGCTGAACCTTTATCCACTAAGCCACACCGAATTCCGGTTCTGATGCCAAATTGAATGCTCTCAGTTTAAGTTCCATCTTTTAGTTTCCCTTCAGTGGCCAACCCTCATGCACTGTGTCACAGTTGTGTGACAGTGGCACAATTATTTACGCATATATTATTGTGATGTACCGAAGTACACAGGGTGTTTCCGTGGAGGAATTAAATTATATATTTTCATAATATAACGTAGCGTTTTATTTTGATAATAGAACTGCACAAACAACACTGTTACATACTGTATGTCAATGTTATAAATGTTATATAGAAAATAATGAAAAGCATTTTAAACATGTTTTATAAAATAAAAGATGCCAGGAAATACAGAATTTTGTTTTAGAAATAAATGTTCATGTCTTAGTTCATTAAAGCGTTTTATTTATCTGCAATTTATGGATTATTAATTACATAAAAGAGCGATATCCATTTTCATTACTCTTTGTTTTGGCACATATTGTAGGCCTTCATGAGAGCGGCGAATCCAAGTTGTGAAGACTCGATCAAACACTCAAAGTCAGCTCGAATGATTTCTGTGGCAGTGATATTATGTAAATGACGTCATCCCGAGTAGACTAATTAGCCCAGTGACCGAGTAGCGCACACTAGCTCTTTCATTTTGTCTTAAAAATATGTAGGAATTCATTTTGATTTAGATCTGGAAAATCTGGCGAACAACCATTTTAATCAAATCTGCTGACTTAACTTCATGAAAATATAACCCTATTTATGAAACTCTAAAATCTTTAAGCCATTTGTCACTAGGACGTAAATTCGTCAGGAATTTGGACTGAAGACTGATTCACAATGAACCGGGAACGGAAAGAACGAGAACGGAAATAATGTTAAAATAAATACATTTAAATGTAAGAATTCACAATAGTTAATTGTGAATGCTCCCATTTAAATGCATTATTTTAACATTATTTCAGTTCTCGTTCTCGGTGTCGTTTTCGTTCCCGGTTTATTGTGAACCAGCCTTAAGTTGGCTTACATATGACAACAGCTGAAGTACGCCAGAGAGAGTATAGCCTTTATGTAAAAACAATTAAATCCACTTAAGATGGATTCTCGATAAACCGTAAAACATAACATGTAAAATCACACTCATTCAGGTTATAAATGGGGTTGTCCGGGACCCTCAATCAGAGACGGGTTTCTTTTACCTGCCATAATCTAAGACACATCTGACTTCACTTCTGTCCCACAGGAAGCCATTCCAGAGAAGTTTATCGTCTTTTACAACACAAGATCCTCGGACCGGGTTTGAATCCGTGTACCTCTAACCCAAGTCCATCCATAGGAAAGTACGGACACCACTCGAGTGCGTGGGGGGGGGGTCTGGCCCGAATTTTAGGTAGTTTTAGACAAATCTTTACAAAACTTGCTATTACATGAGAAGAATTCCGTTAAATCATATTAGCCTATTAAAATAGTCATTATGATTTCAACAAGTTTAAAACGTTTCATCATTCTCCCTGTTACTGTAACGTCTGGTGAACGCGGGTTCACTAAACTGAAGTTAATCAAGAACAACTTAGGAACACGTTTAGATCAGGGAAAACTCAACATTCTAATAAAGCTATCGTTGAATATGAACTGTAATCAAAGGTTAACTTCAGTGAGGTCATAGAAAAATTTGTATGTGCTGAAGTCAGACAATTCAAGATGCCATCGTCCACCGCCGTAGACCGTGAAACGAGCGGGTCCAGTTTCAAATCCTAGCTGGAACAAGTTACCTGGATGCGGTCTTCCCGAGGTTTTCCCTCAACCCATTAAGAGCAAATGCTAGGTAACTTTCTGTGTTGAACCCTGGACTCATTTTGCTGACATTTATTACCTTAATTTCAATCAGATGCTAAATTAATAACCGTAGTAGTTGATAAAGCGTCGTAAAATAAACCAATAAAAATGTCGCTTCGAAATTAGTTCCGGACTAAGGTAGTGTAAAATGGCTTTTATAAGTGTGGTCTTTCTGTCAGGATATATTAATGTACAATTAGGCTACAATACATTGACATCTGCAATTTTCCTTAAATATAGCATATTTAATATTTTCACCAAGTTTTCATGCATTTACTTTTAAAATTACAACTTATTTTTTGCTGATTTTGTGACTAATTATTAGGTAAATATATTTATAAACCGAAAGTTTTTTTTCTGAAGTATTATTTCCGACAACGCTTTTCAGCCACATACCTTCAATTAAGTTTTGAATGTGAGCCACTGTATAACACGTAGGGAAGACATTTCTAGAAAATTTTTTATTTTGTTACGTTGGTAGTAAAGTTAGGTAACGTAACTTCCCGTCCCACGTATTAAATTCAGACTGCGGACTAGCAAATCGTGTTATATTGAGATGCCAAATTAATATAGCCTACTCAGCATTTAAGATAACTTACATGATTTCTCTTTCTTATTTGACGTTACGATCACATTCAATGAAAAATGTTTGAGTATATTACTGTGATCTCCCAATAATACGGAATGTTATTTCTTGATTTTGCAACACTGAAAAGTAATGGTGCGTTCTTGGTATAGCTACCATTTAAAGGCTATTTCAATTTGCGCGGAACCTTCATCCAGCCTTGCTGTTCAGTTTGAGCATTTCATTGTTGTTAATAGCCTATAACACAGAACAACAAGAATAATTTTGTTCCGACTTAAAATAATGTGTCCCTTATGATTTGATGTGCGCTGAATCCGAAAATGTATCCCTTTTCTTTGAATCACTTATGGTTTTAAAGATATAGGCCTAGTATGATTTCACTTTTCGATAAGAGCTCTCCCAGGAAATATCTGTCGCGGGTTGGGGGTTGTAAACCAAAACGAAAGTTAATGCATTTTATGAGTTTATGACCTACTTCCTGTTTATGAGTTTATAACTTATTTCCGGTTTCTTATTGTTGTTGACATGTTATTTTGTACTTCTAATAAATAAACAGGTATTAGTACCTTCTATTCAGTAAATTTCATGACAGTTCAAAGTGAGGTCTACGCAATGAACAAACAAGGGTGTGGTTTTCAGTATTTGAAAGAAAATTTTACCTTTTGAGTGAAGGCAAATTAAAAGAGGGCATTTTCATCGGTCCACAAATTCACGAAGTTATGGCTGACTCCTTGTTTGAGGAAAAACTTTCCGTTACAGAAAAAATAGCATGGAGCGCATTCGAAGATGTTAGGTCAAATTTTCTTGAAAATTCTAGCGCAGACTACATAGAACTTGTTGTGGAAACCATGTAAAGTGCATATGAGAAAATGGGGTGTAATAAATGTCTCTCAAAATACACTTTTTATATTCTAATTTACATTTCTTTCCTCTTAACCTTGGAGCGGTAAGCGACGAGCATGGGAAAAGATTTCATCAAGAAATATCTGAAATGGAAAGGCGATATAAAGGAAGATCATCATCCAGCATGCTTGCAGACTATTGTTGGCTCCTTGTGAAATACAGTCCCGGGTATAGTTATAAAGATAAGTCATCCAGAAAATTATTTCAATGTAAGTTAAAATTCCGAGGTATTTCTCATATGCATGAAATATTTTTATTGTTATTGTGTTTTAAGCTATGTTACATAATTTTTCTATCCAGTACACATTTTTCAAGTATTGTGAGGAATTTTGAATCCCTAGTGTGTTGTAATTTTATCAGTAGCAGCAAAAAATTAAATACAAATAAGTTTTGTCATAAAAAATTCAATTCATTTTCCCCGGAAAATGGTACGTGATAGGGTAAATGGATTTTAAATTCAGATTTATAGGGCACACTTATTAGTAATATTCACCTATTTTTTATTTCGGAGCAAGACAAAAAATAAAAATTTGTTGTTCAGTTTTATTAGATAAATATATTTATAAACAGAAGGTTTTTTTATTCCTCTTGCCCAAGTATTATTTCCGGAGCAACAGATTTGAGCCACATACCTTCAATTCAGTTTTGAATGTGAGCCACTGTATAACAGGTAGGGAAGACATATCTAGAAAAATTTTATTTTGTTATGTTGGCAGTAAAATGAGGTAACGTAACTTCCCGACCCACTTATTAAATTCAGACTGCGTAGTAGCAAATCGTATTATATTGAGGTGCCAAATTAATATAGCCTATTCAGCATTTAAGATAACTTACATGATTTCTCTTTTCTATTTGATGTTACGATCACATTCAATGAAAAATGTTTGAGTATATTGCTGTAATCTATCAATAATATGGAGTGTTATTTTTTGATTTGCAACATTCAAATGTCATGGTGCGTTCTTGGTATACCATTTAGAGGCTAGCTATTTCAATTTGTGCGGAACTAGGGTGATCAGATTCATATCGATAGGAAAGAAGACACAAAACTTCGAAAAGGAGGATATTGTTAAAAAAAAGAACAAGAAGACAAAATATGTACTTAGATTTAGGCTTAGGCCAATATTATACTATAAATACGTCAATATCTATTTTCTTACAAAATATTTATAGTACAGATTTAGGCTTGTATCATACTTAAAGTATGTTAATATTACAAAAATAATTATGATAAAACTTAATAATAATGCTTATACAGTTAGCTACGTACATACGGAAAGTCAAGGGAACTATTAGTATTATTATTATTATTATTATTATTATTATTATTATTAAAGAGGAAAGAAAATATCTACCCTATTTATATTTAGGGTTAGGCCTATATTATACTTAAAATTATGTCAATAGGCTATCTATTTTTTTACAGTATACTTATAATAAAACTTAATAATATGAAATTATTTTACAATTAACTACATAGGCCTATGAAAGCCAAAGAAATTATAGCTATTATCAAAATACGTATAAAGACCGCAAAAAATGTGAATTTAATATTACTTTGTATGCAAAGAGAGTTATAATCGTTGGCAAAGAGTACATTCTGTCGATTCTGCTGCCACCTACAGGAAAATTATTTGAAAAAAGCATCAAATCAGATAATTTCAAAATATCAGACATACAAGTTACGAAAAAGAGGACATTTCTTGATTTTGTACAATGTCTTGACCTCACTCCAAGGGAAAAATTAAAATTTAACACAATCCTTCAGCACTACGAATACGCCGAACGAGAAATTACTGCGATGGAAGGAATGTTCTAATCTTCAATAAGAAATACAATAAATAATAAAACCAAAGAACATAACGAGTTAGAATCAGATAGGGAAAGGAAATGTGGTCGAAAACAAATAACTCTAAGAACAGATAGGGAAATTCGACGAATCACTTCGTAAAACCGAAGAAAACCAAAGATAATCAATAAGATCCTAGAGAAGAAAGAAGTAGTTTCTATCCGGATTCTACAGAGATGATTCAAGGAAATGGGAATACAATGTTTTATACCTCTAAAGAAAGCAAAGTTGACTGAAGAAACGACTGCAATGGGCCAAAAAAATATAAGGATTGGGCAAAGGAACACTAGAATAAGATATGCAATCATGTGGCATTATTACTAGAGGCACTACCAACTTAAACATTCTCCCCAACAAAAATAACTAATCGCGAAGTCAAATAGAAGTGACTCAAATCTATCCTCATAGTTTTCATTATCATATAGCTTATCTCGCGTAAACAAAATTCTAGCCGAAATGCATTGCGCCCATTATTGTTTCAATTTCCATAAGAAACATGATTGCCAGACATTGTAATACAGCTTGCTTAGCTTTTTATCTCAGTACTGCATATAAGTGCTAAATTTAAAAGTTCATTAAAATATTTGCGAAATGGTGGGCCCTGACAAATGTTTCTTTGGGGGGGGGGGGAGCACAATTGGTATGAATGATCTTTTCTGATCTAATGGTCATCGTGGTAACAGAAAGACCAAGTGCAAAGAATTGTGTGCATTTCGTAAAGTATATTGTAATATAATAATAATAATAATAATAATAATAATACTTTGATTATATTGTAACATAAATTAGTACACTACATAACAGATCTACATTTTCATCATGAACAGTGCAGAGTTTCTTATTCTAACAAGCTTCTGACTAAGGTGCAATTGCATAAGCCAGACATGTCAAAGTCAAATTGAGTACCAGCTATAAATTTGTAATGGGCGACCATTGTTTCTGGCTACAACACATACATAGAAGGAAACATGCGGGGCGGGAGGGAGTAAGCGAGACGGTATAAAGACCTTGACGTCTGGAAGAATGTATAACAATTACACAAACACAATGGAACACTTCATGAGAGACAGAAATGTGAAGGCAAATTAAAATTCAATACTGAGTTAAATATGAGTGAAGGGAGAAATAAAGTCTGTTTTTATAGAATGTAGCTAGCCGAATAAGGCAGCTTGTTTGTTATAAATAGGGGTGGATTCGTATGCACTATAAACGACAAAATATACATGCATGTATGCACTTAAAAACCACGTTATATACATTAAAAATAACAAAATATGCATTCTTGAAATTGAAAAAAAAAAAATTATTATTGATGATTTTTGTGTTTTATATATATATATATATATATATATATATATATATATATATATATATATATATATATATATATATATATAAGAACATTGAGACACCATCAGTTGTCAGTTGCTAAAGTTGCGTGTCCTTCAACCTACTGCTTAAGCAGTACACTTCTAGAGCATTTTTCGTTAGGCATCGTTGATAAATTATTGCGATGTACCGAAGTACATATGATATTTCCGTGCAGGAATTCTGCGTTATCATATGATGAAGGATCGGTGGAGTGGAGAAAAATTCTCTCCGGCACCGGGATTCGAACCCGGGTTTTCAGCTCTACATGCTGACGCTCTATCCACTAAGCCACACCGGATTCCAATTCCATTGCCGGCTTGAATCCTCCCCACCGATCTTTCGCCTGCACGGAAATATAAGTTACGTACTTCGATATATCGCAATAATATAATAGTCCACACCTGTGGAGTAACGGTTAGCGCGTCTAGCCGCGAAACCAGGTGGCTCGGGTTCGATTCCGTGTCGGGGCAAGTTACCTGGTTGAGGTTTTTTCCGGGGGTTTCCCCTCAACCCAATATGAGCAAAGGCTGGGTAACTTTCGATGTTGGACCCTGGACTCATTTCACCGGCATTATCACCTTCATCTCATTCAGACGCTAAATAACCTAAGATGTTGATAAAGCGTCGTAAAATAGGCCCTAACCTAATAAAGTAAAATAAAAAATGATATAATATGTATAATCACTTAGTGATTTAAGACGTCACTCATTCCGTCGGATTCCGGCCATTTAGTCACTCGTAATGAGTGCACCTCAGCACATTAGAATGGTGGACATAACATAACATCTGTATGTATAATATTACTCAATAAGTCCATCTGTCTAGTCAGTTGGTGTGGGTTGGGAATGCGCACTATAATTGTGTACCAGGATCTGCCAGAAGGGGGACTTGGACGAATTGACGCTACAGGAGACTTGTAATTTTTTTCTAAGACTGTACGTTATTTGGTAGATACGTTGATACAGTAGATTGAAAGAATTTTCGCAAGCTCGAGAATTAGTGACGGTTAGGGTTGGTTTGTTCAGACTTTTGGTACGCCTTGCATATATGCTTTTAGTCGATAGATATATAGGGACATCATTTTATTTTTACTTCAATTTTTATTGTATCTGAATTTTTGAATGTACTTCACTCCCACCCCCTCTACTAGTAAACTTCCAATGGTTCTCCACACAACAGAGGACCCGTGTGCAGTACTGCGTTACTGAGTATAGTAAGTTCCAGAAATATGTTCGCGTTTTCCAGTGACGAAAGAGTTTTCAATATTGAATCATATTTTTGCACAGGTACTGTCGTCCGTTTGCCTACGTCGCATCCCGGTTTCCCCCACCTGCTTCTGTTCGCCCCTCTGTAAAGTCTAGTAGCTGGGCTGTCTTAGCTCTTTTCTGAAAACATTAATTTCTGTTAGGAATTGGACGTCTACGTAATATTATACAACTGTTTAAAATAACTTAAATAAAAGGGCCTCGTTAAGTAATTAACTGTCACTTGATTCCCCCTCCTTTCTACGACCCTGCGACAAAACCAGTTGGACGGACAGTAGATAGGATGTCTGAGTAATTTTATCTTTTCGGATCGGGCAGAAGTAAAGATTGAATTTACAGTACATAAGGTACTCTTTTATAGAGTAGGCACAGAATTATTTCAACATGAGTTACTAGTACGAAGGATGAAACTGGCAATTGGAATTAGGTACAATAGTCTATAGTGCGATAATATGCACAAAAGAACTGAAGCCTGTATCGAAATTAACGGCCACCATTTTCAAAAATGTGTTTAACTATCCATATTACGATTAGTTTTCAATTTAACTTCATTCTCTACATTGTACGCTAATGTGCTGTAACAGTACAATATACACCGCATAATGAATACGTCCGAATGGATTGCTCTATTCGTGAGTAAAAACACTAAGTGTTAATACAGTACTGTATTTTGATTAAACAAAAACCTAATGAAAATTATCAAACTCAAAATCGCGATACTTCCTAGTTTACGTAAATGGATGAACTTCTTTTCTTCCCTCCTATACCTAGTAGAGTGATTTGTATTTTACGCCAGTGTCATCGAACTCCAGTCTTTTTTTTTAGTAGGTTATTTTACGACGCTTTATCAACAGCTTAGGTTATTTAGCGTCTGAATGAGATGAAGGTGATAATGCCGGTGAAATTATTCCGGAGTCCACCACCGAAAGTTACCCAGCATTTGCTCATATTGGGTTGAGGGAAAACCCCGGAAAAAACCTCAACCAGGTAACTTGCCCCGGCCGGGAATCGAACCCGGGCCACCTGGTTTCGCGGCTAGACGTGCTAACAGTTACTCCACAGGTGTGGACAACTCCAGTCTTGGAAGGAGGAGCAAGCGGTGTTTCCGGTTGTAGACCTTAATCCAAGGATACAGCCAGGTTAATATTAAAAATGTTAGTAAAAATAAAATGATGTCCCTGTGCAAAGAGAAGTATAACCGAAGAAATATACACCGTAGACTCTGACAAAAGCATGTCTTATTATTTATTAATGGAGAAAAATTCGTTCCGGCACCTGGAATCAAACCCAGGACACTCAGCACGTGAAAACCCAAGTTCTCACGAAATCAAACAACGTTTGCCAAAGGGGACTTATCGTATGGCAGCCGGTAATTTTTCTAAGACGATATCAATAACATACTGCACAACAATGCAGAAGAAAGAAAAGTGATCCCGGTATATGTAAACATAAAGACGAGATTAAATAAATTAATTAGAATTTACATTTCGTATGATATCTTCAGGAAAGTAAGCTTTATATAAAAAGTTTGTTAGCACTCTTACGTAGTTTTATGTATGTGTGTGTGTGTGTGTGTGTGTGAGAGAGAGAGATAGAGAGATTGTTTTAAGTTATGCCCTATTATAATTTGTAGTAGACATACAGTTCAAGCCTTATACAACTCGGTCCGAAACATCGCGGATATGGATGTAACACTGTAAGAAACATGCTCCCCGAAAATACCTTTATTAAATGATCATATTCCGATATACTGTACCACGGTCAAGCTATAACGGGAGGAGGAGGTAAATGATGTCCCCCATAATCTTGTTATATCTCGATTCTATAATTTTGCTTTGCTCCCCCCAGTGAAACTGTTCTCTCTCCGCCTATGTATTAGAATTAGATCATCAAACAAAGGAAAGAAATCGAAATAAATTAATACTTTTCTATAGCACGCGAGACTGGTACTTCAAACTTGAATTTTTCTAAGTTGTCTGGTGCGGGAATCGACAGTTTAGATTAGTTTAGGTGTTTGGTATGCCATCCATATAGACTATGTATCTGTGACAACTTAGGTTAGGTTAGACTTTTTATGCTCGACCATGCCGAAATGTAGTAATTTTACACCTGGTAGCAGCCCTTTAATGGATCTCATTAAAGTACACTTATTCATTAAAGTTCAGGTCTTCCACCAATCAGAAAACACCATTGTAGCAATATGAAAGCGCAAGTATCGATTATTCTCGGATATGCAATCGAAAGACAACTAGCGAAACGTCACGGAGGCTGGAAATCCAATGCTGTCGCAGAAGGTTATGTTCTGTTACTATAATAATTAGCGTTAATTGTAAATAATATTCAAATAAATTCAATTTGTCATCTCGTTTTTCAATGTCTAAATCAATTTCAAGGTTATATCAAGATTAATGTTCATTTTACTCTCTAGATTATATCAAGGTCAATGACATTTGTTCCTAGGAAAAAATCAATACTTTCGCGTCTGCGCACATCTCACAGTTTACGAGATATTGCTTGCGCTCGTCTCATAAACATACTCGCGTCTTAATTACTACCATTATAGACTCGTTGCATAATGTACTATTTTGTATGCTTTGCATATACTAAGTGAAGTGAAATATGCATTTCGAGTTATATTTTGAAATGTTCTACTCCTTTATTTCAGTATTAAATAATCAGGTCAATTTAGTGTGTCCACCGGCCACTGAACAAATATTGCACACTTTTATCATTACCAATGTGACGCTATAAACCAATTTTCAATACTTTTGTCACAGCCAGTACTCATTTAAAAAAATACACTGAAAGAACTATGTATATGTAATTATTATGAAAGTCGCTATATTTTCTTCCTGGAAGTACGATCCACTTCCAATAGATGGCTCTCAACATCAAAGGCAGGGCCAGCAATACTTCAAACGAAATTATACTAAATGTGAGGAATGTTACTACAGGTGTCTAGTATTATGCGACAGATTAAGTTAGGTTTGATTTGATTAGGTGTGTAGTATTATGACAGAGGTTAGGTTAGGTGTGTATTACTATGTTGGCGACACTGAAACCCACTGTTACATTAACTAAATATGGCGGTATTCTTCATTCGCGCACGACGATTTTCGTATATCAATAAGATACGTATTTAGGACGGGTTGGGTGGATATACGGCTCTCCCAGTGATCACGTCAATTTCTACTAATTAATACTATAAAGCCAAGGCATTTTCAAGGTATTTTATCAGGTTCCTATAGTGGCTGGGACATAAGTAATATTCACCAATAATCATTTTTAGGCTGCCTACACCGATCAATTCTTTCCAATTTTTACCCGGTTTCTAATATGTTTTCAAATCGACTCACGTTCTATACGAATTCTGTACATTCTCTCTAAAAATTATACAATTTTACAATTTTCTTCGTCAAGAAACATTGAGTGTCGTGTGCTATAGAAACTCCCAAATTAAATATAAATAATATAATTGACAGACTTCAACAGTACACATCGAACCGATATAATCATTTACTAAGGATGGAACCAAGTCGTCTCCCGGTACAGCTTTTCAGCTACACACCAACAGGAAAACGAAGTTTGGTCGCCCGAAGAGACGATAGATATATAGACAGACAGACAGATTTATTCGTTCTATAATATTCTTACATTTGCTTTATAGCATAGAATAAAGAACATGTCCAATTCATACGTTTAACAATAAAATGCAATACACATAAAATGCAAATATGAAATGTGTACAGAATTAATACCTTAATAACAGTAATATTTTATACAATGTAGTATGTTTACCATTTAATAGTATTATAATATTTACACAGTACTGTGAAATGTCAAAAATTCATCTATTTTTTATTTTTTATTTTATTGGGTTATTTTACGACGCTGTATCAACATCTCAGGTTATTTAGCGTCTGAATGAAATGAAGGTGATAATGCCGGTAAAATGAGCCCGGGGTCCGGCACCGAAAGTTACCCAGCATTTGCTCGTATTGGGTTGAGGGAAAACCCCGGAAAAAACCTCTACCAGGTAACTTGCCCCGACCGGGATTCGAACCCGGGCCACCTGGTTTAGCGGCCAGACGAAAAAAAATTCATCTACAGAATAGAAAGTGTGAGATATTAAGTAATTTTTTAGTTTTACCTTAAATAATGCAGGGTTTTGGCTATGATTCTTAATGTCTTCAGGAAGACTATTGAACATTTTTATCGCCATGTAACGTACTCCCCTTTGAAAGTATGATAAATTTGATGATGGCGTAAGAAAATCATTCCTTCTGCGGGTATTTATACTATGTATGGCTGAGTTAGTTGGAAAATTTTCTTTATTACATAAGAGGAAATTTATTGTAGAGTATATTTATTGATTTGTTAAGGTTAGAATCTCTAATTTTTTTAAAAATAATCTACATGATTCTCTAGCCTTTGCTCCAACTATTATTCTAATGGCTCTTTTTTGTAATAAGAATATATTTTTACTATCTGCAGAATTTCCCCAAAATATTATTCCGTAGGACATAATGGAATGAAAATAGGCAAAATATATTGTCTTTAAGATACTGTCATTTAGAAATTGTTGTAACGACCTAATTGCGAAGCATGCTGAGCTAAGTTTGGGGGTTATTTCTTTGATATGATTTTTCCAATGTATTGTATTATTAATATGCAAACCAAGGAATTTGGTTGTTGATGTTTCTAGTAGAGGTATATCGTTGATAGTTGTGTCCAATGTTTCAGAGATGAAATTTGAAGTGGTTTTAAATTGAATTATGTTAGTTTTATTAATGTTTAATGCTAGTTTATTGGTTGTAAACCAGTCATAAATTTTAAGGAGAATTATTTCTGTTTTATATTTGAACGTGGCAAAGTTCTTCTGTAATTATAATACTTGTGTCATCTGCAAATAAAGTGGGATAACCTATTCCTTTTATTATGGGGCCAAGGTCATTTATAAAAATTAGAAAAAGAAGAGGCCCTAATATAGATCCTTGTGGGACCACTGTATGAACATTTCCCCATGTTGAAGTAGATTTAAAGGAGTTATTAAATGCGTTGATTTCAACTTTTTGTTTTCTGTTTAGGAGATATGACTCAAACCACTGATATGCTATGCCTTTAATACCATAGTATTCTAATTTTTGTAGTAGAATTTTATGGTTAATACAATCAAAAGCTTTGGAGAGATCACAGAATATCCCTCCTACTAGTAATTTTTTATTAATAGCTTCCAGAATTTTATCAGTTAAATTCAACGTCGCTTGCTCAGTTGATTTATTCTTTCTGAATCCAAATTGTTTCGGAATGAGAATGTTGTATCTATCAAGATGATGATATACTCTCTTATATATAACCTTTGAGAAGACTGGTAGAAGGGATATGGGCCTATAGTTTTCGGGCGAGGGAATAAGGGAATAACAACTGAATATTTTAGTCGCTCTGGAAATACACCATTAATTAAACATTGAAAAGTTACATAAATAAGACAGGGGCTTGGCAATTATTTGTGAACTGGCTTTTAATATTTTGCTAGTAATTTCATCATATCCCGAGGAATTTTTAGACTTTAATTGCTTTAGAATTGTAATTATTTCTCGTGAATTTGTTGGAAATTTTTTAATATTTGGGAAAGTTACAGGAATAGATATTTTCAAACAATGGATGGCATTATTATTATTATTCTGTGGGATGTTTAGGTTATCAGTTATTGAGAGAAAATGATTGTTGAATATGTTCGCAACTTCTGTTGCATCTGATGTTTTTCTATTATCTGTTACAAGAGTGTAACCTTGTTCTAAACTTTCCAGTTTCTTTTTTTATTATGTTCCAAGTTGTTTTGATTTTATTATTTGAGTTTAGAATAATTCCGTTGTAGTAAAGTTCTTTGGCTTTTAAAATTACTTTGTGTAATATTTTAGAGTACTTTTTAAAGTGAGCTATTAATTTGGGGTCATTACTATTTCTACTTTGAATATAGAGAGACCTCTTAGTTTTACAAGAGATTTTTATGTCTTGTGTAATCCAATTGTTTTTAGATGCTTGAGAATTTTTGTACTTTACAGGAAAACTGGATTCAAAGATATTTAAGAATGTATTATGAAACACATTGAATTTACTATTCATATCATCATTATCATATACTGATTCCCATGTTTCATTTTTTAGTTTAGCTTCGAAGTCCTTTAAAGATTCTTCATTTATGACCCTTAACCTAAATTTATTCGGGTGTTTTGATGCAGGAATGCTATCGTTTATTCTTATTAGTTGAGCATCATGGTCTGAAAGACCATTTACAATGGGAACTGTGCGGTAACTATCTAATTTATCTTTCCTTATAATTATATTATCAATTGCAGAAATTGATTCTTTTTTATTGTAGTTGGAAAATTGACTATGTATTAAATTGAAGGTTGCTAATAATGTGTTAAATTCTTCTTTTTTAGTGTTCTCAGTGAGATAGTCAATATTTAAGTCTCCGCAAAACATGTATTAGTGTTTTTTTTTTTTCATGTAGGCCTATGTGTTGTAATGTATTTTCTAGTAGATGAAGAAAATGTTTGAAATCTCCAGAGGGCGACCTGTATATACCTATAACTATAAGATTACCAGATTTTAGTTCTAATTCTACCGCACACAGCTCTAAATCTTTTTCTCTGCTAAATTTTGAAAGGCTGATATTTTTTAAATTTATATCGTTTCGAATAAATATACACACACCTCCCTTCTGTAGATTCTGTCTACAATAGCTATCTCCTAGTTTGTATCCTTCCAGTGAAAGTGCCGATAATTCCTGTTGTTTCATATGATGTTCAGTGACGCATATTATATATGGGTTTATTTGTTCTATTTCTAAGAATGTTAATAACTCTGGTGACTTGTTTCTAAGGCTTTGTATGTTTTGCTGAAATAAACTAAACTGACTTTCGGTATCTTTTGTTTTTGAATTTGAATTAACCCTACAAAATTTATGATTTGTATTTACTTCACTGTTCTGATTACCTGTAGGCTTACTTTCTTTTTCTAATTTATATTTTACCCTAAAAAAGGAGATGCTCTATGATGAACAGCAGGAATTATATTGGTAATCACTGGAATCCTACCCTTTATTCTATTAGCGATCAGATGCGAAAGCTTCTTCTTGCCTCTAGAATTCAAGTGTAGGCCATGAGATGTATAATCATCTCTCTTAATGCTACATACCTCTATCACACCAATATGAGAGGCATTGGGTCTGATCAAGGCACGTCCGAGTCGTGCATTCATACTCCTCACCCTGCTATGAAGCCACGGCTTGTCATACCTGTCAAAAAGCTCCACTACCTCCACATTTGTGTGGCTGCTGCCCTTACTCATGTTCTCTAGATCTTTCTCAATAGAGTAACTAACATCTCTATCCAGGCTGTTCCCTGGCCCACCCACTATTACAATATGATCCCTCTCGGTAAAACCAGAAGATAGTTTTACCAGATCTTCTGTAACATGAGTAAGTCCAGCACCAGGTTTTACTATGCTACAAGTCTCATAGTCAGTCCCTAATTCCTCTTTCGACAGGTTTGCTATTCCCCTCCCGTGACTGCTCCCCAGTAGCAATACTTTACTTTTTCTACCATCATCTTCAGCAGAAGCCTGTTGTGGAGGATTTAGGGATGGTTGATCAACTTCCATTGTTTCTAAAACATTGAATCTGTTGGTCAACTTTACTTCACTAACATCCTCAGCAGAGAACCTTCTCTTCCTACGATTTCGTCTGGATACAACCTTAAAATCATGCAAATCTGGATTGAAAGTTGAAGCAACATTTCTACTTCCCAATTGAATTTTGAAAAGTTCCAGCTCATATCGTAGGTTGGCGATGGTTTCCTCCTGTTTTACAACTAATGTTTTATAGTGACAGAGTTCACATGACCAGTTATCGCATAGACTAACCTCATCACTACTAGTGTTACTACATCCGTAACGAAACCACATTCTACAACTGTCACAAAATACTCCCTGTCTAACTTTCCTACGACACGCACCACAGTTGCCACTCAAATCACACGCCTTAGCTCTCATGTCACTGGCACAATAAATCACGAAAACAATTAGGCCTACACTTTACACTTCCTAGTATTACACCTTAACATCTACACAAAATTCAGTAAATAATTCCTTTAAACCACAGAGAAACAGTTTTCTCAACATTCAACACAATCCTTATTCACCAGTGAAAGAAGTAAACCAAAATCGACACAAAATTTAATAAATTTCAGAACACGGATTCCTTCCTTTCCCTCTTACTTCAAAATTCCAACCTTGTGCACACAAAATAAATTATTGACACTGAAAAGTGCCTTTTCGTAAGCATGATGATGCGCGTTCGACAAATGCAGACAAATCTCTTTTCGTAAGCATGATGATGCGCGTTCGACAAATGCAGACAAATCTACAATGTAACACCACTCACGTCAAACAACCAAGAACAACAGGACAACGTCATTATCCATTCAAAATTAACGAAAATTCTAGAATAAATGACAACTATAACCAATCAAATCGAAAGAAAATCACAACAATCATAAAATGACAAACTTTCAATAGCTTTAGCCATCAGACACAACATAACACCACTCACGTCAAAC
Organism: Periplaneta americana; assembly: GCF_040183065.1. NCBI lineage: Eukaryota > Metazoa > Arthropoda > Insecta > Blattodea > Blattidae > Periplaneta > Periplaneta americana. The sequence goes on from NC_091120.1 coordinate 140,924,518, forward strand.
AACCAAGAATAACTGATAACGTCATTATCCATTCAAAATTAACGAAAATTCTAGAACAAATGACAACTATAACCAATCAAATTTTAAAAAAAATCACGACACCTAGTATAAAAAACCTAGAACTAATATGTAAAAGTCACTAGAAGATCACTAACATTTAACTCTGAAATAAAGAAGTTGCTAATACTTAGGTACTATAGTCAACCAAGTGCCCGTCTTCTATCAAATTACCAAAATATATTACCTAGGCTTAATCCAAAATCACAGCGATTAAATTAAAAATATAATATAAGCAATTAAGCTAAAATGTAAAATACTTATGAAAACGCAGAAATAATAAAAATTACTCTATTAAAATATATACAAAGTATATACAATTCAACGAAAAGTCATACAAACAATAGGCCAACACTACACTATCACTTCACTATACCACAATTGCCGTTAAACTACACGACACGTCACTGCACTTATATTTCAGTCTAGAAGAAACTTCACTATTTATGTTTTAAATTATTTATACTTTGAAGTATCACCACACTACAATATTTCAATGGGCCAACACTACACTTTATCATTTCACTATATCGGTACCACACTTGTCGATGTTAATCTACACGATACGTCACTTCACTGTACTTATATTTCAGTCTTGATGCAACTTCACTATTTATATTATTTAACACACGCAGTTTCTTAACCAACAATAGTATTTATATTGAAATGTGCTATTAATGATTTAGCCTAGTCCTTCTTAAACTATGTAAACACGTTCTATATTAGGTGTTACAATTAAGCCTACTTGTGTATCAATTAAATATTTCAACTTTACAAATAACAAAAAGCCTTAAATTTAGTCAATTATGAGTTAAGAATTACTCAAGTTAAAAGAAAAGGTCGGGAGTAGTGACCAAAGTGTTGAGTGATATTTGAGGTTAACTGTTTACAATATGGCGATTTATGTTGCGTATGAAATGCGAAGTATATAATTGCAAAATTGCGTGGGAAATGGATGTTATGAATTTATGATTTATATATCAAATGATTGGGGAGTATTTTAAGTATCTTTAAATATGATGCTATGAATATATATATGAGAATTGTATTAAATATGAGTATGAAAACACAGAGCTGCTTTATCACAATCTTACCTCCTCAGTCACTACAGCCAACCTCCCAATTGTGATGCCGGAACGAATCATCAGACCAAAGCCATGTAGAATATGACGATTATTATTGATGTTGAAACAGCGAGTCACTAAATAATGTTGCTGGTATTTTATACCAGTTTTGAAGCAATAACCATATTTAAGTCTAGAAAAACTCTTAACCGAAAATTTTGACCACCGTATCATTAACGAACATTTTTCCAACTAATGCATTCATCTGATAGTAATCACGCAGAGGTTTGTACGTAATTGAGGTGTCTCAAAGAAAGATATTTTATGGACTGATTCTACGACTACCAAAGAACTGAAAGATTCAATATCACAATAAACTGCAGATATTCAACGGAACTAACAGGAAGATTCTATTACAATTGTAGAAGTATACGGCTTAACATAATTTGTTAAGACATTTGATATGAATTATTAAATATACGCCATTGTGTTACGAACAAAGTTTCATTAAAAACATATATATCTTAATTGTTACGAATAACATACTTCTAATTTTCATTAGAAGTCCGAATGTTTAAATAAATTTACTTACGCTGAACTCAGAGCGACTCCTATCTGCCAACGTCTACTCCGTAGACTTAATTCTGACAACCTATACGCTGGTTCCTACTCGTTTAGTGAGTTCAGAAAGAAACTGTTCTTTTTTTCAAAGTTAACCATTCTATTCGTACTCCAACAAGTACTTTCAGAAATGTAATACATTTGCTTAGATTTATTTTAGTAGGTTATTTTACTACATTTTCTTAGATCGCTAAAATTTACATCGGATTTGAATTTTTTACATTCTTAAAAATATAAAGAACTTGTTTTTATATTTGTTACACAAATAAATATAGTAAAAAGTATATTAATAAAGTTAATTAAGTAATAAATAAATTAAATAAATAAATAAATAAATAAATAAATAAATAAATAAATAAATAAATCAATAAATGACCTCATTGAAGCAATTGTTAGCATGTCTGATTATGGAATGAGAGGGCCCGGTTCAAATTCTGGTTGGAGAAATTACTTGGTTGCGTTTTTTTCCGAGGTTTTCCCCTTAACCAAATAAAACAGAATTGCTGAGTAAAGTTCGGCGTTAAACCTCGAACTCCTTTCGTCTTCATTAATTTCAAATTCATCTATCATCTTTCAATAGTTTCAGGTCAACAGAGGATGCAGTAAGATATAGTATCGTTATTTGCATACAGAAAGCCTCGATCTGAGAAAATTGAAGAAGTTCCAGGAGTACGAATGAGCTTTCGTAGCAGACCTTGTAAGAACATGGTGATGCGTAGCTGAAGCGGTAGATGGCACCAAGCAGTGAATCACGATATTACCGCAGTCTACCCATACTATATACAGTCGCGAAGCTCAATATGTAGTAAAAATGCAAAAATGGGTAGTTGCCCATCACTAGGATCGCTACTATCGCCTCATCATCGCAGATCTCTCTCCTAGTAGATGACAAAATATGTTACACTTTCGTTGTGTTCTTTTGGAAAAATTAACACCTTCCTTCCATTACTGAAATATTAAATGCATAAAGTTAATTTATTATTTTAATGAAGTATATTATAAACTTGTACTTGGTATTTGGGAAAAGGAAATTGTGCCAGAACAATGGAAGGAGTCCAGAATTGTACCTATTTTTAAAAATGGGGACAAAACCAACTGTGGTAACTTTTGAGGAATATCACTTTTGTTGACGTCGTACAAAATTTTGTCCAATATTTTTTTGAGAAGATTAACTCTGTACGTAGATGAAATTATTGGGGATCATCAGTGCGGTTTTCGGCGTAATAGATCGACTATTGATCAGATTTTTTGTATTCGACAGATAATGGAGAAAAAATGGGAGTATAAGGGTACAGTACATCAGTTATTCATAGATTTAAAAAAGGCATACGACTCGGTTAAGAGAGAAGTATTATATGATGTCCTTATTGAATTTGGTATTCCCAACAAACTAGTTCGATTAATTAAAATGTGTCTCAGTGAAACATACAGCAGAGTCCGTATAGGTCAGTTTCTATCTGATGCTTTTCCAATTCACTGCGGGCTAAAGCAGGGAGATGCACTATCACCTTTACTTTTTAACTTCGCTCTAGAATATGCCATTAGGAAAGTTCAGGATAACAGAGAGGGTTTGGAATTGAACGGGTTACATCAGCTTCTTGTCTATGCGGATGACTTGAATATGTTAGGAGAAAATACACAAACGATTAGGGAAAACACGGATTTTTTACTTGAAGCAAGTAAAGCGATCGGTTTGGAAGTAAATCCCGAAAAGACAAAGTATATGATTATATCCCGTGACCAGAATATTGTACGAAATGGAAATATAAAAATTGGAGATTTATCCTTCGAGGAGGTAGAAAGTTTCAGGTATCTTGGAGCAACAGTAACGAATATAAATGACACTCGGGAGGAAATTAAACGCAGAATAAATATGGGAAATGCGTGTTATTATTCGGTTGAGAAGCTCTTATCATCCAGTCTGCTGTCCAAAAATCTGAAAGTTAGAATTTATAAAACAGTTATATTACCGGTTGTTCTGTATGGTTGTGAAACTTGGACTCTCACTCTGAGAGAGGAACATAGGTTAAGGGTGTTTGAGAATAAGGTGCTTAGGAAAATATTTGAGGCTAAGAGGGATGAAGTTACAGGAGAATGGAGAAACTTACACAACACAGAACTGCACGCATTGTATTCTTCACCTGACATAATTAGCAACTTAAAATCCAAACGTTTGAGATGGGCAGGGCATGTAGCACGTATGGGTGAATCCAGAAATACATATAGAGTGTTAGTTGGGAGACCTGAGGGAAAAAGACCTTTAGGGAGGCCGAGACGTAGATGGGAGGATAATGTTAAAATGGATTTGAAGGAGGTGGGGTATGATGATAGAGACTGGATTAATCTTGCACAGGATAGGGACCAATGGCGGGCTTATGTGAGGGCGGCAATGAACCTTCGGGTTCCTTAAAAGCCATTTGTAAGTAAGTAAGTAATGAAGTGTATTAAATTCCACCATAAACTCGAAGATACCTGCAAGAAATAGGTTAATATTATTTTTGTTTGTGCAAAACGAACTGAAATTTACTATAATCGCTTCACTCATTCAAGATTATAGCGATAATTAACTATGAAACCATTAAATATTAATTTGCATTTCCCTTTACAACGATAGTAATGGAAATATGAATTAATGGAGTAACTTACGTGTACCGGTACTTGTAGTGTATGCTTACGTAGTTAACAAAGTGGGATGAGGTTAAGCAATAATAATCACACCAGAATTGGAAATAAAACGTGATCAATAAATTCTATTGTAACAGACTTTTTCTACGTCTCTAGTGAAGTAACATATAAAAATAACAAAAAAATGAACAGCTATAATTAAAAACATATCATTTGAAAAAAAAGTAGGCCTAAGCAATAATAATCCCACCAGAATTGAAAATAAAACGTGATCAATAAATTTCATTAAAGCAAACTTAATTTTTCTACGTCTCTAGTAAAATATTATTATTCCAATCATTGTATTTTAGCTATTAACATTTTCATTACAACCAATAACGAACATTTCACAAGCATCAATGTGAAATACGCAACGAGCTAGCACTCGATGGAAATACGACACAGTCCAAAGTCGACCGTGGACAGTCTATTGTTTCTAGTTGCTAACCGCTTGGAGCGCTTTACCACGAGATTTGCAAAAAATCACCTCAAGCTTCGCGACTGTATATAGTAGACTGTGATATTACTCGACCAAGGCGAGTGGAGCCGCGGCTCCGGGCTGCAGGACTCCACTGGCCTTGGTCGGGTAATACAGGAATGCGGTCGTACGCACTTTAAACAACAATAATCCTTATCCAAACGAGATAAAAACAATAAGCCCCATGCTGCAGTGCAAGCCTTGGGACCCTCCTCCGTAATAAAAGAATAAGTAAATAGGTATGTTAAAATGAATAGAGAAAACTACGCTGTAATCTGACATTAGAGACGGTAATACATGGAGACGAAAAGAACCTAAAACATTTCTAAACGAAGAGAAGTTCGAACATCAGAGCCGAAATATATTACATAATATATTAACTCATTTTCAATTGCGAATATTTATATTTCAATTCTTTCAATAAATTAGGCCTATATTATGTAGTTATTTCTACCTAAACTTATTTCGCTTTAATAAAATGTATTTATTAATTTTAAGAAGTGTAATTTAACTATTCAAAACTCTGTAAATAGGCCAAAAATAATGAGCATTGGCTTTTACTTTTTGGGTGAAAAATATATTTTGAAACAAAAAAGCAGGCCTATCTAGTATCTAGATTCGTTTTACTTTTTGTGAGAATAATCTTCTGTTGTGTTCTTAGGAAAATAATTGGAGCTAAGAGAGATGAAGTGACAGGAGAATGGAGAAAGTTACACAACCCAGAACTGCACGCTTTGTATTCTTCACCTGACATATTTAGGAACATTAAATCCAGTCGTTTGAGATGGGCAGGGCATGTGGAACGTATGGGCGAATCCAGAAATGCTTATAGAGTGTTAGTTGGGAGGCCGGAGGGAAAAAGACCGTTGGGGAGGCCGAGACGTAGATGGGAGGATAATATTAAAATAGATTTGAGGGAGGTGGGATATGATGATAGAGACTGGATTAATCTTGCACAGGACAGGGACCAATGGCGGGCTTATGTGAGAGCGGCGCCTGTCTTTTGCTGTTGCAATGATTTTTATGAATGGACGTTTATCCCCTCATATCTCAGCATCACATAGTATACATGTGATGGTTTGCCCATTTGACTGACGAGTGATGCGGAAAATCTTACCAGCAGGGCTGCCCAACTAGCGCCAAGGTAACCCTGCCACTAGGCAAACTAATGTTCTGGACGTAGTTAACCTGAACCAGCGGGAATCTACTCCTTCGGGTATCAAGTTTCTAAGTCTGCTCATTACTACGCATAACTTGGCAACATATGTGCCTGACATTCTTATGCAGTTAAAGCATAAGTTAGGCCTAGAGACGCAGGAGAGGTGGAACGAAGGAGAAATATACCGAACGCAGTGTTGCCAGCCCGAAAAATGAGGAACCGCTTAATCCTTGTTCAAAAAACACCAGAAAAGCACCAGAAATTAGGTAAATAGTCCTATCGTAATTATTGTTAGCAAATGTAATAAACCGTTGCATAGTCACTTTTACAAATCGTCTTCCTCGAAGTCAGTCTCGTCCGTAACAGCCACAGAATCCGATATGTCCTCCTTAGAGTGTGGAGCTTCTTGGAAACTGTAGGTTTTCATGCTTTTAATTTTCCCCATTACATCCTTCGGCAAATCATAATTATGGCAACATTTTCCTTCATTACTAAGACCAAATCTTATTATCAAAATAGAATGCAATGTTTTTAATTTTAACCTGTTTCTCTGTTTGTTTCTGATTATGTTCACTTAACGATTAAAACCTTTGTCTACCTTGTCATAGATTTCAATGGACAAACCTCAGATATAGCCAGGATCCGGACTCGGACATCCTGCATGACATACTGATGATCAATCTATAATACTGCATTATAAACGAAACTAAGGTCACGAATTTATTAAATTCAATTTAATAAAATAAGATACGTAAATATTAGATTACAATCAGCCGGCTTGTGGTGGCGGGTAGCCGGCTTGTGGAGGCGGATAGCCGGCATCTGGTGGCGGGTAGCCGGTTTGTGGTGGCGGATAGCCGGCATCTGGTGGCAGGTAGCCGGTTTGTGGTGGCGGATAGCCGGCGTCTGGTGGCGGGTAGCCTGCATGTGGTGGCGGATAGCCGGCGTCTGGTGGCTGGTAGCCGGCTTGTGGTGGCGGATAGCCGGCGTCTGGTGGTGGATAGCCGGGTTGTGGTGGCGGATAGCCGGCGTCTGGTGGCGGGTAGCCGGCTTGTCTTGGCGGATAGCCGGCTTGTGGTGGCGGATAGCCGGCGTCTGGTGGCGGGTAGCCGGCTTGTGGTGGCGGATAGACGGCGTCTGGTGGCGGGTAGCCTGCATGTGGTGGCGGATAGCCGGCGACTGGTGGCGGGTAGCCGGCTTGTGGTGGCGGATAGCCGGCTTATGGTGGCGTGTAGCCGGCTTCTGGTGGCGGGTAGCTGGCGTCTGGTGGCGTGTAGCCGGCGTCTGGTGGCGCGTAGCCGGCGTCTGGTGGCGTGTAGCCGGAGTCTGGTGGCGTGTAGCCGACTTCTGATGGCGTGTAGCCGGCGTCTGGTGCCGTGTAGCCGGCGTCTGGTGGCATATAGCCGGCTTCTGGTGGCGTGTAGTCGGCGTCTGGTGGTGGATAGCCGGATTGTGGTGGCGGATAGCCGGCGTCTGGTGGCGGGTAGCCGGCTTGTGGTGGCGGGTAGCCGGCTTGTGGTGGCGGATAGCCGGCGTCTAGTGGCGGGTAGCCGACTTGTGGTGGCGGATAGCCGGCGTCTGGTGGCGGGTAGCCGGCTTGTGGTGGCGGATCGCCGGCGTCTAGTGGCGGATAGCCGGCTTGTGGTGGCGGGTAGCCTGCTTGTGGTAGCGGATAGCCGGCATGTTGTGGCGGATAGCCGGCGTCTGGTGGCGGATAGCCGGCGTCTGGTGGCGGGTAGCCGGCTTGTGGTGGCGGGTAGCCGGCTTGTGGTGGCGGATAGCCGGCGTCTGGTGGCGGGTAGCCGGCTTGTGGTGGCGGATAGCCGGCGTATGGTGGCGTGTAGCCGGCTTCTGGTGGCGGGTAGCCGGCGTCTGGTGGCGTGTAGCCGGGTTCTGGTGGCGTGTAGCCGGGTTCTGGTGGCGTGTAGCCGGCGTCTGGTGGCGTGTATCCGGCGTCTGGTGGCGTGTAGCCGGCGTCTGGTGGCGTGTAGCCGGCGTCTGGTGGCGTGTAGCCGGCTTCTGGTGGCGTGTATCCTGCGTCTGGTGGCGTGTAGATGGCGTCTGGTGGCGGGTAGCCGGCGTCTGGTGTTATGCCCGGCTCTGGTGGTGGGGAGCTGTCTTGTGGTGGTATCACAGTCTACTATATACGGTCGCGAAGCTTGAGGTGTTTTTTTGCAAATCTCGTGATAAAGCGCTCCAAGCGGTTAGCAACTAGAAACAATAGACTGTCCATGGTCGACTTTGGACTGTGTCGTATTTCTATCGAGTGCTAGCTCGTTGCGTATTTCACATTGATGCTTGTGAAATGTTCGTTATTGGTTGTAATGAAAATGTTAATAGCTAAAATATAATAATTGGAATAATAATATGGGACAAGGAGGAGACGTTGGTAGTGCTATAAATTGTAGCAACAGTAAGAGAAAGAGGCCAGAGTTATCCTTTGTCCGATTTCCGAAAGATTCAGAAAGGTTTCTGGGTTTCCACAAGAATGCTGTGCAGAAACAAAACTCTTAATTTTGAAGTTCTTTGTGACTGTTAGAATACATTATATCCTTAAATTTCACAATGAAATGTTTCAGTCTAACCGAAAGGACATTAGATACCGGTTAAAGTTCTGTCACTGCTAAATTTCCAGAGAAATAAAGGTTAGGTCTAATTTTTTTTTTTTCAGAGGATATATTTTTAATTGTAGCTATTAATTTTGTTATTATTTTTATGTGTTATTTTACTAAAGACATAGAAAAAATAAGTTTGTTTTAATGAAATTTATTGATCACGTTTTATTTTCAATTCAGGTGGGATTATTCTATAAAACGTCTTTGGGATTATTATTGCTTAGGCCTATTTTTTTTTTTTTCAAAGGATGTGTTTTTAATTATAGCTGTTAATTTTGTTGTCATTTTTATTTGTTGCTCTACTAGAGGCGTAGAAAAAGTCTGTTACAATAATAGTTATTGATCACGTTTTATTTCCAATTCTGGTGTGATTATTATTGCTTAACCTCATCCCACTTTGTTAACTACAAGCCTACACTACAAGTACCGGTACGCGTAAGTTACTCCATTAATTCATATCTCCATTATTATTGTTGTAAAGGGAAATGCAAATTAATATTTATTGGTTTCAAAGTTAATTATCGCTATAATCTTGAATGAGTGAAGCTATTATAGTAAGTTTCAGTTCGTTTTGCACAAACAAAAATTATATTACTTATTTCTTGCAGGTATCTTCGAGTTTATGGTGGAATTTAATATACTTCATTAAAATAATAAATTAACTTTATGCATTTAATATTTCAATAATGGAAAGAAGTTGTTAATTTTTCCAAAAGAACACGACAACGAAAGTGTAACATATTTGACGTCTGCTAGGAGAGAGATCTGCGATGATGAGGCGGTAGTAGCGATCCTAGTGGTGGGCAACTACCCATGTTTGCATTTTTACTACATATTGAGCTTCGCGACTGTATATAGTAGACTGTGGTGGTATGTCGCAGCTATTGCTAGATGAAGAAATAGTAATTTTGGTTCAAATGTGTATTTCAGTAGAATGCGTTGTTGGATTTATAAGATACGCCTACAATAAATTTAGGTGCACATTTGTTAAAAATCTGAATATCTTACTAACCTTTATAAAGCCTAACTTGCTTTTTAAGAAACATTTCCAGTACATTCTTAAGCATTGTGTGTAATGTAATTTAGTAGGATTTTAACTATTCAATGTGCTAGGCAGAACTACAAGAACAGCGTGAAGAATCTGTTTTTTCAGTTAGCAACTAACTCTCTCTGTGTTGAATTTCACATCTAGTGTTTATTTTATTATATATATATATATATATATATATATCTGGATTTAAATCAATATTATTACAAAGGAGGGAATTACTGACAAGCATATGACAACTTCTTTTACTTACGTTATTAATTATATTTTTGTTTGTAGTTCATTTTTCTTTAACTATCGTATGAAAGACATACATAACTAAAAACGTTCAAATGAAAATATTAAATTTCAGTTCTTGCTTTGAACGAATAAGCCTTTTTAATATTATTCCAATAAAATAACATGTTTGAATAGGGTGAAGAGAAATTTCTTGACAAAAAGGAGTATAGATACTTTAGGCATGGGTAGAGGGAAATTAACGTTCTCCTGTGCGTGAAGAAGCAATTGAGCACATAGGGATCAAGTTTAGGTTCGCGTTCGTGACTTCTTCAACACTAGACTGCGAAACATATGGATTGATCTATCGGGAATGATGATCACGATCTGCTATCATGGCCTCCACGCTCTCCCGACTTTACCCCTTGTGACGTTTTTGTGTTGGGGGTATGTGAAGGATTCGGTGTTTGTGCTGCTATTTCCGACTGATCTGCCCGAATTCCGGGCTGGTACCATTAATATATTTGCTGAAATTGACAAATATATACTTCGAGTATGGGACGAACTTTATTACAGGGTTGATGTGTGCAGTGTTACTAAACGACATTCCATACAAGCTGAGAGGATGCGAAGGCATTGATTCCCCTTCTATTTGTCCAAAGTCCGTCAGTAACAGACCGGTAGCTGTTACCTCTTATACGGGCACCCCCCCCCCCAAAGTGTTATACACACAAGAAAATAAAATCTTCTTCTAACATATAAAAGTGAATGTGGGTATGTACAGTGATGGACAGAAGTATTCGTATGAACCCTTAATCGATATTAAATTCAACATTCTGACGAAATAAATGTTATAATTGTATTAATTGTTCTTTGTATCATAACATAATTTCTTATTGTTAGTGTTTACACATAGGAATCGATGTCAAACTGCATATAAAGAGATTGGCAACCGTTTGAAGCATAGTATGCTAGGACAGAAGTTTTCGAATATTGCAGTCGTGGAGACAAACTACACAGTAAGCATCTGTGTATACCCTCACTAGTGCTTCAAACCGCATCGTTTTGATGCAGTCGATAGTCGAATGAGTCACAGTATTCTCCTGATACGCAAAGCTGTAACACGTGCTAGTATAATAGGACAACCATTGAAAAAAGAAGAAATTATTATAAATTTACACAAACAACAAAAGACGAATGTCGAAATTGCTAAGGCTGTCAACAGAAGCTGTTCTGCAGTATTATAAGAAATGTTAGAAAAACGGAAAACAATAAATAGAGAGCGTATAGGTCGTCCACGAAAGCTAACCAACATGGAAGAAAGAGAGGTTATTAAGACAGTAAAGAAAAACAAAAGGTAAGTGCATCTGAAATAGCAGCTAATTTACAGGTCGATTTTAGTACAATTGTTCATCCTAAAACGGTAACCAGAACTCTTCAACGGGCCGGGTACAATGCCAGGGCGCCAAAGAGAAATCTGTGTATAAGCAAGGTAAATAAAAAGAAAAGATTTCTGTTCGCAAATGAATTTGTCGACAAAGATTTAGGGTTCTGGAACAAGGTTAGATTTCCAGAAGAAAGTAAATTTAATATATTTCATTCTGATGGGAGACTTTTAGTCTGGAGAAAACCGAACACAGAATTGGACCAGAAGAATATTTTATCAGCAGTTAAGCATGGAAGTTGCAGTGCATGTCGGCCAACGGTGTAGAAGAACTAGTATCTATTGACAATTTAACCATGGAAAAGTTCAAATATAAGCAGATATTTTAGGACAATTTTAAGAAGAGTGCAGATAAACTTGGTCATTCAGGAGATTATTATTTTCAACAAGATAATGACCCAAAACATACCGCAGAAATTGTTCGTTTGTGTATTGTATAATTTGCACACTCCGCCCCGATCCCCTGACTTGAATCCAATCGAACTCTTATGGTCTGAACTGGAGAAACGAGTCCGGAAACATCGAATATCCAAAAAGAATTATCTCAAACAAAAACGTCTAGAGGAATGGCATCAAATAGGGCAGATTGTCACTGAAAAATTAGTTTCTTCCATGCCTGCACGATTGAAAGCAGTTATTCGCAGGAGAGGGTAGGCAATTAAGTACTAAAGGTTGTTTTGTTTGTATTTTGTGTCTATTTTCGAATACTTTTGTCCAAGCTTCTTGTAGCCGAATCGTACAATGTTTTTTTTTTTTTTTTTTTTTTAATTTTATTGAAGAGTTGATGTATTGATTATTTTCTGTATACATTTATAGCATCTGACAATACAATTATTCATTTTCACAAGCATTCGCTTTTCTCTTCATACATTTTCACCTACAAGTAATTAAAGAACTAATCATTACTTTTCCGAATACTTTTCCATCACTGTATGTATGTATGTATGTATGTATGTGTGCATGTCCTATATAAAAATCTACACGCTTTGACCGATATGTGCCAAAGTTTGCACATTTAACCTTCATAACCAGGAGAAAACATAGGCTACATTAAAATTGTGCAAATGGAAATTAAATTAATTAAAAAAATAAATACATATACGATCAAACATTCCTGTGTAATACTAAAATGCAATCTTCTACAGTCAATTGTTCTTTATTATTGTTTGTTGTATTCAACAACGACTTTCACGAGGCCTTGGAAATTATAAGACGAAATTAAATTACATTGTTGATACAACGTGAAGACTAAATTCTAGAAGACAATTTATTAATACAGTAAGTATATTTACGCAGTCCAGGCCTGTATTATGAATTTCTCGATGCAGTTGTACATAGTGAGCAGGCTGTGTTTATGCAACTAAATTTTTTGAAACCACAAGAATTGCTATTACATAATTGAATACTTAATATTGAATCATCAATAGTACTATTGCGAAAAATATTGACCCATCAAAATTATGTAATGGAACGGCAAATGGTGAGAAATAACTCATGAAGGATGTAATAGAAATGACAACATTAACTGTCAAAACGAAAGGAGAAAATGTTTTTATCCCATGTATGTCTTTCGATTTTAAGCAACTGTAATTTCAATGCGACTAGCATTTTTAATGGCCATTTATTAAAATGAAGCTCAAGGACAGTCGTTCAAAATTGCAGACATTGACTTTAAAAATTGCGCGATTTTCACATTCTCAACTATATTTTATGCAAAGGAGTGAAAAAAGAAATATTTTACACATATCAAAAAGCACTTCAATGATACTTTCGTCATGTTGCTAATGTAGTATGTGACTGTACGTAAGCCCACTGAAACAACACTAAGTTATATTAATTCTAAGATATACGTATTGTTATTCATGTCCGAAAATTTATTACTGCGAAATTCTATCAGTATAACCACGTTACCAATCTAGTACTTTATGCGTTGTGGAAAGAGCAATCTAAAATACTGGCATATGTCTCTCAGAATATTAGTCTTTATGTTAAAAAATTACTTATTGGGATTTTATATTGTATCTGTAGGCTTTATTATGTGTATAAAAATAATATAATTAATATGTTCTGAATTTGTGAGATACAATTTCTCAAGTCATAATTAAAAAAAAAAAAACTGGGCATTATATAAGCGGAAGTACAGCGATCAAGAGGTAAAAAAAATCTTACAATATAAATTAAATTATACAGGTATATACTGATTCTTTGATACGACCGATACAAGAGAAATTTTGGCTCACCATGACACCCAACGGATTCAGACTGGAAACAAGGGAATTCCCTGTTCATCGTTAGCTGTCTCTGAAATTTAAGTGAAAGCATACATATAGCCTACATGAAGTTACGTGAAATGTATGTCAGCACAGCACAGATCAATGTACAGATCTTATCTCTGCTTCTGTGCAACGTCACATTTGCGGTGAGGAGGAAAGGAGACGGCAAAATGTTAATGATTTTTAACACGTTGACTCCCACGACTAAGATAAGCCATTTGAAATTGAACAGTCACTGACCGGCAGAGATAAAATATAAGATCTGTAGGACACTGAGGTAACGTTAAGTGGACCTGGGGGTGTGTTTTTGTTTTTCTGAACTGCAAGGCAATGACAAGAAAGATTCGACGAGAGCTGTAGGAGAGGCCAGGGTATTTCATGGAGAATGGAGAATGAAAATCTAAGCTATGCTAACTCATTTAGAGTTTGTCTGGCTGTAGCCTGTATATATTTTCATTTGGTTTTATTTTATTTATGGTTTAATTTTTCTATTACTTTATTTGTATTTCTGGTGATGTGAAAGAGAAGATCTGACGGCCTTAACTACGCCAAAATAAATGAACAAACAAACAAACAAAATAGATAAACACACACATATACATACACACACACACATACAAATTTAAAAACATTTGAACGTATGGCACGTGATGAAATGTTTTCTTTCTTTGCCTGACCTACAGTTGTTTTAAATTGAGTTAATCCTTAGAGGCATTTCGCTGAGAAGTTCATTAATTCATGTAAATGATCTATGTAAAGGTTTCAACTTTATGGACGAAGAAATCTTAGTAAAGACAATTCGTTTTGGTTGTCTATAATTGAGTTTCTGAGATTTCCGAAAAGTCTAACAACCAGTTTAATTTAAAGAAAGAAGCAGAAAGGACAACCCGGGCAACGCCGGGTACTTTCAGCTAGTTCTTCATAAAATAATCGGACATCATAAGCATGTATTCAAAATGACGTAAAATATAATATTTTTGGTTATGTAAGCATTTTGACTCAGCTAAATGAAGGCACCGTGTTTCTATTCAGCATCATAACGAACTTATAATTGAGAGCAGACACATTTTAAACGGGGTTATCATGGTAAGTGATATAAGTGCCACGTTCGATGAATGACAATTTTTATATTTTTCGTGGAAACTAGTAGAGGAAAGTGCCCTAAACCGGACTCCTCCCCCTAAAGCGGACCCCCGGTCTCCTGACTCTGCATTCTCCTTAACTCTAGCAGAACTAAGTGTAAATAGTAGTTTAGGATTCTACCACTCTGTAGCGGAGCACACACGTCGCCCGCTTCACTTGTTGCTTATCAGTCTGCAATTACGTGTTTGTTTTGACAGTGGAAAAAGTTTTTACATTGTACTACATTTTTCGTTATTTCTCCTAGATATTGGCAGGTAAGCCATTCGACGTATATATATTCTTAAATGGTAAGGTTTAAGGTTATTGCTTGTCATTAAACCGCTTAATTTAGATGTTTGGTTAAAAATCTATGGAGTTACCAAAATGTTGGCTATAGTCGCGTAAACCGGACCCCTTATTTTTTCATGTTTAAAGTCTACCTGTATTTGTACACACTCTTATTCACTTGGAATTTTGTTCCAAATTTCAAGAGGATAATGGGGAAGGAAGGAACAATCTTTACAGCGTACCATTCAGGGTGGATCCAAATGAACTACTTCACTCAGTGGTTTCGACATTTTATCGAGTTTGCCAAACCTACAAAGAAAAAACCTGTGCTGTTGCTCTTGGATGGCCACTTTAGTCACACACAGAATATTGATCTGATCAACTTGGCAAAAACAAATCATGTTACCATTGTGTCGCTGCCACCCCACTCTTCACACAAACTACGCCCTTTGAACAAAACTTTCGTGGGTCCCCTCAAAGTTCACTACAGCAAGGAAATCAGGCGGTGGTTAAGGCGCAATGAACGTGCTGTCAGTGCTTTTGATGCAATGGACCCGTTTGGCAAAGCCTATATTAGATGCCAGACAGCTCAACTAGCAATCAAGGGATTTAAAGCAACTCTTGCACAAGAAGCTGTTTTCAGATGCCGAATACATTGAAGAGGCAAACAAAAAACGAGATTTCTCTTTCTATGAATCTGTGTTAAAGCAACAAACAGCAGAAAATCAGAGCTTTCCAGAGAACAAAGAAGAATGTGATGTGAACGAACCACAAGTTATTGTAGAGTTTGACCCAAATCAACTATCGACATATTCGGCAGGTCAGGGTGTTCCTCTGTAATCAGCTACACTTGAGAATCCTCAGGGTTCCACATCCCGTTTGACATCACTCCCATTCCAAAATTAAAAAGAGAGGTTCTCGAATACGGGCGAAAGACCTGCAGTTCTATGGTAATCACATCTACGTCATATAAAGCCCAATTCGTGGAAGCTAAAAAAGCTAAAGAAGCCAAGGAAGCTGAACAACAAGCACGGAATTGTGCTCAAGGCTGCAAAAGGAATTGCGGCCAGGGACGTGGTTCAGAAGTACAGCCTTCAAGAAAAGGGAAAGGGCTCGTGAAAAAGCGTCTAAATTTTGTGAAAAAAAATGTGAAAGAATCAAGCACTGAAGATGAAAACAACTTGACCTCTGGAATATCTGAATTGGATCTTTTCTCGGAAGTTTCCCCATCCAAAGATGATGCTTGGTGTGTGTGTTTTGTGACAGAACATTTTCGGAGGATTCTAAAGGGGAACTTTGGGTCATGTGCGTTATGTGCTGGGACTGAAAAGGACATGCACATCTGCGATTTTTGTCGCTAAACGATTTAATTCTTTTGTACGTTTTGTTTTTTTTTTTTCATACATCCTATATCATTTTTTAAAAACTAAAACCTGTAATTGTAATATTATACTTATACTTCTACTTTGAAAGTAGATTATGTTTTCTCTTACTTAATACCTTTTTCTAAGTCTGTTTAGTGTTATCTTGATTATTTTTACAAGCGGTCCGATTTTTCAAATCGCCAAAGTGTAAGGTTATTGAAAATAATTGTTTTCATACTAAGTTTTAATTATATATTCTAAAATTAAAATGTAAATGGTTCATAACATTATAAAGTAAATATTACATGCTTTTAAAACACATTTTTTTACTGTTTTATATTTCTTTTTAATCAAAAACAAAATTGGGGTCCGGTTTTGAGCACTTTCCTCTACATATCCCATACCGAACAGCACAGTATTTGGTATAAGTTCCTGAAAGGCCTATTGTGGTTTCTAGATAACCCAAGAAATGATGCGAGATGTATCTCCAAAGTGTCTGTTCACAGATAATTGATATAAGGGCCTCTAATGTGTATTTCCACGCAGTCGAATTTCGTTGAATTGTAAGAGATGTTTTCAGTTTAAAAGTTTCATTTTTACTAATTTAATACTCTTGTGCTTCAATTGAAGTTCTTTGTTTTCTTTTCCCATACATTTTAAAACTTTTGTTTCTGTAATGAGCTATTCGGAATCTTCAGAAGCCGAGAAATCGCGAAAACGTCCACTACTGCATGAAGTACGTCATGACGTCAATCATACTACTTTTACTATTGTTCGGATCTCCGAATAGGCCTAATAAATGAAATAGGCGTTATTTTTCCAAAACATCTACTGATTCATAACGGTGCCTTAGTAGAGATTGCGAAAATCAACTGAAAGATAATCGACGAGTTGCTTTATAAGGAAGATAACTTTTAAAATGTTTTATTCTTCACATGAATTAGAATCAGGCCTGCTTAATTGTACTGGTACAGTCAATAAAAATATAATGACCATGTTTGATATGCGAGTATACAGGGTGGTTCACGAGGATTTACCGTCACTTAGGAACCTATTTCCGAAGACTTTCTAAGCAAAAAATGTCATATAAACATTTGTCCTAATCTCAATATTTTATAAGTTATACTAATTTGAAATTGTTTGTAAACTACCTTTTCCCTTCAGTTTTAAGGGTAAAAGAATATTACGAATAGAGAATGAACTATTCAGAAGTATCATTCCCTAGTGTTCTGAAGATAAAAATGTGTTGTCAGTTGTTTTGTACAAATTTTGTTTTTCAATTTTTAACTAAAAATGACATAATTCTTACGAAATTATCACAAAAATTGTCACAAATCATACCACTTTAGGAACTCGATTCTTTGCAGTTCAATTATGCATCCAAATGTACAGTCTTGAAGAATTTACAAGAGCGGCGTGATTTATAACAATCGTTGTGATAAATACGTAAGAAAATGTAATTCTGTAGTTAAAAATCGAAAAAGAAATCTGTACGAAGCAACTATGGAATTCACAACATATTTTTAGCTTCAAATATTAGCTAATTAAAGAAATGATACTCCTGAATAGTTCATTCTTTATCTCTAATATTCTTTTATCCTTAAAACTCAAGAATAATATTTTACAAACAACTTCAAATTAGTGTAACTCTGAAAATATTGAGATTAGGACAAATCTTTATATGACATTCTTTGCTCAGAATGTCTACGGAAATAAGCTCCGTAAGGGACGGTAAATCCTCGTGAATCATCTTGTATAGTAGACAGCTACAACAAGAACAAAATAATAATAATAATAATAATGATAATAATAATAATAATAATAATAATAATAATAATAGGAGACAGAGAAAGGCAGAAAATAGGAAGGATTAGAGAATTCTAGGTTTGCAGTGAAAGAGAATAATAATAATAATAATAATAATAATAATAATAATAATAATAATATTAATAATAATAATAATAATAACAATAATAGGAGAGAGAAAGGCAGAAAATAGGAAGGATTAGAGAATTCTAGGTTTGCAGTGAAAGAGAATAATAATAATAATAATAATAATAATAATAATAATAATAATAATAATAATAATAACAGGAGACAAAGAAAGGCAGAAAATAGGAAGGATTAGAGAATGCTAGGTTTTGCAGTGAAAGAGAACAATAAATAATAATAATAATAATAATAATAATAATAATAATAATAATAATAATAATAATAATAATAATAATAATAGGAGACAGAGACAGGCAGAAAATAGGAAGGATTAGAGAATGCTAGGTTTGCAGTGAAAGGGAACAATAAATAATAATAATAATAATAATAATAATAATAATAATAATAATAATAATAATAATAATAATAGGATACAGAGAAAGGCATGAAAATAGGAAGGATTAGAGAATGCTAGGTTTGCAGTGAAAGGGAACAATAAATAATAATAATAATAATAATAATAATAATAATAATAATAATAACAATAATAGGAGACAGAGAAAGGCAGAAAATAGAAAGGATTAGAGAATGCTAGGTTTGCAGTGAAAGAGAACAATAAATAATAATAATAATAATAATAATAATAAAATATAAATAATATCGACATTAGTCCCACCTACGTTTTTGGCCACTGGAGTTTGTCCTCTGTTTAGCAGGTACACGTAGTAGTTTGTGTTGGGGATCCTACCCTGCGAAATAGAAGTGCTCACTGTTAGGCTACATACAACAAATTGTAGTTCCTTCAACAGCTAATGTTACAGTTTGCTATTAGTCATTACTACAGCAAGATACAAACATGGCTTTTAAAACGGCTTGGATTCTGAGTGACTGCAAACTATTTCATTGGTCTGGCATACGTGATTATTGTTCTCACAACAAACATTTACAATTATTGTATTAAATAATTTTAGATTTGAGCCTCTTGTGGGCAAGTTATACTTAGCGACATCAGGTTCCAAACTGCACAGAATATGACCGATTTTGTCAATTTTGTTTCCTACATAACGCCTCTACAGTGCGCTATAAATATTATGTGAATATTATGTTTCTCTTATTAAGACTACACATTACCCACTCATCCATGGCCGTGAGCAGAACTTTTAAAATGGGGAAGAGGGCTTGGAGGTGAGAAAAACGTTTTTTTACTGTATCTGTGAGAATGACGTACCATAACTCTGACGAGAGCATGAGAAAATGGTCCGTATATCCCTGGTATTGTAGGTCCGCCGAGTTAGCTCTCTGACAGCGACTAGCCGACCTGAGCTCGATTTCCGGCGGGGTCAGATATTTTCGAAACTAGGAGAGGTGGCGGTGCACAACTTCTAATCACTAAATTGTGCACCAATATGCCTGGGTTAAATCCCAAATCTTTCCGCATTGCATATGAAGAGAAAAGATATGTCACTGTCGATAGTGATTCGTCCGTCGGATGGGGACGTTAAGCCTGGCGGCCCCTTGGTGCTATTGAACAGAAGTAGGCTACGTGCCGGCACCGGGTTTCCCCTTCTTCCTTCCTCACCATCATCATCCTCGTCGGCCTCGGTAGCGCAGTCGGTAAGCGCTGGCCTTCTGTGTTCGAGGTTGAGGTTCGATCCCTACACAGGTCGATGACATTTAAGTCGCCGAGATTGGTGATAGCGAGATGATATTGGGAGAGATGAGGTCGAGGATTCGACATATATTACCTGGCATTCACCGTACAGTTGGGGAAAATCTCGGAAAAAACCCAACTAGGCAAAAAATCCAAGCGGGAATCGAACCCGCGCCCGAGCGCAACTTCAGACTAGGGACTTAACTGACTGAGCCACGCTGGTGGCTGACAGGCTCATGTCAGTAGATTTACTGGCATGTAAAAGATCTCCTGCGGGACAAAATTCCGACACACCGGCGACGCTGCAGTTGCAAGTGTCGTTAAATAAACCATAATGTAATTTTCATTATCCTCACCCATTCCCTACACCACACTTACACGAATACCTATACAGCCACTCACCCTAGTACGCGACATAATTCTTCACAGATATACAGTGAAACCTCTTATTTACGGACATCGAAGGGACGGAACAATCTGTCCGCATCTGGGAGGTGTCCTTTATTGAGAGGGAGGTTCCCCAACCTAACAGTAAATTTATAATATGCATTATGTAGCCCTTCACGCTTTAAATGAAATGTATTACTGTTGTTTAATTCTAAGTCTACAGTACTACACTAAATTCTTTGCAACTTTGAACTACATAGATAAGACCGAAAAGAAAAATACAGTACTGTGCCGTACAACTTTTATTCTAGGTATACAGTTATGCAGTAGGCTACTGTAATTTACAGTTTCCAACTTAACCTTTACGTTCAGGTGCCATGTCTCTCGAAACAGAACAACTGATTGAAGTGAAGAGAATAATCCTACTAACCCCATCATGTGTCGAATACAATTTCACGATCGCGGAAACCTTTGACCTATCAGACAGGTTAAATTTTATGACTTTGTTTATCAATTCGCTTCCAGCTAACGAGAGGTAGTCGGCTGGGCTAGTGGTAACCTACGAGACCCTTATGTTATGTTTCATGTTAAGGAATTTCTGTAGAGTTCTCAAAACTAAATTTTCCATTATTGTAACACATTAGGTCTTGAAATCCAAGTTCTTTCCGCAGTCAGGAGGTAAAACAAGCTTTAGGACTGTGAAACAGCTGTCCGTGTCCGTGTCTGAGAGTGTCCGTAAACGAGAGTTTAATTTATCATTATTTATATATTATTTCAGTTGGGGCATAAAAATCTGTCCGTATATGAGGAGTGTCCGTATCTTGGGGATGTCTGTAAGGAGAGGTTTCACTGTACATCATGTACAGCGTGTACCGCCGAAGTGGTGTACAAATTGGAAATGGATCACAGTCCTGCCATCTATCCGCAATATGCGGAATTCGAATCACGCAAGTGAAGTGGGTAGGCACTAGACACACTCACACACTCTCCCTGATTTTGTATAATACTTCACTATTTCGCTTTCTAACTCGCTGATTTCTTCCCAAATTTTGGTCGGCGTGGCGGTTTAAACTCCCAAACGTCCCATTCGTGTGCTCTCATCTGTTGTGTCAGGTAGTGCTTCATACTAGCAATGCATTACAACACTATGATATGTTAAAAGATCTAAATATTCTTAAAAAATGTAAAAACTTTTAGATGGAGAAAATATTAATCTTTTACATATATCAATTTCATGGTTCAGCAATACTTGTATTCCTGCTGACTTCTTTTCGTGCAGTTAACCTGAATTTCAGTTCTCGTACAGTTAACTATAAATTGAAAGCAATAATTGTTTAAATGAAGTACTACTTGTAATTTCTTTCCCGACGTTAACTTTCAAATTAAAAAATTGTACAAGAAGGGGACACTATGGTGAAATAATGGTGAAAAATTAAGAAAATCCACTTAAAAATTTATTGTGACTCTATTTAGACCGAGCTCAAAAAGCTAATTAATTTATGTTCCCATGACTATTTTCAAGCTTTTAAGCTAATATGAACTAAAAATTGTGAAAATTGTGACGCAAGGAGCCTTTTTAGTGCCGTCAATATAAAATACATTTCAAAACTATCATTTCAAAATCATTAACCCTAATGGCACCAAATTTTGTACAGATGATAGTATTGTAGGCATGTTTATGTAGTTTAAAATTAATAGATCTACATTTTTGGACGAAAATTGTAAAATATTTAAAACTCACATAAGTGTCCTCTTAATGTGTAAATAATAATTACACCCAAAAAAAGAAACATACGTACTTACTTTATGGATATCGAAATACTTACGACTATGCTCCCAGAGCCCAAAATTCTTTCCTTCTTTAAATTAAAGTAGGCTCCAAGGGCCACAGTTTTTACTACGGTATTTACGTCAAGTTGTTTTACAATGTGGGATAACATCTGTGTGGAAAAGGAATGTAAGAAATGAGACACAAACCAAGATATACAGCACACAGTTTTTTTCTAATATTACTTAGCTTCGTCTACAGTAAAAGAATGAGAAGTGTGTCGTTATAGTTGTTGTAAGTGTTTAAAACACGAGCAGCAATCCATTCTCTGCTGTCTCTTCTTTAATGCACTGTCGAATTAAATCTTCGAATACCAACAGAAGAGGTTCAGAACAAAATTAACTAATTTTTCCCAAGCCCATACCTACTGCTCAAATAATAAATTGTTTATGCTTGTGAATTGAATTAATGTACTTAGTATGTATCGTATAATATTTCTATTACTTCAAACTTAAAGGTACAATGCCGGTATAAAATCCATGAAATACTATAAATGAAATGAAAATAAAAAGTAAAGATATCTGAGTTTCCAAAGTTCACAAAAGAGATCATTGCATAATTTTCTCTCCGAGAAGAAATAAGTATTATCGGTTTCGGAAAAGAAAAACATGATTTCTCAAATGATGTAGGCATAATCAAATCACAACAAGACCAATATCACTACAGAACATTAACAATAATAATAATGGTTTGGTAACTGTACCAATATTCCGCGGACATTAAACTGTCTGCAAAACAATTTCATGTTCGTCTTTCAGTCATTTACTTACGTTACATTAATAAAAGTCAATATTTTTTTAACGTATCTATTCGCCTGTTTGCTTCTGTCAATTCCTTTGACACATATAAAAAAGTGTTACCCAGAAACCGCTTCTAGCATTGATATCAAGGATGCCAATATCTTAACAACTAAAATAAATGTTGGTTTCCGTACACTTAAACAAGGAATGTGTCCAAGGCAGATTATTACAATCAGGAATCGCTAGAAAAAATTGAGTAGGCCTAATTGTGGAGAAGTCGATTCGAAATTCAATAGAACAAATTATCCCTAAAATATAAATTTATACATTATCTTCTCACCATTCGTGATCTGCCACAAGGGACAAAGAGTACTTAACCATAGAAATTTTTACAAGTTCATGAAAAACCATTAATTTTGTTTTAACAATGAAATTCTTACAAGTACATAGTTGCAAATAATTTTTTTTTGAGATTAGTGGAAATTTACCTATTTTTAGAAAGGTAAGTGTTGCAAAAAAGGAAAGAATGCTACTGAACTTAGTTTGATTTCGAATATAGGTGATTCTTCAGGAGAGCAATTGATTCTTTCAATGCAACTAAGGTTACAATCGGAATAATGCGACATAATACTACATAACTTACAAAAGTGATAATATATACTTACCGAAAATTGTATGAACCCTAACGTGGCAGTCACCCAAAAGAATAAAACCTTAGCTACACAAGTTATACGAACAATTCAGGACTCGAACTATAGAATGTTATTATGTGAGCCTGGTTTTGAAAGTATCTAAAGGCTCACGGTTATAAAACCTTTCTAGAAAGTAGAACAATGAAAAGAAGCAACTCGTTGACAGGTGTCCCCCACGCGAGAACTGAAAGGTTGAAGGACAAAACTAAAATTCTTTCAATCATTTATTATCACAATTCACCGCTCTCTTAAACTGACTAAACATATTATCGATTTATTAATTTGTCCTACAGAATAATATCTGTGATATTGACAATTAATATTTGAGGAGAATTCTCATAGCTGCAGTGCATATATTTGTACAGATTACTGTCCACGTAACTACGGAATCCCGGCCAAACAAGTCACTCAGCTGAGTGCGCTCCTAGTATAATGGCAGTTGACATTGGATATATGCGTCAACATGTATGCCTAACTTGGAGTCAGGCCACAAAGTGAAACAACGAAGGAGAGGGATTCGGTCCGGTATTGTGGATTGAATTCGGCGTAGCTCAGTGGTTAGAGCGCTTGGTACATAGAACCAAGGACCCGGGTTCGTTCCCCGGCGCAAGAGCGAATTTTTCTCCTCAGATATTAACTGACTAAGCTTATTGGAAATTAAATCAATGGCTTTCCCAAAACACGCTATGAAATATTTCATACAAAACAATTTTTGTCTTGAAAAGAAGCAAACAAACAAGCAAAGTAATTGTATTTAGCTTTTTTTGTTTGAAATACCTCAAAGAATAACCCCCTGAAATTAACGACATTACTTACGGTTCAACCTGTTGTATGTATATATAAAAGTTACATAAGTTATATATAAATCAACGATAATTATTTGTATATAATATGTAAGACACTTTACATAACAGGGAAATTCATGGAAACAATCCAATATATTGAAATACTGTATGTCATTTTTTTAGTTAAAGGGGAGGGGATTCAAACCCGGTAAACCACACTTGCGTACATCCCTGGCTCTTTATTAATATGCGAAAAGAAACGCGAATAACGTATACAGCTGCAGTATCGCTTAAGCCTAGCTTACAGCTGAAGGCTGCTAACAAAAAGGGTCTAGGGTTCGATTCTGGAGAGATTTTGTGGATTTGTAACGAAGAGGACAGCTTGGGAGCTATTTCCACTCAGTAATTCAGTTTCCTGTGACATTTTTATTTCATATTTATTTTCCTTATCGCTGTATCATTTCTTCATGTGGGAATAATCTCTATATATCAAATAAGGACATTTGACAAGTATGATTTGCAATTCTGCGACATGTTACAAATATTTTCGTAATAATGTAGAATTGCAATGAAACTATTATTAAACGCACTTCGGAATAAGGAAAATTACACAAAATGGTTACTTTTTAGTAAATATTCTAATATTTCATATTCATATTACACTTTTACTACCTCATACTACTTTTGGCCAATAAAACATTACAAAAGGAAGTGTTTCAACCAATCATGACTGTTTGTCGCTACAATTTTATCACTTCCCTAGTATTTTTTTTGTTTTTATCACTTCCTTAACATTTGTTTCTTTTTTTGCCAATATTTAAAAATGCAGATTCTTTACCGCAGGCCTACTGTAAAATATGACTTGCGATCGTCATTTGTTTCTCGCATAATCAACTGAAAATTTTTGCTTATTCCACAATTTTTATCACTTCCCTAGCATAATGATATCAGTTAACAAGAGAAATGTTATGGCTTTCTGCTGCATACAAAATATAAAATAATAATAATAATAATAATAATAATAATAGTAATAATAATAACAGTAATAATTTATTATTATTATTATTATTATTATTATTATTATTATTATTGCCATTATAACAAAGGTTCTTGTTTGGGGAGATAACACGTTGCTACTTTAAATATCAACGGGTGAAGGTAGGGTAAGGGAGGGGATGCCAAAATTCACTTTGCCAAGGTGCCAATGACTTAAACCTAAGGCCTGAAACTTGGGATATTGGTTTATTTTACGACGCTTTATCAACTGCAATGGTTATCTAGCGCGAATGATCCCAATTGACAATCTGGTCGCAAACTTCTGTGTTCATGTTACGGTTATGTTTAATTTTCATTGTGAATAGGCCTTAATATGAGGATGATAAAGCCAGCGAAATTCCAGGGTCAGCGCCGAAAGTTACCCAGCATTTCGCACTCCCCGCGTAAAATACTTTCGTATGAAGAAAATCACATATTACTTCCGTAAATTTTTTCCAATATTGTTTTACTCTTTGAAGGTATGAAATTATAATAACGAAATATTAAATTATCAAAGTTTTGGTACCTATTTATTAAAATATTTTACAGCGGTATTTTTACTAGGGTTTAGTGTATCTTTACAAATCACAATATTCGAGTTACGACACTATTTTACTAGGAGTGCGATTTGGGTTGAGGGAAAACCACGAAAAAAATCACCAACCAGAGCTTTAACCCGGGACCGTTCGTTTCAAGGTCAGTGCGACTGGGGATGGGGAAGCTCTTTCGAATACAAGTGGAGGCGTAGCAGAATGGTTTTAACATCGGAGGTGATTCACGGGGATTGCAATTACCGTGAAAGTTATTTATTACAGGAAATCATTTATTTATTAATCGAAAGCCAATGCCATGCCAAATATGAACTCAAATTAAAACGAGTGATACAGATAATATGTTTAAAAATGATAACGAGTTACCATCGGTCCCAATTACACTCGCAAAAATTTCTAGCAAACCAAAAATCCGCAAATTGCCTAGAGTATAACTTTTATTAGTCGCAAACATGGCTCTGGAGTAGCTCAATCCACGACTTTTCGACCAATCTGACAACCTTGGACAGGCTGCCATTTGTCTGGAGTAGTATAGCACTCGGCAAAATTACCCTCTGTCGGTACACTGGTAAAACACTGTTCTATACTATGGGAAAAAAAGTCACGGGAATAACAAA
The DNA here is from genome assembly GCF_040183065.1 of Periplaneta americana. Classification (NCBI taxonomy): domain Eukaryota; kingdom Metazoa; phylum Arthropoda; class Insecta; order Blattodea; family Blattidae; genus Periplaneta; species Periplaneta americana. Next base: position 140,951,149 of record NC_091120.1, read on the forward strand.
TAATGAAAACTAAATCGATTTATTTTGTTTTTGTAGCGGTAGCGGTACTCGTTATTGTGTTAAAAGAAATGGCAACACAACTCAGTTCTCTTAGGATTATATTGCTCTATAAAAGTTAACATTCGACACCCTTTGACTGGCGGCCGCGCAGCGGAAGCTTTCCTTTGTCGAGCCGCTTCAGCCAGCACGTTATAGTCCCTACTCAGAATCTGTTATTCTTTTATACACAATTTCCTGCTGGTATTAAATTATTTGTACATGACGCTTTTACTTTAAGAATCCGATATCTACCGGTGCTTTGTGAATTAAACCGCACTCCAAGTACACTAAGAAACAACAGACGTCGCCAGATTCTCATTTCCACTAACTGGTTTTGCTTACTGTATGCAATTTTTAATACTGTATTATTCAAGTTTTCTAACTGATAACATTGGCAGATAAAAATGAAGCGGGGTTTTCTTTCAATAATTACCACCAGTCACAGGATGGGAATTTATAGCTATGCTTTATTGTCAATCTTTCTCCTTCATTATTAAACATTACAATAAAATTACATACATACATAATTACATACATACATACATACTGTTCAATTTTCACGAGAGGATCCCTGCGAGGGGAGTATGGTCCTTGCGGGGTAAGACCAGAGGGTAAACCAGTAACTCAGTGTTCTTGAAGGAGCAGGTGGATGGGAGTGGTGTCATTGGCCGGCTGGGACAAACAAGACTCAGTCAATGGCCGGCCGGTTCAGCATGGGGGATAGGTTATAAGAGTGGGGGGGAAACCTCGCATTCCTTGCTCGGATCTTGTCGTGAAATGCGGACTGTGCATGCATGCATGCATGCATGCATACATACATACATACATACATACATACATACATACATACATGTTCTGCCCATGGGCAGGTCTTTCATGCAAACCCAGCATTCTCTAATCTTTCCTATTTTCTTTACCATGGAAAGACTCATAATGCCACGTTTGCACTTTTTCTTGTCTATAAATTCCTATACGTAGGCCCTATACTTACTTACTGGCTTTTAAGGAACCCGAAGGTTCATTGCCGCCCTCACATAAGCCCTATCCTGAGCATGATTAATCCAGTCTCTACCATCATATCCCACCTCCCTCAAATCCATTTTAATATCATCTTCCCATCTACGTCTCGGCCTCCACAAAGGTCTTTTTCCCTCCGGCCTCCCAACTAACACTCTATATGCATTTCTGGATTCGCCCAATACGTGCTACATGCCCTGCCCATCTCAAACGTCTGGATTTAATGTTCCTAATTATGTCAGGTAAATAATACAATGCGTGCAGTTCTGTGTTGTGTAACTTTCTCCATTCTCCTGTAACTTCATCCCTCTTAGCCCCAAATATTTTCCTAAGCACCTTATTCCCAAACATCCTTAACCTGTGTTCCTCTCTCAAAGTAAGAGTCCAAGTTTCACAACCATAAAGAACAACCGGTAATAGGCCTATAACTGTTTTATAAATTCTAACTTTCAGATTTTTTGACAGCAGACTGGATGATAAAAGCTTCTCAACTGAATATTTATTACCCATATTTATCCTGTGTTTAATTTCCTCCTGAGTATAATTTATATTTGATACGTAGGCCCTGTAGCGACAATAAATTATGAAAGATTCAACATGTTTAATTCTTATCGCACACTAAACAAGCGAGATTAATATATAGACCTAATGTATACTAATATTAATATTAATAATAATAATAATAATAATAATAATAATAATAATAATATATAGCTAAACATACATACTAAAATTCTATTATTGCCGAGCTTCCTTAATAAGAATACGATATGATGTAGTACTGAAAGCATAAATTGAACACAATCTTTTCAAGCTACAAATACACAGATAACTGCAGCACTTTTATTATTACACTATTTGTTAATATTTGTCTTATTTGAAACATAAAACGTGAGAGATTACAAGTGTTTATAGCCTACATTAAACAGTATTCCTCTATTTTCAGAAGATTTTATTCTACATTCTTAAACAGTCATAAATTCAAGGAAGTAATTGTTTTACATATCACGGAAAATGAAATAAACCTACTCCTGAGATCTTTCTGTACGTTTAGAGGTTTGACACTTATTTCTTTCTTTAAAATCTGGTTCAAATTTGTAAGTAAATTATGTGGAAGCAAATATGGTTACTAGGCAAGAGGCAAATAAGCGTAGATTTGGAAATTCTGACTTAGATAGTATAGCGAGCAGTTAGATACCTTATTTCACCGAAATTCTAAGTGGCGTGCTGTTTTTTTCACTTATCAATTCAAGCTCCAAACCTTCAGGAGCTTTCATCGGCTGCAAGCCAAAAGGATTGCAGAAACACTCCATTTCTTGTCCATTGTCACTATCTCCCCAAACTACCAGTGAATTCTGTTCTAAGGTCTTGAAGAAGAGCCTTATATTTATAAGATTTTCTTCTTCATTCTTCACGACAGTTTCTAATGAAGGAAAGTGGAAAAGTGAAAAGTTGTGTATGTTCCGCTTGATACTGCCTCATTTTAAATATATCTACAAAATACTCTTAACTGATCGATCATATGTCGCGCAATTCTGTATCCCCTAACTCTCACGCATAACGTGCTGGCGACATGTGATATCGGTCTCAACTTATTGATATCCCATTTTTTCCCCCCTTTTGCTCTTCTAAAACTCTATCTCTTGCTGGTCTATACATTATTACTTTATCAAAACTTTCGCCATGTTTATTTTTATTTATTATTTTATTATCCAATTTATTAAACCCTATTTCACCCTGAGGTATATTAGGGTTATAGTTGGCATCAAAATACATATTTTATAACCAATAAACAATAGTAAAGTTATAATATAAAATAGTGGTCACGTGAATTTTGTAGGAGAATGCACCTTAATGAAAAATGGATCCTGTTAAAGATTAATGCAAAAGATATACCGTTTCAGAGTAAATACACGACCTAAAAAGATAAAATCAATAGTAGATTAATATAACAAAGTTTGACTATCACTTTCAAATTAATACTTAATTCATGAACAATGGAACAGTTAAGATTAATAAAAGGATATTACAAGCATTGATTTACTGTTACAAGTTACTTGATTCAGGAACAAGTACAATAATTAAAATAATAAGACAAGTAATGACTTACAACTAACGAATAACGAATGTTTATTTGTAAAATGTTTTCTGATATTAAAATGTTATGCGTAAGAAAGTGTAGTAGAACAAAATCTATCTTACTAATAATCAATCTGTAGCCAAAATTTTTCTGGTAATTTTCGATTGTCCAAAAATAATTGGTGTTAACATGTATGATTAACCATCCTGAAACCGAAAATCGCTTTTTTGAAATTTTTGTTTGTATGTCTGTCTGTTTGTGCCTGTTTGTCTGTCTGTCTGTCTGTCTGTCTGTCTGTCTGTCTGGATGTTACCTTTTCACGCGATAATGGCTGAACCGATTTATATGAAAATTGGAATATAAATTAAGTTCGTTGTAACTTAGATTTTAGGCTATATGGCATACAAAATACTTTATTTAAAAGGGGGGTTATAAGGGGGCCTGAATTAAATAAATCGAAATATCTCGCTTATTATTAATTTTAATGAAAAATATTACATAAAAATGTTTCTTTAAAAATAATTTCCGATAAGTTTTATTCTATACAAAAGTTTGATAGGACTGATATTTAATGAGATAAATGAGTTTTAAAATTACAATAACAACGCCATCTACGGCGCTGTACTGAAATAAAAACAAATGACTTCGTCTATAAGGGGCCTTGGACAACAACAATCGAAAGCTATTAAACATAGCCTAAGAGAATGTTTCTGTGTTTGTATGAAGTAATATCGGAAGTCAATTAATTGTATAATTATTATTTCACCATTGGGAAGTGTAGTTTCTCTAGATGGACATAATTCTACAATGTTATTACAGTAAATTCTGAAACATATAGCAAGTAATATAAAGTATACACATTAAAACTAAATGATATGTCAATCTTCATTAAACTATGGTTGCATGTAATAACAATTAAGAAACATGTTAAAGCAATTGTCATTGCACCAAATGATTGCTCTCTGGACCAAAATGACCGCATTTCAATTATTTAAATACAATTTAAATTAGGTAACATATTAAACGATTTATCCTTCTATCAGACACGAATGTTCCCTGGATCAAACGTCCTACTTTAATTATGTAATTACTTTATATTTATTTCTAACAGGTGCAGCGGAGCGCACGGGTACGGCTAGTATAAGACATATAATTTTACCTTCTTTCGTAACAAAAAGTAGGCCTACTTTTTTCCCACACGTCAATGAAAGGAAAAACGATCTGATCGGATTATACTGTTTCACTCATAACGAGCTGCTGCTTACTGATGACTCGAGCGAACTTTTGTACGTCTTGCAAGATCCGCGTACAGACTGCAGCTAGAACAGAGTTCGTTCTGCCTGACTGAGGTTATGTGACAATTTGAGAGCACGATTTGCCCATCCATGCACAATACGTTCTTCCATTCTGTGACTTTCTTAAAAATATTTTGCAAGATTAATGCAAGCATTGATACTATTATCTGTGCATTTCGAACTGCCGGCTCAACATCAAGCAATGGTCTGCATTTGCGAATGTGCTTACCCCAATCCTGGACATTCTCTTCAACTAAAGTCAGCTGGGGCGGCTATCCTTCAGTTCACAGTTTAAAGTTCAATGATACGTTTGAATGTGACCTTGATCCGCCAGTTCTAAATGCACAGATAATAGTTTTCTAGCAACTTAACATAATTTATAGTTCACAACATTGTCATGTTCAGGATAATTTTCGGAGTAACATACATATTTTACTCATTCATAATTTTATGCCCAAGGACAAGTTCTTCACTACAAACCCAGCATTCTCCAATCTTCCCTCTTTTCCGCCTTCCTCTTAGTTCCTACGTACGATCCATATATCTTAATATTGTTCATCATCTGATTTCTTCTGCTCCAAAATTTTCTCCAGTTCACAGTTTCTTCCAGTGGATCCTTCAGTAGGCGGTTTCTTCTTAGCCAGTTACCCAGCAAACTACTAAATGCTTAACAGACAAACTGCTTCGCATGTAGTTAATTTTGCTGGAGAAAAATTACTGTTCAATAGGTAAACCCTAGTGGAATCAAACGTAGCAACTATACTGTTTCAAGGAAGTTGTTTTGCGGACACGCAATGCAAAAAAAGCGTTAAGCATTTGACCGCTATTCAGCCATGCTACTTGACAATAATGTCACAATAATCACTAGGGCCGTGACATCGATTTATTTGTATTAGTTTGAAGGTGAACATAAGACGCCGGACAGAATGTAGTCGACGTTTCAAGTACAGGTAGCGACAGCGAATTTGACACACGCCTAAGCAAGCACGTTCCGTGTTTTGAATACGATTATTGCGTATTATGAAATCAAGACAATACAATCATTCTGTATCATTTTATATAAGAGTTAATATCGGAACGGTCTAAAATGCTGGTGAGGTTGAAAAATCATACTTAAATTGTCACAAATGTGGTAAAACATAAGTCTGAAAAGATTTTTTTTTTTTTTTTTTTAAGAGTTTTGCATTACAGTTTTAGAATGCCGAAAACGTAGGCTATATGGAGTACAATTTTGTTTTCCCTATATTTAACTGTTACATTAATTTATTTATCACACCAATTCCGTACCTTACTTTCCTTGCATGTCGTTCTCCTGGTTTCTGTATCTGCTGCAATAAACAACAACATTCATTTCCAAAGTTTCAAATGACAATGACCGCCGAGTGTCGGATAGTATAACCTTGTATGCGGGAAAACTGCGTTCAACATCGGCCGAAACCAAGGGCGCATATGTAAAATATTTCACATCATCCATTTCTACATCAAGTTTATAACAATCGCACTTGTCATCTGACAAAACTCTTGCAATTTTGCATAATGAATTGAAACCACTGGTTATCGTATTACTGTGTTTATTTTCGCACACACTTTTTGGGTTATATCATATGCCATGTACGTTCTCGGCATTCCAAAACTGTAATGCAAAACTCTAAATATAAAAAAAAAAAACCTCTTATCAAACTCATTTTTTTTACCACATTGTGACAATTTAAGTATTATTTCCAACAATTATTCTCAACCTCAACAGCATTTTAGATCTTCCGAATAATAACCCTTATATACAATGACTGTATTGTCTTGATTTTATAATACGCAATAATCGTATAAAAAACACGGAACGTGCTTGCTTAGGTATGTGTCAAATTCGCTTCCGCTGCCTGTAGGCCTACTTGAAACACGTCGATTACATTCTGTTCGGCGTCGTATATTCACCTTCAAACTCATACAAATATACCGACGTCACTGTCCTAATAATCACAATTCACTTCTTTAAAATGTTTCAGTTGTCTATGGCTTAATGCATATGATTTAAGCATGATACTGCAACTAACTGCACAATCACAAGAATTACATGTTAGTGAGGCTACAAGCGTTGTAGCTCATAATGCCTCAGCATGGAAAAGGCATTGGAGGTTGAGGAATTGATCAGATTTTGAACTACTCGTATATTATTGTTATTGTCCAGAGAATTGCCTCAGTGACTTAGTTTACCAATAAAACTATTCCGGAAAGCTATCATTATTTTGAGCTCAGTCTATTAACACACACTATCACTTTTTACATTCAATCCCAAACTTTACTGCAGTTCTGACTGCAACTTCTTACATATTCTCTTCAGTAGTAGACTATAGATGAGGAAGCGAGACCTGGCATGTGAGCTGATCGCTAGGAGAAAGAATGAGCTATCAGAAGAAGAGTTTGTTTCATGTTGATTAATATTATACGACTCTACTGACACGAAAGTTCATCTCAGACTAAAATCTATCTTCCCCCTCCAGGAGCTGTAGTAGTAGTAGTAGTAGTAGTAGTAGTAGTAGTAGTAGTAGTAGTAGTAGCAGCAGCAGCAGCAGTAGTAGTAGTAGCAGCAGTAGCACTAGTATCATTAGCAGGAGCAGCAGCAGAAGTAGTAGTAGTATTGGTAGCAGTAGTAGTAGTAGTAGTAGTAGCAGGGGCAGCAGTAGCAGTAGTAGTAGTAGTAGTAGTAGGGGCAGCGGTAGCAGTAGCAGTAGTAGCAGTAATACTAGTATCATTAGCAGCAGCAGAAGTAGTAGTAGTAGTAGTAGTAGTAGTAGTAGCAGCAGTAGGGGCAGCAGTAGTAGTAGGGGCAACGGTAGCAGTAACAGCAGTAGTACTAGTATCATTAGCAGGAACAGCAGCAGCAGTAGTAGTAGTAGTAGCAGCAGGGGCAGTAGTAGTAGTAGTAGTAGCAGTAGTAGCAGCAGTAGTAGTAGTAGTAGGGGCAGCGGTAGCTGTAGTAGCAGTAGCAGCAGTAGTAGTCTACTAGTATCATTAGCAGGAGCAACAGCAGCAGAACTAGTAGTAGTAGTAGTAGTAGCAGTAGTAGTAGTAGTAGTAGTAGTACTAGTAGCAGGGGCAGCAGTAGCAGTAGTAGTAGTAGTAGTAGCAGGGGCAGCAGTAGCAGCAGTAGCAGCAGTAGTAGTGGCATCGGTAGCAGTAGTAGCAATAACAGCAGTAGTACTAGTATCATTAGCAGGAGCAGCAGTAGTAGTAGTAGTAGCAGCAGCAGTAGTAGTACTAGTATCATTAGCAGGGGCAGCAGTAGCAGCAGTAGTACTAATATCATTAGCAAGAGCAGCAGCAGTAGTAATAGTAGTAGTAGCAGCAGGGGCAGCAGTAGTAGCAGTAGCAGCACTAGTATCATTAGCAGCAGCAGCAGTGGCAGCAGTAGTAGCAGTAGCAGCAGTAGTACTAGTATCATTAGCAGGAGCAGCAGCAGTAGTAGTGGCAGCAGTAGCAGCAGCAGCAGCAGTAGTAGTAGTAGTAGTAGTAGGGGCAGCGGCAGTAGTAGCAGTAACAGCAGTAATACTAGTATCATTAGCAGGAGCAGCAGCAGTAATAGTAGTAGTAGTAGTAGTAGTAGAAGTAGTAGTAGCAGCAGGTGCAGCAGTAATAGTAGTAGGCCTAGTAGTAGTAATAGTAGGCCTAGTAGTAGTAGTAGTAGGGGCAGCGGTAGCAGTAGCAGTAGTAGCAGTAACAGCAGTAGTACTAGTATCATTAGCAGGAGCAGCAGCAGCAGTAGTAGTAGTAGTAGTAGTAGTAGTAGTAGTAGTAGGGGCAGCGGTAGTAGTAGCAGTAACAGCAGTAATACTAGTATCATTAGCAGGAGCAGCAGCAGTAATAGTAGTAGTAGTAGTAGTAGTAGTAGTAGAAGTAGTAGTAGCAGCAGGTGCAGCAGTAGTAGTAGTAGTAATAGTAGGACTAGTAGTAGTAGTAGGGGCAGCGGTAGCAGTAGCAGTAGTAGCAGTAACAGCAGTAGTACTAGTATCATTAGCAGGAGCAGCAGCAGTAGTAGTAGTAGTAATAGTAGTAGCAGCAGCACCAGGAGCAGCAGCAGTAATAGCAGCAGCACCACTAGTGCTAAGGGTAATGGTGGTGGTAGTTGTAATAGTACGGGTAGTAGTAGCAGCAGCAGCAGTGGTGGTAGTGATACTGGTAAGGTGGTAGTAGTAGTAATAGCAGCAACAATAGCAGTAGTAGAAGCAGCAGTAGCAACAGCAGTAGTAATAGTAGTAGTAGTAATAGTAGTTATTTCTTATATTTGTTATTAACTAATTATTTTTGTCTATTTTGTCTATTATTTATGTACGTAAGTCCGAGCACGAATGTTTGCTCATTCGGGTAACTTAGTTTGTATCATAATATGTAAACTAAAATTTTGAATAAACTTTGAATTCTTTTGTAACATTTTTCGTCAAAACTTTAATACATTTGTAACTGTACAACGCGACAATCTAACACACTTAAAATAAGGTATTAAATCAGGGCAAATTTTTTCACTATCTACTGTTCATTACACACTATTTAATGAGCTTGACCTCAGAAAATATCTAGAATGTTCTACTATCACTTTTTAAATCTTAAAACTGGCATAAACTATGGCTGCTCTACTCCCAGCTCTCATTATGAGAAGACCCGCCGCTGGGTGTTTTTGTTTTTAAACAGCACACGGAACTAAGTTTGTTGATGGTGATACGCAAAGCGACAGAAAGCAAGTCAGCTTTCAATGAGCTGTCCAAGTCTGGAGTATAATTATTGCAGAAGGAGAACTATGTTTTAGTTAAACTCGTATAAATTTTATTTCATGTACACATGTTCAATACATTTTATTCAGATTTGCATGCATTAATCAATACCCGATGTTCATGCGTTTATCCGGTTTGTACCAGTAAGAGTTAATGAAAAATATTGTCTAAATAATAGAACTATCAGTAATATAAACCTAATAATTCTTAAATGAAAATATATTTCCTTTAAATTTTTGCAGTCATTCAACCATAGCCTACACACTCAAAAAAGATTTGTATGTTATTGACATAATTAATAATTATTATATTGGTTAAAATCTCTTATTACTAGAGCCCGGATGTTTGGCAAAATGCCTTTTTTTACTGGGTGGAAATAAATATGAATGCCTTTTTTTTTTGTCATTTTAAAGCAATTATTCTTGTTTATTTGCAATTTTCTAATTAATTATAATGTAGGCCTAATGTGTATGAAATTTAAATATTTGAAACAATGACTAACTTTACTAACAATAGTAAATAATAGGAATTTATTTCGGTGCTTAATCTGTTAATAATCGTGCTTTAATACTATTGGTGTAATATGAATAATGATGACAATCCAGAGTTACAAATATATTGTCATGTCTTCACGATACCAGCAATCAGCTTAATAATTTTAATTATTAAGCTCGTTCGCATAGAAGTTGTAACGTAGTGTTTTCAATTGTTTGCATTCATATTTTCAAATATTACTGTTACAATTTTGTGCTACACGTGTTTATTATTGTAGGAGAAAGAAATTTGAGTGAGGAACAATCAGTTTTTGTCGGGTGACAGAAGGTATAAGATCGGTTAGCTAAAATGCCTAAATTCAATAAACCATTGAAAAGTAAACTTCATGCTTACGTTAGTGAATTTGGTGCTCATGTGTTTTCAACCGATGGAACAGTTTTGTTATATAAGATTTTGTGAAAAGACAGTCACGAAAAAAGTATTTTTAGAAGTCAACATACGTCATCTACAAAGTAAATATGAGAGTTATGTCGATATAATTTAAATTTATTGCTAAAATATATTATGCCTTTTTAAAATTTATAATGCGTTTTTTAAAGATTATTGTGCCTTTTTTACGTTTTATTGCCATTTTTGACTGCCTATTTTAACTGTTATAAATGACTAAACATCCCGGCTCTACTTATTACGTTATTTGCGACATCTTTAACTTAAATATTTTTTTAGCTTTATGGTTTTCACATTTTTACAATTTTGAAGCATTTTAAGTAAAATATATTCCTAACTCGAAGCAGACATGTAGGCCTAAGCAGGCAGCGAAAATTGTTGACCGACGAAACAGGTTTGCTGTTCCTTTTCTTACGAGTTTGTTTACTTGCACGTGAGTAGTCATGGTCAGTAGTGGAGAGGGATAGATAGAGACCACAGATTTTCGCATAATGACCTGAAGTATTAATTTCTAGTAATATGCAAATTGCAAATTTGAGCAAATTAATTAACAGTTTCAGTTTGGACTTAAAGACTAAAGTATAACATTTATTTAAGCATGTCAGTAAACTAATGATTTAAAAAATTGAAAAAATACTAGTTACATGATAGATATTCATTATTTGTAAATTTAAATGAATTATTCAATCCAGCAAACATTGTACAGATAAATGTTGATAATGCCAATGTACACAGAAAAGGTTAAAACAATGAGTTATTGAAGGATATGAAAAGTACTGATTACGGTGTGGCATTTGTTACTTTGAAAGAATTACTTTTGAAACAATCTTCCAACACTTTCCGTGTTAATTTAATTTTGGTTTATTTAACAACACTCGCAACTGCCGGTGTGCCGGAATTTTGTCCCGCAGGAGTTCTTTTACATGCCAGTAAATCTACTGACATGAGCCTGCCGCATTTATGCACACTTAAATGCCATCGACCTGGGCCGGGATCGAACCCGCAATCTCGAGCACAGAAGGCCAGCGCTATACCGACTACGCTACCTAGGCCGAACTTTCAATCTTAAAGTTGATTGAAGTTGATGTGATTGAGGCATTACGAAGTCTCATGTTGAATTACCTTGAATTTACATCTGCTATGGTGAAATGTGTCTGTGCGCCTTGTGCATCTGTTGACGCAGAAAGATTTTTCTTAAAGTATAATTTTTGTTAGTGACAGTAGGCGCAGAATGAAAGAAAATAATATTGTGCTATGCTTTCGTTCCAAACATAGAAACAGCACATGTTACATTATACAAATAACGGTTTTTCTCTCAGCTTTATGAAGTTGTGTTTCATTTTAATATATGTAATAAATTGATGTATGTAATCATCATTATTTTGACGCCTAATATGTAATATAGTGTTATTTTTTCAAGTAAAAGTCCTTTTCCAATTTACACGAAATTATTTAATTAGGGATAAAAAGCGATATATAATATTTTTATCACAATTTTTTCGAAATTGAATGCGAAATTTTGTGGTCTATAGCACATGATGTAAGTTGCTCGTCGACTGCAACACAAAGCAAGTAAACAATGAACAACTCCGGTGAGTGACGTCGTCGTAGGAATAACTAAGGCACATATTTCAACGGGGCACGACCGACACCGCCTTCTATTGTACATAGTAGAGGAACTCTAGAACACAGTTAACCTGACATCACCTTCTTCTCTCCCATCGGGCACTATGTTTCGCTACCTGTTAATGAGATACAGTGGGGAAAAATGGCGACCGCAACTGGTCTATATCCTCATAAAATTTTTACTGTGCGCTCGGGGAAATTTATTTCGTATTGACAACACTTAGCCATTACAAGATCTGAGATAAGAAACACATGATTTCCCAATTTTCAGATGTTTGTTTAGTGGTGAGTTAACTACTCTTGTTACACTTTTCACTTGCAACTCTGGTAAATAAAGAAACAAACGTTATAGAAATACTCAGATTAGAGGGCTAGATAAATTAACAATTCTGTGGTTCAGTTACCTGATAAAAAGTAATACATACAAATACACGGAGAATGAAAGGAAAAATTCTGGAGAATTAGGTCATTAAGGTATTGTAAAGAAAAAAAAATTAAATAAGACAGAAATTTATAGTTATGTGGTTTGTATCTGGAGGTGACATTTTTTGTCCATTTATAACCTACCTTACTCAAAACAAATTCATAAAACATATATTTTTTTTTAATCATAATCCAGTTATCCTAACTAAAATAAAATATTTACTACACTAAATTCATTTGATTCAGTTATTGACAGTTAGTAGAGTCAAAATTAGACTTGCTGTATATAAGTAAGCTTTATATTAAGTAATTAAACCAATATTGGAAACTCACTATGAAAATAAGGTTTTCTTAAATGACAGCTTTCATCATATTTATAAGTTACTTCTGTTATTTTTTTCTGTTAGAATTAAATTATGTTTTCTAAATAATCGTTCAAAATGTAGGCCTACACTATTGGTTGGAGCCTCAATACATTTTGACTCATTGTAACATATTGGTCATCACACATTCACCGTTAATTTTTTTTATTATTAATGTTGCAAACGTATCTGAAAAGTCTGTATTCATATTAAGAATAGTTTTGACTTTTATAAAGTAACTATGCATTAAATTGTTATTTAAATAATAAAAAAATATTTTAAATGTTACCTTGACAGTGAGAGTACAGTTAGGGAGTGGAGAAAATAGTCTTATTCATGTAGTTAAACAGTGATAAAAGGTAAATTTTATTCAAGAATTATTTGAAATGTTTAAAATGTTCTCGAGTAAATTCCATCCATCTGCGGCTTAGCATTATGCTGCATTGATTGAGGTCTTCATTTAAATGCTGCTCAGAAATTATGTTCTGTTTGTGTAATAGTACCGTTATAGTGCTGGCCTTAATCTTCTGAAAGTTTGCAGCAATGTAGATAAGAAAATGTATTCAAAATTGCATAAAGAACAACTATTTAAATTATTTAAGCCTAATTATAAAAGCTAAATTTTTAATGTGCATAAAGGTTTCTTTTAAAGTTTATATCGTATTATATGTAAAAAAAAAATAATTTTTAGATCATCGATCCTACATACGCTTTGAACAGTCCAAAGCACAACCTTTGTATGTTGATAAAGAAAAAAAATATATATACGAGTCAACAATACCTTACTTCCGTAACAAATACAACGTCCAGAGTATCACAGTGACAGGTCTGCTGTTGGGGTTCCGAGGAACAGTCCCTAAATTTTTTGTCACGTGGAAAAGGAAATATAAACTAGGCAAAGATATTCAAGACGAAATTTCCCAAAACATAATTAAATACTCAGTTGCCATCTTAAAAAATCATCTATATGGTAAACACTCCACATAAATGTTTAATTATTTTGTGATTGAAAATCTGTAGGCCTATTTTTATCTTAAATTTGTATCTATATATTTTTTTCATGTCCCCATTCATGTACAACCATTATTGTAAATTATGTGTTATTCTGTATTTATAGGCAAGTCTTGGAAGGTCAGATAGTAAATAAATATTTAATTTTTAGCTGATGGCGCACTTTGTAGCAGATTCTAAACTAATAAAAATAAACGTACTTAAATACAGTAGAGCATCGATTATCCGAATACCAATTAACCGAAAATCGGCTAAGTTAACCGAAAGCGTTCCAGTCGGCAAATTCAAATTTGGGCGCGCGTCATGTAGAAATTTCGCTAGCGCTGTTTGCGAGATTTAGCGGCAGACAGAGTCTCAACTCTGGGGGGGAAAAAAAACTTCTTTTCCTAAACTGTAGGCTTACTTTAATGGCCATTTTGAACTTGTCAAACTAAGCTAGTTAGTTCTCTGTTATCTGTAAGACGTGTGATACAAAATATATACTGTATTACAATTTTGTGTTTAATATCAGCGTTTCTTTGCTTCATACTGCTCCTATGATCGGTTATCCGAAAAATCAGTTATCCGAACACCGCCCGTCCCCAATTGTTTCGGATAATCGATGCTCTACTGTACAGATATTTTGAAAGGGCTTCGCCTTTATTTATATTTCTATCCATAATATAACATCTGTGAACTTATCTGTGTCATATTTTGACATATGAGTATCGCTAAGTCATTGTGATTGCATAATTTAATAACAATTTCATGCAATTTGGGAATCTGTTACGCATTAAACATCGAGATTTTCCACCTGACAAATAACATCCTTGACTGCGCTCTTGAGAAGGTTCATAGCGACCAGCAACTGGCGGTGAGCCGCCTCTTGTGGCAGGGAGCATTTCACTATCTGTTGGATAACTTCCTGCATGTTGGCGACATCGGCTCTCGTCTGATGGGGCATGTCTTGCACGGACACTGCCATCACAGAGAGGATCCTGTATGCCTTTTCGAGGTCCTCTGATGACTGTTGCAAGTTCCTGCCCGCATTGTTGAGCTGCGAATAGGTAGTCTTGAACTGAGTTAGAAGGGGCTGGATCTGTCTTCTAGCGGCATCCCCTTCGTCTGCTGGGGAAATTAGTTGCGGAGACCAAGACAGACGCTCAAAAGTATCTCCGATCTCGCGTTGTTGGTTCTCGTTCCGATCAACCTGTTAGTGAAAGACGTTTATGACTCAATCCTACGAGTACACCTGCATCATTTTACGCCCAGCTAATAAATGGAGCAAGAGTAACACCGAGCAGTGGTAAGGTCTGGTGGACGTCAAGTAGGACTTACTCACACAGAGTTCCACCGAATATTAAATTAAACAATTATTGAAGCGTTGGCCCGAATAACGCTCTATGTTACAGTACGTTTTTTTAGTCCTGACAGTCGCCGACAATTTGTGCTTGTTTCAGGCGAGTCCATTAAGTTACGCGAAGGGATGTTCAGGTTAGTCTGTCGCCTGCATTCGAAGCGATCGGATGTCACGCAAGCGTTATAGCGTTGTGTTTCCAGTACAGTTATGCTGCACTTCATTTCTTTACCGAGCGCTCGCCCTTATCTCTACTCCTTAGCTCTCCCCACTACTCCTATTACTTCCCCTTTTCGCGTCGCTGAACTGTCTGGACTAAATAATCAGTCTGTACAATCTGCTAACTGTGCAGGAGGAACAAAAATGTAACATCGTAATTCCGCTCATAAATTCACTATCGGACGGGCAACATAGACCGTTATTCCATCAATAAGTTTTGTACACTGAGCGAAGTATACGATTGTATGTTATTGAAAGTCATATTACACATAAGTTAATAGAAGTTTGTAGCATTTTAACTCCACAGAAATGCTACTTGGGAATAAAGATAATAAACAGTTTTATACGATCAGAATATTATGAAATATATAAAATCAATAAAAAGGTTAAACTACACTATTATTAGAAAATAACTGCAGTATTGAGATGTAGGGACACCATTAAATTAATGAAAGTTGTAACAAATGAATAAAGAATATACTGCAAAAATAACAGACAGGAACTTACATTATTTTGGGGACCTTTCGCACTAACGTTGTATACTCAAGACCACTATCTGTCAGCAACTTTTGTGACACATCTTTCCACTTATTAATATTAATTTATTTGAGTACTTTTTTGTTTTTAGATTTATTTAACCCGTCAATATCTACTGTAGAAATCGTCATTGTCTTGCAGTCGTCCATTTTACGTAATAGATCAACCGAAACATGACACACAGAGTTCAAGATGCCAGTATTCGTAAAGAGTACAAATTCCCGTGCAATAACTCCCAATACGATGTAAGCAATTGGATACCGTACGCTAGACGTGACTAGTGACATAGACCGTTGTTCCAACCAAGAAATTGATGGTTGTAACTCGTGTAGAAGCGCCTCTGATAGATACTGAAAAACAATTTTTGTGACAGCTGTGTAAGACTATACAGGACATTATTCCATTAAAAACTCGATTTTGAAAAGTAACATAGACCGTTATTCGGCCCAACGCTTCAATTCTTCATGCATATGTTACGTCGAATGTATGAGAGTGCCTATTTCGTAAAACAGGCAAAAAGAAATGTTCATTTCAAGAAATCAACACAACAATTGCCCAATTTATGAAATTGCCAATTTGTAAGTTTTTTTTGTCTATTTTATGAAACAGGCAAACTGAAAAACGAATGATTCTCCCTAATGTTGGATTGAGTGCTAAGAATAAGATAACATGAGGTAAATAATTACAAAATAAAAGTTATTATATGAAATTAACTAATAATATTGTTTAATTAAGAACACAGTATGAAAAAATGTTAAGAGTGAGGTAATTTATGTCACAATATAGGATTTGAACATAGAAAATTATAAACTAATAATTTCCCGAGAGTTTCAAAAACATAGAAGTTTCAAACAAAATTTGAAGAATACCTTATGAATATTGTATGTTAAACTATTATTATTATTATTATTATTATTATTATTATTATTATTATTTATTATTACCATTACTACTATGTTTTATTGTTATTTTTATGAAATCATGAATTAAGAAAATTAATTCCCATCACTACAACTCGAAGGAAGTTCCGAAAGTATGGTTTCATACTATTTGAACTTTTAAAGTGATATGACATGCTGAATTGCAAATGGAAGTTAACCATGTTTGAAACACTAGCATTTCTTGGTTTTACAGTCCTTTTTGCAGGAACATCTCATTCTTGGCCACTGCCAACAGAAGATAACCCCACAAAATGTCTCAGTTTCTATATTTTCTGGGATGTCTTTTTCTGTCAGTTTTGAACAAAAATAAGCTCTTTGGTTTATTCAGGCGTGATCATATCGTGTCTGCTGCAATTTTGAGGTTTTTTGAGTTATTTAGATAGGCTACTTTTTTTCTTGTGTGTGTCGTGCATAACGGGATCAAAGATTTACTATAAACGATACACAGAAACGCAATTCTTTCATAAGTAGCTGTAAAACTGTAGCACAAATATTATCCGCTAGAACGAGACTTTGTGCCAGTCGTACAGTTGCTTATTTCATGAAATATGTAAGAACAAAAATGCTAGATTCATTAATTCACCAATGACTATGTTTCTTTCAAATATCTGGAACACAGTTACATTATTCATGAAAAAATCCAATATTTTGCCCATTACGTGAAATAGGTATTTTAAAGATTTCGGTGTACCACAACCCCTATTAACATTTCAATTGATCACTTGATTGTTGCTACTCTTGGAAAGGCATTAATACAAAGTGAATGAAAAGTGATGTTCAATAATTTTATATAAAGGTAGAAAGTACAAAGGAAAAAACTTCCAGTACACATTGATCCGCAAATGAACCGTTCTCGAGATAATGCATATTTTCTATTAATTGTACACTACTGACTGTGCGAGCACTAGTACCGAAGAAGGCTGTGATCAGACGCTACCACTAATATGTGCCAAATACAGTAAACCCACGGTGCCATAAATAATTACGAATATGAATATTAAAATGATTATTTGTAGAAGACTGTATTTTGTCAAACTATCTCCTCAGAAAACCCTACCTAATCTTCTTGTTAACAGTAGGGTCCTATCTTTCACTCACCTATATTCTCATCAAATCCTACTCAATTTTGTTATTAACATTGGGTCCTATCTTGTCACTAATCTACACCTTAATCAATCCCTACCTAACTTTGTGATAACAGTGGGTCCTATTTTGTCACTAATCTATGCCCTCATATAATCCTAACTTTGTCATTAATAGTGAGATCTTAACTTTCACTAATCTGTTTTCTCATCAAACTATAGCTAACTTAGTGGTTAACAGTGGGATCTTGTCACTAATCTGTGTTCTCATAAAGCCCTAGCTAACTTTCTGATTAACAGTGGGGTCTTACCTTGTCACTAATCTATGTCCTCATCTAACCCTACCTAATTTTTTGTTTCACAGTAGGTCATATTTTGTCACTAATCTATATCCTCAAAAACTAAGTCACTAATCTATGTCATGAAAACTTAGATAACTTTATGATTATAACGGTTGGTCCTATTTTGTCACTAATCTATGTCCCCATATAACCCTAACTTTGTCATTAACAGCGAGGTTCTAGCTCTCACTAATCCACGTCCTCATCAAACCATAGCTAACTTAGTGGTTAATAGTGTGATCCTATCTTGTCACTAATCTGTCTTCTCATCAAACCCTAGCTAATTGTGTGATTAACAATGGCGTCCTACCTTATCACTAATCTATTTCCTAATCTAATCCTACCTAACTTTGTGATTAACAGTAGGTCATAATGTTTTGTCACTAATCTATGTCATCAAAACCTAGGTCACTATTCTATGTCATCAAAACTTAGCTAACTTTATGATTAACAGTGGGGTCCTAACTTGGCATTAATCTATGTCCTCATCAAACCCTACCTAAACTTGTTATTAACAGGAGAGTATTATCTTTCACTAATCTGTTTTCTCGCAGCTTGATATTGACATTTTGTAGATGTTGTATGATAATCAATAATGTAGAAATTATAATTCACGAAAGCATTTATAATAAACAAAATGGGAATGTAAAAAAAATTATTCATATATAAACCTGAAAAGGTGAATGTTACTTATGTCCCACCCACTATAGGAGACATAGGCCAGTTTTACACTAATCCTAAACATCTTGACTGGATAATAAAAGCCTAAACTAACCTAACCTAAGTGCATCGATGTCTATTCCAAAATCGGCGGAAGTCGCTCAACGCTCGTTTAACCACTATTCGTTCAGTGGGCGGTGGATACTCTACATTAACCAAAACCTTTTCTCGTAATATGGAAATTAAAATGAAATCCTACTGCTTACACCTTTTATCTATACTCTTATCACGCACCTCATTTTCTTGATGTAAATTGCTTTTCACTGCTCCCATTTCTCTGCTGTACTCCGGCATTGCCTAGTAGGCCTACTTCTTTCGAATAATGAATTCGTTTACAAAGTAAAACATTTCCTCTGTCGCAGGAGATCACGGCTGCCAACATTGTAACATTAATTAAATGTAAAAAGAAATGTCCTTTTGTTTAAAGGAAAGGATCAAGTAGATAAATAAATTTGAATAAAATATGATTTAATGGAACATGTGAAAATACTTTTAACTATTTCGGATTATAAATATGTGATAGAAAAATAAACTTTATACTTATTTACAGACAGCTTCTTATGCCACAATAAAATAAAAATTTAAAAGGTAACAGAGAATTTGAAGAAAAAGCCCTAAGATTTTGTGCAACGTCCATACAGGAACTAGAGTAATGAAATTACATAGAATAAGTACATATATTTTGCTAGTTCTTTATTACAGGTTGTACAGTACCTCATTGTTTTCGTTCGTTATTATTAGAGAGTGAAATTTTAGATGTAAAACATGGGAATCATACTAACATACGTACACCGACGTTCAGAGATATCTGACCCTGTTAATCGATAATTTGTTGGTGTAATGTGGATTCTTTAGTTATTACTTCTATGAATAGATGGCGAAGATAATAGTCACTGTTGCCAATCCTACATTTAATGTACTCGCATTATAGAATTCAAGTTTTCACCCGATTGTAAAACAACACTAGGTTTAGCTTGAAACCGTTGATATTGGCAATTATGATAATAATTTATGCTTAATCTACATAATCATTTTCTCTGACACTTTTTTAACCGCCTCAATAATGGTGGCACCTATTGAGAATTAACTTAGTAGAATTCTTTCAAAGTTTGTCAATTTTTTTATATCTTTGGTTCTGACTTATTTCGTGGTTGGAAAGTTCGCTTACACAATTATAAAATCGTAGGTCGGATACCTTTGAACGTCAGTGTACAGCGATGTGAATAATATTCAAGTTAGGCTTATCATTTATATTCTGTTATCGTTTTTAGTAGGTTATTTTACGACGCTTTATCAACATCTTAGATTATTTAGCGTCTAAATGATACGAAGGTAATAATGCCGGTAAATTGAGTCCGAAAGTTACCCAACATTTGCTCATATTGGGTTGAGGGAAAAACTCGGGAAAAAACCTCAACCAGGTAACTTTCCCCGACCGGGAATCAAACCCGGGCCACCTGGTTTCGCGGCAAGACTCGCTAACCGTTACTCCACAGGTGTGGACTTCTGTTACAGTTCTTTAGAGATATAATATTCAAGTTATCATTTATATTCTATTACCGTTCTTTAGCGTTATAAATAATATTTCAGGTATCATTTATATTCTGTTCTCGTTCTTTAGCGATATAAATAATAGGCCTGCCTATTCAAGTTACCGTTCTTATCCTGTTATCGTTCTTTAGCGATATAAATAATATTCAAATTATCATTTTCAAGTTATCATTTATTGTATTCTGTCATAGTTCTTTTGTCATATAAATAATATTGAAGTTTAATTTATATTCTGTTATCGTTCTTTAGCAATTTAAATAATAGAAATTTAATCTTAGGTTTTGAACAATAGGTCTACAGCTGCATAACACAAGTGTTAGTTTTTTCCTTCTTGTTTTATTATGTTATACTATCCTGTAACACAATAAAATGAAAAGGGTTGACGAGGATTTAAACCTGAGATGTTGACGTCCAAATTTCGACGTCCTTCCGACTGAGCTACGGGGTCACAAGTAAAAATGCATATACGAAAAAATTGGTCCATTCCCCCTCCAAGACATCCTGATGATTTGTGGAAGCTCATTTAGATTGTCTGGGATACCGTGACTGAGAACAGTTGCTATTTGGAAACATTAGTCGATTCCATGCCCATTCGACTGCAAGATGTAATCAAGATGGGAGGAAGATGGAGTAAATATTGACTCGTGGCTTTTTTGTTTGTTTGTTTGTTTTTTTTTTTAACTTTTAATTGTTTGAATTTTCTAATGCAGACGCCAGTAAGTTTTTTTTTTTTTTATACAACGAAAGATATTTTTGTTGAGAAAACAGTATAATCTTTCTTTCTTTCTTTCTTTCTTTCTTTCTTTCTTTCTTTCTTTCTTTCTTTCTTTCAATTTGCAGCCATAATGTCATAATAAATAATGATGAAGTCATGGCATAGGCTAATACATTCATGAACCTGATGTTAAGTACTACAACATTCATAAAAGAGACAAGACAGGAGCAATTATATTTTCTCTCTCTCTCTTAAAAAAAAAAAAAAAAAAAAAAAAAAAACATAAAAGTCTATAGGTTGTGTTCGAAAGCACAATCTCATGAATACCAGCTACCACTACGCTAGAATAGTAAAATGCAGAACACTTCAATTATAACTGTAACTATCAGGCCACGTGGTCCAACAATATGTAACATAGCCTGTCTCCGAATTGTAGCGGAGATACTCGAAGGCATTTTAGCTTCTAGAGAGCGGTCACTTTTTCTTTTGACAGCTGTATGTATAATATTTGGGCTTATGTTTATCGTTACTTGTTTTGTACAATTAAACTTCAGAACTTTTATCATGCTTTGTACTTAAAATCGAACTGCTTCATAGAAACTAACCTCTCCATTCTGTATAAAACTTCAGTTCTCAAAGCGTTTGTAAGATGAATCAATAACTGATGTAGGCTTAATCTTACTTCTTCTTTCATCGATCTTGTTGGACCGCCGGAAGGTCATGTATGATACCCTCTGTTAATAACAGTTGTTTTAGAAGGTAAAGTCATCCTCATTACAGGGCATGGAGATTCACAAGGTAGCAGAAGGATAAGGTTCCAACCTTTATATACAATCGATATTAATGGCATTATGGATGTCAGCTTTACGTGCCTGTCGCTTTACCCCCAAAAGGAAATTTGCTGATTTCTATTAGAGACGGGATCGTATTGCGCCAGGAAGAATTAGATCAATGGAGGAAATCCAAATACCCCATCGGGAATTGGACCTGCGATATTTCGGCTAAAACAGCTCAGTATGATGTTAAACTATGAAGAAATGTGGAGAATTCTCAGTCTGAGTCGCCGTGATGAGGCGTTTTTAGGTGAGCTGTTTTAGTCAACATTTTCTGAACAATCTTAAACGATTGACTACATATTTTAAACACATCATATGTGATTAATATTGTATCACAATTATGGTCAATGAAGACTTAACCTATACGTCAATTAACATTATGTATGTCACTTCAATATTTTATGTCAAGCACACAAGGTTATTATAGTGCTAAATGTAGGTATTTTAAACATTCATCTAGCTTTAATTAATGTTTGTTAAATTACAACTGAAGATTTCGCTATACAGGTCGAGGATATTCCATAGTCTTCCAACATCGTACTGAACAGTACATTGAACAATTTTTTAAACGAATTCAATTGAATTTATATTTCAAACACATTCCATGTGCTTTAATGTTCGTATCGCAAAATGATCTATGGAAGATTTAATCTATACGTCACTTTATGTCAAGCACACATGGTTATAAGTGTTCAAATGCGTTTAAAACTCACCTAGTTTTTAAATATTGTATGCTAAAAATATCACCTGAAGATAACCTCTATGCAGGTCGAAAATATTTGTGATAACTTTTACCAATTGTACTTTTCAATGTAACAGAATTTGCTGTCATTGATAACTGATAAGTGATTGACTGAATAAAATCTTGATTTTAATATAATTACAGATATTATTCTGTAGGACAAATTAATAAAATCTTTAATCTTCTCATAGCTAGCAGTTCATATTTCTGTACAGATTACTGTGCACGTAACTGCGGAATCCCGGCCAAACAAGGCACTCATCTGATTGCGCCCCTTGTATAATGGCAGTTGACTTGGATATAAAACTCAACATAAGTTTATATGCCTAGCTTGGAGTCAGGCCACAAAGGGAAACGTTGAAGGAGGAGAGTTCGGTCCGGTGCTGTGGATTGAATTCGGCGTAGCTCAGTGGTCAGAGCGCTTGGCACGTAGGGCCAATGCCCCAGGTTCGATCCCCGGCGCCGGAACGAATTTTTCTCCTCAAATATTAATTGTCAATATTATTCTCTAGGATAAATTAATAAAATCTTTAAAATTCGTGAATATTTTAGGCATTTTAAGAACATAAAGTAGAATAATGTGGGCAACAAAAATGTTAAAATTATAAAGGATTGTATGAAAGAAACGAATATATATAAAGTATAAAAGACAACTATTTTTTTCATGCAGTTATTACAAACAGTCTAAAACAGGGATGCTCAACATTATGAATACTGCGGGCCATTATTAAATTTTTTTTTTTTTTGGAGAGCCGCAGACATCCTCAAATAATAAATACAATTTACATTAATGTCTTACTAATTAGTGATTACTGTAATTTATAGTAATTAATAATACAAGTCTATTCCAATATATATATTTTTTTAAATTTTAAGTTTTAAACTTTACTATCAGACCGCAGCAAACATAGTGGCGGGCCGCGGGTTGTGTACCGCTGGTCTAAAAGAAGATTAATTGAAATGTTTATAGATGTATGCTTAGTCAATAGTCCGAAAACTGATTGGAACCTCATAAGTGACGCCAATAAAGAATCACGCATGAGGCAACTAAGCTAGGAGATAATAGGCCTATAATAGGGTGGCCACTTCCTTTCCCCCTCTATTACATACATCGTGGACTAGTAACATATTTCGCTAATCAAACTTAAGACGTAAGTTACAACAATCGAGTCGCCAAGAATCAAACTGCACTCTCTCCAAATTATGAAATATGGGATTAAGATAAATGTTTCAGTGCAGAATTTTGCAGGGAATGTTATAAACTATTCGTTTGGAGTCAAACTGGAATTTATTTACCTTAACTTTAGTAGTAAAATCACCGTTCGGAGTCTAACTGCACTAGCTTTTCGTCTTTTCTAACAAATCATATTTTTAGATGAAGTAGTTTGATTCCAGGCAACTCAATTGTTCTTCCTCTGATACATATCATCAGGGAACGGATTTATATGGACTAAAAATATATGAAATATGTAAATATATATGTAGTTATTTTTACCAAAATATGGAATTAAATATGGATTTTTACCAAAATATGGAATTAAATATGGACTTAAAATTATAAAAAAATGACTATGTACGTTAAATATTGGTACATTTTAATCAAACTAAACAAAAAATATAATGGACGTACCTTATCTTCCAATGTAGTTTCAACAAAACACAATTTTTATTGTCTGTTACCATAACAATAGGTTACAAACATTTCTTTCAAGTGCTGAAAAGTGAATCTTCTTCTATTGTCTCTGAGGATAGATTTATACTGACTAAAAGAGCGTTCGACGTCACAAGAAGTAACTGGTACATAATTCAATTTCACAATGTCTGCTGGGGATAAGTCCAAGTTAATCTTCACTGTTGATTCACCACTCATCACAGCAACAACCTTTTGTAGTTCTTCATATCCAGGGTTTTTTGAAAGTACAGTGTCCACCTTAGCTCTTACTGCATCTGCAACTTTACCTCTACCACGATTCAGTTGTTCCACAGTACTATTTATAATTTCAAAACTTTCAGATAGTGAAAGGTGCCTATTTTGGAGACTTTTGAGCGTTTTTATGATTCATGAAAATGTATGCTGAATGTGAGCTAAGTCATTCTTCACACTTATGTCACAGGTAACTGTTTTCGCAGTATCAATTGAGACTGCATCTTCAGAGTCCAATGCAAGGAGAACATTGTTAATAGAGTCTATATGTTCGGCATAATATTCAACTGCTTCTAGCCATGTACCCCATCTAGTTAAAATTGGCTTTGGTGGCAATGGAATTTCAGGGTACATTTCTTTCAACACGTTAACTCTACTGGGAGCTTTGAGAAATACTTTTTTCACTGATGAAATCAACAAATCTACTTTAGGGAAATTGTCTCTGACCACTTCTGCCACACGATGAAATGCATGCGCCACACAAGTAAAATGAGTCAATTTAGGATATACAACAGATAATGCTTGTCCAGCTTTGACCATATAAGGGGCAGCATCGCTAATAAAGAATAACACATTATCGTACATAATACCCTTTGGCCACAGGATACCCATAGCTTCGTTGAACAGTTTAACTATAGTTTTGTTATTGCACTTTTCTAGAACATCACAATGTAAAAGAATTCGTTCAGAATATTGTTCACTTAACAAACCGATAACTACATTACCAACAAGTCTACCTTCTTTGTCGGGAGTCTCATCAATGGAAACCCAAATTGAACTATCTTTAATTTCATCTCTTATCTTCTGTATTGTCTCATCGTAGATGGATGGAGCATACGTCTTCCTAAGTGTTGACTCATCCGGGATTGTATGTTGAGTATATTTTTCAAGGAATTCCCTGAAGACCTTATTCTTTAGTTTGTAGAGAGGAATATCAGCAGAGATGAGAGAACGGCACAGGTCGATGTTAAACTCAGATCTTACATTCGATGTTGTTGGTTGTGTTAAAAACAATTGTCTCTGCTTGGAATTTAGTTGTTTGTTGGCCTGATGTTTACTAGTTGTAATGTGTTGTTGCACCAGGAACTTTTGTGTAGATGATACTGCACACTGACACAAATTACAAAATAATATTTTATTGTCAGTTGATAAACCATCTTCTTTAAATTCTGAAATGTAACTTGTTAGTTTTGATTTTAAATTGACTGAATGACGTACTTTTGGCATATTTACCGTCTTTATAGTATGATTTACAAAACTGAACCTATGTGTACTCTGACTGGCATTTAACTGTTGAGCTGCACAACTGAAGTCTGTTAAAAATTTTAAATTAAATTAATACAGTTTTGTAACTTACTTTCCCATTGTTGATAGGACTGCTAATTTTCAAATAACTCTGATGTTAAAGGGATTACTGAACATGTGTTTAAATCTCTATTGTTGAAATGTATTTTTAAAAGTTAATGGAATTTTGTTTTGTTTTATTGTTAAACCTAATATAATATGGACTGTTTTATATGAAATATGGAAAATATATGGAAATTAACGAAAATATGTACTAAACTCTAAAATATGGAAAAATATGGAAAATAAAAGTAGGATTTTTCAACCCTACACATTGTGAAACATAAAGATAATGCAAAATATAAATTATATTAGCTTTATAAGTAAATATGTATTTACATATAAATCCTTTCCCTGCATATCATTAAGTGAAATGTACTGCCTGATAATATATGTATCAGCCAAAACCTCAATCAGAGATATATCCATAGATTTATGGGCAGTATCAGGGAAATGCATGATTGCATAATTTTAATAAAAAATTTTGAAAATTGTTGTTTATTTAGTTAACTATCCGAAGACAGGTTTGTACCTCATAAGTGACGCCAACAGGGCAACACGAGGCAACTAGGGTGACCAGTTCGTTTCTCCCTCCACTGCATACGTCGTTGACTGGTGACATTATACGAATCAGACATACAAACAACAAATTAATTAATTACTGTTAATTAAAATCAATTCTTTAGAAATATTAAAAAGCAGACTCAAGCAGATATAATGTAATTTACAATTCATTTTGATATGATCAGCTAAGCCCAATACTAATGTTACTATATGTCAATATATTAAAATTTATTATCAATCTTATGGCTTAACACAATATACAAAACAAATTATCCATTGTTTAGTATATTTACATTTCAAGGGTTCAGAACCATAGTGGACCAAGCGCCATTTACTAAAACCGTAGAAAACAAGGGTTAAAATGAAGTTATTACCATAATTCAATGGAAACATATAGCAAGTAATATGAAGTATACACATTAAAACTAAATGATATATCAGTCTTCATTAAACTATGGTATTCACGTAACTTTAACCCTTGCTTTCTCCGTTTTTAATAAATGGCGCTTGGCCCCCTATGGCTCTGAACCTTCATTTGTTGTATTATTCTATGAACGTTTTCGCCCTCCAAGGGGCATCATCAGGCACAATAGTATTACAATATCAATTATCTAAAATCAATTATAAACGATATGAACACATGTTCGAAAGTGTGCATCATAATGAAGTACAATGTGTATAGAATGTCAAATGTAGTATACACTTGGATAAAATATTAGAATGAATATACAAATTTATATATTAGCAAGACATGAGTCAAAGCATACTGAATTCACTGGCTTAAATGGCTATTAATTGTGTGTTATATTCATAGACTACAATATGTTGAAATATAACGTATGTATACTTTAGTATTAAAAACATGTCATATGTCATATGAAATCTAATTAAATCTTAATGTAGCATTAATAAAATATCGTAGAGGACTGTTAATTACCTCATTTTTATGAGCATATTGTGCTTAAAACAAATGATCTTTCATTATATATGCGTAAGCGTCTACATTAATATGTCACTTTTGAACATGTGTTCATATCTTTTATCACTGATTTTAGATATTTGATATTGTAACATTATTGTACCTGATGATGGCTCTTGGAGGGCAAAAACGTTCGTAGAATAATACAACAAATGTAACTATACTAAACATTGAATAATTTGTTTTCTATATTGTGTTAAGCCATAAGATTGATAATAAATTTTAATATATTGAGATATGCAACATTAGATATATTGTAGGTGTAGTTACAAAATGTAATTTCACCTGGACTGAAAGATACTGAGATGTAAAATATTAAATTATACTTAATTTAAACAATTAGAAATGGTACAATTCCCCTTACTACATCGGCTATTGTTTAGTCAACTGACCAGAGACAGATCTGAACCCCACAATTGATACCAACAAGGCCGGCAGATAATGGGATAGGGTGGCCAATTAATTTTCCCCTCCATTGCATACATTGCCGATTAGCTATATATTACACTAATCAGAACTGTAAATACACGCCAGAAGTAGAAATACTAAGAGAGTACCATCCATTCACCCAATTTATAAAAATGATCGTGAGGCATAAAATATCTCATTGATTAAAGAAATATAAGGAAAACTATTTTTTTACAGTAACCAGCCGGTTCTGCTGTCTTCCTCCACGGAAAGCGAACATGCAACGCTGCCTCTGTAGTACTGTCGGAGAATCTTCGTCATTTACTATAGTGTCCGGAGCTGATCGCTTGTCGAAATTGACTGCTGGTGACATTTAGCAGTATGGGGAACCGAGTTAGCACACTTCTACAGGTAGGTTTATATACCGTATAAATTAGTTAGATTGTTTCAAAACATATTGTAATACTTACAAATTAAGACTAACTTGATAAATTTCCATTATATTCAAGATTCCGACTAACAACATACAATCTTGATGTCTATTGACATACTTTTAATTTTTTCAGTAACATTTATACGTATTGTTAGGCTACGTGATACAAGCTTCTTATCAGGCTTCGAGACTTCGGACCCAATAGAGCAGTTCAGTGGGAAATCGCATAACAGCGTATTGAGTATAGTGGTAAAGCGTACAGTGGGTGGGGGTACTGTAGAATGGATGCCAACAAATACGCAAAGGAAAACGCTCTGGATTTGAAGATTCTGACAAATAATTTGGTTTTCATACAAACCTATTTTCAAACTTTGTCTGAAACTATTATACGGTTAGAAAAGTCAGAGCAAGAGATGCCGGAAGCCCTCAAATTAATTTAGAAAATGATGCAGAGAATTAATAAGACATCAAGTACACCGGTTACTGAACGTGTAAAACAGAAGTGGAAATCAATTTTATGTAAAAATAACGGATATGGAACATTGTGTAATATAAACAGCAAATTAGTGGACATAGAGTCACCCGAGAATAAAGGACTGTCTCTTAGAGACTGCAATGATGTTAGGTTTCTTCGTTTTGCTCCTATCACGCCATGCGACGCAGAGCACAGCTTTTCACAGTAGAAACTGTTTTTTGGCAGATAACCGAAAAAGACTTACGTTTGAGACACTGAGAATGTATCTTGTAGTAGGTGCATTGCAATTCGGTACTGTAACTGCACTTCCTAAAGACGACCAATAGGATAAATGAAAAAATTTAAATTTGCTGCATGCTTATTTCCACCTTTAACACTGTGTATAATTAAACACAAATACTTATAAAAGACATGAGAATTAATGGTTTTCACATTCTTTTGACATTATCATTGTGTAATGTATATTTACTTTCAGAATGTACATATGTGTGTTTCCCCATACTACCGTACTCTACTCTAAATAACAACGTTGTTACCTCAACACACCTCTATCTACCTCCAGCGAGTCAACAAACTGTAGTGCATCCACAGTAAACTTATTGTATCGGGTCCAAAGTCTCGAAGCCTGCTTCTTACCTTTATAACTTGTAATATAAACTACTAGAACTTATTTTAATTCCGTATGCAAGGTCTTGAACGATGTTACAAGTAATTTAATGAGATAATAGTAAAAATCTTTACTTACTCGTACAACGGAAAATAGCTACTTTATTAAGCTTCAATATAATATTTAGACCTTGTTTTATTCTAATTAATTTTATTTATCTATACAGAGTTCAAGGAAACTTATTACATTAAATCACACAAATAAGAGAAGATGGATCAAATTTTGTGAAATGATGTTTTTTATATATCCAATGATATTGGTCAAGAATGATTGTTAAATTAATCATGTTTGTTGCCTTGTGTACTTTCATTCACTAATTCCAAAAATGAAGTCAAAATCTTTGTTGTCACTCACTATTTTGTTTACTATATTTATATTTATTGACATAGCATTCTGTCGTCATTATCATGTAATAGCAAGAAAAACTCTTGAATTATTATTGGTTTTATTTGTGGCTTAATTGTTTACTTTTAACTCTAATCACTGTTTTCTCTAAATCAGAATCCATAACACTCGACTTCCTCACATAACGGTGTTAATTTATTTCCCATTTATCAATTCAATTGAAACTATCTTTGATAATAAATCAACCTTCATTACATACGTTGTGCAGTGTTAATACATTTTTGTGTGTTTTCTTCAGTATTAATTCATTTTTCTGTGTTTTCTACAGTATTAATTCACTTTTGTGTGTTTTCTACAGTATTAATTCATTTTTGTGCGTTTCGTACAGTATTAATTCATTTTTGTTTTGTGCGTTTCGTACAGTATTAATTCATTTTTGTGCGTTTCGTACAGTATTAATTCATTTTTGTGCGTTTCGTACAGTAGTAATTCATTTTTTGCGTAACAGTAAAATTGTGTTGCATTTGGGGAGCTTCAGTGAGTAGTGAAATCCGGTTTGTAAAACCAGCTATAACGGTTGGGGAGATCATCGTGCTTATCATAAGTTATCCTCACACTAGTTGGATGTTCATTTAGCTACCTCTTATGAAGTATATGGATATGAGACCAGCAGTTGGTGCTCATCCTTGATCCTTCATGGGCTGTCGCACCACGAATTTTTAATACTAGAGTGTGTCTTTTTCAGATTTGATAGTTCTGTAGTGCATTATACTTAATTAACTGAATTTCTAAGGAGCATGCAGGAGTTATACATATTTTAGTTTAATATAGTACGCAACATAAACACTTGCAGAAATAATTTTATTGTACATTTCGATATAACTCATTTCAAAATTGTCTTTAGAAAATGTTCTGCGATATATTAAATAATATTGACATGTTTGATGTTTTAATTAGAATCTTTACATTCAAAGCCATTATTTTAAGTCACATCTCACATCTAGTATCCCAAGCTGTAAAACAGATACCGTACACTAAAATTTGAATAAAAATCAGTTATTGTAAAATAATAAAAATAAAAATAAGATAAATGAATAATTTTGCTTTAATTTGGTAAGTATGTATTTAAAAATTACCTTTAGAAAGTGTTCTGCGAAATATTAGATAGTTTTGCCATGTTAGATTTTTTAATTATGAACTTTATATTCAAAGTCAGTATTTGAAATCACATCTCACATGTAGTATTTTAAGCTACAAAACATACACATTAAAATTTGAGTAAATATCAGTTATGGTAAAATAATTAAAATGAAAAATAAGATAAATGAATCATATTGCTTTAATTTTGGTATGCATAAAAAGTTTGAAATATCGTACTACATTTATATACATAGTACTGTAGTCAAACGACTTCCCAATTTGTCAATACAAAATAGCAATTTATAAAAATTCCGGACTGAAATTACCCTTGTAAGTTACATTCAAGTTACGGTATAAGAAAAAATACTGTCTCAATAGGTTTGAGACTTGGCATCCCTATTCGAAAAATATTTAAAGAATTGTGGCATTTTCCTGCTCTTTATGCTACTAAAAGAAATATTAAACTAAAAACATGTATAATATTAACATAAGCCCATTCCGAAGGATTGGTTTTGTCAAGAATTTCATCTACTAAAATATCATGTAAGCAATATTTCATTCATGAGGAACTTACTTCCTTAATGTAAATCGTTATGTGCACACGATCGTCTCTGATAAAACTCTTCATAATATTTGGTGTCAGCCTCAGGCATTTTCCTTCCGAAAACACGTGATTCAAAATATCATCGAATTCTACTACAGGCCAAGTCATACGTATCCTATCAATTCCATTTTTACCTTCCAGATCAAGCGTATACTCGAATTTCTTGCGAGTTGTTTTCGCGTTCTGTACAACACAGAACCATCGATCCAAATAAAAACATCTGTGATACAAAAAAACATCATCATTCAGGAAGATGAACCAGCAAATCACTGTTTGAGGTGAACTGTTACATGTGTCCCTTAAAAAGAAGCTTTGGGCTATGACAAAGTGGTGATTCTTCTTGATGTGTTTTATGAGTTTCTTCCTAACTCCCGTCCACTTACAGTTGAGACCCACCACAGCTCTCGCTGGGCAGGAAATTACGATATAATCGCATAAATCCTCGTGTTCCGCTATTTTGGTGAATGGCATCTTGAATTTACACCCCCTCGCAGCTGAGGAGCATTCATAAGCCGACCATAAAGAGATGCCCTCCAAGTTCTTGTTGCGGGTTTCTGTAATGGGCTGGAAGCACTTGATGCACAAAGACATGCAGTCCGTGCACTTGACGCAGAAGGTATGGCCACCACCGCACATTCGCATAGGTGGCCTCATGAGCTCCTCACAGTTGGCACAGTTCAATTTCTTGAAGATATCTTTGTAGCCATCTCCAAATATTTTGATTTCTCGTCGTTTTGCTTTCGAAACTTTAGGTGGATCTTGTAATGTACCATTTGGTTGCAAGCTCTGTGGGGAGTTCATTGGTGTTTTATCGGTATCATTTTCCATTCTGTGGAGGATAAAAGTAGGCCTATCATTAGTATAAATGTATTTTGGAGTATTGCGAAATGTATTTCTTAGAGAGTAAAATGCCTTTCCAGGTCAATAAAATTACGTAAATTGCCTCCTCTTTACCTAAGAGTGTGAATGAGCTTCCTGTCTGTAAATTCGCCACTGTAATCAACATTTCCGTTCCCATTTGCAGACTTACGACTGTCAGACTTACGTGAATAAATCGCACAAATTACTGGTATGGCTAAACATGGTTCAATATGATTAAAATATTTGTCACTGTATACGTTAACAGAAAACCACAATTTCAAGTCACACAGAGTTTGTGTGCACTCGATGTGGGTCTCTGGCGTTTCGTCAACCCACGCGAGTTGTGTGGATATAAAGGGAAAAGTTGAGACGGTGTCGGGTAGAGTTCCCGGGTAGCTCAGTTGGCAGAGCGCTGGTACGTTCAACGAGAGGTCCCGGGATCGATACCCGGCCCCGGAACAATTTTTCCCTTGAAATTATTCAAATCTGCTTTACAGGAAGCTTTACCTGAAAGATTAGATTTGCAAAATATTTATCAGCTTCAATTAGAAAAACTTCTTCAAAAACTTAAAATGTGTTAAAAACATTAATTACCGACTTCTTGAAACAGGAATTTAAAACAAGCAGCCCTTACAAACTCAAATCTAATAATCTGTTCTTGTCGATGTGCAAATGTTTTATTTTATAAAAATAATTATTTGCGCAAAACAATTTATCCATTTTGCCAAGGTGTCGCTCTGTATTTCTTTAAGAACTTATAAATATTTAGCTGGCGTTGAAAAGACTTTAGTTTTCTATTGAATGACGTAATTTCTGCGGATGAACAAGTAGTACAGTGCGAGATGCACTCAGTGGCGGATTTGAAGATTCGGTGTCTTGGGCAATTTACGTACAATATCTCTTGTAAACAGGAGGAAATTTACGTAGCCTACTTATAAAAGGTAGGTACTATATGGTTGTAAGGTTTTAGAGCAGTGTTTTCTTGGGATAATTTTTCATTTGTGGAAAAATCTACTACCACTACCACTACCACTACCACTACCACCACTACTAACAATAATAATAATAATTATTATTATGAATTATTTATTATTATTATTATTATTATTATTATTATTATTATTATTATTATTATTATTATTTACATAGGGGTACGGAAACTTTTTGGTCATTCTGTGCTTTAAAAACGATAGTGCTGCCATAGGACCCAAGAAAGGCTGGGCGGAGTAGCCTGTATGTTTAATTACGCAGGCCCTATACGAATTAGTCTACGTTATGTATAAATAATGTAGTGCGTAAAATTGACCGTTACAAATATACTGGCGGACAAAAAATTTGGGACACTTTAATTTTACTTTGTAAATGTATTTAATAGGTCACCAATATGTTTTAAATAGTGATTAATAAGATTATAAACTTATTATACAAAAAATGAACATGACTTCATAAGACCAACAATAATGCCCATTGTTGTCACACACTTCATAAGCAAAATTTTGTTCTAATTTAGATTGTGATGTTATGGGTAATATTGTTGGTGGTATGAAGTCATATTCACTTTCGTTTTCTGTCTATGTTACGTTTATATTGATATAATTAAATTAATCACAATGTAAAACATATTGGTGACTTATTAAATACCAAGTAAAAATTTTTTGTCCGCCATTATGTAATCCTCATTGAAGAAAAAGACACCACAGATTTATTTTTGTATTTATAACTACGTAACCGAAGCAAAAAACAGCATAGATATCGGTCGGGGTGATTCATAGACAAAATAGAGACACTGCATCTTTCAATGTACTCACATCATAGTCTCTTTTCTTTAGTTCAGCATCCTCCTACTCACAGATTGTAATGATGCTCTCGTCAGGTAACATGTACTTCTACATAGAATTCACTCAGAGCAGTACTTCACAAACAAAATCTTTTTTGATGTTGAAATTATTAACTTTACTCTCTGCTACATTTTTCTCAGATGTTCGAAAGTTTTACAGTGCAGATGATTTACTAGGAATAATTTATCACAATGCGTGCCAACTTTACAAGTGGCAAACATTTAAATTAAGAATATTAAATGAGATATAAGCAAGTTCTGTTTTAATTAATATATATTATTACATTGCATAATACACACTAAGATTATAAATATTTACAATAGTACAACCATACCACTACCGTAGTTCTTGCGTTACACTTCTGTACAGGTGAATTACATAGGTACAGTACTCACAGGAATGAACGAATAGTCTTATGTCTAAATTAAATTTATTCTAATGAAGATATACATTTTAAAATCTTCCTACATTTATTTACAAAATATAGGCCTCGTATACCTCATAGCACTTTCTGTATATGAATAAAACTTCGCTATACCACCACATCGTAATTTTTTATCCGCAGGGGCATCAACAACTAAAACGTACAATAATAACTTACGTTTTGTTTGTTCACTCCGACAACATTACTCTGTGGCCTTAGTTGTATAATTTCTGACCTTGTAAGCGTGCCAGTGGATAACAAAGATGTCGCACAGCGGTAAAGCGAAGCTTTACTCATCCTGCAGTATAGAATACATCAATGAGTATCATGTAGTGAACAATATTTAGTATAACTTATAACAGAAATTGTATGAGAGTAATAATATGGGTATAGACTTATTTCTGACGGCACATATCTACTAGTTCAGCACCTAATTGTTTATGCCAATTGATTCATAGTTAAGTATAATATATTGAAGATTGTGCTAGAAAGTAATTGCAAAATTACAGCTCATTCTATGCAAATAGTTTGCTTACAGATAACTTATATTATTGTGAACACTATAGGCCTAATGAAATGAAAACTATTTAACAGTCTTATAAACAAAGACATGTGCCGCGTCTTCTGTAGGAGAAAGTATTTGTGATGTTTACTTTAAATTAATTAGGGCAAGTGCTGAAATCTGGTCTGCTTTGCATCCATATTCTGAAATTAGATGGAATTTTATTGAATATAAAATGTATAAATCTAATACAAAATAATTGGCCTACGTTCATGTATTTTTAAATGCATTGTTTGAATAATTATAGCTTTCAGAAACTAATCACAATTAAAGAAAACTTTCTTAAGAAACCGCATGCTTTACGTATAGTTCTGTCCTAGCTCTTGGTTCGTGTCGCAGACATCTACAGAGAGTGTTCCAATGCAGATCTATGTTTAATCAACTTATGAACTTATAGGCCTATGCGTATATTTTATATCTTAAAATTTCTTTTCGTTTTGTTGTTGATTTTAATACTTTTTTCTTCCATGTTCATGGATAGATGCCGAGGGTAAAAACAGAATCTAAAATGCAGGCGAAAGTGGGAGGCATCGGTGATGAACACTGCAATTAAAAGCGTCAGGGAAGGGTATTTGTCTATCTGTGGAACTTCCAAGTTGTATCAACTTCCTTTTACTACACTCCATAGAAAACTGAAGTTTGAAGAACAGAGAGCTGCTGGGTGAAAGCTTCGTGTAGGAGACGCAATGCTCTTGGTCTAACACCTCTTCAAATGAGGCAAGCCGCATTTAACTTTGCAGAGGCAGGTCAGGTGAAACCCCCATGGAATAGGGAGGACACAGTTGCAGGGATTGATTGGTTTCGCGCATTCCTAAGGAGGCATTCAAACTTGGGTGTAAGGGAACTCGGGTTTCTGTCACCTGCCAGAGCTCACGGATTAAATAGGCTATCAGTTGCGCATTTTTCGGCAAATTGAAAGAAATCATAGACCAATTTGAATTGTGTGACAAGTCTTATAATGTGTACTATATGGATGAGTGTGCCTTTCCACTTAATAACACCTTTTCTAAAATAGTATATCAAAAGGGGAAACGAGAAGTTGTTGCTATTACCGACGCAGAAATGGGAAAAATGTAACCATCGTTTCATGTTGTAACGCATCCGGTGGATTCATGCCTCCAATGATCATTTTTGAAAGTGTTAGGAAACACCCAGAATTTCAGGACAGCTTGCCTCCAGGCTCGATAGTGACAATGAACGAGTCAGGGTATATAAATGAAAATCTCTTCTTGGTATGATTGAATCACTTCAATATATATAAAACCCCAGCAGAGTCTTGTTAGTTCTGGACAACCACATAGCACTCATGTCTTACAACTATTAGACAGAATATTGTTTAAATCACTGAAGACCAAATACCATAAGAATGCAACGGAATGGTTTCATTGTCATCCAAATGAAACTCTGTCGAAAATAAGAAAAAAAAAAAGTGTTATGTTTTATTTAACGACGCTCGCAACTGCAGAGGTTATATCAGCGTCGCCGGATGTGCCGGAATTTTGTCCCGCAGGAGTTCTTTTACATGCCAGTAAATCTAATAACATGAGCCTATCGCATTTAAGCACACTTAAATGCCATCGACCTGGCCCGGGATCGAACCCGCAACCTTGGGCATAGAAGGCCAGCGCTATACCAACTCGCCAACCAGGTCGACTCGAAAATAAGATTCTGTCCCATATTCAGCATGGTTTGGGCTACCACAGCTTTCGTAGTTGCAGTTGTAAAAGGTTTTCAATGTACTGGGATATTCCTATTCAACGATGACATTGTTCCAGAAGAAAAATTTGAACTTGCAGTCACGTTTATATAATCAAATAATGATGCCGGAAATAAAGCTGGTCATGCAGCCGCTAGCACTAGTAGACCCCAAACCACTGGAGAGCCCTCAAACAGGGCACAAATGGGGTCAAGTCTATAGTTTCAGAAACTGAAACACCCACCAAAACTAGTGGCTACTTCTGAAGTCTTAAAAGCTGTTCTTCGTCATTAGAGGATACCATAAAAAATTTGTTTCCTTCTCCAGCTAAAAAGGAGTCTTGCCGAAAACGGAAACTGCAGACCTCTGTCCACATTACTTCCCCACACAAATTGATGATACTCGTGTTAAGAGATATTGCAATGAAATCACAAATAAAACCAAAATCCAAGGCAAGAAGCGCAACAGTGTTAAAATGAAGTGTGTTGGTGTCATGAAGGAATCCTCCCCCCCCCCAAAAGTATGTGGATTCTGTTTGCTGAATTATTAGTCCAGAATCCATAAGGAAAGGGGGCTGGATTTGTTGTCAAGGGTGCCAAATGTGGTATCACGAAATCTGTGTAGGTGGAAAAGGTAAAAAAACAGTTTATTTGTGGCAAATGCCAGTGATTCTATATGTACCATGTAAAGATCCGAATTGTACCCGCTGAGGTACATTATGAATCATTTTTTGTTAGATGTAATTTATTTTCCAGTGCTGAATTTAAGTGAAGTAATTTTGTTCAAACACTTGTATCATATCATAAAATGTCCAAAGATTATATAAACATAAAAATGATAATGCACAGTTATATATGTTGGTGGGAACAATGAAATCTGTCTTTAATTATCCATAATGTACCACCTTACCCTATATTTAATTTCAGAATCCTCATCTTGACTGTCTCTTAACTAAACTAAACAAAATTTGTTATGCTGAAAAATGTTAAAAAAAACTCTTAATCGTACGAACTTGTTAAATATACTCGTACAGTATATTTTGCATATGCTTATACTTTATCTTATAATATAATTCTCTGGGGCAAAGCGAACTGTATTCATAGGGTTGTTATAATTCAGAAACGAATTTTAAGAATTATTTTTTAATTTAAAACCAAGGGAATCTCTTAGAGACATTTTTAGAAATTTTAAAATTTTAACCATTATTCTTTATTTATTTATAAATCAGCTCTCTTTTATCAAAACAATAGCGAAATGTTAAAATTAAATGAAGATATGCGTATGTATTTTTCAAGGAAAAGAAATTAAATATTTGTTGAAAACTACAGTACATATTATTATTGAAAGTCCCCGTTGTTTCTATCAATTACATTTCAAATAAATTAAGACATGACATAATGCAAATTTGTAATACGAAGAAGTTTAGGATGGTGATAAAGGACTATTTTCTTTCGAAATGTTTTTACTCACTGGAAGAATTTTATTGAATGACGTATCCATTTATACATTGTATAGGAGCTGACATTAATAAATGATATGATATATAATGTTTTTTTCTTTAGAATTTATGCAAGGAAACAATTATTTTGCTTCTACAAATGCGAATTGGCCTTATTCAGTGTTACTTTGAACATAATAATGAGTCTTATTAGTATTAGTAGTATTTATTTGTTTAACCTGGTAGAGATAAGGCCGTTAGGCCTTCTTTGCCCCTCTACCAGGAGATTCGAACTATAATATGAACAATAAAATTACAATTAGTATTAAATTTACAATTACAATTGCAAATAAAATTATAATTATTATTAAATCTACAATTACAATTGCAAATAAAATTACAATTAGTATTAAATCTACAATTACAATTATAATAAAAATCAAATTACGAAAAGATTACCCGACTAATTAAAGCTAGATAATTTATCATAGAAAAACAAAGAATATTTTATATTTACTGAATTGCAAATTAAACCTAGAATAACAAAATTGTATAGCGATTAAATTACTGGATATTGAAATATTTTGTGATAGATTAAAGAAACTATTTACAAGAAATCAATTACTGACCAAGTGCCTAGTAACTTTGCGTTTGAATTCAATTTTATTTCGACAGTCCCTGATGCTAGCAGGTAGCGAATTCCAGAGTCTTGGCAGGGCTATTGTGAAAGAGGATGAGTATGAGGAGGTGCGATGGAATGGTATTGTTAGTATTGTTTCATGACGAGAGCGTGTGTTCAGATTATGGTGGGAAGAAAGGTAAGTGAAGCGAGACGACAGGTACGAAGGAATAGAAGATTTCAAGATTTCGAAGAGAAAGAGAAGTGAATGTAAATTTCTTTTCTTATCTAGTTTAAGCCAGTCTTCAGAGCACTGAGAAGATTCGGAATTCTAAATGGATTGAAGTATGGACCATGCAATTAGTCGTCGTGTGTCGTGTGGAAGTCTATAAAATAGTAGAGAGATCGGTTCTCTAGCATATACAGACATGGACAAATTATTAGACTAAAACTTTTTCTTGGGAACATAATATAATTAGTCATATCAACTAACAGTATAATTCAAAGAGTCTCTATTGTTGTAAATATGATTGTTTACATCTTTTGGTATATTTTTCCAATGTTTAAGTATATTTTTTTCTGGCTATGTTGGTACTACTAAGTTTTAATTATACCTATACTGCAGAAGATATTCTCTCATGGCCTGCAAGAAGACCGGACATGAACTAAATTGAAAATCTGTGATCTGTCCTGAAGAAGAAAGTGAACAAAAAGAAGACTTACAACAAAACATGGACTCATTTAAGCACTATCTGATATCTGGCTAAATGATGCTGATATTCAAAGAAAGTGTCAAACTTTGGTTTCCAGCATCCCTGACAAAATCAACGTGTTAATAAAGAATAAGAGAATGTTCACAAAATATTAGTAACCTCAAGATTCAATTTTCTGTTCATTATTTCTGTGCAAAATACATTTTTGTTCATTATTTTTACTGATAAATACAGCTTCGTTGCACATATTTAGTCTAATAAATTTGTCCACGTCTGTAAAATGAATTGTACACCAAACTCAGTACAAAGCGACACGAATGCTGCGGGGGTTTTGCAATGAGTCCAGGAAATTAGACAAATTCATAATATGGAACATTTAGGGTGCTATTCATAGATATTTCGCAGCACGCGCTACGAGCGTACTAAGCTAGCCCCGGCTATCCACTGGTTACTAGTACAGAATTCAAATCATATCCTATCGCTAACACTGATTTATGAATACGAAAAACGCTGATCATCCACCGGAAACCCGCGCTAAAAATGTCTATGAATACTGCTCACAGTGTGAAGCGACAGCAGATGAGCTAGTCAGCAGTGTGGCATATTATCAGAAATTGATTTATACCTGGATAAACTCGACACTCTTATGAATATAACTAATATTGTTTATAAACTTACTTCTTAACAAAGTTTGATTGTCAGATCTGTCGTGATTTGTGAATAACCCTAAACATAGGCTAAATTAATAGACCTACAAGAATTTTCCATATTTTCTCGAATACCCGGCGCACTCGAACAAGTCGCGCACCCCTTTTTTTAAAAGGGGGACACATGCATTGCTATCCATATACCATTTAGCGATACTAACAATTTGAAACACACGCGCTGGAAGATAGTGGCGTTAGCAATGAAGCAGTTGAGTTTCAGATATTGCTGGGGATATCTTGACTTAATGGGGCTCATACACAATCCTGAGCTGCGAGTATGTATTTTCATTAGTTGAGACTATCTCCTAGTATTATTAATCAGTTCTCAAATTTCATAAATTTGAATATTTTTGTTTAGTCAACTGTCCGAAGACAGGTTGGAACCTCAAAACTGAAGCCAATAAGGCAACACTCATGAGGCAACTAAGCCTGGAGATAATGGGTTAGAATGACCTTTCCCCCCTCCATCATATACATCGCTTATTAACATATTTCACTCATCAAACAGATTCATACAAACCATTGTTCTTCCTCTAACACATATTAAGTGAGATGTACTGTACGATAATAGATGTACATATCAGCCAGAATCTCAATCAGAGTATTATTATAACTATTTGTTGCTAACAATATAACACACATTGTGAACCAATATAAAGTAGGGTAAAGTTACCTAATGCCGTGATATCCCTAATTCCGTGATACGTGTTTTTCACTGATTATCACGAGATTGGGTATCTTGCTTGAAAGTTCACCAATGTCTCAAAAGTAGCTGAAAGATGCACTCTTTCGAGAAAGATGTCTGGCGCTATGGTCGAACGGCAAAGCTTTGACTGATATTCAGTTTTATAAAAATTATCACGGGATTAGGGGTATTACGGAAATAGGCAACTTTACCCTACACAACAGCAATAGTTGCATTTACATTTATGTTTTTTTTAATGTTAATAGTAAGGAACAACTTTTAACGCAAGATATTTTTCCATGCATAACGATTATTTTTCGTAGTACCCGAATTATCGTGGTTCAACTTCTACAAACTGCAGAGAAAAATGTGCGTGCAAAACTTCATACAAATTTAACTATTGATCTTTGAGAAATTGTGCTTTATTTCTGTGAAATGCTAGGAAATGAAATTTTATTTCCCTCTTTCACATTAACCTCAAATAATAATCAATTTACATACTTAAAGTCCGTGGAATGTTCTAATTTTTCTTATCTGTGTCTAATAGTTCTATACATAATGTTAATCTAAAAAAACCATGCTTGCAACTTAGACTGGTGTATGAACCACCATAAATATAATGCTACTCTCCTCTAATGGATATTTTTAAGTGCGCAGTTCATAATAAACAAAAGATTAAAAAACACAATCATAATATTTACAGCAAGATTGCAACAAACGTTTACCATTATAGACTATTAAAGTAGCCTTCCTA
Source organism: Periplaneta americana (assembly GCF_040183065.1). Classification (NCBI taxonomy): domain Eukaryota; kingdom Metazoa; phylum Arthropoda; class Insecta; order Blattodea; family Blattidae; genus Periplaneta; species Periplaneta americana. Next base: position 140,992,907 of record NC_091120.1, read on the forward strand.
CTGAAATTCTGGGAATGTTTCATGTAAAAATGATGTAGTTCATAGTGACAGGCTATAAATTAAAGTACACAGGCCTATTTATAAATAGACTTACCACAAATTGTAGGGTTTCGTTAAATCTCGTCTACACACACCATCATGTCCAGTCGATTGTTCCTAATGTAACGCCTGATCATCACTTCTTGTAACTTGAGACACTTCCTAGATGCGAACTTATCTTGGCAAGGCACTGTCGCTGGTCCCACTGGAAAGGTCATCACGACCCTTTCTTTCTTAGCATTGTGCAATAAAATCACGAATTCACTCCTGAAAGACTTCTTTGTTAGCCCCACACGCCGAAGAGATGCACACAACAGTCCATCGTTAATTTGCTTGCAATATATGAACAACTCTCCTTTATAAAAGATGAATCGATGGACATTACCAACCGCACAGCATGTATAGCAACGTTTATGTCTGAGAATCTGATAATGAGCTTCTTTCACGTGCTCCAGAAGGTCGTCCATCTTCCCCATCCATTGGCAGTAATGTCCTGGAAGTAACCTCGTTGGACACAAACACGTTCGAAATTTACTACAAGTTGCTTTATGTTCATGAAGTTCTTCTTCCGCAATCATGACTTCACAACCGTATGGACATCGTTTTTCCCTCCTCGACATATTTTCGACTTTTCCCTGGATACCAAGTCCCAAATTATTCCCCATGGCGACTTCAAGATTTTCCAAAGTTGTCCTTGATGTACACTGGTCTCGTTTCTTCCACAATCAGACGCTAAACTTTCTGCAAAAGCAAAACAAAGTGACTTTAGTTACAAATTCGCATTATTCCACACTGAAATTTCAAACTGCTAACGGAAATTGAGAGTCTGCTTACCGAAATACGGGAATCCACGATTCGACTTTTGTAAAGAATCGATTCTGGTTCAGCCACTTTCACCTCTGCTTTTAAACTTCATCCGTCCGCCTCAGATCCCACGCCACAAATGCTGCTGCAGTGTCTGTGTGCCTGTGTATCATTCGATGAGCAATATATGAGCCTCTCCCCTACTTTCGTCATCAAAAAATTTGTTTGTCTCTCCTATGCTGACATTATGACGTTGTGATGTTATCGCGATCGGACTTACAACTTTCGGTTATTGAGCAATGTTGGGTTTCATTGTAGTGAAATAGACTTACAGGGAAATGTTCAGAAATTAACGTAACAGAATGTAGTAATGTAACGTAACTAATTAAAATATTCTGAAATTATTTTTATTGAAGATCAATTAGCATATTATTAATCAAGAATAATTTATCTCATACTTTAGTTTACACAGGGCGTAATTAATTGAATTTTACAAATTAAGAAGCTTCTTAAGGTAATCATAAATGTATAAATTATAGTTGTACGTTATGTTGTGTGAAACATTTTCAGACAGTAATATTTTATTGCTACACTAATCATAACAAATCGTTTACATTCACTGAAATATTTCCAATGCCGTTAAGGGGTTAGGTACAGTATACAGCAGTAAAATTGTGGAAATATTCAACATTTTTTTCCTCCATTACTGTATCTTGTACAATAATGAAAATTAGTATGTGTAAAACACTGTCCTGCTATATGACAAGAATATTTTTACGATTTAAAAAAAATTGTATATATATATATTTTTTTTTTTTTTTTCAAAATTAAAAATGGTGGCAGTTAGTATGTGTAAAACACTGTCCTGCTATATGACAAGAATATTTTTACGATCTAAAAAAAATTGTATATATATATATATATATATATATATATATTTTTTTTTTTTTTCAAAATTAAAAATGGTGGCAGTTCACTGTGCAGTGACTATGTGATGAAATTTTTTATGTGTATTTATGCATGTCATATTTACAATATGATACAAAATCACTTCTCTATCTTTGATGGATTGTTTTTTATCAGACAAATTCCTTTTAAAAATGGTCAAATATCAGTATTTTCTTCCAAGACAAGATAAAAACAATATTATTTATTAAGAAATGTAGTTGAAAGAGCATGATATTGTAAACATGAACTTCAGCAATAAAATAAAAAAGAGAACATGAGAAAGTTAACAAGTTTATGAGTTGTGAGGGAAACGCTGCATCACTGCACAGTGAACAGCCACAGTTTTGAAAAAAAAAATATATATATTTTTTTTTTAAATGTAATTTTTTTTCATATAGCAGAAGGACAGTATTTTACACGTACCAATTTTCATTATTGTATAATATACAGTAATGGAGGAAAAAAAATTTTTTAATATTTTCAAAAATTTTACTGCTGTAACTGTACCTAAACTCTAGTTAAAGGGAGTGAGCCGTGTTGGTGTCAAATTATCGGTTATGGATTTCGTATTAAATTTTGTTAAGTCTTCTAAGAAAATTACGAATATTTTATTGGGTATGTAGTAATTTCAAGATATGAAAAAAAAAAATCAATGCGTATGTTAACATGGTTTTTTTTCATAAGAAAACCAAGAAATTAGTTTCAAGTGTTTGTTTTTAAATCCGATTTATGAATTTATTCACATGTTTATCCCGTTTTCTCTTAATTATTTTAACATATATTGTTTCAGTGTTCACCATTTGTTTATAATATTAGACCATGCCTATTATGTGGCAATATTAATTACGATATTAATTACGGTACATGCCATGTGTTCATTTCAAAATTCCCCACCGCGAATAATGTTAGATGTGCAGGGGGTACGATTTTGGAAAAGACATCGTCGATTTAATTTTAGAAGGGAGAGTTCAAAACCACTGTAGATTGAAATTTCTGATCCACTTTTTCATCCCCATTAACCTTGCAGTTTTGGATTTCAAATTGCAACCCTATCTTCGGACACATTATTTTGAAGAGAATGGTATAGCAGAAAAACATGATTTAATGAATTATAGTACATTATGCAACGAGCCTATAATGAAGGTAATTAAGAAGTGAGTATGGATATTTATGAAACGAGCGCTTGCGCTCGTTTCATAATTTTCATACGAGCTTCTTAATTACCATTATAGGCGAGTTTCATACGACTTTTAATGCTCGACCATATTTCTAACTTGATATTATTAATTTTAATTGTATCTGACCTTTAGCAATGTTCCGTATGTTGTGAGATGTGCGCAGACGCGAAAGTATTGATTTTTTCCGAGGAACAGAGGTCCACATTGACCTTGCAAGGCCATAAGAACCTACAGAGATAACATCGAAATTAAATTAGACATTGAAAAACGAGATGACAAATTGAATTTATTTCAATATTATTTACAATTAACGCTAATTATTATAGTAACAGAACATAACCTTCTGCGACAGTATTGGATTTCCAGCCTCCGTGACTTTTCGCTAATTCTCTTTCGATTGCATATCCGAGAATAATCGATACTTGCGGTTTTATAACGGTAGAAAGCTGACCTGTCATTGGCTGAACAGTTGTAACCCGAGTCGTCATTGGCTGAAAGACCTGCCCTTTAATGAGTAGGTGTACTTTAATGACATGCATTAAGGGTCTGCTACCAGGTGTATAATTACTACAGGTGTATTAGCTCACATTATGAAGTTATTGTGCTATTACTGTGTTTAGTAGAAACCAAAAATATAGTTTCGCTGGTATGACTAAAGTTACTGTTGTGGAATTGTTTGGTAGGTTTTTTTTATGTTTACTTATATATACGCTTTAACACCTTTGGTCATATCGCATGTGCATAATCTTTGGATATTTATCAGTTGGCCGTGAAATATTGTTGTGATTGTTGCTATTGTCATTTGTTACAATCCCTGTAATCTTATTATTGTTAGTCATTAAATCATACATTTCTGGCTGTATCTCAAAAAGGAATGAACAGAATACTACTACTATTGCTGCTGATGCTAATAATAATAATAATAATAATAATAATAATAATAATAATAATAATAATAATAATAATAATAATAATAATAATAATCCTCGAAAAATAAATTATTGAGGTGTTTTTCCTCAAAATCGTGTCCCCTGCACATTTAATTATTCAAGGTGGGAAGTTCTGAAATAAACACACTATATGAAACAGAAATTTAAAATATGGGTAAGATTAAAGCTATTTTAATAATAATAATAATAATAATAATAATAATCTTTATTAACCATTAAACAATACAATTATAATATGCTTCGTCATTATTGAATTACATCAAACAATCATTAAGTGTTAAAAAAACTCATCTGTGCTATAAAAACTTCTTTCTATTAGAGAAGTCCTAATAACTTTTTTAAGTGTTTTGGTAATTTGTTATAAAATTTAACACTAAAAAAACAAAACTATCAAGTGTTTTAGCTAATCTTCAAGCAGGAATTGCCAAGTTAATTCTAGTTCTTGTGTTATAATTATGTATATCTTCAGTTCTTTGGTACATCAAATTATTCAAATGTACAGTTTCCCTGGAAAAGGATGAGACGATTGAATATTCCTAAGTCTCAGATGTAAGACACTGCGCATGATCAGAGACCAGAGCACCGATACACAAGATAACGAATATTGAGTTACTTAAATTCAGGCTATTTGGTTTGTTACTAGCATCGTTCCGAAATTCAATTAAAAAACTGCAAAAAATATGATAATATTACGTAAATAAAAGATAAATATATACATAAATCGTGTAGTTAAATCGACAATGGACCTTCATGACTAGATCGACACTCCGCACAGAAAGGAAAGCTGTCATGTCGTTTCCATAGCTCAGACGGTAAGACTTCTGCGTGTTGTGTAGAAGAGTGCGAGTTCGATTCTTAATCTACACAACAATTTTTTTTTGTCTAAATAACGTTGAAATAGCTAAGTCACGTTGAAATATAGTTTTACAAAGTCCTGAGATTAAGTGTTAATGATCGCAAACAATACAAAATTACAAGTTATAATATTATAAACGTTAATCTAATGAATGCATTTATACACACACATATATACAATGTAAATGCATATATATTAAAAACTAACAATTAAAATGAAATTAAAAAAATATATAATAATAGACAAACTTTTACAAAGGTTTAGAGTCCTTAGGCTATGTCATTTGTTGAGTAATTATTACAATAATTTATTAATAGCTTTCCCATATGTGTAAGAAATGCACTCGCAAAAAAACAATTTTTGTTAAAAGTATGGCTTTGGATTATTTCATTCTCACCCCTGCAGTTAATTTTAACTATTTTATCTACGTGTTTGCATTCAATTTTATTCATGTTATGATTGAATGTATAAGCACTGTTGCAGTTATTGACTAAATTACATATATTAATAATTATTATTAAATACATCTGTTAAGTAACCAATTGCAGTATCTTTTGCAAAATCTTGAATGTTTAAGTTGTCAATAATATTTCTGTACTATATACTATAATACGTTAAAAGAATTTGCAATAGATTTGGGATCCTCTACTTTATAATCATTGGTTTTAATGAAAAAATATTTTCTTTCTTAGGATATCTACAAGTTTAAATTTAATAATATTACGAATAGGTTTAATTGCATTATCTGAATTTTGTACTTTTCTACTCAAATATATTCTATTTCCCTCTTTCATAATTTTTTATAAATTACACTATACTTCTTGCAGTATTTAAAAACATGAAGATCATTACATTGCAACTCATTACATATAGATTCTTCTTTTTAATACAGGAGATTTTGAAGTCCCTGCGTTATCTACATGTTTTAACTTTTGAATTTTTTCACAACATTGAGTGGAGAACATCCACTGAAGTGATTATGAAATTAAGTGAAAAATTCAATATATTTACTCTTAATATCAGTAGTACCAGCATCATATATGTTTTTCCAAGATTCATTTTGTAGACATAAATGTAAATAATCACTATATACAGCAATTACGATCCTTTCTTAGTTTTTAAATTAATATTTTGAAATTCTTCAGTGACATTGGAAACACATAGGATTTGTTTATCATGGTCAGACAAGCCATTGATTATAGGTTGTGTCGAATAGGAATTCAGTCTAATTCTGTGTACAAAACGTTTATCAATGGCTGTGTTACTTCAGCTTGTATGCTATGGGAAAATGACCCTACGAATAAGGTTTCCAGTTTCAAGGAGTGAATTTAATTTACTTTTACGGAAAAGTTCCGAGAGATAATCTATGTTTATGTCACTACAGATCACAAATTCCATATGAGATTTCTAAAGTCTTTTCTTTACAAATTCAATGTTGGCTATAAATATTAATAAATAATGTAAGAAATATGAATGATTGTAGTTATAAGTCTGATTTACATTATAAAAAGCAAGAAGTTACATTCCTCGGCAAGATTCGAACTTTCGATGTTTGGTTTTGTCGTCCAACGCACAACCACGGACCTATTCAATGCTTATGTTAATAACATACAATTTAGCTGTAGCAATGTGGTGTCATAACTTGGGGTTTGTTTATTTAATGTAATTAGATTTAATTTGATTAGTTTCGTAACAATTGGATTTCCTCTTATATCCTGTTATTTAGATATTTAATTTAGGCTTGATTTATTAACTCTTACTATGCAAGATGCCTCTTATTTCAATAATTCTATATCATGTTAAATAGTCATTGTCTACACTAAAGTATTATCGTCATCTCTCATTTCTCATCGTAATGGCGAACCGACGTGACATGAGACAGCGAGTTATAGCTCTAGTTGAGGCTGGATATGGGGCTAGATCTGCTGGCCGTTTGGTCGGTGTTCCTGGAAGTACAGCCGCGAGATGGGTTCATCGTTACCAAAATTTTGGGGAGGTCGAAAATCGCCCTATTCCTGGGCGTCCGCGGATTTCTTCATTGGAAGAGGATGCTCTTTTATTCGAGACAGTTCGACAGGACCCCTTTCTGACTGCTAACGAAATAAGAGCAGCATCTAACTTTCCCGGCTCTTCACAGACTGATCAGCAGGTTGAGGAACCGCGGTATTAGGAGCCGGAGGGCTGCGCAAATGGAAATATTGGGGGAAGCACAAGCTGTCGACCGTCTTGCCTTCGCTACCAATCGAGTGGATTTCAATTGGAGAAATGTAATTTTCTCCGACGAAACAACCATCTCGAGTGATTACGAAGGTCCTGTCCGTGTCTATCGTGAGGATGGTCTCCGACATGATCAGCGCTATGTGCACCGACGTGAAAGATCGGGGCGCTTTAGCATATCGTGTTGGGGGTGGATGTCTTACGATGGACCTGGCGTTATAGAACGCATCGATGGCCGGTTTAATGCGGAAACTTACGAGCACATTCTGGAAAATATATTCCTTCCCTCCGCCCGAGAACGTTTTCCCGAAGGAACATTGCTGTTCCAGCAGGATAACCATCCCGTGCACTATGCTGCAAGCATTCAAAGATGGTTTCAAAGGAGACCCGAGATCGAAATCATTAATTGGCCTCCGAAGTCACCTGATTTGAATGTCATCGAAAATTTATGGGCGGAATTGAAAAAGAGAAGGATAGCCACCTATGCCCAACGACGCCCTCGAAATCGAGACGAATTGTGGGATCAAGTTGTTGACACCTGGGAAGATCTCGCCGGGGATCAGAACTTATTCCACAATCTCGTGACATCCATGCCGGATCGACTTAGAGCTGTAATAGAAGCTGATGGCATGTGGACAAGATTTTAAGTTAACAGGTCTCTTTTTGTTTCTTATGATTTTTGTTTGAGGAAGAATACTTTTAACTTCCAAGTAAGATTTATTTTTTTTGACGAGGTTCAGCCCACTTGTAAGACCCAGAAATTGGGCATAAATTATTCCATATTTTTCGACAAATTAGACAGTCGAGGAACTCTGAACAAATTAATTACACCTCAATAAAAAAAAAAGTTTTACCTGGGATCGAACACGAGACGTTTCGGTTATACAATGGAACCGGCACGCTACTATATGAGCTACCGAGACAAGACAGTGATAGCAGCAGTCCAGAATGTAGATCCCTTAGCAGGCATTTGCCATTCGGTACAGTGAAGCAATGATATTTTGGGACTCGAGCTATGTTGTGAAATCCTGGCCTTAAATGGCAGTCTTCTTCGTGTTCCTTATTCTGGTCCTTGTCCTTGTTGTGGTCCTTGTAACAATTCTTGTACTATCTGTCATGTTATGTATCCCTACGTCGATATCGAGTGAACCGCGCTGTAGAACTTTAACTTCCGACGACCAAGAATAGTCTCATTCTTTTTCAGGGTAACTGTACATATTTTACACATTCAAATATATACAAACTAGGATGATTTCATATGGATAATTGTTTAAATAAGGGTTTACAAGACTCCCATGGAGAACATCCAAGAGTAATGCGAATAGCCCATTTTTGTAGAATAAAAATATATTTAGCACCACTACTGTTTCCCCATAACATAATCCCATAATTTATAATACTGTGAAAAAAGCATAACATGCACTTAATACAGTTTTCATTGTGGTACAATGTTTAAGTTTCCTTAATATAAAAATGACCTTACTTAACTTTTTAGAAATATCATTAGTATGATTAGTATTTTTCAAAATGGAAAGGAATACCTTATTTCAAATATATTTTTGTTATTATTTCTAGGGTAATTATTTTTGTATGATAACCAGAAATAGGTATAAAAATCAGCTTTAGAAATTAGAAGATTATGGAAGTTAATTATATAAAATTTAGGCCTACGCACACAAGAGTAATGTATAACATTTAACGGCTTACCTATCTAAAGGAAGAAATTACTGTTAATGAAAATAACTTCAGATATTTTAGTATTTGGAGGAAGCAATTCCTGTTTGATCTTACGAATGTTTAGAATGTTGAACTTCATCCCTTCTGCTGACGTGGAAAGACGAATAGGAAAAATACGGCGACGAAAAGTAAAGATACGGAGTACACAAGACAGGTGGTGGACTACAGACCGTCAAAATGTCATACTCATTGTGACGTAAACACTTGGAGTTCGTAATTATGTTTATCCGGTCTTAGACGTGACAGACTTCAGTCAGTTCCCTGAATAAACAAACCCCTCTTTTCATTCATCAGATGTTTCTACAGCACCGAACTTTGAGAAGTGTTAGTAAATATTCATCATCAACATCATCTGCATTACGGTATGGACCTAAGATCCGTTCTTTATTATTTTTGTAATAGTTATAAAAAATGTCTTCAGCTCACTAAACCTTTTATTTTTATTTATAAACTAAGACACAAATAAGCTCAATATGTGTTGGGCGTTCATTTGAAAACTTCCCAATCTAAATGACTATTAATTTCAGTTAAATTTAACTTAAACTAAGAGACATCAATTGAAATAATAAGGGGGAAGTTTAAAACCTGCGTTAATTGCATTCTAGGTTTCATCCCCTCATCCCTTTGAAATTTCAAATTGCACCCCTAAGCTTATAGGTCTATTATGATACTTGAATTTGAAAGTGTGTTCAGTTGTTTGTACATCTAATTCATTTCTTTCGCATCTTTTATTTTCTACCGTCACCTAGCAACCAGGGGCTCGTTTTACAATCCTAACAAGTTACAAATTAATAATTTACAAATAACAAGTAAAAGATTACAAATGCTTGTAAACTGTGCTTCACAGTGCAATCTTATTCATTTGTAAAGTTTAACGGACTTTACAAAATCAGCGAAAGAAATTTACAAATCTGCATTATTGGTTAAACAATATCGCCAACGACAGTTTACAAAAATCGCTAAGAATCAGAGCTAAAGTAGCTATATTTTAACAACTATCGACAGACATGTTTATATTTTATCCTAAAATAGATTATTATGAGCTTGCTGAATCATTTTTCACTGACAGAAAATCTAAAATATTGTAAAGAAAAATTTTAATGTGTCTAGATTTTTTTATATTGGCGAAAACGAAGTTTCGTATGATGTGAGTGATCGAGTATAACTTACCAATGCGTTAATTGGCCTACGATTTGAATGACGAAAGTTAGCGCGAAATTCAATCAAATAAGTAAATAACGGATTTGATCCACGTACAAATATGCATTGATAGAATAGTTAACATGTCTATCCATAAAATCAACTTCGTTTTGTGTTTGTCCGTCAGTAGGCTATTTATTGTTTCATCCATAACCTCACAAACATTAGGGAAACCAGTAAGAGCATAAAAATCCTTTGCCCCAGTAAGTACATTTGGTGATCAATAACCTGCCTCGAATTTCACTCAGTTAACAATATCAACTAGACAACTACCAAGTGGGAAATTTTGCACACTGAAATCTTTGAAATTCCGTACTTATCTGCGAACGCACGGAACTGACAGCTAGTATGCAACCAATGCAAAACAATACAGTTCCCGCTTTGAGGTTATGGTACCTCTTTTCCCTTTTAGATAGATGTTGGATGTGATGTCCCATATCTTGTAGGAGAGATTACAGCGAAATGGGATTCGGAACGACTTCAGAATACTTAAGTAATGCCGTTATTACATTATTGAGTTAGGTCTATTTGTTTTTGGTTGAAAGAACTTCTTTAAATGCGAGTAATTATTAAATACAGTCTTCGTATATAAATACTTACGCGGTATTCTGAAGTATAGCGCGGGATTCATTCGAAACCTTTCTTTAAATTCATACAATGATACAAACGTCCGGAAAATTTTACATATACATCTTCATTCATTAGGCCTTCGTCTGAGTCACTAGAGCTACTTAATAACATCAGAACTGTTTAGTTTAATTCTTAATGGTATCCAGTTACTAAAAAATTAATTTCATAAATATATCTTTATTTTGTTTATTCACAATTTGTTGCAATATCAAACTTTACACATCTCAGAGATATTGTAGAAAATGTGCTAACTTTACGAGTATAAAGTTTACACGTATGTAAATTTTTCCTTCATTGTGAAACAAAACACTTGTAAAGAGCGCAAAATTTCATTTGTAAAGATTTAATTTCCTTTGTAAAGTTCAACATTACAAACAAAGATTGTGAAACAGAAGTTTACAATTTACAAAGATTATAAACATTGTGAAATAGGCCCCTGGATTGTTATTGTTGATTAGAGTTGAAGAGAATAAAACTACAAGACTTCTGTTGATTACAGGTTATTTCGGGTAGCAACACAAATATTAAAAACAAATTGTATTATAAGCCTATTCTTTAAAAAATGAAAATAGGATCGATGAAACAAAAGCCGAAAATTGGATTTGTTTAATTTATGTGTGGTTTTGATACCATGACAATACTATGTAAAGAATTTCAAATAGGTTGTATTACTGTCTAGTCAACAATGGAGCACATCTTTAACACTTAATCTAGTAAATTTAATTTACCCAAAATAAGTTGTTTTGATCCTACAACCAAGTGACAACAACAACCCACGTTGCCAGGCGACGATAGAAAACAAAAGACGCGAAAGAAATAGGTGAGATGTACCTACTTAAATAAACAATTTAATAGTATTTCATATTTAAGTACTATAATATAGGCGTGTCATTTAAAATTACAGTGTTGCAATGAATAAATTTAGAGATATATGCAGAAATATGAGCTTTCAGCACCGCAAAAAATTGGTTACGACATGCCGTTTATCAGATATTTCAATTTATCATGAAATGAAGCACATAAAATATATTAATTTTTATTAAAATCAAATTATTTTTATTATGAGTACCGATATCTAGTATTATATGAGCCGTTCAGAGCAGAAGTGATGTAAGTCAAAAATGGGTAATGAGGGTTAAAGTAAACATTCTGTAAAATACAGCGCAATGTAGCAATTAATATTCAATTTATTTAAATTATTAGTAGTCAGTGGATAGCAAGAAGGCCATATTAACTGGTACTTTGCGCTGTATTTTACAGAATTTTTACTTGAAGCCTCATTACCCAATTTTGACTTACACCACCTTTGCTCTGAAAGGCTCATATTTAACATCTCCTTCAATTGCATAGGGTTTTTCAATGAGCGATAATGTCCGACAAATTTTGCCTGAAGTCTTTCAGCAGCAGTAGCATTATTTCGCATGCCGTAAATCTACGACACGGCCTTCTCTCTCGGAGATGCATCATAATTTAAATTCTCTTCTGGAGATTCATTATAATTTAAAATCCATCGTTCTCAACCTTCAGCAGAGTAATAGCTTGACTACAAAGGACGACATGGATATAATTTATTTAAAATAAATACCCCAAAATATCATCCTAAAAATCGGCCCAAGGCCCTGACTATTCTCTTTCATATGATTTTACATAGAGTGAATAAATAAATGAAAATGTATAGTCCGTGTGTGTCTGTAAATATTTGTTTCATAGAAAATAAATATTGTCCAACTACTTAGGAAAGAGAGGAAGCAGTGACGAAGTACAAGTTCAAAATGTGGGTTATCTTCCTGGTAAAGTGAACTATATTAAATTCGAAGTAGAGAATAGTCAGTGAATTCTTAAGGGCTGTTACTTTCTTGAGACGTACTCAATTTTTACGCAAGTCTTATTGAAATAAAGTACAGTACTACATATAAAATAAATAAATAAATTGTTAACCGCCTCCCGTTGGAGGTAACCCTGAAGGACTCGGTATACTCTCCTACATGAATTTTAAAATATTAAATGTTTACATAAATTTGTTGACAGAAAATTAAAATAAACATACATGAATTATAAAGTGAAGAAAGAGAAATTAAACAGAGTGAATATGATGACTCAGAATTTGGCAAGAGCGTTTCAAAACTGAAGTTATGATGTCAGTAGTAAGTGTCTGTGGTAGTTCAAAAGTCTTCCTGAAGCTTTCAAAGAACTTGGGAATCACACCACGAGCTCCAATAAGAAGACCAATCACCTCAATGTTTTCAAGCTGGTATTTTGCTTTGAAGTGATCAACTGTTGCCAGATAAATGTTGATCTTTTCTTCATTGACATCCTCCGGCTGGCTACTCCCCGTTTCAATCCTTATGGCAGGATCAATTAAGTTATATAACCTTTCTTGGTAGCCTGGAAATACGCTATGATGTCAATGCGTCTGGAGGAGCCATTAGTAGCAAGGCAAGAAAACTTCCTCCTGTTCAAGACTTTTTTTTTTTCAAAGCATTTGCAATTAAGGATCGAACATGATGTCTGGCATTTCGGAGGAGTAAACCTCTGTTACACTGACCTTGGACGTGGGCAAGGTTTCAGTCTCCGGGCATCCATGTCTGCACCGGGATCCGTCCAAAGAGCGACCAGGTACTAGTACTCGCAGTAAAATATTATCGTATGTCGGAACTCACATATTACTTTCGTAAATAATTTCCCATATTGTTTTACTAGTTGGAGGTATGAAATTCTAATAACAAAATAGTAAATTATCAATAAATAGCAAATTATCAAAGGTTTTGGTATCTATTTATTAAAATATTTTACAGTAGTATTTTACTAGGGAATATAGCATATCTTTACAAATCACAATTTTCGGGTTACGACAGTATTTTACTGGGAGTGAGACATGTAAGGTTTAACTGGAAAATACAAAATGTTAAAATTATATTCGTTAACAAGCCTAAAATTATTTCTTATTCGAGATGGATATACACTAAAGAGAACGGTCTAACAGCCAATACAGAATAGTATAAAAGTACAATGTGCTTCAAATTATCCGGACTAATGACCGATAGAATGAGTATGGCTAATCCGGAAGCACAGATAATCGAATAATCCTTTTACTGTTGAATATTTGCTAGGATTATGTTTTCTATTAAAAGCAGATTCAGTTTGTGGTCCCCAGAAACGTTTCCACATTGTACAATAATACAGGTGTTATCATGATTGTGACTAAATGGCAAATTTTCGCGAAAATTGATTGTTTCTGCAAAAAAAAAAATCATAATTTCTGCAGTAAAAACGAAAAAGGACATTTTTAAAATTATTTTAAAAGAAAACAGTATATTAGCTATATAAAAAAAGAGGAGACAAATTATTTTGGGATTATTCTGTTCTCTTTAATGGCATACACCACCATTAATGACTGGGGTTTTTAATAAAAGTGAGTTAAGTAACATCAGGCTAATTTACAAAGGATATTATTATTATTATTATTATTATTATTATTATTATTATTATTATTATTATTATTACCATTATCATCAGACATCGGATTCTAGGGCAAATGCCTATTTTGTTTCTTTAGGAGAAAAGTAAAAATAATTATTAATATTTGTGTTTCATGGAAATTGAAAGGTATTCAAAGAGTTTTATAGTGCCCTAAAATGCCCTAAAACGGTTATTAGAGCCTAATTTGTTAATATTCGCCTAAAAATGCCTAACTCACTGTAAAGTTTCGCATTTTACTGTTACTTTTTATAATTTATACATGCATTCACTGCGAAATTTAAGGCATTTAAAAAGTGGAAAGTCTGCTTCACACCGGCCATGAAACCATTGATAAAGGAAACAAAATGTTTTGAATCTCACGACACTCGCAATAGATTTCACCGAATTTAACATGTTCGGAGGCATAAATGCCGACAAAGAACCAACCTTAGTTTTGAAGCAGGCTACAATCACAACATGTGCTGCTACCGATTCAGAGATATACTATACTATAAAAATGACTGTTTTCGGTCTGAAACCGATTAGCTGTGTCATAAAATCACAATTTTTGGAGAAAGAGTGTTTTTGAAATATTTGTGAAAAGTCGTAAAACTGCGAATTAGTAGGGTAAACCGTTACAAAATATTTAAAATAATGGCCCTCCTAGTGTTAACACTACCAGGAAATGCAACAATAAGTGGAACTTTGTATTTTTGTCCAATTGAATCTCAATAACAACGGTTCATTTGAATGCTCGTTAACAGTTGCTCTTTCCCTCACCTTATTTGTGTTGAGAAGTTTTGAGCGGTAGGACGTTTTCCTGTGAAGTTTAACGCGATAATGCCGAAAAATATAAGTGCAAAATCTACATTGATCCGGGAATGGCTAACAGAATATTCAGAATTCACTTATGATGGAAAAATAATATTCTGCAAGATTTGTAGCAAACAGGTATGTAACAATAGTTGAAATATATAAATTCTATTAATTTTAATGAGTAGGCCTATAATATTTATAGATTGACTGAGCTATCCTGAGGTATAATTCTTTTTAAGACCACTACACTTTAACCTTTTAAATTCCGATAGTTAAAGTATTTGCAGGTCATTAAAATTTTGATTGTTCGAACCCACTAACTTTGTGATAGAAGTACGGCAATACAACAATTAGGATTTTATTTTAATTCAGTTTACTTTACATTTTTAGATTTCGCAAGAAAAGAAGTGCCACCTAAAGCAGCATGTGCAAGGAGCGGCTCATAAGGCTAAAGCTCAGCAGAAAAATCAACTGCAACAAACTTTACTACCACAGCCTACTTCATCCAATCTCAGCAGCAATTTCTATGCTGATTTAACCAGAGCGTTTGTTGCTGCTAACATTCCCTGGAATGCAATTGAAAATCCTGTTTTAAGACAGTTTTTACAAAAATACTGCAAACAAAATATCCCATCTGAGTCGACCCTAAGAAAAAATTACTTAGACAGAATATACAATGAAACTTTAGCTTCCATTCGGGAGGATATAGGTGATTCTTACATATGGGCTGTCTGTGTGAATGAAACCTCAGATCCTATGAATAGGTATATAGCAAATATGGTAGTAGGAAAACTTAGTCCTAATGGACCTTCGATTCCACACCTCGTATGTGTTAAGGAACTTTCGAAAGTGAATAGCCAAGCCATTGCTTATTTTGTAAATAAAGGCCTACAGTCTTTATACTCAGGTAATATAGACGATTCTAAAGGTTTGTTGTTTTGTACTGATGCTGCCTCATACATGGTTGCTGCAGCTCCACTTTTTAAAACATTTTATCCTAACCTCACGCATGTAACCTGTCTAGCTTCACAGGGTTTCTGAAACAATCCGGAATGAATTTCCTCTTGTCAATTCGTTTATTTCTAACACACAAAAATTTTTTGTAAAGCCCCATCCAGGATTTCAATATTCAGAGAGAACTTTCCAGATATCCCACTCCCACCTCAGCCGGTTGTTACACGATGGGGAACCTGGATTCAGTCAGTGGTGTATTATTCTAAGAATTTTAAAGAAGTGGTCACAGTTATTGATAAATTACCTGAAACTGATAGTGCAGCGTGTGTGAAAGCAGTGAAAGATTGTCTGAATGACTCACGAGTGAAAAACGATATTGCCTACATAACATCAAACTTTTCTTTCATACCTGCAAGCATTGAACAATTAGAACGTGAAAAACAATCTCTTTGTAGCCAAATAGCAATAGTAAAGGAAGCTCAAGTGAACATACATTCTGCTTTGGGCGAAACTGGGAAAAAAGTTAAAAATAAGTGGGACAACGTATTAAATGAGAATGTAGGATTTTCATTGTTGAAAAAAGTATCAAGAGTGATATCGGGGGAAAGTGTAAATGTTCCAGTAAGTATTGATGTTTCTATTGTACCTAATTTAAAATTTGCGCCTCTCACATCAGTTTCGGTTGAAAGAAGTTTTTCTGCTTTCAAAATGATTCTCAGTGACAAAAGGCAGATGTTAACTGTGGAGAATTTAGAAAAAATTCTGGTGGTGTACTGTGCAGATAATTATAATAAAGTCTGAGCATGGAACTGAATTTCAATAACTTAAAATGAGTAATCTTGATATCAATAATCATTATTTCATTAGTTTCAATATATTAAATTTGTGCAGCTCTGTTTATAAATATAATATAGTATTCTTTTTTAATGTTTAAACATAGTCTACTTTTTTGTGCGTATTTTAGTGTATAACTAAAAATTTCAGTGAAAGAAATAAGTATGATACCTTGATGTGCCTAAAATGCCTATTTTCATTAAAATAGAGCCTAATTTTACAAATTTTGAGCTTATTTTAGGCGCCTAAAACTGAAATTTTTAGTGCCTAAAAATCCGATGTCTAATTATCATTAAGTTATTATTATCTACATTTTGTCATGAATATGAACTATAATGTTTTATATAACATTATTGCTAATTATGGCTGTGCATTACTGTAGCTATAACAGTACATGATGGGAAAAATAATCACGAAATGCTTAATAAATTCTCATTATTAACCATAAGTACGAAATTTATTTTTATGTTTTATTTATTTATTTATTTTTGCACGCAACGCTGAAGCGTCCAATTTGAATTTTTCTAAGTTCTTCTGCGTGGGAATCTGTGACAGGTTAGGTTAGATTAGATTAGTTTAGGCTTTCCGCATGTCTTGTATATACGAATATGTGACAAGTTAAGTAAGATTAGTTTAGATTTTTGGTATGCCTTGCATATACGAATCTGTGGCAGATTAGGTTCGGTTAGTTTATGATTTTTGTATGCTTGGGATTTACTAAGTGAAGTGAAATGTGCGTTTCGCGTTATATTTTGAAGTGTTCTACCTCTTTATTTCACGTGTTAAATAATCATTTTTAGGTTATCTTCACCGATCAACTCTTTCCCATTTTTACCTATGTTCTCGTATGTATTCAAGTCAACTGGCGTCCTAAACGAATTTTTCACATTCAAAACCACCTTCCGCCTGAAAATCAGACCATTTGGTCAATGTAGACTATCCACCGCCCACTGAAAGAATATTGGTTAAACGAGCGTTGAGCGACTTCCGCCGATTTTGGAATAGACACCGACGCACTTAGGTTAGGTTAGGTTAGGTTAGTTTAAGCTTTTATTATCCCGTCAAGATGAAGGTGAAAGCGATTGAGTGTGATTTTTTGTTTTCTGTTGGCAGTTCAAGTGCGTCGGTGTCTATTGTAAAATCGGCGAAAGTCGCTCAACGCTCGTTTCACCCGAATATTTTACACTTTTATCACTGCCCATGTTGCGCTATAAACCAATTTTCGCAAATCTAATGTAAAAGACTGCCTACACAAGCCACAAGGGTAATTTCCTAGAAGACGGGCAAAATCCAACATGGCTGATGAAAACTACCAAATACGTTCTGCCAACTATGAAGTCCAAATGTCACCAAACATCGCAAAATCAAAGATGAAAAATCAAATATATATTCGTATTTTTAAAGAAGAACAAGCCCTCCAAAAAATGAAAATATATTTAATTTTTTTTCCTTTGATTTTTTTTGGCGTTTCGTGGCATTCGAACTTCATAGTTGGTAGTACTTTTCTGGTAGTTTTCGTCCGCACTTTACCCCCAAAAATCACAAAAACACAGAACAAAACATAATAATTTATCACCTTATCAAATAAAATTCAATTCTCATTGACGTCTTCATCGACAACCACTTCACTTCCAGTATAAATGACACAGGCTTTAAAGCAATCTAAACTTAAACCATGCAAGCAACAAAGAACTAAAGCAACACTTTGTCGTACAGTCAACTTTGCATAAATAAACCACGTCTTTACACTAAATGAAATTCTCTTCGAACACTTATTACACCATAACATCTACAGAAAATTCAATAAGTAATTTCTTTAAACCACAGAAAAAACAGTTTTCTCCTCAACATTCAACACAATCCTTAATCACCAGCGAAAGAACTAAACCAAAATCGACACAAAATTTAATCAATAATTTCAGAACACGGATTCCTTCCTTTCCCTCTTACTTCAAAATTCCAACCTTGTGCACACAAAATAAATTATTGGCACTGAAAAGTGCCTTTTCGTAAGCATGATGATGCGCATTCGACAAATGCAGACAAATCTACAATGTAACATCACTCACGCCAAACAACCAGGAACAACTGACGTCATTATCCATTCAAAATTAATGAAAATTCTACAATAAATTACAACTATAACCAATCAAATCTAAAGAAAATCATAAAATGACAAACTTTCAATAGCTTTAGCCATATGACACAACATAACACCACTCACGTCAAACAACCAAGAACAACTGATAACGTCATTATCCATTCAAAATTAACGAAAATTCTAGAACAAATGAAAACTATAACCAATCAAATTAAAAGAAAATCACGGCGACACCTAGTATAAAAAACCTAGAACTAACATGTAAAAGTCGCTAAAAGATCACTAACATTTAACTCTGAAATAAAAAAGTTGGTAATACGTACTATATTCAACCAAGTGCCCGTCTTCTATGAAATTACCGCAACAAGTTATACTAAATGTTTAGAATTAGTGTAAAACTGGCCTATGTCTCCTATAGTGGGCGGGACATAAGTAAGATTCACCAAAAATTGAAAAATATTTGGCAAAGAACAAGACCAGAACACTCAATCTAATTTTTGTTGCCTATATTAGCCTTTGTTCTACAGCGTCTAGAGTTTTACATAGTACTTATCATTATCATTATTATTATTATTATTATTATTATTATTATTATTATTATTATTATTATTATTATTATTATTATTATTACCTATTATTATTATAGCCTATACTTTCTATTTTGCTCTTTCAGTAATATACATTTTAATTTACCTAACATTTTTACGAATTTGATTAGCGTTATGATTTTTATCTTTGGTTCGGAATATGTTAGTGTTTTAAACTAATGTATCCATTATTGATTTGCAATCCTCAAATCCAAGAACTTATTTTCTTAGTTGGTATTATTAAAAATGATATATAACTATTTTGAACGAACTATAACCATTTTCTCAATTAAATTCCAATCAAAAAATCGTTTGCGAGCACAGAAGTGGGTACACATTCATTAGCCCCATTCGTAACCTTACGACATCCCACTCACCTGTAGGTATGTACTTGGAAAGACGAGTCTTGAACGCTTACGTGATCTGCTAAGACTGGTTGTAACGAACTCCGTGCTCGGCGCTGAGGTAATTGAGAGTTCTTTCGTTGTGGTGAAATTACTCACTTCCTTTTCGTTTGTTCTTTTGTTTGTAGAAATTTCCCTACTCGTTATATACTTTGTGATGTATATTTTTTTTCCATGTAGTGAAAATATTTATATTTAGAATAATAATAATAATAATAATAATAATAATAATAATAGTAATAATAATAATAATAATAATAATAATGATAATAATAAAAAATAAAAATAATTAAAAAACAAGTGAAGCATATAGAGTAACTCATGGCAACAACGACCTATCGCTATGGAAAATAAACAATCATGGCAGTTGAATATTAAAAATAATGATAATAACTTCGATACACAAAATGAATATTGAGCCACATTCTAGTTAAAATGAAATTTTGTTTTCTTTAAGGGATATTTTATTGATAATCGAAAAATATTATCTTTTATCGAGATTTGGTAAAGGTTTGCTAGTCCATTAATTCCAAACATCTCGAATTTTTTTTAACTTTACTTAGATATACATACATAATTATTCGAAGCAAGAATGCATTTTGAAGTTGATATGGTGTTCAAATAATTTTCATTTAATGAAATATGGTGTTGAATTAAGAAAAATAAACTTACGGAAAATGGATTTGAAAGTGAAATGAATATTTATGTAACACATACCTATTAAAATTCTCCTCCGTTACATTCATCTTCAGGGAGCCAACTTTAGAACAAAAGTTACTAGATTTGCAATCAGAAATTTGTAAAAAGGGATTCTTTGATGAAAAAAAAATAATTTTGTCAGCTCTTTAAATGCCAAACCCCCTAAAAGCCTTAATTAAAAATAAACATTTGTAATCGGAGTTGCATTTGGTGTATGAAAATATACATTCTAAAGAACTGAAATAGCATATATATATATATATATACATATATATATATATACTGTACAGTGTATATATACATATATATATATACTGTACAGTGTATATATATATATTATATATGTATTATATATAATTTTCCATGATTTTCAGTGGAGTCTCCCCGTTAATATATTGGATCTTGTACTTAGTTTTTTATGAAAGGTGAATAGATTTAAAACACACTGATTCTTATACTCCTTGAAGACATTGTAATTATCTTGGTATTTGAATACGTCATAAAAATTCCAAAAGCTTAGGCTATCTATAAAATGACGTTAAACTGTTGAATATACTGTAACTTACAATACGCATAAATTATACCTGAAATAAAACAAATACGTTATTTATCTGTACAAGACACATAGATTTCGGATATTTTCATAACAATTCATCTCTCTCTTTTTATTTCTTGACAGTGTATCTCATTATTCAGATTCACTTAATATAACAGCTGCGCTCCATGTTTGAACATTTATATTATTCTGACCAAAAGTATTACACAGCTGTGATACCCATAACAATTGCTAGCACGCTAGAGCAGTTTCAAATTAAATACGTATATCCCCTTATATTTACAGCCACCCTGAGAATTTGTACGAAATATTTTTGTATTATTTTTCAATGCTATGACGAAATATTAGAGCAGTGGTCGTCAGCACTCGCTGAAATGGGTAGAGGGTAAGCGGAGCCGTCCCGTGTGCCCCGTCGTGCAGCAGGAAGAGGTAGAGAGCATACCCGCTAGGAGCTACGAGTGCACCATAGTGCTCCGCGGGTAAGGGACGCTAGCCCCAGGGTTTTCTGTGCTGATGACCGCTATATTAGAGTGATAGCATTAGTATCCGCTTCGTTACAAATTTCTTCTGAAAAATTTACGCAAAAAATATACTGCAGCAAAATTTTAAAGCCATAAATGATGAATATTAAGAAAATAGTTTTTAAATTATAAAAATGATACAGTAATAACACTGAAAGGATACCATGTCATTAAATTCGGGCTCCAGTAATGTCACAAGAGTGCTGTTTAGGAGACAAGACTGTACAGGTTTACACAGATTTGTTATGTTCATCAAGGCGAGAAACTTACAGTATAAGGACAGTATAATCAAACTTAAAAATAAATACAGAGAGACTGTGAGGAGCACAAAGTAGCCTTCTTTGTAGAAAAGTAAAAGCGAGGGAATTTATAAAGGATTTGTTAATTGAAACAACAAATTTATCTTGACGAAGTTTATTGATATTAGAGGAGAAAAATTCGCTCCAGCGACGGAGATCGAACCCGGGTCCTTGGTTCCACGTACCAAGCGCTCTAATTATTGTGTTACGCCGAAGTTGAATCCACCCGGGTTCGATCCCCGATGCCAGAGCGAATTTTTCTCCTCTAATATCAATTGTTATCATAACAGATGTATTCTGTAGTACCAAAAAATTAATCTTTACATAGATTATGAAGTTTATTTTATCTTAATGTAGTTAAATCACTAAACAAACTGTTTTCTTCGAATTGATGTTATGAAAATCCTACATAGCCTGAGATATTTATGCAGTTGTACTTTTCTGGACACTTGTTGCCACTTCGCATTGCATAGAAATAGCCTATGCTATTTTTTTTTTTTACCTGTCAGATGAATCAAATAAGTCAAGTTTATTCTGTTTCGGCTTCTTCATCATGATATATACTTTCCTGAACTCTACTGTTTCCTTGGATAATTTACATTACATGTCCAGCGAATCAAATAAATCAAAATAAATGGCGAGTGTCAACACAAATTGAATCTCTCAATATATTCCTTACCGTTGAGTTGCTATTTTCCTGGTAATTTTTATAATGGCGTCGTGGTTCGTGGGTGTATAATTTAATAGGCTAAAGGTACAGTGTTGTAAATATAACAAACTATTCATATCTATTAATATTGGTAAATAGTTCCGTAAGTAGAGCCCGGAACTTTAGATGCTAAAAGTTAATAGGCCTATAGTTTATAAATATAGAAGCCATGCCCCCATTCTTTTTAGATGTCATTCTTGTCATTCAGTATTTTCCCTTTGTTACTGTTAAAGGTATTTAATCCTCTTAACCACCATTTACAAATTAGCACACGGTTTACAAGATCTATTTTCCAGTCCTTGTGACTCCGTTGTCTATTATTATATATCGGACTCCTGTGAATTAGGCTCAAAACTCTCCTCACGGACACCACATTTATTCAGCTACACTCAGAGTCATTCTTAACTTTTAGCACCTAAAGATCGGGCTTTATTTATAAGGACATTTCATCATCACCACGTGAATTATCAGACAATTTTTTTTTATATTTATGTTATAATAACGAAATTTTAATGTGAGTCTAATAGTTATTCCAATAATATTAATTGCGTGTTGCTTATTTATATTTTTTTTCCATAAAATACCATGGATTCCCAATAGAATATTTAAAACCCTACAAGTTCCTAAAACATGGCTTGAAAAGACCTAATTTTAGAGTTTTAAATCCTAATAATCCGAGACTTCATTATAATCAACTTTATTTGTCAATTTTCATAACTTGCACAATAATTTTCTCGCATCATACGTAAATTAGTAGAGAAACTGAATTATTGTATTCATACAATTCAAATACCTACTCTTATTTTATCAGGATAGAATATTATTTGTGCAATAATTCAATTTATTTACAATGTGTTTTTCTTTGCCCGGGTGGCATGGGTCGTACAATAAGAACCTAAAAGGGAGAGGTTAAACTAAGGGAAAGAAGAAGAAGTGTTTTCTTTTATTGCAAGAGAAACGATAAGTTTTTGGCTGTAGAAAAAGAAGTGTTGTAGCATAATAGTCAGTGGTGTAATCTAACCTTGCTGTAATAATTAAATATTCTTATGTATCATGGAGTTTATTAGTCAGGAACACTATGAATCAAATTGGATTGGATGGACGAATTACGGAAGGCATATTAACGCGCTCTACATCAATAAACGTATGCTGATAATAGAAGAGTGTGATCCAAAAACGCGCTGCCCATTTCGCAATTTATATATATATATATATATATATATATATATATATATATATATATATATATATATATATATATATATATACACACAGTATACGCTTATGTTTGAGCCCTCTATCATTATATTTTAAGCATTTATGTTCCAGAATAACGCCAATCCTTGTCTAAAAGATTGTGTTATTGTGCATGTCACTTGAAAACTCGCTCATTCCGTAGAACGGTGGATACAAAAACTAACCCAGTCCTTTCATAAAAATGGACTGAACGCGTTTTGGGATAACACTCTTCATGACCAAGTGCTTTCCACGTGGTACCTCCCTGGTTCCCTGATTACTCCCCTTAAGTCGCTATTTCAGTTTAATACATTTGGAACAACTATTATCCATCTCAAATTTATACCGCTCGCAACATCAACAATAGGACTGGCAACGCGGTTATTTTCATATCTTCCAGCTATTTCGCAAATCTTTAAAAAATATAGTCAGTACGCACTAAACTAGCATCCCCCTTTTCAGCCGTATTACGTGATAATTCTGTGTGTGGTTATCAATAAGTGACAATGGATTTTATGCCGTTCCAAATCATAATGGCCACCGTAGCTGTAGAAGATATAGATTGTTTTCATTCTCTTTATTTATTTTTGGGAATTTTTTTAAAGGACGTACAGCATTGACGTGCAAAAATTTAGTGAAATTAATTTTTTTACTGTATATCTCAGCTACTATAAAAGCTAAATGAACAAAACGTTTAATGCTTCATATACATACATTACTCTTTGTAAAACACTATTTAGAATATTAAAGTAGCTAATAACACTACCCGGCATGAAATTTAGGCTACCTCCGTGAAGATAATAATCTTTTTAGCCCATTTTCACGGGTAGGTCCTGAAAACAATGCTTAAAATGTCACATCACGTCATAGTTTTTAGGTATTTTAGATATCCTCTCATCGGAAACGAGTTCGCATGTCACCTGGTAACACGCGTGTCATATGTTGGCTACTCCTGTCCTACACGATTACTTACATACTTACAAAATGTAAAGTTGAAAATGTGTTATTTGTTATACCATCTAACTAAGCTTTTGTCAGATATCAGGATACCGGTAATAAATTTGTATTTTCGTCTAGAAGTAGACACTGCAAAGAGATAAACCCAGGTACAGACCGGTCTGTCACTTCTAATGGGGTTGTAAAGTAATAGGCCTGCGTGATGTAACTTATGTTATTCAATTTCTGTTTACTAAAAACAGAACCGGAAATTTGTCGGTAAACAAAAATATTTGAAGAAATAGCTTATCTTATTCCTTTCAGGACAACGCATTATGTTAGCCGGAGGTTGAATATACTATCTGGGTGGTGATGTCACCTACCAATTTAAAATATGCGTATTCTACCTGAGAAACGAATCGTCAGTCCCATTGTAGTAGTAGTATATTGTGAAGTTTTTTTTTTTACTTAGAGTATTTTTTTCAGAAGTAATTGAGTGTTTTAGTGATGCAATGCAAAGGGCTACTCACATCGGAAGTGCAGAAATAATCCGGATAATATTTGTTACGTTTGTAGACGGTTTACTCCCAAAAATCAGAGGAAAAAATGTATAGGCTTCGAGACTTCGGACCCAATAGAGCAGTTCAGTGGGAAATTCGCATAACCGCATACTGAGTATAGTGGTAAAGCGTACAGTGGGTGGGGGTACTTCAGAATGAATGCCAACAAATACGCAAAGGAAAACGCTCTGGGTCCACACCTGTGGAGTAACGGTCAGCGCGTCTGGCCGCGAAACCAGGTGGCCCGGATTCGATTCCCGGTCGGGACAAGTTATCTGTTTGAGGTTTTTCCCGGGGTTTTCCCTCAACCCAATACGAGCAAATGCTAGGTAACTATCGGTGTTGGACCCCGGACTAACTTCACCGGGATCATCACCTTCATATCATTCAGAAGCTAAATAACCTTGATGTTGATACAGCGTTGTAAAATAACCAAAACGCTCTGGATTTGAAGGTTCTGACGAATAATTTGGTTTTCATACAAACTGTGTCTGAAACTATTATACGGTTAGAAAAGTCAAAGCAAGAGATGCCGGAAGCCCTCAAATTAATTTAGAAAATGATGCAGAGAATTAATGAGACATCAAGTACACCGGTTACTGAACGTGTAAAACAGAAGTGGAAATCAATTTTCTGTAAAAATAACAGATATGGAACATTGTGTAACATAAACAACAAATTAGTGGACATAGAGTCACCCGAGAATAAAGGACTGTCTCTTAGAGACTGCAATGATGTTAGGTTTTTTTTTTTTCGTTTTGATCCTATCACGTCATGCGACGTAGAGCGCAGCTTTCTACAGTACAAACTTTGGCAGATAACCGAAAAATATTTACGTTTGAGACACTGAGAATGTATCCTGTAGTAGGTACATTGCAATTCGGTACTGTAACTGCACTTCCTAAAGACGACCAATAGGATAAATGAAAAAATTAAAATTGATACATGCTTATTTCCACCATTAGCACTGTGTATAATTAAACACAAATACTTATAAAAGACAGGAGAATAAATGCGTTTCACACTATCATTGTGTAATGTATATTTACTTTCAGAATGTACATATGTATGTTTCCCCATACTAGCGTACTCTACTCTAAATAGCAACGTTGTTACCTCAACACATCTCTATCTACCTGCAGCGAGTCAACAACCTATAGTGCATGCACAGTAAACTTATTGTATCGGGTCCAAAGTCTCGAAGCCTGAGCATTACTAAACGTGCATATTCTTCATACTTCGGGAGTCAAATTGGTGACCAGGAAAAAAATGGTCATCAATTGTACTTGTACGACAAATCTTAGATTGTGGTTACATAAAACGTTACCATATGCTGTAACTATGGTGTGGCAAGAACCAACAAATCATATTAATGATTGTTACTTCTGCATGACAAATACAGAAAAAGTTATTCAGTATCCAAATATATCTTTTGCCATGCGACCTGTTTCGCATAGCGAATAATTGTCTGTACCTGTACCCCCTAAGGCAAGGGAGTAGTGATAGTAGTGGTGAAGGAAATAATGATCCCCGGTCTGAGTTGTCCTCGGAGCCAGAGCCTCTACTTCAATAGATCCTACTTTCAACCAGATAATTCTGAAAGTGAAATACATTGTAGAGCAAGTACACTTGAATGATTTGGCACGTGACTTAAATTTGTCGAAAGAAAAATCTGAAATTCTAGGTTCTAGGCTACAACAATGGAAATTACTTGCACCTGGTACAAAAATTACAGAGTTTCGAAATAGACATCAGACATTTGAAAAATATTTTCCTATGGAGAAGAATACGTGTTTCTGTGTAGACGTTAATGGTTTAGTGATATTGTTGTTTTTTGTGTTTGTGGGACAGCCTTGCTACAGAAAAGCATTGTATGGTACAATAGTGGGACAAGCGGCAGGAATATGTCCGGGGGAATGTAATGTAAAAAAGTACCATTAGTTTGAATGATAAGATTCTTCTTCCTTCCTTATACAGGGACATCACTTTATTTTTACCAACATTTTTAACATTAACCTGGCTATACTCGGAAACGCTGCTATCCCCCTTCCATTACAGGAGTTTGGTTTTACAAGTGCAATATGTAAACAAATCATTTTACTAGCTATAGGAGGAGAGAAAAGTAGTGTATCCATTTAAGTTATAGGGAAATACAGTATTACGATTTTCAGTTTGATCATTACTTTTACGGTATTTTATAAAAAAATAGTGGAGTAGTAACAATTTTTTTTTTCACAAACTCAACTCTTCAGGCGGTTATATTCATTATGTAATGTATACTTTATTCAGCATATTACTAACCTAATTTATTCCTGAGAATTTTGTGAGCACTTCCGTAAGAAACCCCAATTTCTACAGCTAGCTTCTTGACCGACTTATTAGGACTTCGCTGCACCCTTTCTCTAGCATCTTCTGTCACCTTTGTCGGCCATCTTACACTTTGTTTTCCTTTCTGTACACCCTGTTGCTTTAAATTTATCTACCAGATTAATGACACTTCTACGAAAATATTTCGTAATTATATAATCAGGAAAGCGTAAAAAAACTGTTGTTCGCATTAGGTTATATTGTAATTCCAGTTTCCATCATTGTCCGTCATATCTACAAACAGTAAAACAAAACTCTTGTTTAAATAATACTGTTAAGTACCGTACCATATTATAGGGCACTGTACTTTCGGTAACTCTAATCTTCACTTCTGCTCAGTTCACACAGATAAATTCTGTTACACTACACACCATACCTGTGTGAAAATAAACAATAATAATATAAGCTGTTTCTTCTATAGAAAATGCAACATGTTTCTGAAACACACTGTACTCTGTACTGTTTATTTCACTGCTAGCAACAGCGGCCGTAAGTTTGTGTGGCGACTTTAGCAAGGACATTAGCGGAAGGGATGGGAATCAAGTACATTCAGAAACGCAGGTACAATAAAAATGCAAGGAAAAATAAAGTGATGTCTCGGTACATAAAACTTGGGCTGTTTAAGAATTTTGTTAAGGCACTCAACAAGGACGGTAGTAGGTGAATTTGCCTATTTACAATGCAAGTTTCCACAGTTAACATAAGCAAAATTGAAAGAAGAAATTTTTATTGGACCTCAAATCAGAAAACTCATGGAGGACGGAATGTTTGAGAAAAATTTACAAACGGTTGAATTAGCAGCTTGACAACAATTTAAAAGGATTGTGCGTGGTTTTCTCCGAAACACAAAATAAGAAGACTATGAAACTTTGGTGTCAAATCTGTTGAAATGCTACAAAAACATGGGTTGTCGAATGTATCTGAAAATCCATTTCCTTCATTCACATCTAAAAAATTTTTTCCGCAAAATGTGGGTGATATTAGTGATGAACAAGGAGAACGGTTTCATCAAGACATTTCCATCATGGAGAATAGGTACCAAGGTCGTAAGGATCCAGTAATTTTATTTATTTATTTATTTATTTATTTATTTATTTATTTATTTATTTATTTAAATAGTAGGCAAAGTGAGTACAAATTCAAAATTATACAACAAAAATGTTTCTAGTCACTACCCTAAGAGCTGTACGGTGTGGTCTTAGCCAATAATACAACATAAAATTTACAGAGACAGTTTACTAAATACACTAATTAATCTCGTTTTAACCTAACGTTAAATCAAATAAAATCTAAAATTAATTAAATATCTGCATGATTTTTACAGAAATATTTTAAAGACCTACATCAAAAACATAGTCTAGGAACTTTGACTTATTCCTTCAGGAAATATTTTTAATCAAAAATTTTAGAAAATTTAATATTGAAGGTACCTAACGATGAAAAAAAAATTCTTGAAGAAATATATAAAATATCCTAGACTATGTTGTTGCTGTAGGTCTTTAAAATAATTCAGTAAAAGAATCATGCAAATATTTAATTAATTGTATATTGTATTATGTAAATGCTTTACGCTTGTAAGAAAGATTATACAAATTTGATATTATTTTTATTTTAGCTATTTTAATATTCTGAAATAAAGTGCAATGTATATTCAGCATGAAAGTGACTGTATTTCATACCTTGTAGATCTTAATGTTCAATATGAGTGGAAAATCTGTGCAATTCATGAAATTAATACCAAAAAATTGCAACCAATTTGGAGAAGGAGACAGGACAGTATGAGTGATAGTCTCGTCTCCCAGTTTAAAAGCATAAACACATCTGAATTTCAGTGCATCCTTCGGAGTGTGTACGAGGTTCAGTCTGTAGATGATTGCGTCCCTTTCTTTGGCAACAGAAATCACGAACATTTTATTCAGTGCAAATACGACTGCATTCGAAGTGTACATTACATTAATGTTTATTATTGTACCTTCAAATACAGCACATCCGATGTGGGCATTTTTCAAATGAAACTTAAGGTCTTCAGTAAGTCCACAGAAGTTACATTTAGTCTTTTCATAATCTGACAAAGGGCAAGTTATGGGTTTGAACTGACAGATATCCAGATGTTGAAATTGTGACAAAGTTAAAATAGCAGCACATCCCAATCTCTTGTAGTGGCAAGGGAATTCAATGCTGTTAGCTATGGTCTCAAACGCGAAATTCCTTCCCGTTGTCACCATGCCGTTACATCAAGAGCATGTACGATATGTGACGCACACATTATGTCCATTAACACAGAAATATATTGGCGAGATTAAATATTTCTTGCATAATTGGCACTGTATCTCAGAGAGGACGATTTGACTGATTTCTTCAGCGATTGCATTCTTGGTGTGATATTCGTCGAGAAGGTCCAACGGTGACCGACAATGCTCAATTTGAGGGGAACATCTGCGTAATGAAATAATCTTTTCTGAAATTTTTAAAAGAGGTTTGTTGTTAGTGACGAACTTCTCCTTACATGAAGGACAGGAAGGGAAATCATTCTGACAAGATGAGCAAATGTTGTGTCCAGTTTTGCACATCATGATGGGGGATGACATGTGCTCCATGCATACTTGGCATTCTACTTCTCTCAAGGCTACTTCTTCTGTCTTCGCCATGTTGAATCACTCTTTCAGCTGCTTCATAGAATACCTAGGAAGAAAATTGTCAGGCTGGAGATTACATTATAATTTTACTAAAGTTTATGTTTAAAAATGTGATAAAATTTCATATATAATTTAGCCAATATAGAATTAGTCTGAAATCAAAAGAACACATTAGGAAAAATAATATAGGCTGCAGTAATTTCACATTTAATCTATACTAATAGGCCTAATAAAATTGTAACCTAAATTTTTCTTGTAATTTTCGTTTTCACAAAAATAGTTGGTGCTAACATGTATATTAAATTGTCCTGAGACCAAACTTTTGTTTGTGTGTCTGGATGTTTTTTTTTTCCTTTTCACGCGATAATGGCTGAACCAATTTATGCAAAAATTGGTATGTAAAATAAGTTAGGTCCCACTTAGATTTTAGGCTATATGGTATTCAAAATACTTTCTTTAAAAGAGGGGTTATAAGGGAGACTGAAGTAAATAAATCTAAATATATCGCTTATTATTGATTTTTTAGAATAATATTACGTAACAGAAATTTCTTTAAAAAAATTTTCCAACGAGTTTTATTCTAAGGGATTTTTTTTTATAGAATTGACTTTAAGAGATATACGACCTTTAAAATAACAATGTGCTTTGTATCAGGGCCGCCTCAATTCGTGGCTAACGAGAAAGACAGGCTATGGCGCGACGTCACATTCTTAGTCTTAACGTGGCCAACATTGAATAAGTTTATATACAAATGCACGTTTAATATAGCAATTCTTTTGTTTTTTAGAACTCTGAACATGTATTTATGTTAGGCGATTGTCAAGATGGCCATGGTTAGACCATGATAATCACGTGTCTCCTATTCGTTCCGTAGCCTGTCTTTCTCGTTAGCCACGGTCTCAATCAGACTGACGTAATAAAATTAAAATACATGACTGCGATTATTTAAGGTGGCCTTGTATAAAAAGCGGAAGATATTCATTTAACACTCGTTTTCAATTTATTGAGTATGCCTGAACCTGTAAAACTCATATTTAGGGGCTATATAAGAACAGATACATAATATGTTGTACAACATAATAGGCCTATAACAAGTTGATTAAATAGCATGAACCAGTGTCCAATGTTGGACATGCAGTATAATGCACTATGTTATTTGCATACAGGCTAAAAACATCTTCTTGCATTTCTTCTACAAATGATAAACGAGATTGTTACAGAAAAGGGTAAGTAAACTTAATCCTGACGTCTGTATATTTTTGTAAATTATATTCTTTTCGTAAAAATATGTACATTGTGCAACGCTGCTGAGCGATGAGTTCTTTTGAGTTAGTGTTGGACACATGGGAGAGGGCCCACACTAACCAATCGGAACGCGAGAATGTTTATGGGTTGGGAAGAGAGCTTAAAGTTACCACAGGTTACCTTTATCTGAAGCTAGGGACAGAAAATACGTGTACTCTGTAGTGCAGGCATGTCAATTGATGCCCATAGGAGCAAGCGCGCGCTTTAGAGCTCAAGAGAGCCTGAGCGCTTTACAACGGAAAGGAAAGAGATAAAGGGAAGAGAACTTATTAAAACTGTATCCATGTTAATTTTTAGATTTGCCTGAGAAGTATAAGTGCATTATAAGAATGTAAGTTTTAATTTTAATGCTCACTTTTTACAAGTTTGATTTTTTTTATTCAAAAGAAATATTTTCTCAGCTTTTCGTATAAAAAAGTGAAATTTTCAGATATAGGCCTATTTATTTAGTAGCCTTACAGAATGTTTTCGTAAATCTAATATACCGTATATACGTATTACTGAAGATAGTGTATTGAAAATTTTGAAAATATTCGTATGGAAAAATTGTTTGTAAGGAAATGAATTAACAAAGCAACTACTTTTACATCATAAGCAAAAGATACGTGCCCATATGTTGTAAAAATGTCAGCTTTATAGCTTCAGCAGATTTCGAGAAAATAATTTAATATTCTGATGATAGTAAGTTGCTCACAAATATCACCTTAAAAGCATAATGCGATAAGAGTTTTGTTATGTAATATTAGTTACACTTAAAACAGATACAGTACTTAGGTAACTTTGCTTTGTACTGTAATATTGTTTTGATTAGTTTATTGATTACTTTTGTAAGGCTAAAGATACCATCAATATAAATTCCAACTTATCGTGTCATAGGCCTACTCAAACTCTTTCTTTGGAATAGCACTTTCTTTATGAATGATGTGTTTCATCCACTTAATACAGTATAATATTATACTACTATGGAATTTAAGTGAATATTCCTTCTTAACTCTCTATTATGTTATTAAGATTTAAAGCACAAGTGCAATATTAAGAAATCAGTGTCAGTACTTTTGTTTTACAGACAATATAGATAATATTAAACAGAAAGAAGCCATATAAAAATAACGACATAAAATTTCATGTTCTGTTTGAAGTTTGTGCACCACTGTTTTCTTAATCCAACAGGTTGCTTGTTCATATACACAACCCTTCCTCTTTCCATACTTAGCGCTTGCTGCCCGCGCACTACGTCAAGGTGAGAAAAATGCGCTTGCTTTGACATCACTGCTGTAGTGTATTGTAAGCTAATTTTACGCATTGAAATCAGAGCGTCAAATGACCTACGCTATGTGGGAACCATATTTACTTCGTATTTCATCCCGATATCCCCACGCGTAGAATTAATTTGGCGAGCTGTGGTTTTGAAAAGACAGATTACGTTGACGTATGTCTAGTCGGCTGTTTACTTCTGCTGCATAAACATCTTGGGTTGATAATAATTAGGGCTCGGAAGTTGATGAAATATAATCTTTTTTCTGAGACATCACAGACAATGCAGGGTCCAATACAAACTCGTTCCACTTCAACACGAACCAATATAGCCTAATTTTATTTTGCATTTTCCTGCATTTTTCGATCTTTTATTGTATGTTGGTCATTTCTAAGGAAATATATTATTTTTTGTTGCATTTTTTGCCTTTGTCTGCTTTTAATGCACTTTCGTTTACGTTGTGGTCGTAGTTAATATTCGGGAACCTACTGCAAATTGCTTACGCAGTTTTATTGCGTCATGCAGGAATTTTCCTTATGATTGCATCAGCCTTAACTCCTGATCACGTGTGTAAAGTGCTTCCCACTATTGAACGCAACAGAACAAATACTGCAGCCGCAGTGCCCACAATCAGCATTTTATTGTACCTCACAAGTGAAGATGTACAAATGCCGAATGTGAAGTAAAACAAAGTTTTTTGATTCAGTTAGTGACTGAGTTTGGTGACAATGTATTTTCCACAGATGGAAGTAGGCTGTACTATTTTATGAGTTGTATGAAAGTAAAGAAAGTGCAGATGCAACCAGATAAGTTGTATGGTGAAAGCAGGCACGGCAATTAAATCATTTTACACAAAATGGTTCACATAAAATGCATGGCTCTTGTTCTTCATAGAATGTATAGAGTTAACAATGTGCGAAAACATGTAGGAAAAAATGGACAAGAAGTTAGAAAATGGAAAAGGTATTGTAAAACAACGTTGGGTACCAGTCAATGTGTAAAATCCAGAAAGTTCTGCAAAGTGAAAATTTTGACTTCAATGCTTTTGATTAAGACTTTTCACCAGGGGACCATGATCGTTTCAAGTATGCGCCCATGACGTCAGTTGAAGTAAAAAGGAGTTACTATTATTATTATTTATTTTTTTATTTTATTGGGTTATTTTACGACGCTGTATCAACATCTAGGTTATTTAGCGTCTGAATGATATGAAGGTGATAATGCCGGTGAAATGAGTCCGGGGTCCAGCACCGAAAGTTACCCAACATTTGCTCGTGTTGGGTTGAGGGAAAACTCCGGAAAAAACCTCAACCAGGTAACTTGCCCCGACAGGGATTCGAACCCGGGCCACCTGGTTTCGCAGCCAGACGCGCTGACCGTTACTCCACAGGTCTTGACTATTATTATTATTATAATTATTATTATTATTATTATTATTATTATTATTATTATTATTATTATTATTATTAAAATCTTGATCAATTTTTCAATTTCAGAAATTTAAGGTCATTTTATAGGTAATATTTTTTGTGATTTTTAGGTCATCAACTTCCGAGCCCTAATAATAATTCTACTTCTGTCTTTCAATAGATCTACAGTTAAGCAAAAGTACTGTAACTTTAGTATAGGCCTAAATCTACACAATGGAAGCCCATAATTTCAATGGTATGGGAAAGAACGTTGGGTTGCCCTGAACATAATTCTTTTAGAGCAACTACAAATCAAACGACTGGCCTCGATACCGAGATATTGCTGATAGAGTCCGTGCGGCACGACTAATATTATATGCAACTCCGGCGCCCTCTTACCCGTAGCGAGAAGAGGTTTCATTGGGAGTGGTCACACAGTTTACATTTGTTCATGGCCTAAATACTAATAACATTGGTATTCGCCTGTGGCTAACAGTCTTGTGACAGTAGACATTTGAAGTCCTCTCATATTTTGTTTCACCACGAATCTCGCGAAGGGGGCCCATACTCGGTGGGGTTCGAAAAGGAGTTAGCCTATGGAATGCAGGCTGAAGAAGGGAATGTGGGCTGCTGTAATAAAATCTAATGACTTCTAAATTTTATAGCATTCGTTGGGGCTAAGAAAAAGGCGAGAGACATAAAAGCATAAGGTCAGCTGGGACTTGCAAGCGACGTGTGTCGTTTCAATAGTAAGGCTCGCTCGGATTAGGCCTACACTGGAATGACACAATATCAGAGCCCCAACATTCTACTAATACAGTACAAAATATGAATTTTACAAGCGGTATGGTAAAACTACGAAATATACCACGCACGATTGTGTCGTGGTTATCACGCCTGCCGATAGTATTTGTGACAACTGGAGTTCGATGTCAGTGGTTGGTTATCAATCATTTATTCATAGTTCCCTGCAAACCCTGCGTTATCCAATCTTTCTTATTTTCTGCCTTCCTTTTAGTCTCCGCAAACGATTCATACACAGTATCTCAATGTCACATATCATCTTCTGCCACGAAACTCTTCTCCCGTTCACCATTCCTTCCAGTGCATCCTTCAGTAGACAGTTTCTTCTCAGCCAGTGATCCAGCCAATTCTTTTTTCACTTCTTTCTTCACTCACTCTTTCTAGCACAGCTTCATTTCTTATTCTGTCTGTCCATTTCACACGTTCCATTCTTCTCCATATCCACAACATTTCAAATGCTTCTAGTCGCTTTTCTTCACTTCGTCGTAATGTCTATGTTCTTGCCCCATATAATGCCACACTCCATACTAAAAACTTCACTAGTCTCTTCCTTAGTCCTTTTTCCAGAGGTCTGCAGAAATTCTATTAAAAGTTTCCTTTGCCATTGCTATTCTCCTTTTGTATTCCTGGCAGCAGCTCTTGTTACTGCTTATAGTATATCCCAAGTATTTGAAGCTGCCCACTTGGTGCTTACAGTTTTACATGGAAAAGGTAAATGTGGTAGCTTCCCGTTCCTTTCCGCACACCACTCTCTCTTTCGCATCTTGATAGATCCCAGGGGCCCCAGCGTGGAGATGACGAGAATGAATTTGTCTAATTAGGCCCTTCGAACGCCACTGAAATTCACCGCAAGGATTCACTTCTATCAGGATTTTTGATCCGATCAGAGACTGGGAAATCGCAATTAGCCTTTGTCCGTTATCCTGACTTGGATTTTTCGCGATTTCCCAAGTCTCTTCAATAAAATGCAGGAATATTATTAACTTACGGTCCCCACATATTTTAAGTGTTTTTGTTATTATTTATTATTGTTGTCGACCTGGTTGGCAAGTTGGTATAGCGCTGACCTTCTATGCCCAATGTTGCGGGTTCGATCCCGGGCCAGGTCGATGGCATTTAAGTGTGCTTAAATGCGACAGGCTCATGTCAGTAGATTTACTGGCATGTAAAAGAACTCCTGCGGGACAAAATTCCGGCACATCCGGCGACGCTGATATAGCCTCTGCAGTTGCGAGCGTCGTTAAATAAAACATCACAACATTATTGTTATTTTTTATCATTTCGTTATTACAGCTCGAATATTGTTATAGAATATTATAGATATATTAATTTGTCCTACAGAATTTATCTGTAATATTGACACTTAGTATTTTATTAGAAAAATTCGCTCAGGCGCCGGGGATCGAACCCGGGTCCTTGGTTCTACGTACCAAGCGCTCTGACCACTGAGCTACGCCGAATGCAATCCCGATCTGGTGCTGTGGATTGAATTCGGCGTAGCTCAGTGGTCAGAGCGCTTGGTATGTAGAACTAAGGACCCGGGTTCAATCCCTGGCGCCGGAGCGAATTTTTCTCCTAAAATATTAAGTAATGGAATATTGTTATTTCTGTTCTATTTCTGTCTACATAAGTTAGGCAATTTAATAAAAAAAATCTGTGTTATGTTATTTAAAAGTTCTTCTCCAAGCTTCAAAAGCCTATTTCTGAGATATTGGGCTAGTGTAGGAAAAGGAAAATTGTGTGCTGCGTATTTCGCCCTTTATAAATTTTTCTTCATTATAGTGTTCAAAGTTAAAATAATTTTTTACTAACTATTTTATTAATTACCTTTAGCATTTCATTACTGAGGTGGCATCCTTACATACAAAGTGTAAGGGGTATAAGTGCCGTCCTTTTCACAGTCGTCGAGGACGGTCTACAGGATCAAAAAATGTCCATGCAACATAGGGTCAAAACTTGATAGTTTTCCCAGAAAAAAATATTCCTTTTCTTATTTTATTTGCATTATAGCCTACTGCTTATATCGTTAGTAAAATTACGAAAACAATATACGAAATACGAAGAGCCTGAAATCCCATAAGGGCAACGGCCTCCTACAGGAGAGTGTAGGGTGAGCTGAAGGTCTACTACAATATACATCAGTAGGTATATCTAGCAAAGAGTTAATATTAATTTAAATAAGCATGTGTTTTCTGTTACTTTTTCGTGAAATGAAATAAAAATGCATGCTTAAATTTGTTAATATTCTGGCGTGAGAGACGTGGCAACATTCAGTAGGCAGTACTCTGCACAGACGTATGAGTCAGCTGAGTTAAAGGCAAGCTCCCTGTCCATAGCTCTACTGTCGAGCGGATGGCAGTTCAGCACAGGGTATTCAATAAACAGCTTACAATGTCATTTACAGTTTAGGAATATCATAATATGTTATTAATTTATGGAGAAAGTCGTCGTAATTCAAGCCAGGGAAGAAGGTTGTACTGTCAACGTTTTCCTCACAGAAGGTTGCCTAATTGGCGAACTTTTGTAGCATTCCTCAACGATTTTTAGAAACTAGGAGTCTCTTATTCCGTTTCGAAAATCACACAACCAGAAATTTGTTTAAAAATGATGCTGCATTACGGAAGCGGGAGAGATTAAAATTTTGCATTAGGAAAAAGTTCGTGTGATTTTGTGCAGAAAACTATTGTTTATTTTTTAGACATACGATAAAAAATGGAGCAATATTGTTACATAAAATGTAAATTTATCATAACGTTCTATTAATGAGGTTGAACGTTTGTATTTGCTGCTCTTTTTTGTAAACAACAGTATTATCATGGTCCGCTCCTGCATTACAACAGAGCATCTGTACCGGTAAGTCTGCATCACTTGAGCTGTACTGTGTACTTATAAACCCACTCCTCCCTATCCAGCAACGTTGCAAAACGTCTAACATTGTAAACTTTAATAATTAATTAGTTAAATATTGCAATTAGAAAAAAATTGTGAGGACATTTTTCTTCCTTTTGGTATGAATAATTATCAGTTAAAATAATGGCACTTATACCCCTTACACTCTGTATGCAGGAGCTGTCGAAACGAAACAGCCTCTCTAATAGAGTATTGAGATAAACTTGACGTTAGGTTGATAGATTTATTCTCAGTTTTGTACAGCACTCGAAACACATTATCACTTTCAATCCACTTAGCGGCTCGGTATGCCAAATGAAAAGCGCTGAAATATGTTAATGATTTTTCTGACATTAATGAGGTCTATAATATGTGTCAGTTAATTTCTAGATGTAGATTAGAACTACATTAAAAATTCATCCTGAAATACATTTTCCGTGTTATGTACTGTTGTGTTCAAGATTACATCTATTTATTACTGTATTTGTTAAATTTTATTGTACCATGACCGATACATCCATTCAAAATGCAATATGTGCACAATATAATCGCAAATATTACCCATAAATATGCTGAATATTTTATATTTATTATATACATTTACTTTTTATACACCTTAAGAATATGAAGAACACATAAAACAGGTTACAAATTGTTGTAGACCTGTATAAGCATTATCAGCTTTTCTCTGTTCCTGAAAACTCTGTTAACAAGGACATGTTGCTTTTTGAACGCCAGCTCCTCATGTCTTTAATAATAGTTAAGTAAAAATAATTGAATTTAAATGAACACGAAACCTGTTAAGAAGACAATATTAGGATTCAAAATACACTGCATAGCCTATAAATGTTTAAATCTGCAGAAAATCCTGAATAGTATATAATTACTGTATGTATGTGTAGCATATATATTTTTTTTTATTTTGGTAGATTATTTTAATGTGTGTGTATACACACACACACACACACACACACATTAAAATTAACACTCTCTGTTACCGTACCGGAAAAAATATAGACTCGAAAATATATTAATTATGTTTAAATAATCTTTAAATGGAGGATGTTAGCTATTTGAAAAACATTTTGATTTTGATGTCTGTCATAAAAGTAGCGGCTGGCATCTCTTATCCTTTCCTTAAACGCTAGTCCATTCGTTGTTTTATTGAAAACCATGGTCTGCCACTTCAAGAGTAGTTGTGATTGTTTTAATTTCAAGCTTGCATACCATCGTCTTATTTCTAGAAGTAATTAAAACTAACTTCATGGCATGACGCCTCCAGAAATCTGCTAGACTGATTCGCTAATTTCAAAAGTTGCGTAGCTGCCTTCGCATAACATTAATTTTATGATGTGGCGCCTCAAGAATTCTGCTACACTGATTCTCTAATTTTAAAACTCGCTCAGATGTAATGCTAGCAGTTTGCTAGAGGAGGGAAATATTGCTACTTTTCGAGCGTTCATGAATCCTGAGTCCAGTTACGTATTATAGATTTACTCCAATTTTAACTAAAGAATGAGAATGAGTATTACTGTAATGAACGGTATCTGCACTAAGAAAAGGAATACTCTTCCAGTAAAAGAGTTCTTATGCTTTTGTTCCTAAAAAGTGTTGGGCCACCAATGTCAGCTTTTAATTTCTTGCCTTACATGCAATAAAATTGTGGCTGTGACCTGAAAGGAGGTCTGCAGAGGAGACTGCTTGACGAAGAATAACTTTGGAAAAGAAGTGCAGTACGAGTCCATACAGAGCCTAATATAGGCCTAACCAAGGGCATTACAACAGTACCCCCTAAAATTTGTTTCCAACTACAACATTAGGTATATACCAGTAGCCATTAAAGAGTTACTCTTCAGGCATACGTATAGTCTTCACGTGATCAGATGGACTATAAGACAGAAGTACCGTTAGAAGCGCTGCGTGTTCAAGGTCACCTCTGTTCTAAACGCAATATGATCGTTTTCACTTCGCCTTTTTGCGGTCATCAGCAGTCAAAACTGACGTTCCATGCTGCCTCTTGTATGACATTAGCAGTCGTAAGGACGTCGTGTGTAGTTACAGTTCTGCAGTTGACAGTGCGATGGAATAATTTTATATATATTTATTTACTTGCAAGTGAAATGGAGAATATTTGCATTCGAATTAATACGTTACATACAATAACAATAATAGTAGTAGTAATAATAATAATAATAATAATAATAATGATAATAATAACAATAATAATAATATATTTATTTAATATAGCAGAGCAAAGGCCAATAGACCGTGTCCTAGCTCTGAAATATTAGGAGCTATAGGCTTGTGGATATTATGTACAATTACGTTTGTGCAGTTGTTACGCTATATACAGTAGAATAAATTTTATATAGACCAACACATAAAATTACACAAGTGAACTGGAAAAATTACCTCGGGAACCATACGTATCCAGATTATGTTGTTATGTTTCTGCAGTTGATTAGAATTTAGACAGTGAATTAGAAGTGAAGTGCACAAAATATTCCGCCTGTATGACATTATCTACAGTGCTAAGTGCGTTATATGCTGTTATGTTTCTCTACTTGTTATCATTATAAAATAATTTTACTTAGGTGGTGTATTATAAGTGAAGTATAAAGTTACTAGCGCTATATAGGCCTAATAATTTTGATTAAAATATAAGTAGTGATTTAGAAGTCAAGTGCACAAAATATCCTGCCTGTATACCGTTACGTTTTTGCAGTTGTTATCGTCATAAAATAATTTCACTTAGATAGTGAATTGCAAGTGAAGTGGACAAAATATCCTACTTCTGTAATATTAGCAGTCTTGGAATAATTTTATATAGATAGTGAATTAATTGCAAGTGAAGTGTGAAAAGTATTCTAACTTTGACATTAGCAGAAATTAATTATGGGTTGAAGTTTGCGGTAGTGCAGAATAATTTCTGGATGGAAGGATTCTGGATGACCACAAGCAACTGATACGGGTAAGTGAAGTAACAATTTTATTTAGTCTGCTTATGTTTCATTATTATGAAATTCAGCTTTACGAAGATGAAGATGGTTGAAAACCACAGCGAAATAATTTAATTATTACGAAGATAAAAAATATACTTTTTGGTTTTATGTTTTACGCTTTTTTTTATTTTATCATTTTGCGAATTATGCTTATTGTTGAGAGTTAATTTTTAAGTTTGATTTAAAATAAATAGGCCTACACAGAAAATGAAATCGTTTAGCCTACTGCAGCGATGACCAAAGCGCGTGTCGTAATTACATCGTGTAATCACAGACATTCAAGTGGGTACGAGGAGTTTCCTGTACATTGCTGTGTGTTTTATTCACGTACTGAAGGCAAGCATTGGCGTTATCATGTCGCTCTACAAACTCTGTCTCTACAAGGTGTTTTCGTAAAGGATGAGAAGGAGAACTTTTTTGTTGTTCTGTCGGACAAAATGTAATAGGTTTACTTTGCTGAACGGTTCAATTAAGAGTATATAGGAACATTAATTGCCACGCTGAATAATTTATTATTATTATTATTATTATTATTATTATTATTATTATTATTATTATTAGCCACCGGTGTGGCTCAGTCGGTTAAGGAGCTTGCCTACCGGTCTGAAGTTGCGCTCGGGCGCGGGTTCGATCCCCGCTTGGGCTGATTACCTGGTTGGGTTTTTTCCGAAGTTTTCCCTAACCGTAAGGTGAATGCAGGTAATCTATGGCGAATCCTCGGCCTCATCTCGCCAAATACCATCTCGCTATCACCAATCTCATCGAAGCTAAATAACCTCGTAGTTGATACAGTGTCGTTAAATAACCAACTAAAAAAACTATTATTATTACTGAACACTAAGTGTATGTTTCTATAATTCTTCTGTACGTGCATGAATATTGATATATTTAGAGCTTCTCCATAGAAGGATAAAATTATTAGGTTTTGTCTCAATTTTAATCTTCTTAATCTTTAGAAGAGGGTAACTATTTATTAGTTCTTCATTTAATAATAATAATAATAATAATAATAATAATATTGTAGAAAGACTGATTCAATATTATGTGCAACGAACTGTTAAACGCCAGGATTTGACATATCTTAAATTATAGCCAGGAAGAGAAAGATGACATAAGTTTAAATAAATGTAAGGAAGTCAGCTACCTAATGGGGTTTGAAATATCACGTGCTCTGAAGCCTTTTAATAGAACAGTATTTCTCAAAAGAGTAGGCTCTAATGATTAAAATAGCTTAAATAACTTGTCCATAAGAAATTATTAATTTTGAAAAACTACGAATTTCTCGACCAAGTATCGAGAGAAGAATTTAGAAAATTCCTGATTATATTGAAGAGGAAGGTTAAAAAAAAGAAGCAAGAAAAATCGTATATTATTCACTGAGTCTTGATGACAGCAGAAACATTACTGATACAGCAAAGCTTGAGATTTTTATCCGCGGGATTGATCAAGATGTTAGTACAGGAACCACCACTGGTTGTAGTTTTCATGCCAAGTACCTTTCCTCTATCTCCTTACTTCATAGGCTGTCTGTCACATATAATCATTGTAGCTCGAGTCTTTGTCATCGCTGGCCTACTGTGTAATCAATGCGAACATACCTTTCCATTTCCAGTGTAGCACAGAAATTTTAAATCCAAAATGATGACACTAGATTCGTAGGTACAATTCCTGTAACTGTATGGAACGCTTAATTGGTTGGTGGGTTTGATGTTTATAAGTATAATGTGTATCAAAAAGTTTATAATAGTAAATATCATTATGCATGCTGCATTATTGTTATTTCATTTTCATCGTTTATTGATATACAACATTTATATACTAAGAGAAGTGCAGAAAATAGGAAAGATTGGAGAATGCTGACTTTGCAGTGAAAGACCTGCCCTTAGGCTGAAAACTATGAATGAATGAATGAATAAATGTTTTGTTGTGGGTTGCGTCGGACCGCAGCTGCTAAGGAAAAATGTTATGTTGCGGGTTGCATCGGGCCGCTCCTGCTGAGGAGCAAGATACATGTAGAGTAGGCCTATTATACGGTAAAAATGGTAAGGAACATTTTTTCCAAATAGTTAGGGATCTACTCGCGTTAAAAAGTGAAACTGTAAATGATACAGGATAAGTGTGTGGCCGATATAGGAATTGTGTACGGACCGGAAGCTCAAGGGTGGTAGTAAGATTTTTCTCGTCAAAACCTTGAGAACGATACCGAAGTTCACTCGGCCTGCTACGAAATTGAGGACAGGGTCGTTCCCGCGGGTGGTGCCGAGGTCAAGAAAGCACGGAACTCTCCTCCATGCCTCCAAGTGCCTTTGTGGCGTTTAAAGGGAATACTGGTAAATAATAAATGAGAAAAATACAAATTTGAGGCTGCGGTAAATTGAGGAAAACATATAGGCTATTGTAAGTCTATTATTTTTACTGAAAATGCATTATAAAATCACAATGTCGTGTTAAACATCGCGCTCTGCATATTACTCACGTCCTGCATTTTACATTAAATGTTATTTGAAGTCCTCTTCAAAAGTAAAGTTACTATAATAGCGGTAGTTTTCACTTTGTTTTTTTTTTATTTAAGAACTATACTTAAAACAAAGTAGACCTATATGATTATATCTCGTGACCAGAATATTGTACGAAATGCAAATATAAAAATTGGAAATGTATGCTTTGAAGAGGTGGAAAAATTAAAATATCTTGTATAGAGCACATCTAGGTCAGAAAGCATGGGTAGACATAACGGCTCGGTTAGAAAAGCCAACGTACTATGGTAGGAACGATCATGATTTTAAAATCAAATGTAGGAAACAGAAAACGGATGTAGGTAAATTCTCATTTTTAAATAGAACTATAAATGATTGGAATGACCTACCTGCAGCGGTCTTTGAGGGCTGTCCTTCCTTAAGGAGATTCAAGAATAATTTAAAGAGTTGTGTATAAAGTGAAAATTAAAATTAAGGTGACATTCAACATTTAATTTTTTAAGGTAGCATGTATTTATCTAGCCTGACGAGTTTACTTCCTTGGTTTGAATTGTAAATTATTTAAAAATAGCGTGTAAGAGGGCCTTAGACTAGAAATGTTTAGTTTAAATGTAGTTCTGTTTATAAGTATGCATAAGAATGCAAGAATGCAATTATTTGACTTATTTGAACTGTTGCATCAGTGAAGCGAGGTGAGTCAGTGAAGTTATGGTTTTACAGTGCAGTGAACAGTTCCGATCAGTGATAATTTATAGCGTCAATGAAATGTGTTCTATAGTGTCAGTGAAATGTGTTACAGAGTGTCAGTGAAATGTGTGCTAAAGTGTCAGTGAAATGCGTCATAGTGCCACTACAGGGAATGAGATGAGAGTAAAGTGAAAGACTATTAAAACTTACGTAGGACCTATACATAATTATGTAGGTTGTGTTGTAAAATTAGGTGTTTTATTTTATGTTTTATTATTATTGTGTTAAATTGTATTGTGTATTCTTATTGTATTGGGTATAAAATTGTATATGTGTTGTAAATTTTATTATGTATTGTAAATTTTATTGTGTATTGCTTATCATTTTAACTGTGTATTGTTAATATTGTATATACCACTGCCACCGGGTGCTTGCCCACTTGCAGTGTAAATAAATACATACATACATACATACATACATACAACAGTAACAAACATAAAATGATACTCGGGAGGAAATTAAACGCAGAATAAATATGGGAAATGCCTGTTATTATTGGGTTAAAAAACTTTCATCATCCAGTCTGCTCTCAAAAAAGCTAAAAGTTAGAATTTATAAAGCATTATATTGCCGGTTGTTCTGTATAATTGTGAAACTTGGACTCTGACTTTGAGAGAGGAACAGAGGTTAAGGGTGTTTGAGAATAAGGTTCTTAGGAAAATATTTGGT
The DNA here is from genome assembly GCF_040183065.1 of Periplaneta americana. Lineage (NCBI taxonomy): Eukaryota > Metazoa > Arthropoda > Insecta > Blattodea > Blattidae > Periplaneta > Periplaneta americana. Next base: position 141,037,697 of record NC_091120.1, read on the forward strand.
GCTAAGAGGGATGAAGTTACAGGAGAATGGTGAAAGACAGACTATATAACGCAGAACTGCATGCACATTATTCTTTACCTGACATAATTAGGAACATTAAATACAGACGTTTAAGATGGACAGGGCATGTAGCACGTATGGGCGAATCCAGAAATGCATATAGATGTTAATGGGAAGACCGGAGGGAATAAGACCTTTGGGGAAGCCGAAACGTAGATGGGAGAATAATATTAAAATGGATTTGACCGAGGATAGGGACCGATGGCGGTCTTATGTGAGGGCGGCAATGAACCTCCGGGTTCTCTAAAAGTCATAAGACTGATCAGAAAGAGAAAAAGGAATTAGTTGGGTCACTGGCTGAGAAGAAACTGCCTACTGAAGGATGCACTGGAAGGAATGTTCAACGGGAAGAGAGTTCGGGGCAGAAGAAGATATCAGATGATAGACGACATTAAGATATGTGGATCATATGCGGAGACTAAGAGGAAGACAGAAAATAGAAAAGATTGGAGAAAGCTGGGTTTGCAGTGAAAGACTTGCCCATGGGCAGAACACTTATGTAGGTATGATTTGTTATTATTATTATTATTATTATTATTATTATTATTATTATTATTATTATTTTTATTATTATATATCATTTTGTTAACTTTTATATCATTTTGTTATTTATTAATTTACTTGATTCCATCCTTTCATTTTCAAATACAATTACTTTTATCTCATTATGCTATGTAGTTTAGTCACCCATTTTATCCTCTCCATTCATTGTCATTATTGTCGTTGTATTATAATCTTGTGTATCTTCGTAATACTATTTTATATGATTCTATTCTTCATTTATGATTCCATTATTTCATTTGTAATTATCATTTTAATTAATTGCCATTAATTTAATTATTTTTTGTACTTTTATTGTAAATTATTGCTAATGTCTTTGATATATTGTTTGTGCTGAACTGTAATTGGCCTCTGGCTGTTGTACAGCACATTATATATAAGTAAATAAAATAAAAAAATAAATACAATTATTATTATTATTATTATTAGGCCTATTATTATAGGACTACTTAGGCTATTTATAATGCCGCTGCTATTAGGCCTACACATACTAGTTCATAGTGTAGTAAAAGCACAGAGTATTGTAATTGTATGCAGGCTTAAGCGCACAGGTGAAGGCATAAATAAGAGGGTGGGATATTGTAGGTAGACTTAAGTGCGAAAGTAAATGCTGTATTATTATACGATATAAAGTTGAGTAAGACGCAAGTAGCAGCAGCAGCAGCATTTTGCCTGGCAGAGTTAAGGCCATAAGGCCTTCTCTTCCACTCAACTAGGTATCAATAATATACATGAAATACAAAATTATGTGATAGATTAAAAAAAAAAACTAAAGAAGATACCTTAGAGATTACATAAAATGTAACTTAGTAGAAAATTACAAATAGTCAAGATCAGGTACATAATATAAGGAGAATATAAAATAAAGTAGAGAATTAGGCCTACATATAGGCCTAATCAAAATCAGTTACATAACATGAGAGATAAACTGCTCGAGATAAATTCGACGATTAATTCACTTGAGATATGACAAGTTTGTTCGTACAGGAAGTTTGTGATGGTTTGAGAACTCTTTGCAAACTGTCCCAACTTCACCAATTTCAAACCATCCGTGATTTGAGCTATACGAACGCATTTCCAAACTGGTTGGAATCACTGCCGTCTAGATACGTATCTGAACTTACGACAACAGAATCAATTAATTGAATTATTGTAAAACTTCATATTGTTGAGACAGATTCTATGCTACATGGCGGGTTACACGGAAATAATAAATTCGCTGTTATTGTACCTAGGGATAATAATATGTTGAAAGTAAGTTTCATTTTAGGGCCCGTTTCTTTTCTCAGATAATTCCACCAAGTCTAAATCCTACCCATTAGATATATATTCCATATCGTTATCACTATAAATGTTTGAATCAGACACCTGAAAGAAAAATTACAGGCCTAAATTAGCCTAACTTCTATTTTAATACACTTCCGGAAGCTAATTTTGTTAAAATTAATCTGAAACGACTTCAGAATAATACCGCGTAAGTACATAACCTATATGTCGTTATTTCATCATTGGTGCAAGATATCTTTTTTATACACTTATTTATTTATCTTCCCTTGTAACTTACAGCTCGACCAAGTTAAGTCTGCGAGCCGAGAGGGGAAGTTGGAGGCAGGTTTGTAGTGAAAGGAGGCGGTAACGAGAGGAGACCCGTACAGTCACATACGACAATAAAGTTTTCCTACTGCGCTTCAGTTCATAGAGCACTCCGAGAACAAGACACTTTGAAATAGACTGTACTTCTACTTCTGCTTGACACACTCTCGACAGTGAGGTTTGGCGTTCCGATTGGCAAGCGTTGGCATAGGAGAGAAAGTTGCATGAGGAGGGGAGGTTAGGAGACAGCATAACGGTTGTCACAGCTTGCCTGTTTCTGAAGACAAGGACAACTGCGTAGTGTATTTCAAACGATGTACACACTTTGAAATCTGAGCCTCAAATGACCTATGTGGCAACTGTGTTTTGCCTCTACATTCCTCTACATTCCTCTACATTCCATCCCGGTATCCCCACTCGCAGACTTGACTTGGGCAAGCTGTACAATCAATTAAAAAAAACACGTTTTTAAATTATTTTCAATTTTCACGGTCTTGCTACATAAGTACTTACGCGATATTCTGAAGTATAGCTTTAGTTTTAATTGACAGTCATTGTACATACATAAGTAGCCTACTTACACGGTATTCTGAAGTATAGCTTTAATCTTTATCAAGAGCATACTCATAATCACAAACTGTGGATTTTGTTTTAAAAGTGAACTAAATTCAAAACATTAACTTCGTCAAAAGGCCTACTATAGGTATATTGGTTTTATAAATTAAATAAAAATAGCTTGACAAGATGTATCAAGAGAATTAAATGTTACAGCTATTGAATAAAAATAATAGTACGCTTATAACTTATACCGTAAAGCTTTGGAATAGTACGCACGCTTCTGTACAGTATTATCTTCCTGAAAAATGGCAATTACACGAAAATAACAGTACTAAAATACAATTGACTATTTATTTAGGACATATTCGTATAGGTTATGTTATAAATAATGCAGAAAACAATGGCAAAACTATCTTAATGCGCAAGCGTCATCTATGATTAGAGATTCTGACTGTCAGGAATCGATTTGTGACAGTTTGACATGCTGTACGAACGCGTGACTATTAGTCAGAGACAGTATGAGTTTTAAGTTTGCGCTGTGCGAACAGTAAAATCCATGTGCGCATGACCGGAACTGTTCAAACCAGTTTGGAACTGCTGTGCGAACAAACCTATTATACAGTTAATATAATAAAAGGAGAATACAAGTGGGTTATGAGACAAAAAGTTGATCAGCAAAATCGTACTATATAGCATACAGATACAAACGATTAAGTAAAATATCAAGATAATAAAAAAAGAAAAAAAAAAAAGAATAGAGAGGAGAAAAAAATAACTTGGCCATTATTATTATTATTATTATTATTATTATTATTATTATTATTATTATTATTATTATTATTGTTGTCGTTGTTGTTGTTGTTGTTATTTTAAAAAGTAAAAATAAAAAATCAGGGTGCTCCCAGGTTGCAGAGAAAGTAGACCTACTAAGGCGGCGCCCTGACACGACAACACCCCTGCAATCCACGTCAATACCAATATCATGTTGGCAACCCTTACTCCATGAAATTACAATAATAATAATAATAATAATAATAATAATAATAATAATAAATTCTGTTTCCCATAGCGCACTTCGAACCTAATATTCCACCATTAAGCTAATCGTTCTGTAATGTCGGCTAGATTTAGGAACGTGCATTACGAAGGCAGTGGTAAAACCCAAACCTTTTTCTAAACTGACGGACACATACTGTACATTTAGCCTCTTGCGTGGTGTAAAGAATCTAACAGTAGTTGCTATTGCAATGTTACAATGTCGAAAAAAGTCACAAGGATAGCTCTGGAGGGCCGGGGTTCAAGGCCACCTGCTTCGGCGGAAATAATCTAAATCAGCTAACACTCGTTAAAAAATCTCGCATTATGCATGGAGGTGCTGATTGTTACAGGTAGGCGGAGTGATACGTACCAGACAATTGTGTAGGCCTAGATTTGTTCACAGCATTCCAGCAGCATCACCAAGGTGCTCGGATAAGATTAGCAGCTTACACTGCCGTATGAGGAAAAGCAGGAACGCACGGGGAACAAACTCGCTTCCAGCACTTCACTCGCTTCATTACATCACTCTGTCACTAAACATTGCTAGCTAGCGAGCCTCTTGTGAACCTGAGCAGAACTCTTCTGTTTTCCGCAGAGAACCAGCTGAGAGAAAGGCGGGCTAGACATTGATGCCCAACTCTACCATTGGGCAACGAAGCGTCACGGCTTATATTTGGAGTGTTCCACACGTGACGTTCATGTTCATTTTCGTGGAGTTTAATTTCTCCTTGTATGCATATATGATAACTAGAATTCGAAGTTGAGGCACAGTATCTCTTAAGTTGTGTGAGCACAGGATAGAACGTGTCTACAAAGAAACCGGCAAGGTAATCCTTTGCCCTCATACACATACTATGCCTGTCGAATGGAGCAGTTGTAATACGTAATACAGGCCCAGTAAGAGAAAAAAAACTTCGTATATATTATTTTGGATAGAATACAACGTACAGTATTATCGTTTCTGAGGTGAAGAAAAATAACATTTTTCTTAGGTCCGTATACAGTTATTTAGAGCAGTCCTACGTACTGATAAAGGTAGACCTACTTTTTAGTAGTCTAGTACTGGCAGTATAGTCCCGACGCTGTTATTTCCGGCGTGACTCCGCCTCTTTGCTTACGTCTTAGAAAATGAAGGCTCTATAAAGTCTAGGTAGGTAGTATCGTTCGCCATTTTTGTTCTTACGTTGCCGAGCTACCATACGAGGAATCTATTTGCCACACCGTTAAACATTATCATGTCGTAACTCCTATGATAATAAATCAAACGCAATGTAATTCAGCAAATAACTGAGCGGCAAATAACGTCTTCGTGTGCTTTCTGCGAACGCCAACGAAAGAGCTAAAATGGCGGGCGATTATATTACGTATTTATCGAGCCTTAAGAAATAAATCAGCGAATCACAAGACGCACACGTTTAAATGTAGCCGACCTGCAACGCGATTGGCTGCCGGAAATTAGAGCGACGGGACTATACTAGGCCTAGTAGTGGTGGTGGTAGCAGTTAGTGTCGTGCAAAGTTCGAACATGAGAGAGGCAACCAAAATGTTACAAAATTCATTTTATTCCACATAGAAAACTAATAGTATGATAGGCATTAAAATACTTAAGGGATTAGGTACAGCTTACAGCAGTAAAATGTTTTTAAATATTCAACATTTTTTTCCCTCCATTACTGTATCTTGTACAGTAGTGGCAAAAAAACCGGACCGACCCTTGTAGCTGATACAAAAGAATCCTGTGCTGTGTATTGTGTCAAACTGTGGTAATTTCAATATGGATAGTGAAGCCAGAGGTATGTACTGCTATTTAACCCATTAAGACCCACAATAGCATATCATAATTTATTTTGATATTTTATTACTAAACGAACTCAGATACATTGTTTGAGTATGTACAAAGTGGATTTTCGAAAAAAAAAATTGTCTCATTTGAAATGTACAGCGTGTCCTATACATAGGACATTGGGGCTATATGAGAAATCTACTATAGTATATTAATTTACATTACTAAGAAGCATTTTCTTTTACATCTTCATCCATTAATTTTACAATTTGTGAGATTTCTCAAAACATTTGACACAAAGCCTCCTTTTAAACTTCACACACTTTGTTGTCGGCTTTCCCTAGGCACATCGAAGTTTTTTTCCTGATGATTTTTTGCTATGAAATGTTCAATGTTGTCGAACCTGACGTACATAAGACATTTTCTTTTCGATGTGGTCCTGGTCTAGGTTTCGGTGTACACTATTCTTCAAGAAAAAATTGCCAGTCTGTAAAATAATAATAATAATAATAATAATAATAATAATAATAATAATAATAATAATAAATGCATTGTGTGTCATGTGGTTACTAATATCATAATATTTGTTGAATACTTACTCTCTTCGAAACATAAGCAGGTCATGAGTACCCAGCACAGCAATAGTGTAGAGCTTCCAGGATGCTACCACCATGGTGTTCAAGATATTTTATGAATAGAAGGAAGTACCACTTCTTGCCTCGAATCCGGATTTGGTATACAGCCATCAGGTTATCGAAAGGTCAACTTCATTCCTGTACTTATTGTGGGAACTAATGCAATGCGGCATAGCGATATTAGTTCTTGAGGCTTTTGTCCTTCGTTGCACTTTTCCTTCAGGGTCGAGGGATTCAAAACTGGTGACAACTGTTACAACTATGTTATCATTCCAGCGAACTATTCCAATATTATTATTTGTATCCGAACATTTGTCGATAGCCCCTCTTTCCTTTTTCTTCATTTCCGAAGGTTGTTTGAGTGGATATTTTTCAATGTGATTTTCCCGAACAGTTCCTGTCACAAAGAAACCTTTTTCCTTCATCATGACAGCAAGTTTGTAGGATGTGAAGAAGTTATCCATATAAATAACAAGCTGTTTAGGGTTTTCAATTATGGATGCAAGTGATTTTGCAATTCTAAATGACAATGGTTCATGATCGTTGTTCTTTTTTCACCGGTATGGCAAAATTTGTAAAGGATAACCATCATAACTACATAGCATCCAGAGCTTGTACCCAAATTTTACTGGTTTTTCCCTCATATACATTTTCAGTGTGTGCCTGCCATAATACTTCACCATCCTTCGTCAATTGATAACTTATCACAAAATAATCCCATATTTCTTCAGAGATTCATTAGCTAAATCACATAGTTGCCTCACTTTGTAATATCTGCCTTCTTTGTCAATGCTGCTGTTGTCATTGAAATGGTTCTTTTTTATGTCTTGGAATCTATTACGTGACATGCAGTTAGCAACAATTTCCACGCTGCAATCTGGAGAACGAGCCCAGTACATGAGGTCCCTTGGTAGTGTGTGGTACCCACGAACTTCATAAGCTCTTCTTTTGCGAGTGAAAATGAATGGTCATTTTTCTGTTGACTGTATACTTGTGTCTGTTCTAATATTTTGTCAAAAATGTTGTTGGATATAGAAATAAATATGTCAGGGACAAATTTCCCTTGCAGACTATTCTTTATGGATTCCTTCATTGAAATAGGAACTTTGTCAGGAGAATCGGAATATTGGGGACACCTTCCATTCAATTTTTTCCATTTTGGAGACTTTAGGGAAGTTGTTTCTTTACTGCTGGGTTGGTTATTTGTCCCAGTTGGTTCTGAGGTGTTGGTGTTAATTGCAAGAGAGATATCTTCCTCCTCCGGAATTGTTAGTTCAACCGTACCTGCAATATCAGATGCCATACCAGTAGTTTTATCAGGAACCACAATGACTTCGTCATCAATATCCTCACAATCGCTAGGGGCATCTGATGGTGGGGGAATTATAGCCACGGAAATTGAGTTGAATTCGTTTTAATCTGTTTCTTTATTTCATATTTGATACAGATATTCTACTGCCTCTTCAGGTGACAGCAAGTTGCATTGACACTTGTCTGAAAAATTCGTAATAGAGAAATAATCCATATTGTCCCAATGTCCTATGGATATGACACTGAATGTAAACGCAATTATCTTGAACACTGATACAAATATCGACATGATTTAATTTATAGAGGGTTATATATGCATTTCCAAACAACAATAACATGATAGAAAATTTTGAATTATGTAACTAACAGAAACTTGGACTCTCACTCTGAGAGAGGAACATAGGTTAAGGGTGTTTGAGAATAAGGTGCTTAGGAAAATATTTGGGGCTAAGAGGGATGAAGTTACAGGAGAGTGGAGAAAGTTACACAACGCAGAACTGCACGCATTGTAATCTTCACCTGACATAATTAGGAACATTAAATCCAGACGTTTGCGATGGGCAGGGCATGTAGCACGTATGGGCGAATCCAGGAATGCATATAGAGTGTTAGTTGGGAGACCGGAGGCAAAAAGACCTTTGGGGAGGCCGAGACGTAGATGGGAGGATAATATTAAAATGGATTTGAGAGAGGTGGGATATGATGATAGGGACTGGATTAATCTTGCACAGTATAGGGACCGATGGCGGGCTTATGTGAGGGCGGCAATGCACCTTCGGGTTCCTTAAAACCCATTTGTATGTATGTATGTATGTATGTATGTATGTATGTATAACTAACAGAAATAAAAATAAATAAATCTGCATACCTGTAGACATGATGTAACCAGCAAGCAGTTCCTTCAACCACTGGCGATTAGACGGGAATAAACAAAGCGATTGTTGTAAATCTTTGAGATTGCGTTCAGAAAACATTGCTGAGTTATTTGAACTGATAAGTTTTGATTGAGAGCCAACACTCTTCACAAAATTCGGTTATTAACTGGAATTATGTTTCCATCCTATTCATAGGACAAAGGGATTAAATGGGTTTGTAAAAATACGCAGTTATCTTTGCCGAATAGAGGTAGAAATGTAATATTGATGCCAAATGAAAATAAAACTCAAAATTTTTTCGTCTGTAAGTTTGAGGCACTGAAGGAAACGAAAGACGGTAAGAATCGAACAAATGCAATAAATTTCACTGTTACAATTTATTATACAAGATGGAAGTGTTTTGTGACTAGCAAAATTTGAATGTGACTCTGAAATCAGCTACAAGGGTCGGTCCGGTTTCTTTTGCCACTACTGTACAGTAATGAAAATTGGTATTGTTAAAACACTGTCCTTCTGCTATATGAAAAAATATTTTTACGATTTAGAAAATATTATTTATATTTTTTTCAAAATTCATAATAGTGGTAGTTCACTGTGCAGTGATGAAGCCTTTCCCTCATAACTCAAACTTGTTAACTTTCTCGTGTTCTCTCTCCTTTATTTTATTGCTGAAACCCATGTTTACAGTATCATGATCTTTCAACTAGCCTACGTTCCTTAATAAATAATATATATATATGTATATATTTTTTTAATTTGTGTTAGAGGAAAATACAGATATTTGAGCTTTTTAAATGAATTTATTTTTTATCAGACAATCTGTCAAAGGTAGAGAAGTGACCTTGCATCATATTGTAGATATGACATGCGTAAATACACACAAAAAAATTCATCACAGAATGTTGGATAGTTTTTGAGTTATTGGGAAACGTTTCATCATTGCACAGTGAAGTACATTTAGAAAAAAAAAAATAAATAAATCATTTTTTTAAATCGTAAAAATATTTTTTTCATACAGCAGAAGAACAGTGTTTTACACACAATTATAGAGAGCGCAAGGATAGATCCGATAGATGGAAAAAGTAAACAAGCCCTAGCCTGTTCCCCCACCTCCACTCAATACTCCTCCATCAGCTAACCTGCATCTCTTCGTCTGCGATCTCAATTTCGAAGTCTAATGATAACTTATAACAACTTTCGGATTCTTAAGATTTAACCTAGGCTATTTGTTCCTTTTCACATGTTTCGAATATTTTAACATAGTTTGTTCGTTTCATACATCCCATATTAATATTAGCCTATATGAATCTTATAAAACCTAAATAAGGTTAAATGACTCATCTAAACCTGACAAAAATTTTGCTAAGTTAAGCGTAAAAACCGGGAAAAGAATAAATAGGACAAAATAAATAAAAAAATTATTTAATCTTAATGCTTTGACAGTTACGTTTGTCTACACCAGCCTTGGCGAAAAGGCCATGGTGCGCCGAGCCACTGTGTAAGCTGCAACGTACATAGCACCTATGCTAGGAGGCGGACAACCGAAGGGGAAGTTAATGTTTAGGACGTGTAACGAAGAAAGAAATGAACAAGAAAACATAGGACACAATATCACAACCTAAAATCAACTGTCTTCAGAATGTCTCTGCGACAAAGTTTCAAAATCAGGAATTATGTCACTTACTGCCAATCGTAGTTGATCACGAAGGTATTTGACTGTCAGTCGTGATCTAAATTTGATTTTTACTATTTTCATTGTTGAAAATAATTTTTCACAAACGTAAGTTACAGCGAACATGGCTTCAACAGAGCAAGCGAAAGAACGAAGCTTCAAATATTTATTTTTTTCCAAAGTTTTGAAAAGTTCAATAGGCCTATCTGTCAAGTCCTTACATCTAGCTTTCATTTAACGTCACATTGTAAATCTGTTGAGTTTAAATTGAAAATCTAACCGCATTATTCGTACATCTGCTGTAAAAGAATCGGCGTACAGAGATGATGATGATGATAATAATAATAATAATAATAATAATAATACTTAACCTTTTAATGTTTCATCAGTAACATGTAGTAACTTATAATGCCGTTTTATGTTATAGGGACAACCGTTATCCTAGTAATATTTGTGAACAAATCATACATTTAATATTTTCATCATATTGTAAGCAAAAGAATGCATCCTCCCATCCTACTTGAAACTTTCGTTTTTTATAGAGGTACATGGTTTCGAGAGAGATATTGCGACGATACGCCACTCGCAGGTCCGAGACAAATACAAATAGAACGGAGTTTGACTCCAGTGAGTAAGAGGGTGGGGGTTGTAGGTAGGAAGCGAGAGAAAAGCACTGCGAGCCACAATGTGCTCGTGAGTCGCATTTTCGCCGCGGCTGGTCTACACCATACCTGCACAAACAGCGCTCAAGGAGCGGGAGAGCGGTGTTTACAGCTCGCCGAAACGGAGAGGAAGATACGTCAGAATGACATAGATTTGCTATAGGTAGAGGCGAGGGAAACGACCACTCAGCTATCTACTGGAGTGCAGTGCCTATTCTCAGTAACTGTTTCACGTTGCTTACCTACTGCTACAGTAGGCTACAGTATGGAGGAATCTAAAAGACGGAAAAGTGGTGATCAGGCAAATTCTTTCAGTGTTGCATGGGAAAATGCTTATTTTTTCATAGCTTCTGGAGTAAATACTCAGTGCTTATCTGCCACAACATTTTGAAAGGTAGAAAGAAACATAACATAATGCGTCATTACGAGTCCAGACATAAAGATACTAAGGATATTAATCTTCAACAATTTAAATATCTCTCTTCAGGAAAAAGGCAAGCTCAGTGTTGATATGTTGAATAAATTACGGGATTTCAGTCGTAAACTTACACTTTTCGTAAGTCAGTTTCGGGAAAGTAATATGGCTTATTTTCGAACGATAGAAACTGCTCGTGATGAAGCCGTGTTAAATGATTATGTGCAAATATTAATTGAAATTCAAAATGAATTTAATTCTAGGTTCCAAGATCTTGTCTTAAGGTGAAGTAACGGTTAGCGCGTCTAGCCGCGAAACCAGGTGGCCCGTGTTCGATTCCCGGTAGGGGCAAGTTACCCGGTTGAGGTTTTTCCGAGGTTTCCCTGAACTCAGTATGAGCAAACACTGAGTAATTTTCGGTGTTGGACTCCGAACTTATTTCATCGGTATTATCACCTTCTTCTCATTCAGACGCTAATTACATAAGCTGTCGATAAAGCTTCGTTAAATAACCTACTAAAATCTTGTCTTAATTGGAAATAAGTTTAAAGTTATCATAATAAATTCCTTCAACACCAGTTTAAACAATGTCGTAAGTTACAGGTGGGCCTGGTTGGCACAGTTGGTGGCCTTCTATGCCCGAGGTTGCGGGTTCGATTCCGGGCTAGATCGAATGCATTTAATTGTGCTCATATAACCTCGGCAGTTGCGAGCGTCGTTAAATAAAACATAACATTTAACGATTTACAGTTCGGACTTATTGATCTTCAATGTGACCTAAGGGCTAAAGATCGTTTGAATAATATTACTAGCCTGGTTGAGTTTTACAAGACTAAACATTAGCAATAATATCCACGACCACACAGGCTGGCTGTGAAAATGATTGCTATGTTTGGCTCAACATTTATATTTGTTTTCCATAATCAACATTAATAAAGGCAGGCATCGAATATCTGTAACTGATGTTTCATTACGATCAGTAGGTTACTGTTCCTTTCAGCTGCCAACAGCATAAAATCTCGTTTTCATGTATTGATAAATAAAAATATAACAAAATGATTTATTTATTTTATTGGGTTACTTTACGACGCTGTATCAACATCTAGGTTATTTAGCGTCTGAATGATATGGAGGTGATAATTCCGGTGAAATGAGTCAATGAGTCTGGGGTCCAGCACCGAAAGTTACCCAGCATTTGCTCTTATTGGGTTGAGGGAAAACCCCGGAAAAAACCTCAACCAGGTAACTTGCCCCGAACCCGGGCCATCTGGTTTCGCGGCCAAACGCGCTGACCGTTACTCCACAGGTGTGGGCTAAAAAATGAAATTGTAGGCCTACATTTAAGTAGGTATAAAATTTCCATTATTTCTGTAAAACAAATATTTCTTTATTCATTAACAAGTCCAAGATAGTTTTGTAAACACTGAATGGGAATTCGTTTCATGAACACTCTTACTAGTACTTCCTTTTGTGTATATTTTGTACGAGATCACCCCTTCTTCCAGTCAACCCTTTACAGAGAGCACCTAATATCTGCATTCCGCTCATGAGCTGTGAGCCGGCTCGGAGTGCGCAAACCTTGTGCAGGCCTGGTCTACACCAACAGTACATTTTAATTACAGTGTCATTAAGGTAGTTTCAACTTTTTTCAGAGCAGATGGGATGACAAAAGCTTCTCAACCGAATAATAACTGGCATTTCCCATATTTATTTTGCGTTTAATTTCCTCCGAAGTGTCATTCATATTTGTTACTGTTGCTCCAAAATATATGAATTTTTCCACCTCTTCAATAATAAATTTCTAATTTTTATATTTCCATTTCGTACAATATTCTGGTTACGAGACAAAATAATATACTTTGTCTTCTCGGGATTTTACTTCCAAATCTATCTCTTTACTTGCTTCAAGTAAAATTCCCGTGTTTTTCCTAATAGTTTGTGGAATTTCTCCTGACACATTCACGTCATCCGCATAGACAAGCAGTTGATGTACGCCGTTTAATTTCAAAGCCTCTCTGTTATCCTGGACTTTCCGAGTGGCATACTCTAGAGCAGGAGTCGTGATCTCAGTGCACTATGGTGCAGGGACAGTTTGCTCGCTGCTCAGTTCTATCCCTTACACATCAACTGTGCAGCAGGAGGTGGGGGGGAAGGAATCGGGTGATGGCAGTGGCATCCGTTCACTTGTTCAACCCTTTTAATCAGTCTTTAATAATTATAATAAACACGGAAGAAGCATGTACTTAATTTATTTTAGGAGGAACTGTGTAATAAGCAGACATCGGATTCTAGGGCAAATGCCTATTTTGTTTCTTTAGGAGAAAAGTAAAAATAATTATTAATATTTGTGTTTCATGGAAATTGAAAGGTATTCAAAGAGTTTTATAGTGCCCTAAAATGCCCTAAAACGGTTATTAGAGCCTAATTTGTTAATATTCGCCTAAAAATGCCTAACTCACTGTAAAGTTTCGCATTTTACTCTTACTTTTTATAATTTATACATGCATTCACTGCGAAATTTAAGGCATTTAAAAAGTGGAAAGTTTGCTTCACACCGGCCATGAAACCATTGATAAAGGAAACAAAATGTTTTGAATCTCACGACACTCGCAATAGATTTCACCGAATTTAACATGTTTGGAGGCATAAATGCCGACAAAGAACCAACTTTAGTTTTGAAGCAGGCAACAATCACAACATGTGCTGCTACCGATTCAGAGATATACTATACTATAAAAATGACTGTTTTCGGTCTGAAACCGATTAGCTGTACTGCCCTTCAGAGTGTCATAAAATCACAATTTTTGGAGAAAGAGTGTTTTTGAAATATTTATGAAAAGTCGTAAAACTGCGAATTAGTAGGGTAAACCGTTACAAAATATTTAAAAGAATGGCCCTCCTAGTGTTAACACTACCAGGAAATGCAACAATAAGTGGAACTTTGTATTTTTGTCCAATTGAATCTCAATAACAACGGTTCATTTGAATGCTCGTTAACAGTTGCTCCCTCACCTTATTTGTGTTGAGAAGTTTTGAGCGGTAGGACGTTTCCCTGTGAAGTTTAACGCGATAATGCCGAAAAATATAAGTGCAAAATCTACATTGATCCGGCAATGGCTAACAGAATATTCAGAATTCACTTATGATGGAAAAATAATATTCTGCAAGATTTGTAGCAAACAGGTATGTAACAATAGTTGAAATATATAAATTCTATTAATTTTAATGAGTAGGCCTATAATATTTATACATTGACTGATCTATCCTGAGGTATAATTCTTTTTAAGACCACTACACTTTAACCTTTTAAATTCCGATAGTTAAAGTATTTGCAGGTCATTAAAATTTTGATTGTTCGAACCCACTAACTTTGTGATAGAAATACGGCAATACAACAATTAGGATTTTATTTTAATTCAGTTTACTTTACATTTTTAGATTTCGCAAGAAAAGAAGTGCCACCTAAAGCAGCATGTGCAAGGAGCAGCTCATAAGGCTAAAGCTCAGCAGAAAAATCAACTGCAACAAACTTTACTAACACAGCCTACTTCATCCAATCTCAGCAGCAATTTCTATGCTGATTTAACCAGAGCGTTTGTTGCTGCTAACATTCCCTGGAATGTATTGAAAATCCGGTTTTAAGACAGTTTTTACAAAAATACTGCAAACAAAATATCCCACCTGAGTCGACCCTAAGAAAAAATTACTTAGACAGAATATACAATGAAACTTTAGCTTCCATTCGGGAGGATATAGGTGATTCTTACATATGGGCTGTCTGTGTGAATGAAACCTCAGATCCTATGAATAGGTATATAGCAAATATGGTAGTAGGAAAACTTAGTCCTGATGGACCTTCGATTCCACACCTCGTATGTGTTAAGGAACTTTCGAAAGTGAATAGCCAAGCCATTGCTTATTTTGTAAATAAAGGCCTACAGTCTTTATACTCAGGTAATATAGACGATTCTAAAGTTCTGTTGTTTTGTACTGATGCTGCCTCATACATGGTTGCTGCAGCTCCACTTTTTAAAACATTTTATCCTAACCTCACGCATGTAACCTGTCTAGCACATGGCCTTCACAGGGTTTCTGAAACAATCCGGAATGAATTTCCTCTTGTCAATTCGTTTATTTCTAACACAAAAAAATGTTTTTGTAAAGCCCCATCCAGGATTTCAATATTCAGAGAGAACTTTCCAGATATCCCACTCCCACCTCAGCCGGTTGTTACACGATGGGGAACCTGGATTCAGTCAGTGGTGTATTATTCTGAGTATTTTAAAGAAGTGGTCACAGTTATTGATAAATTACCTGAAACTGATAGTGTAGCGTGTGTGAAAGCAGTGAAAGATTGTCTGAATGACTCACGAGTGAAAAACGATATTGCCTACATAACATCAAACTTTTCTTTCATACCTGCAAGCATTGAACAATTAGAACGTGAAAAACAATCTCTTTGTAGCCAAATAGCAATAGTAAAGGAAGCTCAAGTGAACATACATTCTGCTTTGGGCGAAACTGGGAAAAAAAGTTAAAAATAAGTGAGACAACGTATTAAATAAGAACGTAGGATTTTCATTGTTGGAAAAAGTATCAAGAGTGATATCGGGGGAAAGTGTAAATGTTCCATTAAGTATTGATGTTTCTATTGTACCTAATTTAAAATTTGCGCCTCTCACATCAGTTTCGGTTGAAAGAAGTTTTCCTGCTTTCAAAATGATTCTCAGTGACAAAAGGCAAAGGTTAACTGTGGAGAATTTAGAAGAAATTCTGGTGGTGTACTGTGCAGATAATTATAATAAAGTCTGAGCATGGAACTGAATTTCAATAACTTAAAATGAGTAACCTTGATATCAATAATCGGTTCGATTCCCGGTCGGGGCAAGTTACCTGGTTGAGGTTTTTTCCGGGGTTTTCCCTCAACCCAATGCGAGCAAATGCTGGGTAACTTTAGGTGCTGGACCCCGGATTCATTTCACTGGCATTATCACCTTCATCTCATTCAGACGCTAAATAACCAAGATGTTGATACAGCGTCGTAAAATAATCCAATAAAATAAAAAAATAAAATGATATCAATAATCATTATTTCATTAGTTTCAATATATTAAATTTGTGCAGCTCTGTTTATAAATATAATATAGTATTCTTTTTTAATGTTTAAACATACTTTTTTGTGCGTATTTTAGTGTATAACTAAAAATTTCAGTGAAAGAAGTATGATACCTTGATGTGCCTAAAATGCCTATTTTCATTAAAATAGAGCCTAATTTTACAAATTTTGAGCTTATTTTAGGCGCCTAAAACTGCAATTTTTAGTGCCTAAAAATCCGATGTCTAGTAATAAGTAAACCACTTTACAGTTTAAGACAAGAAACAATATGTATTTTGCCGTTATGTATTGTCTCGGTTTTGAAAGTAAATAGTTTTTTTTTATATATTAAAGTAATTGAGAACTTACAGACCTATAGGCCTAATGCATTTTCACTGTTACGAAATATTAAACAAATCGAATCCATTAGTAATATTCAGGGAACGGATTTATATGGACTAAAAATATATGAAATATGTAAATATATATGTAGTTATTTTTACCAAAATATGGAATTAAATATGGATTTTTACCAAAATATGGAATTAAATATGGACTTAAAATTATAAAAAAAATGACTATGTACGTTAAATATTGGTACATTTTAATCAAACTAAACAAAAAATATAATGGACGTACCTTATCTTCCAATGTAGTTTCAACAAAACACAATTTTTATTGTCTGTTACCATAACAATAGGTTACAAACATTTCTTTCAAGTGCTGAAAAGTGAATCTTCTTCTATTGTCTCTGAGGATAGATTTATACTGACTAAAAGAGCGTTCGACGTCACAAGAAGTAACTGGTACATAATTCAATTTCACAATGTCTGCTGGGGATAAGTCCAAGTTAATCTTCACTGTTGATTCACCACTCATCACAGCAACAACCTTTTGTAGTTCTTCATATCCAGGGTTTTTTGAAAGTACAGTGTCCACCTTAGCTCTTACTGCATCTGCAACTTTACCTCTACCACGATTCAGTTGTTCCACAGTACTATTTATAATTTCAAAACTTTCAGATAGTGAAAGGTGCCTATTTTGGAGACTTTTGAGCGTTTTTATGATGCATGAAAATGTATGCTGAATGTGAGCTAAGTCATTCTTCACACTTATGTCACAGGTAACTGTTTTCGCAGTATCAATTGAGACTGCATCTTCAGAGTCCAATGCAAGGAGAACATTGTTAATAGAGTCTATATGTTCGGCATAATATTCAACTGCTTCTAGCCATGTACCCCATCTAGTTAAAATTGGCTTTGGTGGCAATGGAATTTCAGGGTACATTTCTTTCAACACGTTAACTCTACTGGGAGCTTTGAGAAATACTTTTTTCACTGATGAAATCAACAAATCTACTTTAGGGAAATTGTCTCTGACCACTTCTGCCACACGATGAAATGCATGCGCCACACAAGTAAAATGAGTCAATTTAGGATATACAACAGATAATGCTTGTCCAGCTTTGACCATATAAGGGGCAGCATCGCTAATAAAGAATAACACATTATCGTACATAATACCCTTTGGCCACAGGATACCCATAGCTTCGTTGAACAGTTTAACTATAGTTTTGTTATTGCACTTTTCTAGAACATCACAATGTAAAAGAATTCGTTCAGAATATTGTTCACTTAACAAACCGATAACTACATTACCAACAAGTCTACCTTCTTTGTCGGGAGTCTCATCAATGGAAACCCAAATTGAACTATCTTTAATTTCATCTCTTATCTTCTGTATTGTCTCATCGTAGATGGATGGAGCATACGTCTTCCTAAGTGTTGACTCATCCGGGATTGTATGTTGAGTATATTTTTCAAGGAATTCCCTGAAGACCTTATTCTTTAGTTTGTAGAGAGGAATATCAGCAGAGATGAGAGAACGGCACAGGTCGATGTTAAACTCAGATCTTACATTCGATGTTGTTGGTTGTGTTAAAAACAATTGTCTCTGCTTGGAATTTAGTTGTTTGTTGGCCTGATGTTTACTAGTTGTAATGTGTTGTTGCACCAGGAACTTTTGTGTAGATGATACTGCACACTGACACAAATTACAAAATAATATTTTATTGTCAGTTGATAAACCATCTTCTTTAAATTCTGAAATGTAACTTGTTAGTTTTGATTTTAAATTGACTGAATGACGTACTTTTGGCATATTTACCGTCTTTATAGTATGATTTACAAAACTGAACCTATGTGTACTCTGACTGGCATTTAACTGTTGAGCTGCACAACTGAAGTCTGTTAAAAATTTTAAATTAAATTAATACAGTTTTGTAACTTACTTTCCCATTGTTGATAGGACTGCTAATTTTCAAATAACTCTGATGTTAAAGGGATTACTGAACATGTGTTTAAATCTCTATTGTTGAAATGTATTTTTAAAAGTTAATGGAATTTTGTTTTGTTTTATTGTTAAACCTAATATAATATGGACTGTTTTATATGAAATATGGAAAATATATGGAAATTAACGAAAATATGTACTAAACTCTAAAATATGGAAAAATATGGAAAATAAAAGTAGGATTTTTCAACCCTACACATTGTGAAACATAAAGATAATGCAAAATATAAATTATATTAGCTTTATAAGTAAATATGTATTTACATATAAATCCTTTCCCTGGTAATATTTAAATCATGTCATCCTATTCCTTTGTTCAAGTGTCGTCAATAAAATAAAATTAATTATCCTTTTTTAATCTGACACTATATACCACAAAACCAATTATTTGTTATTATGTATAACATATGAAACATATTGCCGTTTCTGTTACAAGACTGAAGTAGGCCTAAATTATTTTATTACAATGTAAATAACAAATTATAAAATTTATTTTCGCTATTCGTTAGCATTGGTTTTCCTGGATTTTTAAATCACTTTTTAGTGTAAGACAACAAGCAAGTTGCACTTTTTCATTATGTATTGCAGCGGTTTTGAAAACAAAGAGTTTTTTTTCATATCAAAGTAATTGACAACTTACAGATCTATAATGCATTTCCACTGTTAAAAAATATTAAACAAATCGAACCCATTACTAATATTTAAATCCTGTAATCCTATTCCTTTGTTTAAGTATCGTCAATAAAATAAAATTAATTATCCATTCTTTATTTGACAATATATATACTATCACAAAACCAATTATTTGTTATTTTGTATAACATATGAAACATATGAAAAGGGCCTAAATTATTTTATTACAATGTAAATAACAAATGATACAAATTATTTTCGGCGATCATTAGCATTGGTTTTCCTGGATTTTTTAATTCGTTTTTCCCTCACTAACTGGTTTGTGTCAGGTGTCAATGCTCGTGTAGACCACAATCGAAGAAGGCATTGTAAATTATGGTCAGAAAGTTGGCTTCTGGGATGGGATGCGTTGGCTTGGTCGACATACTGCACACTGCACAGTACTACCTCCTCAGCCAGCGTCTCGGCGCTCCGAACTAGTATGCAAGTCAGTTGACGATGGCTGCTCTAGAGCAAAGTTAAAAAGTAAAGGTGATAGTGCACTCCTTTCTTTAGCCAGCAGTGAATTGGAAAAGCGTCAGGTGGAAACTGGCTTATACGGACTCTACTGTACGTTTCACTGAGGCACATTTTAATTAATCGAACTGGTTTCTTGAGAATATGAAATTCAACAAGAATATCATATAAAACTTCTCTCTTAACCCAGTCGTGTGCCTTTTTTAAATCTATGAATAACTGACGTACTGTACCCTTATACTCCCATTTGTGATTGCTCTTAAAAATTTCATTTCATTTCCTTGGAGTATTTGTGTATCTCTTTCTGTCATTATCCATGCCACTTCTGAGTTTCAATTTTTAAATTTCTTCTTAATGCACCATTTAAGTAACTTAATACGTATTGTAGTTTTCTCTATTAAACCTAGATTTGTGTCAAGTAACATGGTACCTCATAAATATTTTGTTCTGTTTACATATTGTATGTAGTAGTAGGTAGTAGTAGTAGTAATAATAATAATAGTAATAATAATAATAATAATAATAATAATAAATGAATTATTATTATTACTATTATTATTATTATCATCATTATTTTATATTTTGTATACAGTAGAAAGCCATAACTTTTCTTTTGTTAACTTATATCATTCTGCTAGGGAGGTTATAAAAATTGTGGAATAAGCAACCATTTTCAGTTGATTATGCGGGAAAGAAATTACGATCGCAAAGCATGTCTTATAGTAGGCCTACAGTAAAGAATTTGAATTTTGAAATGTTGGCAAAAAAATAAACAAATGCTAAGGAAGTGATAAAAACAAAAATGCTAGGGAAGTGATAAAATTGTAACGAAAAACAGCCATGATTGGTTGAAACACTTCCTTTTGTACCGTTTTATTGTTCAAAAGTGGTGTGAGGTAGGAAAAGTGTATTATGAACATGAAATATTAGAATATTTACTAAAAAGTAATCATTTTGTGCAATTTTCCTTATTTCTGAGATTTCAAAAGTGTGTTTAGTAATAGTTTCATTGCAATTCTACATTATTACGAAAATATTTGTAACATGTCACAGAATTGCAAATCATACTTGTCAAACGTCCTTATTTGAAATATAGAGATTATTCTCACATGAAGAAATGACACATCGATAAGGAAAATAAATGTGAAACAAGAATGTCACAGGAACCTGAATTACTGAGTGGAAGTAGCTGCCAAGCTGTTCTCTTCGTTACAAATCACAAAATCTCTCCAGAATCGAACCCTAGACCCTTTTCGTTAGGAACCTTAAGCTGTAAGGTAGGGTTAAACGATACTGCAGCTTTATACGTTATATGAGTTTCTTTTCGTATATATGGAGCCAGGGATTTACGCAAGTGTGGTTTACCGAGTTTAACTAAAAAAAAAAAAAAAACATATATTTCATGTTTCCATGAATTTCCCAGTTATGTAAAGTGTCTTACCTATTATCTATACTAATAATAAATCTGTAGCCGAAATTTTTCTGGTAATTTTCGATTTTCTAAAAATAATTGGTGTTAACATGTATAATGAACCATCCTGAAACCGAAAATCGCTTTTTTGAAATTTTTGTTTGTATGTCTGTCTGTCTGTCTGGATGTTTGTTACCTTTTCACGCTATAATGGCTGAACGGAATTCGATGAAAATTGAAATATAAATTAAGTCCGTTGTAACTTAGATTTTAGGCTATATAGCATTCAAAATACGTTATTTAAAAGGGGGGTTATCAGGGGGCCTGAATTAAATAAATCGAAATATCTCGCTTATTACTGACTTTTGTGAAAAATATTACATAACAAACGTTTCTTTAACAATGATTTCTGATAAGTTTGGTACTTTGAAAAATTTTGATAGGACGGATATTTAAAGAGATAAATGAGTTTTAAAATTAAAATAACTGCCATCTAAGGCGGTGTATTGAAATAAAAAACAAATGACTTCGTCTATAAGGGGCCTTGGACACAACAATCGAAAGCTACGAAACATAGCCTACAGACAATGTTTCTGTTTTTGTATGAAGTAATATCGGAAGCTAAATTAACCGATTTGTATAATTAATTATTATTTCATCATTGGAAAGTGTAGTTTCTCTGGATGAACATAATGCTATAATGTTATTACAGTAACTTGTGAGTGAATTGAGAATAGGTAAGATTAAAATAGTTTCTTATGCACAGAGCACTTGATAGGTTATTCTGTATAT
Source organism: Periplaneta americana (assembly GCF_040183065.1). NCBI lineage: Eukaryota > Metazoa > Arthropoda > Insecta > Blattodea > Blattidae > Periplaneta > Periplaneta americana. The sequence goes on from NC_091120.1 coordinate 141,059,659, forward strand.
TCATTTCCTGTATTTCTTAAAATAATGTTTTGAACATATTCATTTTTGTCTCAGAGAATTAACGAACAACGAGAGTGTATTGGTTTAGTATGCAGTAATAGTACGTTAGCTTAGCAATCCATTCTTTTATAATTCAAATTTTAACTATGCTCAATTGAATCATGTTAAAATACATAAAATATATATGCAATAAATGCTATGCAAAAAATTGGATAATGAGCCAAGCAGATTATGTTGCGTTGTTGTAAAAGCTGTTCCTCCAGAGAATCAAGTGCTCCCACAACAAATTAAAAACTTTATAATTCGAGTACATCCGTTATCAACACACTTTTTACATAATATAATATAATATAATATAATATAATATAATATAAACATAATAATAAATCTGTAGCCAAAATTTTTCTGTTAATTTTCGGTTTTCCAAAAATAATTGGTAATAACCAGGGAAAGGATTTATATGTAAATACATATTTACTTATAAAGCTAATATAATTTATATTTTGCATTATCTTTATGTTTCACAATGTGTAGGGTTGAAAAATCCTACTTTTATTTTCCATATTTTTCCATATTTTAGAGTTTAGTACATATTTTCGTTAATTTCCATATATTTTCCATATTTCATATAAAACAGTCCATATTATATTAGGTTTAACAATAAAACAAAACAAAATTCCATTAACTTTTAAAAATACATTTCAACAATAGAGATTTAAACACATGTTCAGTAATCCCTTTAACATCAGAGTTATTTGAAAATTAGCAGTCCTATCAACAATGGGAAAGTAAGTTACAAAACTGTATTAATTTAATTTAAAATTTTTAACAGACTTCAGTTGTGCAGCTCAACAGTTAAATGCCAGTCAGAGTACACATAGGTTCAGTTTTGTAAATCATACTATAAAGACGGTAAATATGCCAAAAGTACGTCATTCAGTCAATTTAAAATCAAAACTAACAAGTTACATTTCAGAATTTAAAGAAGATGGTTTATCAACTGACAATAAAATATTATTTTGTAATTTGTGTCAGTGTGCAGTATCATCTACACAAAAGTTCCTGGTGCAACAACACATTACAACTAGTAAACATCAGGCCAACAAACAACTAAATTCCAAGCAGAGACAATTGTTTTTAACACAACCAACAACATCGAATGTAAGATCTGAGTTTAACATCGACCTGTGCCGTTCTCTCATCTCTGCTGATATTCCTCTCTACAAACTAAAGAATAAGGTCTTCAGGGAATTCCTTGAAAAATATACTCAACATACAATCCCGGATGAGTCAACACTTAGGAAGACGTATGCTCCATCCATCTACGATGAGACAATACAGAAGATAAGAGATGAAATTAAAGATAGTTCAATTTGGGTTTCCATTGATGAGACTCCCGACAAAGAAGGTAGACTTGTTGGTAATGTAGTTATCGGTTTGTTAAGTGAACAATATTCTGAACGAATTCTTTTACATTGTGATGTTCTAGAAAAGTGCAATAACAAAACTATAGTTAAACTGTTCAACGAAGCTATGGGTATCCTGTGGCCAAAGGGTATTATGTACGATAATGTGTTATTCTTTATTAGCGATGCTGCCCCTTATATGGTCAAAGCTGGACAAGCATTATCTGTTGTATATCCTAAATTGACTCATTTTACTTGTGTGGCGCATGCATTTCATCGTGTGGCAGAAGTGGTCAGAGACAATTTCCCTAAAGTAGATTTGTTGATTTCATCAGTGAAAAAAGTATTTCTCAAAGCTCCCAGTAGAGTTAACGTGTTGAAAGAAATGTACCCTGAAATTCCATTGCCACCAAAGCCAATTTTAACTAGATGGGGTACATGGCTAGAAGCAGTTGAATATTATGCCGAACATATAGACTCTATTAACAATGTTCTCCTTGCATTGGACTCTGAAGATGCAGTCTCAATTGATACTGCGAAAACAGTTACCTGTGACATAAGTGTGAAGAATGACTTAGCTCACATTCAGCATACATTTTCATGCATCATAAAAACGCTCAAAAGTCTCCAAAATAGGCACCTTTCACTATCTGAAAGTTTTGAAATTATAAATAGTACTGTGGAACAACTGAATCGTGGTAGAGGTAAAGTTGCAGATGCAGTAAGAGCTAAGGTGGACACTGTACTTTCAAAAAACCCTGGATATGAAGAACTACAAAAGGTTGTTGCTGTGATGAGTGGTGAATCAACAGTGAAGATTAACTTGGACTTATCCCCAGCAGACATTGTGAAATTGAATTATGTACCAGTTACTTCTTGTGACGTCGAACGCTCTTTTAGTCAGTATAAATCTATCCTCAGAGACAATAGAAGAAGATTCACTTTTCAGCACTTGAAAGAAATGTTTGTAACCTATTGTTATGGTAACAGACAATAAAAATTGTGTTTTGTTGAAACTACATTGGAAGATAAGGTACGTCCATTATATTTTTTGTTTAGTTTGATTAAAATGTACCAATATTTAACGTACATAGTCATTTTTTTTATAATTTTAAGTCCATATTTAATTCCATATTTTGGTAAAAATCCATATTTAATTCCATATTTTGGTAAAAATAACTACATATATATTTACATATTTCATATATTTTTAGTCCATATAAATCCGTTCCCTGGTAATAACAATTAAGAAACATGTTAAAGGAATTGTCATTGCACCAAATGAGTGGTCTCTGGATCAAAATGATCGCATTTTAATATTTTAAATACAATTTAAATTAAGTAACATATCAAACGATTTATCCTTCTATTAAACACGAATGTACCCTGGATCAAATGTCCTATTTTAATTATGTAATTACTTTATATTTATATTTAACGGGTGCAGCGGAGCGCACGGGTACGGCTAGTATACAAATAATTATTGTTGATATATATACAGTATATATATATATATATAAATATATAACTTATGTAACTTTTATATACGGTATACATACACACACAGGTTGAAATGTAAGTAATGTCATAAATTTCAGGGGGTTATTCTTTGAGGTATTTCAAACAAAAAGTTTAATACAATTATGTTGCTTGTTCGTTTGCTTCTTTTCAAGAGAAAAATTGTTTTAGCCTATATGAAATATTTCCTACCGTGTTTTGGGAAAGCCATTGCTTTAATTTCCAACATGCTTAGTCAGTTTAAGAGAGCGGTGCATTGTGATAATAAATGATTGAAATAATTTTAGTTTTGTCCTTCAACCTTTCAGTATTCGCTTGGGGGACACCTGTCAACGAGTTGCTTCTATTCATAGTTGTATTTTCTAGAAAGGGTTTATAACCGTGAGCCTTTAGCTACCTTCAAAACAGGCTCACATAATAACATTCTATAGTTTGAGTCCTGAATTGTTCGTATAACTTGGGTAACTTTTCACGTTACGGTTCCTATAATTTTCGGTAAGTATTCATTATCACTTTTGTAATTTATGTAGTATATCTTTAGGGATAATTTGTTCTATTGAATTTCGAATCGACTTCTCCACAATTACACAATTTTTTCTATGCGATTTCTGAATGTGATAATCTTCCTTGGACACATTCTTTGTTTAAGTGTACGGCAACCAACATTTATTTAGTTGTTAAGTCATTGGCATTATTGATAACAGTGCTAGAAGCGGTTGCTGGGTAACACTTCTTTGTACGTGTCATAGGAATTGACAGCAGCAAATTGGCGAATAGAGACGATAAAAAATATTGATTTTTCTTAACGTAACGTAAGTAAATGACTGAAAGACTGACGTGAAATTGTTTTACAGACAGTTTAATGTCCGCGGAATATTGTACAGTTACCAAACCATTATTATTATTGTTAATGTTCTGTAGTGATATTGGTCATGTTGTGATTTGATTATGTCTACATCATTTGAGAAATCATAGCTTATTTTTCTTTTCCGAAACCGATAATACTTATTTCTTCTCGGAGAGAAAATTATGCAATGATCTCTTTTGTGAACTTTGGAAACTCAGATATCTTTACTTTTTATTTTCATTTCATTTATAGTAGGCCTATTTCATGGATTTTATACCGGTATTGTAGCTCTAAGTCCAAAGTAGTACAAGTATTATACGATAAATATTAAGTACTTTCAATTTACAAGCATCAACAATTTATTATTTGAGCAGTAGGTATGGGTGTGGGAAAAATTAGTTAATTCTATCCTGAACCTCTTCTGTTGGTATTCAAAGATTTAATTGGACATTGCATTAAAGAAGAGACAGCAGAGAATGGATTGCTGCTCGTGATTTAATCACGTACAACGACTATAACGACACACTTCTCATTCTTTTACTGTAGACGAAGCTAAGTAATATTAGAAAAAAACTGTGTGCTGTATATCTTGATTTGTGTCTCATTTCTTACATTCCTTTTCCACACAGATGTTATCCCACATTGTAAAACATCTTGACATAAATACCTTGGTAAAAACTGTGGCCCTTGGAGCCTACTTTAATTCAAAGAAGGAAAGAATTTTGGGCTCTGGGAGCATAGTTGTAAGTATTTCGATATCCATAAAGTAAGTACGTATGTTTCTTTTTTGGGTGTAATTATTATTTACACATTAAGGGGACACTTATGTGAGTTTTAAATCTTTTACAATTTTCGTCCAAAAATGTATTAATTTTAAACTACATTAACATGCCTACAATACTATCCTCTGTACAAAATTTGGTGCCATTAGGGCTAATGATTTTGAAATGATAGTTTTGAAATGTATTTTACATAGACGTCACTAAAAGGCTCCTTGCGTCACAATTTTTAGTTTATATTAACTTAAAAGCTTGAAAATAGTCATGGGAACAGAAATTAATTAGCTTTTTGAGCTCAGTCTAAATAGAGTCACAATAAATTTTTAAGTGGATTTTCTTAATTTTTCACCATTATTTCACCATAGTGTCCCCTTCTTGTACAATTTTTGAATTTGAAAGTTAACGTCGGCAAAGAAATTACAAGTAGTACTTCATTTAAACAATTATTGCTTTCAATTTATAGTTAACTGTACGAGAACTGAAATTCAGGTAAACTGCACGAAAAGAAGTCAGCAAGGAGGCAAGTCTTGCTGAACCATGAAATTTTCTCAATCTAAAAGTTTTTACATTTTTTAAGAATATTTAGATCTTTTAACATATCATAGCGTTGTAATGCATTGCTAGTATGAAGCACTACCTGACACAACAGATGAGTGCACAAGAATGGGAAGTTTGGGAGTTTAAACCGCCACGCCGACCAAAATTTGGGAAGAAATCAGCGAGTTAGAAAGTGAAATAGTGAAGTATTATGCAATATCAGGGAGGGTGTGTGAGTGTATCTACTGGGTGTTCATTTCAAAGTGTGTCATGACGTCACTGTTGTGAGTCAGCGATTTGAAGCGAGTTTCGGCTTTTATGTCAGAGAAGTTCCCTATTATTCAAGGCGTTCAATCTGAAGTTGAGAACGTGTACGGTATAACTAGAACGTCGCGTCATAGCAACAATGGCGGTCTGTGTGCTACCATAACCTCTTTCGAACTGTATTTTGCGCGGGCAAACCGTATGCACGGTATTTGTTATCACAGGTAACGGCAACATTCCACAACACAAATCAAATGCTCTGTGTCCGTGTTGACAGTCGAAGCTAATATCAACAAATACGTAAGTAATCGTCTTAACCCTCTCCCCATAAAGAAAAAAACACTCCTCAGTACGTGTTTGCAGACAGTTCACATTCCTGCCACTACCGGCGTTACCGTACGTATCGGTAAGTACTCTTCAGAATAAAGCCGTATTTGCCAGGAAACGTCTCTGGCACAAAGGTAATACGCCTCTGCGGAAGTGTAGGAAGATTGAATTCTCTAGGCTCATCGGGTAGCCACATGACGTCATACAGCGATCCATGACACACTTTGAACTCAACACGCAGTAGTGCCTACCCACTTCACTTGCGTGATTCGAATTCTGCATATTGCGGATACATGGCAGGACTGTGATCCATTTTCAATTTGTACACCACTTCGGAGGGGCACGCTGTACGTGATGCATATCTGTGAAGAATTATGTCGTGTACTAGGGTGAGTGTATGTGTAGGTATTCGTGTAAGTATGGTACAGGAAATGGGTGGGGATGATGAAAATTACATTATGGTTTATTTAACGACACTCGCAACTGCAGAGGTTATATCACCGTCGCCGGTGTGCCGGAATTTTGTCCCGCAGGAGTTGTTTTACATGCCAGTAAATCTACTGACATGAGCCTATCAGCCACCAGCGTGGCTCAGTCGGTTAAGGCGCTTGCCTGCTGCTCTGAAGTTGCGCTCGGGCGAGGGTTCGATTCCCGCTTGGGCTGATTACCTAGTAGAGTTTTTTCAGACATTTTCCCCAACCGTAAGGTGAATGCTAGGTAATATATGGCGAATCCTCGACCTCATCTCTCCCAAATACCATCTCGCTATCACGAATCTCATCGACGCTAAATAACAGTAGTTGATATAGCGTCGTTAAATAACCAACTAAAAAAACCGTGAGTCTGTCGCAATTAAGCACACTTAAATCCCATCGAGTTGGGCCGGGATCGAACCCACAACCCCGAGTACAGAAGGCCAGCTCTATACCGACTGCGCTACCGATGCCGACGAGGATGATGATGGTGAGGAAGGGAGAAGGGGAAACCCGTTGCCGGCACGTAGCCCACTTCTGTCGAATAGCACCAAGGGGCCACCAGGCTTAACTTCCCCATCCGACGGACGAATCACTACCAACAGTGATATATCCTATCTCTTCATATGCAATGCGAAGGGATTTGGGATTTAGCCCAGGCATATTGATGCACAATTTAGTGATTAGAAGTTATGCACCGCCATTTCTCCAAGTCTCGAAAATGTCTGACCACGCCGTGAGTCGAACCCCGGCCGGGTAGTCTGGAGGCGGACTCGCTGTCACAGAGCTAACTCGGCGGACCTACAATACCAGGGATATACGGACCATTTTGTCATGCTCTCGTCAGAGTTATGGTAGGCCTACGTCATTCTCACAGATTTAAAAAAAATAAATGTTTTTCTCAGCTCCAAGCCCTCTTCCCCATTTTGAAAGTTCTGCTCACGGCCATGGATGAGTGGGAAATGTCTCGTCTTAATAAGAGAAACTGCATTCACATAATATTTATAGCGCACTGTAGAGGCGTTATGTAGGAAACAAAATTGACAAAGTCTGTGCAGTTTGGAACCTAATGTCGCTAAGTATAACTTGCTCACAAGAGGAGGCTCAAATCTGAAATCATTTAATACAATAATAGTAAATGTTTGTTGTGAGAACAATAATCACGTATGCCAGACCAATGAAATAGTTTGCAGTCACTCAGAATCCAAGCCGTTTTAATAGCCATGTTTGCATCTTGCTGTAGTAATGACTAATAGCAAACTGTAACGTTAGCTGTTGAAGGAACTATATTTTTGTTGAATAATTTCGAGGGAAAAATTGTTCCGGGGCCGGGTATCGAACCCGGGACCTTTGGTTAAACGTACCAACGCTCTCAAGGTCACGGGTTCGATACCCGGCCCCGCAACAATTTTTCCCTCGAAATTATTCAAATTAACTTTACAGGGAGTTATTCCTGGAAGCTTAATTTGTACATTTTAGTTGTATGTAGCCTAACAGTGAGCACTTCTATTTCGCAGGGTAGGATCCCCAACACAAACTATTACGTGTACCTGCTAAACAGAGGGCAAACACCATTGGCCAAAAAGGTAGGTGGGACTTATGTCGATATTATTTATATTTATTATTATTATTATTATTATTATTATTATTATTATCATTATTTTGTAGCTGCTCTACTATACAGGGTGATTCACGAGAAATTACTGTATTTACGGAGCTTATTTTCGTAGACATTCTGAGCAAAAATGTCACATAAACTTTGCCCTAGTCTCAATATTTTCAGAATTACACTAATGTAAGTGTTATTTGTAAAATACCATTATTCTTGAGTTTTAAGGGTAAAAGAGTATTACAGATAAAGAATGAACTATTCAGCAGTATCCTTTCTTTAATTAGCTAGTATTCTGAAGCTAAAACTGTGTTGTGAATTCCATAGTTGCTTCGTACAGATTTCTTTTTCGATTTTTAATTGCAAAATTACATTTTCTTACGCATTTATCACAACGATTGTTGCAAATCACGCCGCTCTTGTAAATTTTTCAAGTCTGTGCATTGGGATGCATAATTGAATGTAAGTAATCGAGTTCCTATAGTCGTATGATTTATAACAATTTTTGTGATAATTTCGTAAGAATGATGTCATTTTTAGTTCAAAATTGAAAAAACAAAATCTGTACAAAACAACTGACAACACATGTTTATCTTCAGAACACTAGCTAATTAAAGAAATGATACTTCTGAGTAGTTCATTCTCTATCCGTAATATTCTTTTACTCTTAAAACTGAAGGAAAAAGTAGTTTACAAACAAATTCAAATTTGTATAACTTTTAAAATATTGAGATTAGGACAAAAGTTTATATGACATTTTTTGCTTAGAAAGTCTTCGGAAATAAGTTCCTATGTGACGGTAAATCCTCGTGAATCACCCCGTTTACTCGCATATCAAACATGGTCATTATATTTTTATTGACTGTACCAGTACAATTATGTAGGCCTGATTCTGATTCATGTGAACAATAAAACAATTTAAAAGTTATCTTACTTATAAAGGGACTCGTCGATTATCTTCCAGTTGATTTGCGGAATCTCTGCAAAGGCGCTGTAATGATCAGTAGGCCTAGATGTTTTGGAAAAATAACTCCTATTTCGTTTATTTTGCGGAGATCCGAGCAATAGTAAAAGTAGTATGATTGAAGTTTTATAACGTATTTACTTCATGCAGTAGTGGACGTTTTAGCGATTTCTCTGCTCCTGAAGATTCCGGATAGCTCATTACAGAAACAAAACTTTTAAAATGTATGGGAAAACAAAACAAGGAACTTCAGTTGAGTAAAAAAAGTGATAAATGAATACTAATTAAACTTTTAAACTGAAGACACAAGGAAATTCGACTGCGTGGATATACACATTAAAGGCGCTTATATCAATTACTGTGGACAGAAACTTTGGAGATACATCTCGCATCACTTCTTGGGTTATCTAGAAACCACAATAGGCCTTTCAGGAACTCACACCAAATACTGTGCTGTTGGGTATGGCATACAGTATATACTAGTTTCCACGAAAATATAAAAATTGTCATTCATGGCATGTAGCACTTATCGCTTACCATGATCACCCCGTTTAAAATGTGTCTGTTCTCAACTATAAGTTCGTTATGATGCTGAATAGAAACACGATGGCCTTCATTTATCTGAGTCAAAATGTTTACATAACCAAAAATATTATATTTTACGTCATTTTGAATACATGCTTATGATGTCCGCCCTGAAAGGTCATACAGAGTCCGATTATTTTATGAAGAATTAGGACTATCATTGATACGTATCTGAGACACGTTATTAGTAGAATGCAAGATTTGTATGGGGCAGAAGCATAGACATTATGACGAAACGAAGAGAAACGAATAGAAGCATTTGAAATGTGGATATGGAAAAAAATGGAGCGTGTGAAGTGAACAGACAGAATAATAAATGAAGCTGTGTTGTAAAGAGCGGGTGAAGAAAGAATGATTCTGAAACTGATCAGAAAGAGAAAAAGGAATTGGTTGGGTCACTGACTGAGAAGAAACTGCCTACTTGATACACTGGAAGGAATGATGAACGGGATAGAAGTTTGGGGCAGAAGAATATCAGATGATAGACGATATTAAGGTATGTGGATCATTGCCTATTCGGAGACTAAAAGGAAGGCAGATAATAGGGAAGATTGGAGAATGATGGGTTTGCAGTGAAAGATATGGCCATGGGCAGAACACTTCTGTATGTAGGCCTATGTAAGATGACGTAACATTAGTGAAAAAGCCAGTATAATGTATAGCATTTTATTTGTTAACATTTTCAGACGTAACATTAGCGAAATAGCCATTATAATCTATAACACTTTAATTATTAATATTTTCAATGCGATTAGGCCCTAAATCGAAAATGTTATTTTTACTGCTAAAACAGAAAGCTCAACAACCTCGAAAACAATAGCAAAACAAACATTTCCACGTTGAATAATGTCCAAATTTCACGTGAGGTTAACTGCCTGGGGAGGGGGGTAATGTTCTTGCGGAGTGAAAGTGGAGGATCAACTTGTAATTCTGCTTCTCTGAAAGAGCAGGTGGATGGGGATGGTGTCATTGGCCGGCTGGGTCAAACAAGGCTTAGTCATTGTCCGGTCGGTTTTGTGTTGCGGTTAGTGTTAAGAGCGGGGGGAAAAAACTCACACTCTCTGTTCGGATTTTGGAATTCCGATCAGGCCACAAAGGGAAAGACACTGGAGGAGAGGGATTCGATCCGGTGCTCTGGATTGAACTTCGGCGTAGCTCAATGGTTAGAGCGCTTAGTACGTAGAACCAAGGACCCGAGTTCGATCCGCGGTGCCGGAGCGAATTTTTCTCCTTTAATATTAATTGTTACCGCAACAGAGGTATTCTGTAGGCCCAAAAAAAATCTTTACGCAGATTCCTCGAGCAACAATGCATGTTACTGTGGAATGCCACCACCAAGTCACTCAACTGAGTGTGCTCTTTGTATAATGGCAGTTTACTTAATATAAATGTCAACATACATGTCGAACTTGGACTCAGTCCACAAAGGGAAAAACACTGGTGGAGAGGGATTCGATCCGGTGCTGTGGATTGAACCTCGGCGTAGCTCAATGGTTAGAGCGCTTGGTACTTAGAACCAAGGACCCGGGTTCGATACTCTACGCCGGAGTGAATTTTTCTGCTCTAATATTAATAATAAATGTATTGCATGGTAAGAAGCAATTAAGACACGAGAATCGTTACTCACCGCCAGGTGTGGGCCTTGTTATATTTTTGTGTAGACAGTGATTTGAGAGTGATCCAGCTGACACACGACTTTATATAATTCATGGCCAAGTCATAAAAAAGAGAAATTCACCAGTTTGAACCTCTTAGGATTCCTTAAATTATCTCGGAAACTAGAAACCGCCAAGTGGTCCCTGTTCATTTGCACGCAAACATATTTCGACTAATGTCAATTAATATTTTATTTCAATACACTATAGCATTCATCTGCTTAAGTCGTAGCCTACAATTTACGAATGAAGTCAAACATTAGGTGACCAGACATACTCTTTTCAAAAGTACAATAATCTTTTAGAGTTCCAGCTATCCTACACTCTTTCCTTCTGAAAAGATCTCCAAATATAGATCTTCTTTTATTTATTGTTTATACAATTTTTCACGTATTTTATAATTTAATGTTTTTTTTATTTTAAAACTCCGAATACATTGTACAAAAGGTAGTTAAAGTTGATCATAATCTAATTTTAAGTTTATTTTGGTGCTTCGGTATGAGTCATTGTGTTAATTTTAACGCTTCTTGGTGCAATAAGATCTACTTTCCCTTCCTCGTGCTTATTCGTTAGTCAGGCCGCATCAGTCTTACATACGGGATGTGTACAAATGATTGAAGCTGTTTCAAACACTCAATGTAAGTACTCATATATTATTTAACAGTTGTATATAAAAACCACTTATTTTCTTTTTAGTGTTACAGGTGCTCGATATGTGCCTCTCTAATCCCCGTTTCAGTTTTGTTGATAGGCTTTCCCCTCTACTCACACTCGTTACCATCAGTGAAGGGGAAGGTGCTACTGTCTATCTTACTAACGTTGGACTAATTGACTTTGAACCTAGTGAAAATTCTTATTATTGAAAATCTTTACCGGTAATCTATATTTCGAAAATCTATACTAAGCGTTTGTATTTCATTTTATTGTTGTTTTTATCAACTGGCACATTAAAAAGCTACTGAGAGCAGAATATAAATGTTTTCTCCATCACTAGTTGCTACTCTACAGCATGCACAAAGGAACAATCTGGACTATGTCACTCCCTCCTGACTTCATAATACAAACTAACATCCCTTAATTTAATTTATTATTAATTGTAAGAACGGCACTAAAATATACTCAAACAGTCCACACCTGTGGAGTAACGGTCAGCGCGTCTGGCCGCGAAACCAGGTGGCCCGGGTTCGAATCCCGGTCGGGGCAAGTTACCTGGTTGAGGTTTTTTCCGGGGTTTTCCCTCAATCCAATACGAGTAAATGTTGGGTAACTTTCGGTGATATACCGCGGACTCATTTCACCGGCATTGTCACCATCATTTCATTCAGACGCTAAATAACCTAGATGTTGATACAGCGTCGTAAAGTAACCCAATAAAATGAAAATAAATTGTACTCAAACATGTAATTGTTAATCATCTGTGTTACTGTATTTTATATCCACTTATGTACTTTATTTAATATTTTATTTTCTTGTGTGTACAACTTTGGGGGGGGGTGCAGATATAAGAGGTAACAGCTACCGGTCTGTTACTGATGGACTCAGGAAAAGTATAAGGGGAGAGAAATGTCTTCGCATGCTCTCAACTTGTATGAAATGTCGTTTAGTAACACTGCACACATCAACCCTGTAATAGGCCTAAAGTTCGTCCCATACTCGAAGTAACATATTTGTTAATTTGAGCAAATAGGCCTACATTAATGGTTCGAGACCGGAATTCGGGCAGATCAGCCGGAAATAGCGACACAAACACCGAATCCTTCACATACCTCCATACAGAAAAGGTCACAAGGGGTAAAGATGGGAGAGCGTGGAGGCCATGACAGCAGATCGTGATCATCATTCCCGATTGGATCAATCCATATGTTTCGCAGTCTAGTGTTGAAGAAGTCATGAACGCGAACCTACAACTGATCCCTATGTGCTCAATATTGTTTCTTCACGCACAGGAGGACGTTTCCCAATACCCATGCCTGAAGTATCTATACTCCCTTTTGTCAAGAAATTTCTTCTCACCCTATTCAAACACGTTATTTTATTGGAATAATATTAAAAAGGCTTTTTCGTGCAAAGCAGGAACCAAATTTTAATATTTCCATTTGGACGTTTCTAATTATGTATGTCTTTCATACGACAGTTAAAGGAAAATGAACTACAAACAAAAATATAATTAATAACGTAAGTATAAGAAGTAATATTTTCAAAGAACGCAAAACGTAACTCATAGTGAGAAGTTATCATCTGCTTGTTAATGATTCCCTTTCTTGTAATAAGAGACTTCAATCCTAATATTTATATAATAATAAAATCAATAACTAGACGTGAAATTCAACACAGAGACAGTTGCTAACTGACAAACACATTCTTCACGCTGTTCTTGTATTTCCTACTACATTACATTACACACATTGCTTAAGAATGTACGGGAAATGTTTGTTAAAAAGTAAGTTAAACTTTAAAAAGTATAGTAAGAAATTCAGATTTTTAGCAAATGTGCACCAAAATTTACTATTGGCATATTTTCATAAATTAAACGTATTCAACGTATTCTATTGAAATATAAATTTGAACCAAAATTACTACTTCTTCATCTAGGAATAGAAGCGGCAGTACCTACTACTAAAAAACAGCAGCATCACCAAGAACAAAGAACCCGCTTAGCACCTCAAGCACCGGCATCCCACCTTAGGCACCGGCATCCCACCTCAAGGACCGTCATCCAACTTTAAACACCAGCGTATCATCAGAACCACCGGCTCCCCACCAAAAGAAACGTTATACCACCTTAAGCACCGCCATTCCAACTGAAGGACCGTCATCCAACTTTAAAACACCGGCGTATCATCACAACCACCGGCTCCCCACCATAAGAAACGTTATCCCACCTTAAGCACCGCCATCCCAACTCAAGGACCATCATCCAACTTTAAACACCGGCGTATCATCACAACCACCGGCTCGCCACCAAAAGAAACGTAATCCCACCTTAAGCACTGCCATCCCAACTCAAGGACCGTCATCCAACTTTAAACACCGGCGTATCATCACAACCACCGGCTCCCCACCAAAAGAAACGTTATCCCACTTAAGCATCGCCATCCCAACTCAAGGACCGTCAGCCAACTTTAAACACCGGCGTATCATCACAACCACCGGCTACCCACCAAAAGAAACGTTATCCCACTTAAGCACCGCCATCCCAACTCAAGGACCGTCAGCCAACTTTAAACACCGGCGTATCATCACAACCACCGGCTACCAAACAAAAGAAACGTTATCCCACTTAAGCACCGCCATCCCAACTCAAGGACCGTCAGCCAACTTTAAACACCGGCGTATCATCACAACCACCGGCTACCCACCAAAAGAAACGTTATCCTACTTAAGCACCGCCATCCCAACTCAAGGACCATCATCCAACTTTAAACACCGGCGTATCATCACAACCACCGGCTCCCCACCAAAAGAAACGTTATCCTACTTTAAGCACCGCCATCCCAACTCAAGGACCGTCAGCCAACTTTAAACACCGGCGTATCATCACAACCACCGGCTCCCCACCAAAAGAAACGTTATACCACCTTAAGCACCGCCATTCCAACTGAAGGACCGTCATCCAACTTTAAAACACCGGCGTATCATCACAACCACCGGCTCCCCACCATAAGAAACGTTATCCCACCTTAAGCACCGCCATCCCAACTCAAGGACCGTCAGCCAACTTTAAACACCGGCGTATCATCACAACCACCGGCTACCCACCAAAAGAAACGTTATCCCACTTAAGCACCGCCATCCCAACTCAAGGACCGTCAGCCAACTTTAAACACCGGCGTATCATCACAACCACCGGCTCCCCACCAAAAGAAACGTTATCCTACCTTAAGCACCGCCATCCCAACTCAAGGACCGTCAGCCAACTTTAAACACCGGCGTATCATCACAACCACCGGCTACCCACCAAAAGAAACGTTATCCCACTTAAGCACCGCCATCCCAACTCAAGGACCGTCAGCCAACTTTAAACACCGGCGTATCATCACAACCACCGGCTACCCACCAAAAGAAACGTTATCCCACTTAAGCACCGCCATCCCAACTCAAGGACCATCATCCAACTTTAAACACCGGCGTATCATCACAACCACCGGCTCCCCACCAAAAGAAACGTTATCCTACTTTAAGCACCGCCATCCCAACTCAAGGACCGTCAGCCAACTTTAAACACCGGCGTATCATCACAACCACCGGCTCCCCACCAAAAGAAACGTTATACCACCTTAAGCACCGCCATTCCAACTGAAGGACCGTCATCCAACTTTAAAACACCGGCGTATCATCACAACCACCGGCTCCCCACCATAAGAAACGTTATCCCACCTTAAGCACCGCCATCCCAACTCAAGGACCGTCAGCCAACTTTAAACACCGGCGTATCATCACAACCACCGGCTACCCACCAAAAGAAACGTTTTCCCACTTAAGCACCGCCATCCCAACTCAAGGACCGTCAGCCAACTTTAAACACCGGCGTATCATCACAACCACCGGCTACCCACCAAAAGAAACGTTATCCCACTTAAGCACCGCCATCCCAACTCAAGGACCGTCAGCCAACTTTAAACACCGGCGTATCATCACAACCACCGGCTACCCACCAAAAGAAACGTTATCCCACTTAAGCACCGCCATCCCAACTCAAGGACCGTCAGCCAACTTTAAACACCGGCGTATCATCACAACCACCGGCTACCCACCAAAAGAAACGTTATCCCACTTAAGCACCGCCATCCCAACTCAAGGACCGTCAGCCAACTTTAAACACCGGCGTATCATCACAACCACCGGCTCCCCACCAAAAGAAACGTTATCCTACCTTAAGCACCGCCATCCCAACTCAAGGACCGTCAGCCAACTTTAAACACCGGCGTATCATCACAACCACCGGCTCCCCACCAAAAGAAACGTTATCCTACTTTAAGCACCGCCATCCCAACTCAAGGACCATCATCCAACTTTAAACACCGGCGTGTCATCAGAACCACAGGCTCCCCACCAAAAGAAACGTTATCCCACCTTAAGCACCGCCATCCCAACTCAAGGACCATCATCCAACTTTAAACACCGGCGTGTCATCAGAACCACAGGCTCCCCACCAAAAGAAACGTTATCCCACCTTAAGCACCGCCATCCCAACTCAAGGACCAGAAGCATCACGACACCCCACCAGTAGTACCGGCACAAGCACCGACACCTTTCCACAAGCTCCGGAACAAGCAACATCGCACCAGAAGCACCGGCACAAATACCTACACAAATATTTTCGTAATAATGTAGAATTGCAATGAAGGTACAGTATTATTAAACAGACTTTTGAAATCTCAGAAATAAAAAAAAATACACAAAATTATTATTTTAGTAAATATTCTAATATTTCATGTTCATAATACACTTTTCCTACCTCATACTACTTTCGACTAATTAAATGGTACAAAAGGACGTGGTTCAAGCAATCATGGCTGTTTATCTTTACAATTTTATCACTTCCCTAACATTTGTTTGTTTTTATCACTTCCTTACATGTGTTCATTTATTTGCCAATGTTTCAAAATGCAAATTCTTTACCGTAGGCCTACTATAAGACATGCTTGCGGTCGTCATTTGTTTCCCGCATAATGAACTGAAAATGGTTGCTTATTCTACAATTTTTATCACCTCCCTAGCATAATGATATTATCAGTTAACAAGAGCAATTTTATGGCTTTCTGCTGCATATAAAATAATAATAATAATAATGATGATGATAATAATAATAAATGTTTTATTGTTATTATTATTATTATTATTATTATTATTATTATTATTACTACTACTACTACTACTACTACTACTACTACTACTACTACTAGTACTACTACTACTACTACAACATACAATAAGTAAACAGATCAAAATATTTAGGAGGTACCATGTTGCTTGACACAAATCTAGCTTTAATAGAGGAAACTAGAATCGTAATAAGAAGAACTTTAAAAATTGAAACTCAGAAGTGACATGGGTAATGACAGAAAGAGATAAACAAGTACTCCAAGCAAATGAAATGAAATTTTTAAGAGCAATAACAAATGGGAGTATAGGGTACAGTATATCAGTTATTCGTACATTTCCGAAAGGCACATCACTCGGTTAAGAGAGAAGTCTTATATGACATTCTTATTGAATTTCATATTCTCAAGAAAGTACTGGTAGTTCGATTAATTAAAAGTGCCCCAGTGGAACGTACAGCAGAGTCCGTGTAAGCCAGTTTCTACCTGACGCTTTTCCAATTCACTGCTGGCTAAAGAAAGGAGTGCACTATCACCTTTACATTTTAACTTTGCTCTAGAGTATGCCATCCGGAAATTCCAGGATAACAGAGAGGGTTTGAAATTAAACGGGTATATCAACTGCTTGTCTATGCGTATGACGTGAATATGTTAGGAGAAAATCCACATACTATTAGGAAAAACACGGGAATTTTACTTGAAGCAAGTAAAGAGATAGATTTGGAAGTAAAATCCCGAAAAGACAAAGTATATTATTTTGGCTCATGACCAGAATATTGTACGAAATAGAAATATAAGAATTGCAAATTTATCCTTTGAAGAGGTGGAAAAATTCATATATCTTGGAGCAACAGTAACAAATATGAATGACAATTAGGAGGAAATTAAATGCAGAATAAATATGGAAAATGCCAGTTATTATTCGGTTGAGAAGCTTTTGTCATCCAGCCTGCTCTAAAAAAATTTTGAAAGCTGCCTTAATATCACTGTAATTAAAGTGTAGACTACTCTTGGTGTAGACCAGACGTCTCCGAAAGCCTACTCGCGAGTAAGCCCCAGAAGGGAACCGAGCCAGTACGTAAGGAGCGCGATCCGCCTCACCCATCCCCATCTGTACTTTACTCAATGTTTATGCGCAAACGAAGTGCAGTGGCGGACTGCCATTATCACTCTGTTGGTCAAAGTGTTCCACCGTTTCACAATGTCTTCTAATCATGGACGCAGTACAATCAAGGATAAATAAGAAGATAGGCCTACGTTTTTTGTGTTAGTGGGGACAATGTGAAATGCTTAATTTGTTCCAAAATTCTTAAGCGTGTGTTAAAATTCAACATGCGACAATAGTGGACTGTTCACAAAGAATATCATACAATTACAGGCTTATTGGACATGTGAAAATAATTTATTTTGAGGCTATCTGTATAACTGTTGGTTATACATAATAATCAATGTATTACTCAGTTCCGCATGACAAACATAGGCCTATAGTTTTTTGTTTAATTTTAGGTGGAATGCGTAGGCCTACAAATATTTTGATAAATATAAAACAGGAAAGTACAAACACAAATCACACACGTGTCGTCAGTCTTTAAAAAAAAAAAAAAAAAAAAAAAAAAAAAAAAGACTTCTTGCTAGCTGTATTCTAGCTTGGAATATTGGAAAATCAATGAAGCCCTTTAAACAAGCATCATTTGTAAAATCGTGCATACAGGACGTTACTAAAATACTGTGTCCTAAACAAAGTCATAATTTAAGAAAATTAAATTGTTTCCAATTACAGTTCAGAGAAGGAATTTCAAGATTGCAAATGTAATTGAATCTGAAATCGAAACCACAAGTAACCAGTTTGTAGCTTACTCACTTGCATTGGACCAAAGCACAGATAGAAATGACAAAGCTCACCTAGCCATTTTCATCCGAGGAGTTAATAAACATTTTACTGTGTCTGAATGTCTTCTAGATGTAATTACAAAATCCAACTGGAGAAGATCTATGGTGAAAGGCACCATAGAACAGAAGAGGTTGGATTTGCAATGGCTTGTGTCAATAGCAACAGACGGGGCTCCAGCTTCATAGTATGTCAAAATAATATACAAACGTATGCTATTTCTTATCCTTTTGATGGTATTATTTGTAAACATAAGCAGACTGTTGCCGCGATCCCCCAGACCTCTCCCATCTGTTGTAGTACGAGTCTCTCTCCCTTCTCTAGCCTTACAGCACACTGTGTTCGGCGGGCAGTATCAAGAGCACGAATGACTATACGCTTTTTGGAGACCTCTGGTATAGAAGGAGAAAGAATTATATGTATGAATAAACAGCCTGTTGGATTAAAAAAAACAATGGACTACAAACTTCAAACGGAGCGTGATATTTTGTCATTATTTTTATATGGCTTCTCTCTGTTTGATATTATCTATATTGTCTGTAAAACAAAAGTACTAACACCAATTCATTAATATTGTAGTTAAGTTTTAAACGTTAATATAATAAAGAGTTAAGAAGGAATATTCACATAAATTCTATAGTAGTACAACTATACTGTATTAAGTATGAAACACATCATTCATAAAGAAAGTGATATGCGAAAGAGAGAAATTGAGTATGACATGATAAGTTGGAATTGATATTGACGGTATCTTTAACTTTGTAAAAGTAATCAATGAATTAATTAAAACAATATTATAGTACAAAGCAATGTTACCTAAGTACTGTAGGCCCTAAATGTTTTAACTGTAACTAATATTACATAATAAAACTTTTATCGCATTAAGTTATGCTTTCAAGTTGATATTGGTACGCAACTCCCTATCATCAGAATATTAAATTATTTTGTCGAAATCTGCACAAGCTATAGAGCTATCGTTTTTACAACACATCGGCACATAAGTTATCTTTTGTTTATGATGTAACGGTAGTTGCTTTGTTAATTAATTTTCTTACAAACATTTTCCATGCGAATATTTTCAAAATTTTCAATACCCTATCTTCATTAATACGTACTTTACGATATATTAGATTTACAAAAACATTGTTTCTTTATCTGTAAGGCTACTAAATAAACATATTTTTAAATTTCCCTTTTCTGTAAAAAGGAAGTTAAGAAATTATTGCTTTTGAATAAAAAAGCAAACTGTAAAAAATGAGAATTAAAATTAATGTAAATTCTTGTAATGCACTTATGGCTCTCAGACAAATCTAAAAGTTAAAATGGATACAGCTTTAATAAGTTTTCTTCCCTTTATCCACTGAATCAGTGCTGTCCTTCCCTGTAGGCTATATAGCTCGACCAAGTGGCTAATACTACCTCTTTCGTCTATCTCTTACCTTTCCGTCGTAAAGCGCTCAGTATCTCCTGAGCTCTAAAGCGCGCGCTTGCACCTATGGGCATCAGTTGACTTCACTGGCCTAAGCAGTAACATGAACTGCTGCCATGAAGTCAAAAAGAAGATAGCAATGGAAAGGGAAACTTTCAATAGAAATAAAAGTATTTTCTGCGTATCTTTAAAAAAAAAAAACTTAAGAACGAGACTAGTGAATTGTTTTTTGTAGAGTATGGCAATATCCTATATAGAACAGAGTAATGGACATTACGGCGAATTGAAGAGAAACGATTGGATGTTTGTGGAATGTGGATATGGAGAAGAATAGAGCATGTGAAATAGACAGGTAATATAATAAATTAAGCTCGTTAGAAAGAGTGGGCGAAGATAGAATAATGCTGGCACAGATCGGCAAGAGAGAAAGAAATTTGTTGAGTCACTGCCTAAAGGACTAACTTCTGAAGGATGAACTGGAAGGAGTGGTGAACGGGAATAAAGTTCGGAGCAGAAGATAAAATCATATGATAGACAATATTAAGATATAGACCTACAGATCTTACGCGGGGACGAGGAGGAAAGCGGAAACGAGAGAAGATTGGAGAATACTGGGTTTGCAGTGAAAGACCTGGCCTTGGGCAGAAAACTATGAACGTATGAATGAATCTTTAATCTTTACTGTCTTCAGAAATTACTAGACCTATCTGCTTTTTTGCGCTTTGTAATGTGGAAGTTATATTATGTTATGTTAATGTTTAATATTATGTTTTATTTAACGACGCTCGCAACTGCCGAGGTTAGGCCTATATCAGCGTCGCCGGTGTGCCGGAATTTTGTCCCGCAGGAGTTCTTTTAGGCCCACATGCCAGTAAATCTACTGACATGAGCCTGTCGCATTTAAGCACATTGAAATGCCATCGACCTGGTCCGGATTCGAACCCGCAACCTCGGGCATAGAAGGCCAGCGCTATACCAACTGCGCCAACCAGGCTGATATGTTATGTTATGTTAGCCTATGTTATGTTATGTTAAGTTATCCTATTATGTTGCTATTCATCATTATTCCATTGTTATAGTAGGCCTGTCCCCTTTTCCAAATTTTGTTGATAAAAAAATAGGCCTAAAAACTGTAGTCGATGAACGCATCCTTGTTGTAAATGTTCACCCCACACCTATGGAGTAAAGGTTAGCACGTCTGGCCGCGAAACCAGATGGCCCGGGTTCGATTTCCGGTCGCGACGAGTGTTACCGGGGTTTTCCCCTCAACCCAATATGAGCAAATGCTGGGTAACTATCGGTGCTGGATTATGGATTCATTTCACCGACATTATCACCTTCATCTCATTTAGACGCTAAATAACCTAAGATGTTGATAAAGCGTCATAAAATAACGTAATAAAATTTGTCATAAAAATTTGCGTTGGGCCTACTCGAAATCGAATTGATAGTTTTATTCCTACTTTAATTTTCAATATTTCATTTTTATACAATTCTTATTTAACTCGTATTACAATTTTTTTTTATATTAGTGACAATTACATTACCATTTTAAAATAAAATAAAAATGTGTAGTTTACGTTAACAAAAGTAACATTTTTGAAGTAAGACATCTTTACCCGTAGAAGACTGTCACTAGTTTATCCGTATGAGACTTAAGTCAACAGGACTTTGAATTCATTTTTGAGTTCCAATAAGTCAAGTATATTCAAATGAGAAAACATGCAAATGTTCAGTCTTTTGATTTATTTTAATGTAGAATAGTGAAATTGTTATTTTAATGTAATTTTAAAATGCTATTTCAGTATTTTACATTAAAATAGGTCAAAATACTGAACATTTGCATGTTTTCTCATTTAAGTCAACAGGTTCGTTAGGATTATTTACAATTCTTTTAGTTAAACTTGTCGCAATGAGCTTAACATGAAACTAAATTGTTCAGCTGCACAGGAAACTCTCATCTCCCCGGCCAGATTCTACTCTTCGCAAATTGCGAACAGTACCAAACTTGAATCTGAGAGACCTTGCACGTGTGGCATAAAGAATGTATTATGTAGGTTGCTTCTCTTCTACGTGCATTTATTCTTGGAATAGGTCTAACTCTCAGTCTTCTGTACTTGTGCCCGACTGGTGGAAATTAAAATTTTAATGGCTCGGCTAATATCGAATTCTCCGCAGTTAAATCCAACGCTGAGTTCTAAGCGGCGCTCCTTTCCATCGCAGTGTTGGACGTGGGTTTTATAAAGGAAGACAGCTTTCAAGAATTCCCCGCCAACACGTTTGGAGTAGCTATAAAACATCTGGGTTTCGCCAGAAGACTTCCCTTGACCTCGTTTTGCAGTTACACGTGTAGCTAAAATGAAGGTTGGGAGAAAGGCATTACGTTCTTTCTTTTTAATAGCTACATGGCGTGGGCCCAGGCTTGTTCAAAATTCACAAATCTAACTCTCACTTCCCAGACACATGTTCACCTGTACTTCCTATAGTGTAGGTTTGTATTTCAAGAATTGTTTTGGTGCGGTAGGCCTGTCTATTTATTGTTTCTATTTAAATGTTAAATTTTGACTTTCTTCATCTCTTTCAGGCAAAGAAAGAACCGCCAATAGGCCTATTAATATTTCTATTTTTCACATAATTTGTAGAACTTGAATTTTTATTGCGGTACGAGTGTGGTAAATGAGATTTAGGCCTACAGAAACGAGGTAAAGTTTGAAAAGACTCGACTTCGTTTTCTCTTTCCAATTTCCGAGTTTCTGTAACATTTAATAGGCCTACACATAATAACTTACTGCATACTATTTTTCGGCCGATCTTAATAAAAATTAAATTATTATTAATCAATTTAGTATGTTATTTGTCGATAGATGTTATTCATTGATTATTTACTTACCGTACGTGTGCTGTAAGTTCACTTACAAGGCCTACCAAGAACATCGGTAAAATTGTTAAAATCACGATCGGTCAAAATAGTAAGCCTAAATTATGAATCGACATCGGATGTTTAGGAAAATGCCTATTTTATTTCAATGTTCGTATTTAAAGTGACACTCGGGAGGAAATTAAACGCAGAATAAATATGGGAAATGCCTGTTATTCGGTTGAGAAGTTTTTGTCATCTAGTTCGCTGTCAAAAAATCTGAAAGTTAGAATTTATGAAACAGTTATATTACCGGTTGCTCTGTAAATTATGGTTGTGAAACTTGGACTCAAACTCTAAGAGAGGAACAGAGATTAAGGGTGTTTGAGAATAAGGTTCTTAGGAAAATATTTGGGGCTAAGAAGGATGAAGTTACAGGAGAATGGAGAAAGTTACACAACGCAGAACTGCACGCATTGTATTCTTCACCTGACATAATTAGGAACATTAAATCCAGACGTTTGAGATGAGCAGGACATGTAGCACGTATGGGCGAATCCAGAAATGCACATAGAGTGTTAGTTGGGAGACCAGAGGGAAAAAGACCTTTGGGGAGACCGAGACGTAGATGGGAGGATAATATTAAAATGGATTTGAGGGAGATGAGATATGATGATAGAGACTGGATTGATCTTGCTCAGGATAGGGACCGATGGCGGACTTACGTGAGGGCGGCAATGAACCTTCGGGTTCCTTAGAAATCGTTTGTAAGTTTGTAAGTTCATATTTAAAGTCTTTAATAAATATGCACGAATCATGAGAAATGAAGCATTCTGATGAAGCTTGATTTTGTCTTTTTTGCCGTTAACGCCATTTTTGCTTTAATATGTATTTTTTGTCCTTTTTTTCATGTACTTTTTTGCCTTTCTCTTTAGGCCTATATGACTACTCACTCAATTATACTGCATTTAGTTCTGCGTTCGAAACTAAGTAAATTGCAGTTCTTATAGTAGCCATAGGTATGGGACACCCTGCTGCAATGCAGCATTGTTGTTTTGCTTACTCCGGAATCGACCTTGTCCTTCTGACACCAGCACTGTGTTGAGAACACGACGTACGCAGTCAGTCTAGGATTGTCTTTGTGAGGGTACTGTTGTATGGTGAAAAATGCCAAAATTGAAAACATCGAAAGCTTCTTTGTATCGTCAGTGGGTAGCAGAATTTCCTGCTTTCACTCTTAATGGAACGATAGCCAGGATGGCACTGTTTAAGTATGCTCCAGTCACATCATTATACTTTGAGAGATCTTTTTCAGCATCTTACACTGATTTTGTTCAATATTCGTGACAGAAGTTTGTGTGTTAATCTTGGAAAGTTGCTTGTTGCTTATTTTAACTCAAATTATGAACGTGAAGTTGATTCATAACTACAAGTGAAACAAGTCCATAGAACAGAGAAACTACTTTCCCAGTGCACTTTGTTAAGTTACTTATGGTCTTATAGATGTTTACTTTATGAATTATGAGTGTTTCAATATAATTTCAATGCCTTTAATTGCCCTATTTTTGTTGTTTTTAGAGCCTTCTTAGGGGCCTAAAATAGGCCTATCATTTTTAGTGCCTTAATTTCGCTAATGTGCGCTAATGTCTGCGTCCGATTTATTTTCAATATCCGCCGACATGATCATATATCGGAATATTTTCTATGACTCTCCTGGCTCCGCTTGCAAGATCGACGTTTAGCACATTCTCTTTGCCTGCTAATATATCGAATTATACATGATTTCACACCCAACTACCTTGCCTCTCGGTTTACTCTCCTAGCTTCACATCATAATCGTAATACACGTTCACAGCACAATCTGTTGCTATCAATACCACGTCATCCGTCATCAAACATCTCTGTACTCAAGTTCTTTCTCAATAGCCACGGTCTGCTCATGGAATTCGCTGCCCCTGGAAATCAGAGGTAAGCTTAATCTCAGTCCTTAGTTGTTTAAAATTAGGTTGTTTAGAAATATTTTAAATGCACAGAATTAGTTTTTTAGGTATATTTTTTATTTATTATTATTATTATTATTATTATTATTATTATTATTACTATTATTTTAAAGGCATTACTTTATTTTCCCATTAACACTAATATCTAGGTAAATGTCATTGTCTCAATGTAACCCGTGCTATGCTGATCATACTAATTGTACTATTTCTTTAGTTGTGAGATTATATTCATAGGCCTATGTATTAATTCTTTTTTTTTAAGTTAATACTTGTATAATAGAATGTATTTTCCTGTTTGTGATTATGTATTCAATCTCTTTTTGTTTTATTATATTTATTTTTTATTATTATTATTTTTAAGTTAATACTGATTGTGTGTATGTATTCAGTAACTCTCTTTTTTATTTTATTATTATTATTATTATTATTATTATTATTATTATTATTATTATTATTTTAAAGGTATTACTTTATTTTTCCGTTAACATTAATATCTAGGTAATTGTCATTGTCTCAATGTAACCCGTGGTGTGCTATCATACTAATTTGTACTATTTCTTTTGTTGTGAGATTATATTCATAGGCCTATGCATTAATTCTTTTTTTAAGTTAATACTTGTATACTAGAATGTATTTTCCTATTTGTGATTATGTATGCAATCTCTTTTTATTTTATTATATTTATTTCTTATTATTATTATTTTTAAGTTAATACTGATTGTGTATTATGTATTCAATATCTCTTTTTTATTTTATTATTATTACTATTATTAAGTTAATACTTGTAAACCGGTATGTATTTTTCCGTATATGATTTGATCCTGGTTTAGTGGAAGAGAAGGCCTGATGGCCTTAACTCTGTCAGTGAAAATAAAACTGTTATTATTATTAATTTCCTGTGTTTAATTATGAAACAAGTTTATAATGTAGCCTAATAATTATATAACTTTATAAACGTGTTTCATGTACTATTTTTGTACAACAGCATTACAAAAACTTAATAAAGAAATAACATCAGATAATAATGGAAAGTTTGATTTCAAGGCCTATGAAAAGGAGGTTGCTATGACATTGCTATAACAACAATGACATTATAGCGTTGGCAAATCGTTTTATAGTGTTAACTTTATGCATGACTGATATCTAAACTTTTTCCATGACAACCAACACATTAGCAAACATTAAATCCGTAGGCCTACAATCATTCATTTATAAATTCTTCACAAACAACACATTACTAAGGAAAGGCGCACAATTTAAAATTAAATTTAGATACCAGTAATGGATAAAATATTGTATAACTTACTAGAATAATAGTTATTTATGGTACTTTTGAGTTAAGTGCATGTAGTGAGGTAATTTAAGCACTCGGCTGAAGCCTCGTGCTTAAATCTTTCCACTCGCGCAATAAAGATGCACTTACCTCACAAGTACCTTAGGTAATTTTATCCATGACCATAACGAAAAATTATGTTTTATAAAAGAAAATATGTTGAAAATAAGTCCTCATATAGTCACATATCATGGCATGGATTTTAGAATCGATACGTGTACTAGATAGGTTATAATGTAGGAACATTGTGTAACATAAACAACAAATTAGTGGACATAGAGTCACCCGAGAATAAAGGACTGTCTCTTAGAGACTGCAATGATGTTAGGTTTTTTTTCGGTTTGATCCTATCACGTCATGCGACGTAGAGCGCAGCTTTCTACAGTACAAACTTTGGCAGATAACCGAAAAATATTTACGTTTGAGACAATGAGAATGTATCTTGTAGTAGGTACATTGCAATTCGGTACTGTAACTGCACTTCCCAAAGACGACCAATAGGATAAATGAAAAAATTAAAATTGATACATGCTTATTTCCACCATTAACACTGTGTATAATTAAACACAAATACTCATAAAAGACAGGAGAATAAATGCTTTTCACATTCTTTTGACATTATTATTGTGAAATGTATATTTACTTTCAGAATGTAGATATGTGTGTTTCCCCATACTAGCGTACTCTACTCTAACTAGCAACGTTGTTACCTCAACATATCTCTATCTACCTGCAGCGAGTCAACAACCTATAGTGCATGCACAGCAAACTTATTGTATCGGGTCCAAAGTCTCGAAGCCTGAGCATTACTAAACGTGCATATTCTTTATACTTCGGGAGTCAAATTGGTGACCAGGAAAAACAATGGTCATCAATTGTACTTGTACGACAAACCTTAGATTGTGGTTACATAGCAGACTTAAAACGTTACCATATGCTGTAACTATGGTGTGGCAAGAACCAACAAATCATATTAATGATTGTTACTTCTGCATGACAAATACAGAAAAAGTTATTCAGTATCCAAATATATCTTTTGCCATGCGGCCTGTTTCACATAGCGAATAATTGTCTGTACCTGTACCCCCTAAGGCAAGGGAGTAGTGATAGTAGTGGTGAAGGAAATAATGATCCCCGGTCTGAGTTGTCCTCGGAGCCAGAGCCTCTACTTCAATAGATCCTACTTTCAACCAGATAATTCTGAAAGTGAAGGACATTGTAGAGCAAGTACACTTGAATGATTTGGCACGTGACTTAAATTTGTCGAAAGAAAAATCTGAAATTCTAGGTTCTAGGCTACAACAATGGAAATTACTTGCACCTGGTACAAAAATTACAGAGTTTCGAAACAGACATCAGACATTTGAAAAATATTTTCCTATGGAGAAGAATACGTGTTTCTGTGTAGACGTTAATGGTTTAGTGATATTGTTGTTTTTTGTGTTTGTGGACAGCCTTGCTACAGAAAAGCATTGTATGGTACAATAGTGGGACAAGCGGTAGGAATATGTCCGGCGGAATGTAATGTAAAAAAGTACCATTAGTTCAGAATGATAAGATTCTTCTTCCT
Organism: Periplaneta americana; assembly: GCF_040183065.1. Lineage (NCBI taxonomy): Eukaryota > Metazoa > Arthropoda > Insecta > Blattodea > Blattidae > Periplaneta > Periplaneta americana. The sequence continues at coordinate 141,087,522 of NC_091120.1, forward strand.
TCCTTATACAGGGACATCACTTTATTTTTACCAATATTTTTAACATTAACCTGGCTATACTCGGAAACACTGCTACCCCCCTTCCATTACAGGAGTTTGGTTTTACAAGTGGAATATGTAAACAAATCATTTTACTAGCTATAGGAGGAGAGAAAAGTAGTGTATCCATTTAAGTTATAGGGAAATACAGTATTATGATTTTCAGTTTGATCATTACTTTTACGGTATTTTATAAAAAAATAGTGGAGTAGTAACAATTTTTTTTCACAAACTCAACTCTTCAGGCGGTTATATTCATTATGTAATGTATACTTTATTCAGCATATTACTAACCTAATTTATTCCTCAGAATTTTGTGAGCACTTCCGTAAGAAACCCCAATTTCTACAGCTAGCTTCTTGACCGACTTATTAGGACTTCGCTGCACCCTTTCTCTAGCATCTTCTGTCACCTTTGTCGGCCATCTTACACTTTGTTTTCCTTTCTGTACACCCTGTTGCTTTAAATTTATCTACCAGATTAATGACACTTCTACGAAAATATTTCGTAATTATATAATCAGGAAAGCGTAAAAAAAACTGTTGTTCACATTAGGTTATATTGTAATTCCAGTTTCCATCATTGTCCGTCATATCTACAAACAGTAAAACAAAACTCTTGTTTAAATAATACTGTTAAGTACCGTACCATATTATAGGGCACTGTACTTTCGGTAACTCTAATCTTCACTTCTGCTCAGTTCACACAGATAAATTCAGTTACACTACACACCATACCTGTGTGAAAATAAACTTCAATAATATAAGCTGTTTCTTCTATAGAAAATGCAACATATTTCTGAAACACACTATACTCTGTACTGTTTATTTCACTGCTAGCAACAGCGGCCGTAAGTTTGTGTGGCGACTTTAGCAAGGACATTAGCGAAAGGGGTGGGAGTCAAGTACATTCAGAAACGCAGGTACAATAAAAATGCAAGGAAAAATAAAGTGATGTCCCGGTACATAAAACTTGGGCTGTTGAAGAATTTTGTTAAGGCACTCAACAAGGACGGTAGTGGGTGAATTTGTATATTTACAATGCAAGTTTCCACAGTTAACATAAGCAAAATTGAAAGAAGAAATTTTTATTGGACCTCAAATCAGAAAACTCATGGAGGACGGAATGTTTGAGAAAAATTTACAAACGGTTGAATTAGCAGCTTGACAACAATTTAAAAGGATTGTGCGTGGTTTTCTCCGAAACACAAAATAAGAAGACTATGAAACTTTGGTGTCAAATCTGTTGAAATGCTACAAAAACATAGGTTGTCGAATGTATCTGAAAATCCATTTCCTTCATTCACATCTAAAAATTTTTTCCGCAAAATGTGGGTGATATTAGTGATGAACAAGGAGAACGGTTTCATCAAGACATTTCCATCATGGAGAATAGGTACCAAGGTCGTAAGGATCCAGTAATTTTATTTATTTATTTATTTATTTATTTATTTATTTATTTATTTATTTATTTATTTATTTATTTAACTAGTAGGCAAAGTGAGTACAAATTCAAAATTATACAACAAAAATGTTACTAGTCACTACCCTAAGAGCTGTACGGTGTGGTCTTAGCCAATAATACAACATAAAATTTACAAAGGCAGTTTACTAAATGCACTAATTAATCTCGTTTTAACCTAGCGTTAAATCAAATAAAATCTAAAATTAATTAAATTTCTGCATGATTTTTTACAGAAATATTTTAAAGACCTACACCAAAAACATAGTCTAGGAACTTTGACTATTCCTTCAGGAAATATTTTTATTCGAGAATTTTAGAAAATTTAATATTGAAGGTACCTAATGATGAAAAAAAATTCTTGAAGAAATGTGTAAAAGATCATAGACTATGTTGTTATGGTAGGTCTTTAAAATAATTCAGTAAAATAATCATGCAAATATTTAATTAATTGTATATTTTATTATGTAAATGCTTTACGGTTGTAAGAAAGATTATTCAAATTTGATGCTATTTTACAGGTAATTATTAGCTATTTTAATATCTGAACAGTCTTTTATAAAGTGCAATATATATTTAGCATGAAAGGGGCTGTATTTCATACCTTGTAGATCTTAATGTTCAACATGAGTGGAAAATCTGTGCAATTCATGAAATTACTACCAAAAAATTGCAACCAATTTGGAGAAGGAGACAGGACAGTATGAGTGATAGTCTCGTCTCCCAGTTTAAAAGCATAAACACATCTGAATTTCAGTGCATCCTTCGGAGTGTCTACGAGGTTCAGTCTGTAGATGATTGCGTCCCTTTCTTTGGCAACAGAAATCACGAACATTTTATTCAGTGCAAATACGACTGCATTCGAAGTGTACATTACATTAATGTTTATTATTGTACCTTCAAATACAGCACATCCGATGTGGGCATTTTTCAAATGCAACTTAAGGTCTTCAGTAAGTCCACAGAAGTTACATTTAGTCTTTTCATAATCTGACAAAGGGCAAGTTATGGGTTTGAACTGACAGATATCCAGATGTTGAAATTGTGACAAAGTTAAAATAGCAGCACATCCCAATCTCTTGTAGTGGCAAGGGAATTCAATGCTGTTAGCTATGGTCTCAAACGCGAAATTCCTTCCCGTTGTCACCATGCCGTTACATCAAGAGCATGTACGATATGTGACGCACACATTATGTCCATTAACACAGAAATATATTGGCGAGATTAAATATTTCTTGCATAATTGGCACTGTATCTCAGAGAGGACGATTTGACTGATTTCTTCAGCGATTGCATTCTTGGTGTGATATTCGTCGAGAAGGTCCAACGGTGACCGACAATGCTCAATTTGAGGGGAACATCTGCGTAATGAAATAATCTTTTCTGAAATTTTTAAAAGAGGTTTGTTGTTAGTGACGAACTTCTCCTTACATGAAGGACAGGAAGGGAAATCATTCTGACAAGATGAGCAAATGTTGTGTCCAGTTTTGCACATCATGATGGGGGATGACATGTGCTCCATGCATACTTGGCATTCTCTTCTCTCAAGGCTACTTCTTCTGTCTTCGCCATGTTGAATCACTCTTTCAGCTGCTTCATAGAATACCTAGGAAGAAAATTGTCAGGCTGGAGATTACATTATAATTTTACTAACGTTTATGTTTAAAAGTGTGATAAAATTTCATAGATAATCTAGCCAATGTAGAATTAGTCTGAAATCAAAGGAACACTTTAGGAAAAATAATACAGTAGAACCCCGATTGTCCGTCACCCTATTAACCGATTTGTGGATTATCCGTCTGTCTTTCTCTCGCTTTTTTCCTGCAGAAATATATGAAGTACTGTACATTTATTAACACGTTATTTTTTCTAGAGAGTGTTATTACAAGCCTTTTCCCTTACACAGTATGATGTACTGTTCGAATTGTGGTACTGTGTAAATTCTATTTAAAATATCTTCTACAGGTGTCAGGAGAAATGTTGTTGTGCTAAGTGTCGAAAAAAAAACGTAAATAGTTGTGTGTTTTCGGGAAAGAGAAACTGTGACTCATCTCGCAAAAGAACGCGAGTTTGGAGTGTATAAAGAATGTAAATCTACAACATGAGACCTCCACTATTCATATCTTTCCACAGGCAGCCATTACAAGGAGTTCTCTTGCCCCTTAAAGACCTATCGTTGACAACGAGACTTAAATTAGTGAACTTGTGATCCGTTACCTAGCGTGTTAAATATAAGGCCATAGAGGAAATTACCAAAGTGTATTACTCACTGAATTTACGAAAATCGGTTATGATACGGATTATCCGATTTTTTCGATTAACCGTTCAGCCCACCGCCTTCATTATCTCGGATAATAGAGGTTCTACTGTATAGGCTACAGTAATTTCACATTTAATCTATACTAATAGACCTAATAAAATTGTAACCTAAATTTTTCTGGTAATTTTCGTTTTTACAAAAATAGTTGCTGTATACTAAACTGTCCTGAGACCGACAACCATATTTTTTAAACTTTTGTTTGTATGTTTTTGTTTCCTTTTCACGCGATAATGGCTAAACCAATTTATACAAAAATTGGTATGTAAAATAAGTTAGGCCCACTTAGATTTTAGGCTATATGGTAGTCAAAATACTTTCTTTAAGAGAGGGGTTATAAGGGAGACTGAAGTAAATAAATCTAAATATATCGCTTATTATTGATTTTTTAGGATAATATTACGTAACAGAGATTTCTTTAAACAATTTTCCTACAAGTTTTATTCTAAGCAAATTTTTGTATAGAATTGATTTTAAGAGATATACGACCTTTAAAATAACAATGTGCTTTATATTAGTGCCGCCTCAATCAGACTGACGTAATAAAATTAAAATACATGACTGCGATTATCTAAGGTGGCCTGGTATAAAAAGCGGAAGATATTCATTTAACACTCTTTTTCAGTTTTTGAGTATGCCTGAACTAGTAAAACTCATATTTAGGGGCTATATACTAAGAACAGATACATAATATGTTCTACAACATAATAGGCCTATAACAAGTTGATTAAACAACATGAGCCAGTGTCCAATGTTGGACATGCAGTATAATGCACTATGTTATTTGCATACAGGCTAAAAACATCTTCTTGCATTTCTTCTACAAATGATAAACGAGATTGTTACATAAAAGGGTAAGTAAATTTAATCCTGACGTCTATATATTTTTGTAAATTATTTTCTTTTCGTAAAAATATGCACATTGTGCAACGCTTCTGAGCGATGAGTTCTTTTAAGGCAGTGTTGGACACATGGGAGAGGGCCCACCCTAACCAATCGGAACGCGAGAATGTTTATGGGTTGGGAAGAGAGCTTAACAGTTACCATAGGTTACCTTTATCTGAAGATAGGGACAGAAAATAGGCCTACGTGTACTGTGTAGTGTTTTGTAAGCTAATTTTACGCGTTGAAATCAGAGCGTCAAATTACCTACGCAGCCGCGGCGAAAATGCGACTCACGAGCACATTGTGGCTCGCAGTGCATTTCCCTTGCTTCCTACCTACAACCCCCACCCTCTCACTCACTGGAGTCAAACTCCGTTCCATGTATATTTGTCTCTGACCTGCGTGTGGCGTATCGTCGCAATGTCTCTTTCGAAACCATGTACCTCTATAAAAACGAAAGTTTCAAGTAGGATGGGAGGATGCATTTTTTGCTGACAATATGATGAGAATATTAAATGTATGATTTATTTACAAGTATTACTAGGAAAACAGTTGTATAACATAAAACGGCATTATAAGTTACTACATGTTACTGATGAAACATTAAAAGGTTAAGTGTTATTATTATTATTATTATTACTATTATTATTATTATTATTATTATTATCATCATCATCATCATCATCATCATCGCTGTACGTCGATCCTTTTTCAGCAGATGTACGAATAATGCGGTTAGATCTTCAATTTAAATTCACATATTTACAATGTGATGTTAAATGAAAGCTAGATGTAAGGACTTGACAAATGTTGAACTTTTCAAATCTTTGGCAAAAAATAAATATTTGAAGCTTCGTTCTTTCGCTTGCTCTGTTGAAGCCATGTTCGTTACAACTTACGTTTGTGAAAAATTATTTTCAACAATGAAAATAGTATAAATCAAATTTAGATCATGACTGACAGACAAATACCTTCGTGATCAACTACGACTGGCAGTAAGCGACATAATTCCTGATTTTGAAACTGCCGCAGAGACATTCTGAAGACAATTTTAGGTTGTGATAATGTGTCCTATGTTTTTTTGTTCATTTCTTTCTTCGTTACACATACTAAACATTAGTTTGTAACATGTGCTTGACGTAAGGAAAATGAAAAACCGTTAATGTCAGAGAGTTGCTTCAATTCTCCTTCGGGTGTCCGCCTCCCTCCATAGGTGCTATGCACGTTGCAGCTTACACAGTGGCTCGGCGCACGATAGCATTTTCGCCACCGCTGACGTACGCTATGTGGGAACCGTATTTACTTCGTATTTCATCCCGATATCCTCACACGTAGAATTAATTTGGCGAGCTGTGGTTTTGAAAAGACAGATTACATTGACGTATGTCTAGTCGGCTGTTTACTTCTGCTGCATAAACATCTTGGATTGATAATAATTAGGGCTCGGAAGTTGATGAAATATAATCTTTTTTCTGAGACATCACAGACAATGCAGGGTCCAATACAAACTCGTTCCACTTCAACACGAACCAATATAACCTAATTTTATTTTGCATTTTCCTGCATTTTTCGATATTTTATTGCATGTTGGTCATTTCTAAGGAAATATATTATTTTTGTAGCATTTTTTGCCTTTGTCTGCTTTTAATGCACTTTCATTTACGTTGTGGTCGTAGTTAATATTCGGGAACCTACTGCAAATTGCTTACGCAGTTTTATTGCGTCCTGCAGGAATTTTCCTTATGGTTGCATCAGCCTTAACTCCTGATCACGTGTGTTAAGTGCTTCCCACTATTGAACGCAACAGAACAAATACTGCAGCCGCAGTGCCCACAATCAGCATTTTATTGTACCTCACAAGTGAAGACGTACAAATGCCGAAAGTGAAGTAAAACAGACAAAGTTTTTGATGCAGTTAGTGACTGAGTTTGATGACAATATGTTTTCCACATATGGAATTAGGCTATACTATTTTACAAATTGTATGAAATTAAAGAAAGTGCAGATGCAGCGCGATATATATTGTGAAAGCAGGCACGGCAATTAAATCATTTTACACAAAATGGTTCACATAAAATGCATGGATCTTGTTCTTCATAGAATGTATAGAGTTAACAATGTGCGAAAACATGTAGGAAAAAATGGACAAGAAGTTAGAAAATGGAAAATGTATTGGAAAACAACGTTGGGTACCAGTCAATGTGTAAAATCGAGAAAGTTCTGCAAAGTGAAAATTTTGACTTCAATGCTTTTGATTATGACTTTTCACCAGGGGACCATGATCCTTTCAAGTATGCGCCCATGACGTCAGTTGAAGTAAAAAGAAGTTACTATTATTATTATTATTATTATTATTATTATTATTACTATTAAAATCTTCGTCTTTTTTTTTTTTTTTTTTTTTTTAAATTTTAGTGTCACGTTTTCAGAAACTTAAGATCATTTAATAGGTCATTTTTCTGTGATTTTTAGTTCATCAACTTCCGAGCCCTAATAACAATCCTACTTCTGTCTTTCAATAGATCTACAATTAAGCAGAAGTACTGTAACTGAAGTATAAATCTACGCAATGGAAGCCCATCATTTCAATGGTATGGGAAAGAACGTTAGGTTGCCCTCAACATTATTCTTTTAGAGCAACTACAAATCAAACGACTAGCCTCGATACCGAGATATTGCTGAGAGAGTCCGTGCGGCACGACTAATATTATACGCAAATTCGGCGCCCTCTTGCCCGTAGCGAGAGGAAGTGGTGTCATTGGGTGTGGTTACACATTTTTTAAATTTGTTCGTGGTATTCGCCTGTGGCTAATAGTCTTGTGACAGTAAACATTTGAAGTCCTCTCATATTTTGTTTCACCACGAATCTCGCGAGGGGGCCCCATACTCGGTGAGGTTCGAAAAGGAGATAGCCTATGGAATGCAGGCTGAAGAGGGGAATGTGGGCTGCTGTAATAAAATCTAATGACTTCTAAATTTTATAGGATTCGTTGGGGCTAAGAAAAGGCGAGAGAAATAAAAGCATAAGGTCAGCTGGGACTTGCAAACGACGTATGTCGTTTCAATAGTAAGGCTCGCTCGGAGACACAATGGAATGACACAATATCAGAGCCCCAACATTCTATTAATACAAAATATGAATTTTACAAGCGGTATGGTGAAACTACGAAATATACCACGCACGATTGTGTCGTGATTAGCACGCCTACCGATAGTATTTGAGAGAACTGGAGTTCGATGTCAGTGGTTGGTTATCATTCATTCATAGTTCCCTGCAAACCCAGCGTTATCCAATCTTTCCTATTTTCTGCCTTCCTTTTAGTCTCCGCATACGATTCATTTGGCCTATAGTATCTTAAGTCCACACCTGTGGAGTAACGGTCAGCGCGTCTGGCCCGCGAAACCAGGTGGCCCGGGTTCGATTCCCGGTCGGGGCAAGTTACCTGGTTGAGATTTTTCCTGGGTTTTCCCTCAACCCAATATGAGCAAATGCTGGGTAACTTTCGGACTCATTTCACCGGCATTATCACCTTCATCTCATATAGACGCTAAATAACCTCAGATGTTGATAAAGCGTCTTAAAATAACCTACTAAAATAAAAAAAATAGTATCTTAATGTCACATATCATCTTCTGCCCCGAACTCTTTTCCCGTTCACCATTCCTTCCAGTGCATCCTTCAGTAGACAGTTTCTTCTCAGCCAGTGACCCAGCCAATTCCTTTTTCACTTCTTTCTTCACTCACTCTTTCTAGCACAGCTTCATTTCTTATTCTGTCTGTCCATTTCACACGTTCCATTCTTCTCCATATCCATAACATTTCAAATGCTTCTTGTCGCTTCTCTTCACTTCGTCGTGATGTCTATGTTCCTGCCCCATACAATGCCACACACCATACAAAGAACTTCACTAGTTTCTTCCTTAGTCCTTTTTCCAGAGGTCTGCAGAAATTCTATTAAAAGTTTCCTTTGCCATTGCTATTCTCCTTCTGTATTCCTGGCAGCAGCTCTTGTTACTGCTTATAGTATATCCCAAGTATTTGAAGCTGTCCACTTGGTGCTTACAGTTTTACATGGAAAAGGTAAATGTGGTAGCTTCCAGTTCCTTTCCGCACACCACTCTCTCTTTCGCATCTTGATAGATCCAGGGGCCCCAGCGTGGAGATGACGAGAATGAATTTGTCTAATTAGGCCCTTCGAACGCCACTGAAATTCACCGCAAGGATTCACTTCTATCAGGATTTTTGATCCGATCAGAGCCTGGGAAATCGCAATTAACCTTTGTCCGTTGTCCTGACTTGGATTTTTCGCGATTTCCCAAGTCTCTTCAATAAAATGCAGGAATATTATTAACTTACGGTCCCCACATATTTTAAGTGTTGTTGTTATTATTTATTATTGTTATTTTTTATCATTTCGTTATTACAGCTCGAATATTGTTATAGAATATTATAGATATATTAATTTGTCCTACAGAATTTATCTGTAATATTGACACTTAATATTTTAGGAGAAAAATTCTCTCCCGCGCCGGGAATTGAACCCTGGTCCTTGGTTCTACGTACCAAGCGCTCTGACCACTGAGCTACGCCGAATTCAATCCCGATCCGGTGCTGTGGATTGAATTCGGCGTAGTTCAGTGGTCAGAGCGCTTGGTACGTAGAACTAAGGACCCGGGTTCGATCCCCGGCGCCGGAGCGAATTTTTCTCCTAAAATATTAAGTAATCGAATATTGTTATTTCTGTTCTATTTCTGTCACATAAGTTAGGCAATTTAATCAAAAATCTATGTTATGTTATTCAAAAGTTCTTCTCCAAGCTTCAAAAGCCTATTTTTGAGATATTAGGCTAGTGTAGGAAAAGGAAAATTGTGTGCTACGTATTTCGCCCTATATAAATTTTTCTTCATTATAGTGTTCAAAGTTAAAATATTTTTTTACTATTTTATTAATTACGTTTAGCATTCCATTACTGAGGTGGCATCCTTTCATACAAAGTGTAAGGGGCATAAGTGCCGTCCTTTTCACAGTCGTCGAGGACGGTCTACAGGATCAAAAAATGTCCATACAACATAGGGTCAAAACTTGATAGTTTTCCCAGAAAAAAATATTCCTTTTCTTATTTTATTTGCATTATAGCCTACTGCTTATATCGTTAGTAAAATTACGAAAACAATATACGAAATACGAAGAGCCTGAAATCCCATAAGGGCAACGGCCTCCTACAGGAGAGTGTAGGGTGAGCTGAAGGTCTACTACAATATACATCAGTAGGTATATCTAGCAAAGAGTTAATATTAATTTAAATAAGCATGTGTTTTCTGTTACTTTTTCGTGAAATGAAATAAAAATGCATGCTTAAATTTGTTAATATTCTGGCGTGAGAGACGTGGCAACATTCAGTAGGCAGTACTCTGCACAGACGTATGAGTCAGCTGAGTTAAAGGCAAGCTCCCTGTCCATAGCTCTACTGTCGAGCGGATGGCAGTTCAGCACAGGGTATTCAATAAACAGCTTACAATGTCATTTACAGTTTAGGAATATCATAATATGTTATTAATTTATGGAGAAAGTCGTCGTAATTCAAGCGAGGGAAGAAGGTTGTACTGTCAACGTTTTCCTCACAGAAAGTTGCCTAATAGGCGAACTTTTGTAGTATTCCTCAACGATTTTTAGAAACTAGGAGTCTCTTATTCCGTTTCGAAAATCACACAACCAGAAATTTGTTTAAAAATGGTGCTGCATTACGGAAGCTGGAGAGATTAAAATTTTGCATTAGGAAAAAGTTCGTGTGATTTTGTGCAGAAAACTATTGTTTATTTTTTAGACATACGATAAAAAATGGAGCAATATTGTTACATAAAATGTAAATTTATCATAACGTTCTATTAATGAGGTTGAACGTTTGTATTTGCTGCTCTTTTTATGTAAACAACAGTATTATCATGGTCCGCTCCTGCATTACAACAGAGCATCTGTACCGGTAAGTCTGCATCACTTGAGCTGTACTGTGTACTTATAAACCCACTCCTCCCTATCCAGCAACGTTGCAAAACGTCTAACATTGTAAACTTTAATAATTAATTAGTTAAATATTGCAATTAGAAAAAAATTGTGAGGACATTTTTCTTCCTTTTGGTATGAATAATTATCAGTTAAAATAATGGCACTTATACCCCTTACACCCTGTATACAGGAGCTGTCGTAACGAAACAGCCTCTCTCATAGAGTATTGAGATAAACTTGACGTTAAGTTGATAGCTTTATTCTCAGTTTTGTACAGCACTCGAAACACATTATCACTTTCAATCCACTTAGCGGCTCGGTATGCCAAATGAAAAGCGCTGAAATATGTTAATGATTTTTTCTGACATTAATGAGGTCTATAATATGTGTCAGTTAATTTCTAGATGTAGATTAGAACTACATTAAAAATTCATCCTGAAATACATTTTCCGTGTTATGTACTGTTGTGTTCAAGATTACATCTATTTATTACTGTATTTGTTAAATTTTATTGTACCATGACCGATACATCCATTCAAAATGCAATATGTGCACAATATAATCGCAAATATTACCCATAAATATGCTGAATATTTTATATTTATTATATACATTTACTTTTTATACACCTTAAGAATATGAAGAACACATAAAACAGGTTACAAATTGTTGTAGACCTGTATAAGCATTATCAGCTTTTCTCTGTTCCTGAAAACTCTGTTAACAAGGACATGTTGCTTTTTGAACGCCAGCTCCTCATGTCTTTAATAATAGTTAAGTAAAAATAATTGAATTTAAATGAACACGAAACCTGTTAAGAAGACAATATTAGGATTCAAAATACACTGCATAGCCTATAAATGTTTAAATCTGCAGAAAATCCTGAATAGTATATAATTACTGTATGTATGTGTAGCCTATATATTTTTTTTTATTTTGGTAGATTATTTTAATGTGTGTGTATATACACACACACACACTCACACACACACACACTCACATTAAAATTAACACTCTCTGTTACCGTACCGGAAAAAATATAGACTCGAAAATATATTAATTATGTTTAAATAATCTTTAAATGGAGGATGTTAGCTATTTGAAAAACATTTTGATTTTGATATCTGTCATAAAAGTAGCGGCTGGCATCTCTTATCCTTTCCTTAAACGCTAGTCCATTCGTTGTTTTATTGAAAACCATGGTCTGCCACTTCAAGAGTAGTTGTGATTGTTTTAATTTCAAGCTTGCATACCATCGTCTTATTTCTAGAAGTAATTAAAACTAACTTCATGGCATGACGCCTCCAGAAATCTGCTAGACTGATTCGCTAATTTCAAAAGTTGCGTAGCTGCCTTCGCATAACATTAATTTTATGATGTGGCGCCTCAAGAATTCTGCTACACTGATTCTCTAATTTTAAAACTCGCTCAGATGTAATGCTAGCAGTTTGCTAGAGGAGGGAAATATTGCTACTTTTCGAGCGTTCATGAATCCTGAGTCCAGTTACATATTATAGATTTACTCCAATTTTAACTAAAGAATGAGAATGAGTATTACTGTAATGAACGGTATCTGCACTAAGAAAAGGAATACTCTTCCAGTAAAAGAGTTCTTAGGCTTTTGTTCCTAAAAAGTGTTGGGCCACCAATGTCAGCGTTTAATTTCTTGCCTTACATGCAATAAAATTGTGGCTGTGACCTGAAAGGAGGTCTGCAGAGGAGATTGCTTGACGAAGAAATAACTTTGGAAAAGAAGTGCAGTACGAGTCCATACAGAGCCTAATATAGGCCTAACCAAGGGGATTACAACAGTACCCCCTAAAATTTGTTTCCAACTACAACATTAGGTATATACCAGTAGCCATTAAAGAGTTACTCTTCAGGCATACGTATAGTCTTCACGTGATCAGATGGACTATAAGACAGAAGTACCGTTAGAAGCGCTGCGTGTTCAAGGTCACCTCTGTTCTAAACGCAATATGATCGTTTTCACTTCACTTTTTTGCGGTCATCAGCAGTCAAAACTGACGTTCCATGCTGCCTCTTGTATGACATTAGCAGTCGTAAGGACGTCGTGTGTATTTACATTTCTGCAGTTGACAGTGCCATGGAATTATTTTATATATGTTTATTTACTTGCAAGTGAAATGGAGAATATTTGCATTCGAATTAATACGTTACATACAATAACAATAATAGTAGTAGTAATAATAATAATAATAATAATAATAATAATGATAATAATAACAATAATAATAATATATTTATTTAATATAGCAGAGCAAAGGCCAATAGACCGTGTCCTAGCTCTGAAATATTAGGAGCTATAGGCTTGTGGATATTATGTACAATTACGTTTATGCAGTTGTTACGCTATATACAGTAGAATAAATTTTATATAGACCAACACATAAAATTACACAAGTGAAGTGGAAAAATTACATCGGGAACCATACGTATCCAGATTATGTTGTTATGTTTCTGCAGTTGATTAGAATTTAGACAGTGAATTAGAAGTGAAGTGCACAAAATATTCCGCCTGTATGACATTATCTACAGTGCTAAGTGCGTTATATGCTGTTATGTTTCTCTACTTGTTATCATTATAAAATAATTTTACTTAGGTGGTGTATTATAAGTGAAGTATAAAGTTACTAGCGCTATATAGGCCTAATAATTTTGATTAAAATATAAGTAGTGATTTAGAAGTCAAGTGCACAAAATATCCTGCCTGTATACCGTTACGTTTTTGCAGTTGTTATCGTCATAAAATAATTTCACTTAGATAGTGAATTACAAGTGAAGTGGACAAAATATCCTACTTCTGTAATATTAGCAGTCTTGGAATAATTTTATATAGATAGTGAATTAATTGCAAGTGAAGTGTGAAAAGTATTCTAACTTTGACATTAGCAGAAATGAATTATGGGTTGAAGTTTGCGGTAGTGCAGAATAATTTCTGGATGGAAGGATTCTGGATGACCACAAGGAACTGATACGGGTAAGTGAAGTAACAATTTTATTTAGTCTGCTTATGTTTCATTATTATGAAATTCAGCTGTACGAAGATGAAGATGGTTGAAAACCACAGCGAAATAATTTAATTATTACGAAGATAAAAAATATACTTTTTGGTTTTATGTTTTACCCTTTTTTATTTTATCATTTTGCGAATTATGCTTATTGTTGAGAGTTAATTTTTAACTTTGATTTAAAATAAATAGGCCTACACAGAAAATGAAATCGTTTAGCCTACTGCAGCGATGACCAAAGAGGGTGTCGTAATTACATCGTGTAATCACAGACATTCAAGTGGGTACGAGGAGTTTCCTGTACATTGCTGTGTGTTTTATTCACGTACTGAAGGCAAGCATTGGCGTTATCATGTCGCTCTACAAACTCTGTCTCTACAAGCAGTAAGAGGTGGTTTCGTAAAGGATGAGAAGGAGAACTTTTTTGTTGTTCTGTCGGACAAAATGCAATAGGTTTACTTTGCTGAACGGTTCAATTAAGAGTATATAGGAACATTAATTGCCACGCTGAATAATTTATTATTATTATTATTATTATTATTATTGAAATTATTATTATTATTAGCCACCGGCGTGGCTCAGTCGGTTAAAGAGCTTGCCTACCGGTCTGAAGTTGCGCTCGGGCGCGGGTTCGATCCCCGCTTGGGCTGATTACCTGGTTGGGTTTTTTCCGAAGTTTTCCCTAACCGTAAGGTGAATGCAGGTAATCTATGGCGAATCCTCGGCCTCATCTCGCCAAATACCATCTCGCTATCACCAATCTCATCGAAGCTAAATAACCTCGTAGTTGATAGCGCGTCGTTAAATAACCAACTAAAAAAACGATTATTATTACTGAACACTAAGTGTATGTTTCTATAATTCTTCTGTACGTGCATGAATATTGATATATTTAGATCTTCTCCCTAGAAGGATAAAATTATTAGGTTTTGTCTCAATTTTAATCTACTTAATCTTTATAAGAGGGTAACTATTTATTAGTTCTTCATTTAATAATAATAATAATAATAATAATAATAATAATAATAATAATAATAATAATAATAATAATAATAATAATATTGTAGAAAGACTGATTCAATATTATGTGCAACGAACCGTAAAATGCCAGGATTTGACATATCTTAAATTATAGCCAGGAAGAGAAAGATGACATAAGTTTAAATAAATGTAAGGAAGTCAGCTACCTAATGGGGTTTGAAATATCACGTGCTCTGAAGCCTTTTAATAGAACAGTATTTCTCAAAAGAGTAGGCTCTAATGATTAAAATAGCTTAAATAACTTGTCCATAAGAAATTTTTAATTTTGAAAAACTACGAATTTCTCGACCAAGTATTGAGAGAAGAATTTAGAAAATTCCTGATTATATTGAAGAGGAAGGTTAAAAAAAAGAAGCAAGAAAAATTGTATATTATTCACTGAGTCTTGATGACAGCAGAAACATTAGTGATACAGCAAAGCTTGAGATTTTTATCCGCGGGATTGATCAAGATGTTAGTACAGGAACCACCACTGGTTGTAGTTTTCATGTCAAGTACCTTTCCTCTATCTCCTTACTTCATAGGCTGTCTGTCGCATGTAATCACTGCAGCTCGAGTCTTTGTCATCGGTGGCCTACTGTGTAATCAATGCGAACATACCTTTCCATTTCCAGTGTAGCACAGAAATTTTAAATCCAAAATGATGACACTAGATTCGTAGGTACAATTCCTGTAACTGTATGGAACGCTTAATTGGTTGGTGGGTTTGATGTTTATAAGTATAATGTGTATCAAAAAGTTTATAATAGTAAATATCATTATGCATGCTGCATTATTGTTATTTCATTTTCATCCTTTATTGATAGACAACATTAATATACTAAGAGAAGTGCAGAAAATAGGAAAGATTGGAGAATGCTGACTTTGCAGTGAAAGATCTGCCCTTAGGCTGAAAACTATGAATGAATGAATGAAAAAAATATTTTGTTGTGGGTTGGGTCGGACCGCAGCTGCTAATGAAGAATGTTATGTTGCGGGTTGCATCGGGCCGCTCCTGCAGAGGAGCAAGATACATGTAGAGTAGGCCTATTATACGGTAAAAATGGTAAGGAACATTTTTTCCAAATAGTTAGGGATCTACTCGCGTTAAAAAGTGAAACTGTAAATGATACAGGATAAGTGTGTGGTCGATATAGGAATTGTCTACGGACCGGAAGCTCACGGGTGGTAGTAAGATTTTTCTCGTCAAAACCTTGAGAACGAAGTTCACTCAGCCTGCTACGAAATTGAGGACTGGGTCATTCCCGCGGGTAGTGCCGAGGTCAAGAAAGCACGGAACTCTCCTCCATGCCTCCAAGTGCCTTTGTGGCGTTTAAAGGGAATACTGGTAAATAATAAATGAGAAAAATACAAATTTGAGGCTGCGGTAAATTGAGGAAAACATATAGGCTATTGTAAGTCTATTATTTTTACTGAAAATGCATTATAAAATCACAATGTCGTGTTAAACAACGCGCTCTGCATATTACTCACGTCCTGCATTTTACATTAAATGTTATTTGAAGTCCTCTTCAAAAGTAAAGTAACTATAATAGCGGTAGTTTTCACTTTGTTTTTTTTTATTTAAGATCTATACTTAAGACAAAGTAGGTCTATATGATTATATCTCGTGACCAGAATATTGTACGAAATGCAAATATAAAAATTGGAAATGTATGCTTTGAAGAGGTGGAAAAATTAAAATATCTTGTAGCAACAGTAACAAACATAAAATGATACTCGGGAGGAAATTAAACGCAGAATAAATATGGGAAATGCCTGTTATTATTGGGTTAAAAAACTTTCATCATCCAGTCTGCTCTCAAAAAAGCTAAAAGTTAGAATTTATAAAGCATTATATTGCCGGTTGTTCTGTATAATTGTGAAACTTGGACTCTGACTTTGAGAGAGGAACAGAGGTTAAGGGTGTTTGAGAATAAGGTTCTTAGGAAAATATTTGGTGCTAAGAGGGATGAAGTTACAGGAGAAAGGTGAAAGATAGACTATATAACGCAGAACTGCATGCATATTATTCTTTACCTGACATAATTAGGAACATTAAATACAGACGTTTAAGATGGACAGGGCATGTAGCACGTATGGGTGAATCCAGAAATGCATATAGATGTTAATGGGAAGACCGGAGGGAATAAGACCTTTGGGGAAGCCGAAACGTAGATGGGAGAATAATATTAAAATGGATTTGACCGAGGATAGGGACCGATGGCGGTCTTATGTGAGGGCGGCAATGAACCTCCGGGTTCTCTAAAAGTCATAAGACTGATCAGAAAGAGAAAAAGGAATTAGTTGGGTCACTGGCTGAGAAGAAACTGCCTACTGAAGGATGCACTGGAAGGAATGTTCAACGGGAAGAGAGTTCGGGGCAGAAGAAGATATCAGATGATAGACGACATTAAGATATGTGGATCATATGCGGAGACTAAGAGGAAGACAGAAAATAGAAAAGATTGGAGAAAGCTGGGTTTGCAGTGAAAGACTTGCCCATGGGCAGAACATTTATGTAGGTATGATTTATTATTATTATTATTATTATTATTATTATTATTATTATTATTATTATTATATATCATTTTGTTAACTTTTATATCATTTTGTTATTTATTAATTTACTTGATTCCATCCTTTCATTTTCAAATACAATTACTTTTATCTCATTATGCTATGTAGTTTAGTCACCCATTTTATCCTCTCCATTCATTGTCATTATTGTCGTTGTATTATAATCTTGTGTATCTTCGTAATACTATTTTATATGATTCTATTCTTCATTTATGATTCCATTATTTCATTTGTAATTATCATTTTAATTAATTGCCATTAATTTAATTATTTCTTTGTACTTTTATTGTAAATTATTGCTAATGTCTTTGATATATTGTTTGTGCTGAACTGTAATTGGCCTCTGACTGTTGTACAGCACATTAAATATAAGTAAATAAAATAAAAAAATAAATACTACTATTATTATTATTATTATTATTATTATTATTAGGCCTATTATTATAGGACTACTTAGGCTATTTATAATGCCGCTGCTATTAGGCCTACACATACTAGTTCATAGTGTAGTAAAAGCACAGGGTATTGTAATTGTATGCAGGCTTAAGCGCACAGGTGAAGGCATAAATAAGAGGGTGGGATATTGTAGGTAGACTTAAGTGCGAAAGTAAATGCTGTATTATTATACGATATAAAGTTGAGTAAGACGCAAGTAGCAGCAGCAGCATTTTGCCTGGCAGAGTTAAGGCCATAAGGCCTTCTCTTCCACTCAACTAGGTATCAATAATATACATGAAATACAAAATTATGTGATAGATTACAAAACAACACTAAAGAAGATACCTTAGACATTACATAAAATGTAACTTAGTAGAAAATTACAAATAGTCAAGATCAGGTACATAATATAAGGAGAATATAAAATAAAGTAGAGAATTAGGCCTACATATAGGCCTAATCAAAATCAGTTACATAACATGAGAGATAAACTGCTCGAGATAAATTCGACGATTAATTCACTTGAGATATGACAAGTTTGTTCGTACAGGAAGTTTGTGATGGTTTGAGAACTCTTTGCAAACTGTCCCAACTTCACCAATTTCAAACCATCCGTGATTTGAGCTATACGAACGCATTTCCAAACTGGTTGGAATCACTGCCGTCTAGATACGTATCTGAACTTACGACAACAGAATCAATTAATTGAATTATTGTAAAACTTCATATTGTTGAGACAGATTCTATGCTACATGGCGGGTTACACGGAAATAATAAATTCGCTGTTATTGTACCTAGGGATAATAATATGTTGAAAGTAAGTTTCATTTTAGGGCCCGTTTCTTTTCTCAGATAATTCCACCAAGTCTAAATCCTACCCATTAGATATATATTCCATATCGTTATCACTATAAATGTTTGAATCAGACACCTGAAAGAAAAATTACAGGCCTAAATTAGCCTAACTTCTATTTTAATACACTTCCGGAAGCTAATTTTGTTACAATTAATCTGAAACGACTTCAGAATAATACCGCGTAAGTACATAACCTGTATGTCGTTATTTCATCATTGGTGCAAGATATCTTTTTTATACACTTATTTATTTATCTTCCCTTGTAACTTACAGCTCGACCAAGTTAAGTCTGCGAGCCGAGAGGGGAAGTTGGAGGCAGGTTTGTAGTGAAAGGAGGCGGTAACGAGAGGAGACCCGTACAGTCACATACGACAATAAAGTTTTCCTACTGCGCTTCAGTTCATAGAGCACTCCGAGAACAAGACACTTTGAAATAGACTGTACTTCTACTTCTGCTTGACACACTCTCGACAGTGAGGTTTGGCGTTCCGATTGGCAAGCGTTGGCATAGGAGAGAAAGTTGCATGAGGAGGGGAGGTTAGGAGACAGCATAACGGTTGTCACAGCTTGCCTGTTTCTGAAGACAAGGACAACTGCGTAGTGTATTTCAAACGATGTACACACTTTGAAATCTGAGCCTCAAATGACCTATGTGGCAACTGTGTTTTGCCTCTACATTCCTCTACATTCCTCTACATTCCATCCCGGTATCCCCACTCGCAGACTTGACTTGGGCAAGCTGTACAATCAATTAAAAAAAACACGTTTTTAAATTATTTTCAATTTTCACGGTCTTGCTACATAAGTACTTACGCGATATTCTGAAGTATAGCTTTAGTTTTAATTGACAGTCATTGTACATACATAAGTAGCCTACTTACACGGTATTCTGAAGTATAGCTTTAATCTTTATCAAGAGCATACTCATAATCACAAACTGTGGATTTTGTTTTAAAAGTGAACTAAATTCAAAACATTAACTTCGTCAAAAGGCCTACTATAGGTATATTGGTTTTATAAATTAAAT
Source organism: Periplaneta americana (assembly GCF_040183065.1). Taxonomy (NCBI): domain Eukaryota; kingdom Metazoa; phylum Arthropoda; class Insecta; order Blattodea; family Blattidae; genus Periplaneta; species Periplaneta americana. The sequence continues at coordinate 141,107,181 of NC_091120.1, forward strand.
AAAAATAGCTTGACAAGATGTATCAAGAGAATTAAATGTTACAGCTATTGAATAAAAATAATAGTACGCTTATAACTTATACCGTAAAGCTTTGGAATAGTACGCACGCTTCTGTACAGTATTATCTTCCTGAAAAATGGCAATTACACGAAAATAACAGTACTAAAATACAATTGACTATTTATTTAGGACATATTCGTATAGGTTATGTTATAAATAATGCAGAAAACAATGGCAAAACTATCTTAATGCGCAAGCGTCATCTATGATTAGAGATTCTGACTGTCAGGAATCGATTTGTGACAGTTTGACATGCTGTACGAACGCGTGACTATTAGTCAGAGACAGTATGAGTTTTAAGTTTGCGCTGTGCGAACAGTAAAATCCATGTGCGCATGACCGGAACTGTTCAAACCAGTTTGGAACTGCTGTGCGAACAAACCTATTATACAGTTAATATAATAAAAGGAGAATACAAGTGGGTTATGAGACAAAAAGTTGATCAGCAAAATCGTACTATATAGCATACAGATACAAACGATTAAGTAAAATATCAAGATAATAAAAAAAGAAAAAAAAAGAATAGAGAGGAGAAAAAAAATAACTTGGCCATTATTATTATTATTATTATTATTATTATTATTATTATTGTTGTTGTTGTTGTTATTTTAAAAAGTAAAAATAAAAAATCAGGGTGCTCCCAGGTTGCAGAGAAAGTAGGCCTACTAGGGCGGCGCCCTGACACGACAACACCCCTGCAATCCACGTCAATACCAATATCATGTTGGCAACCCTTACTCCATGAAATTACAATAATAATAATAATAATAATAATAATAATAATAATAATAAATTCTGTTTCCCATAACGCACTTCGAACCTAATATTCCACCATTAAGCTAATCGTTCTGTAATGTCGGCTAGATTTAGGAACGTGCATTACGAAGGCAGTGGTAAAACCCAAACCTTTTTCTAAACTGACGGACACATACTGTACATTTAGCCTCTTGCGTGGTGTAAAGAATCTAACAGTAGTTGCTAGTGCAATGTTACAATGTCGAAAAAAGTCACAAGGGTAGCTCTGGAGGGCCGGGGTTCAAGGCCACCTGCTTCGGCGGAAATAATCTAAATCAGCTAACACTCGTTAAAAAATCTCGCATTATCCATGGAGGTGCTGATTGTTACAGGTAGGCGGAGTGATACGTACCAGACAATTGTGTAGGCCTAGATCTGTTCACAGCATTCCAGCAGCATCACCAAGGTGCTCGGATAAGATTAGCAGCTTACACTGCCGTATGAGGAAAAGCAGGAACGCACGGGGAACAAACTCGCTTCCAGCACTTCACTCGCTTCATTACATCACTCTGTCACTAAACATTGCTAGCTAGCGAGCCTCTTGTGAACCTGAGCAGAACTCTTCTGTTTTCCGCAGAGAACCAGCTGAGAGAAAGGCGGGCTAGACATTGATGCCCAACTCTACCATTGGGCAACGAAGCGTCACGGCTTATATTTGGAGTGTTCCACACGTGACGTTCATGTTCATTTTCGTGGAGTTTAATTTCTCTTTGTATGCATATATGATAACTAGAATTCGATGTTGAGGCACAGTATTTCTTAAGTTGTATGCGCACGGGATAGAACGTGTCTACAAAGAAACCGGCAAGGTAGTCCTTTGCCCTCATACACATACCATGCCTGTCGAATGGAGCAGTTGTAATACGTAATACAGGCCCAGTAAGAGAAAAAAAAAATACACCTTCGTATATATTATTTTGGATAGAATACAATGTACAGTATTATCGTTTCTGAGGTGAAGAAAAATAACGTTTTTCTTTGGTCCATATACAGTTATTTAGAGCAGTCCTACGTACTGATAAAGGTAGATCTACTTTTTAGTAGCCTAGTACTGGCAGTATAGTCCCGACGCTGTTATTTCCGGCGTGACTCCGCCTCTTTGCTTACGTCTTAGAAAATGAAGGCTCTATAAAGTCTAGGTAGGTAGTATCGTTCGCCATTTTTGTTCTTACGTTGCCGAGCTACCATACGAGGAATCTATTTGCCACACCGTTAAACATTATCATGTCGTAACTCCTATGATAATAAATCAAACGCAATGTAATTCAGCAAATAACTGAGCGGCAAATAACGTCTTCGTGTGCTTTCTGCGAACGCCAACGAAAGAGCTAAAATGGCGGGCGATTATATTACGTATTTATCGAGCCTTAAGAAATAAATCAGCGAATCACAAGACGCACACGTTTAAATGTAGCCGACCTGCAACGCGATTGGCTGCCGGAAATTAGAGCGACGGGACTATACTAGGCCTAGTAGTGGTGGTGGTAGCAGTTAGTGTCGTGCAAAGTTCGAACATGAGAGAGGCAACCAAAATGTTACAAAATTCATTTTATTCCTCATACAAAACTAATAGTATGATAGGCATTAAAATACTTAAGGGATTAGGTACAGCTTACAGCAGTAAAATGATTTTAAATATTCAACATTTTTTCCCTCCATTACTGTATCTTGTACAGTAGTGGCAAAAAAAACCGGACCGACCCTTGTATCTGATACAAAAGAATCCTGTGCTGTGTATTGTGTCAAACTGTGGTAATTTCAATATGGATAGTGAAGCCAGAGGTATGTACTGCTATTTAACCCATTAAGACCCACAATAGCATATCATAATTTATTTTGATATTTTATTACTAAACGAACTCAGATACATTGTTTGAGTATGTACAAAGTGGATTTTCGAAAAAAAAAATTGTCTCATTTGAAATGTACAGCGTGTCCTATACATAGGACATTGGGGCTATATGAGAAATCTACTATAGTATATTAATTTACATTACTAAGAAGCATTTTCTTTTACATCTTCATCCAATAATTTTACAATTTGTGATATTTCTCAAAACATTTGACACAAAGCCTCCTTTTAAACTTCACACACTTTGTTGTCGGCTTTCCCTAGGCACATCGAAGTTTTTTTCCTGATCGATTTTTTTATATGAAATGTCCAATGTTGTCGAACGTGACGTACATAAGACATTTTCTTTTCGATGTGGTCCTGGTCTAGGTTTCGGTGTACACTATTCTTCAAGAAAAAATTGCCAGTCTGTAAAATAATAATAATAATAATAATAATAATAAATGCATTGTGTGTCATGTGGTTACTAATATCATAATATTTGTTGAATACTTACTCTCTTCGAAACATAAGCAGGTCATGAGTACCCAGCACAGCAATAGTGTAGAACTTCCAGGATGCTACCACCATGGTGTTCAAGATATTTTATGAATAGAAGGAAGTGCCACTTCTTGCCTCGAATCCGGATTTGGTATACAGCCATCAGGTTATCGAAAGGTCAACTTCATTCCTGTACTTATTGTGGGAACTAATGCAATGCGGCATAGCGATATTAGTTTTTGAGGCTTTTGTCCTTCGTTGCACTTTTCCTTCAGGGTCGAGGGATTCAAAACTGGTGACAACTTTTACAACTTTGCTATCATTCCAGCAAACTATTCCAATATTATTATTTGTATCCAAACATTTGTCGATAGCTCCTCTTTCCTTTTTCTTCATTTCCGAAGGTTGTTTGAGTGGATATTTTTCAATGTGATTTTCCCGAACAGTTCCTGTCACAAAGAAACCTTTTTCCTTCATCATGACAGCAAGTTTGTAGGATGTGAAGAAGTTATCCATATAAATAACAAGCTGTTTAGGGTTTTCAATTATGGATGCAAGTGATTTTGCAATTCTAAATGACAATGGTTCATGATCGTTGTTCTTTTTTCACCGGTATGGCAAAATTTGTAAAGGATAACCATCATAACTACATAGCATCCAGAGCTTGTACCCAAATTTTACTGGTTTTTCCCTCATATACATTTTCAGTGTGTGCCTGCCATAATACTTCACCATCCTTCGTCAATTGATAACTTATCACAAAATAATCCCATATTTCTTCAGAGATTCATTAGCTAAATCACATAGTTGCCTCACTTTGTAATATCTGCCTTCTTTGTCAATGCTGCTGTTGTCATTGAAATGGTTCTTTTTTATGTCTTGGAATCTATTACGTGACATGCAGTTAGCAACAATTTCCACGCTGCAATCTGGAGAACGAGCCCAGTACATGAGGTCCCTTGGTAGTGTGTGGTACCCACGAACTTCATAAGCTCTTCTTTTGCGAGTGAAAATGAATGGTCATTTTTCTGTTGACTGTATACTTGTGTCTGTTCTAATATTTTGTCAAAAATGTTGTTGGATATAGAAATAAATATGTCAGGGACAAATTTCCCTTGCAGACTATTCTTTATGGATTCCTTCATTGAAATAGGAACTTTGTCAGGAGAATCGGAATATTGGGGACACCTTCCATTCAATTTTTTCCATTTTGGAGACTTTAGGGAAGTTGTTTCTTTACTGCTGGGTTGGTTATTTGTCCCAGTTGGTTCTGAGGTGTTGGTGTTAATTGCAAGAGAGATATCTTCCTCCTCCGGAATTGTTAGTTCAACCGTACCTGCAATATCAGATGCCATACCAGTAGTTTTATCAGGAACCACAATGACTTCGTCATCAATATCCTCACAATCGCTAGGGGCATCTGATGGTGGGGGAATTATAGCCACGGAAATTGAGTTGAATTCGTTTTAATCTGTTTCTTTATTTCATATTTGATACAGATATTCTACTGCCTCTTCAGGTGACAGCAAGTTGCATTGACACTTGTCTGAAAAATTCGTAATAGAGAAATAATCCATATTGTCCCAATGTCCTATGGATATGACACTGAATGTAAACGCAATTATCTTGAACACTGATACAAATATCGACATGATTTAATTTATAGAGGGTTATATATGCATTTCCAAACAACAATAACATGATAGAAAATTTTGAATTATGTAACTAACAGAAACTTGGACTTTCACTCTGAGAGAGGAACATAGGTTAAGGGTGTTTGAGAATAAGGTGCTTAGGAAAATATTTGGGGCTAAGAGGGATGAAGTTACAGGAGAGTGGAGAAAGTTACACAAAGCAGAACTGCACGCATTGTAATCTTCACCTGACATAATTAGGAACATTAAATCCAGACGTTTGCGATGGGCAGGGCATGTAGCACGTATGGGCGAATCCAGGAATGCATATAGAGTGTTAGTTGGGAGACCGGAGGCAAAAAGACCTTTGAGACGTAGATGGGAGGATAATATTAAAATGGATTTGAGAGAGGTGGGATATGATGATAGGGACTGGATTAATCTTGCACAGTATAGGGACCGATGGCGGGCTTATGTGAGGGCGGCAATGCACCTTCGGGTTCCTTAAAACCCATTTGTATGTATGTATGTATGTATGTATGCATAACTAACAGAAATAAAAATAAATAAATCTGCATACCTGTAGACATGATGTAACCAGCAAGCAGTTCCTTCAACCACTGGCGATTAGACGGGAATAAACAAAGCGATTGTTGTAAATCTTTGAGATTGCGTTCAGAAAACATTGCTGAGTTATTTGAACTGATAAGTTTTGATTGAGAGCCAACACTCTTCACAAAATTCGGTTATTAACTGGAATTATGTTTCCATCCTATTCATAGGACAAAGGGATTAAATGGGTTTGTAAAAATACGCAGTTATCTTTGCCGAATAGAGGTAGAAATGTAATATTGATGCCAAATGAAAATAAAACTCAAAATTTTTTCGTCTGTAAGTTTGAGGCACTGAAGGAAACGAAAGACGGTAAGAATCGAACAAATGCAATAAATTTCACTGTTACAATTTATTATACAAGATGGATGTGTTTTGTGACTAGCAAAATTTGAATCTGTGACTCTGAAATCAGCTACAAGGGTCGGTCCGGTTTCTTTTGCCACTACTGTACAATAATGAAAATTGGTATTGTTAAAACACTGTCCTTCTGCTATATGAAAAAAATATTTTTACGATTTAGAAAATACTATTTATATATTTTTTTCAAAATTCATAATAGTGGTAGTTCACTGTGCAGTGATGAAGCCTTTCCCTCATAACTCATAAACTTGTTAACTTTCTCGTGTTCTCTCTCCTTTATTTTATTGCTGAAGCTCATGTTTACAGTATCATGATCTTTCAACTAGCCTACGTTCCTTAATAAATTATATATATATATATATTTTTTTTTTTTTTTAATTTGTGTTAGAGGAAAATACAGATATTTGAGCTTTTTAAATGAATTTATTTTTTATCAGACAATCTGTCAAAGGTAGAGAAGTGACCTTGCATCATATTGTAGATATGACATGCGTAAATACACACAAAAAAATTCATCACAGAATGTTGGATAGTTTTTGAGTTATTGGGAAACGTTTCATCATTGCACAGTGAACTACATTTTGAAAAAAAAATAAATAAATAAATAATCTTTTTAAATCGTAAAAATATTTTTTCCATACAGCAGAAGAACAGTGTTTTACACACAATTATAGACAGCGCAAGGATAGATCCGATAGATGGAAAAAGTAAACAAGCCCTAGCCTGTTCCCCCACCTCCACTCAATACTCCTCCATCAGCTAACCTGCATCTCTTCGTCTGCGATCTCAATTTCGAAGTCTAATGATAACTTATAACAACTTTCGGATTCTTAAGATTTAACCTAGGCTATTTGTTCCTTTTCACATGTTTCGAATATTTTAACATAGTTTGTTCGTTTCATACATCCCATATTAATATTAGCCTATATGAATCTTATAAAACCTAAATAAGGCTAAATGACTCATCTAAACCTAACAAAAATTTTGCTAAGTTAAGCGTAAAAACCGGAAAAAGAATAAATAGGACAAAATAAATAAAAAAATTATTTAATCTTAATGCTTTGACAGTTACGTTTGTCTACACCAGCCTTGGCGAAAAGGCCATGGTGCGCCGAGCCACTGTGTAAGCTGCAACGTACATAGCACCTATGCTAGGAGGCGGACAACCGAAGGGGAAGTTAATGTTTAGGACGTGTAACGAAGAAAGAAATGAACAAGAAAACATAGGACACATTATCACAACCTAAAATCAACTGTCTTCAGAATGTCTCTGCGACAAAGTTTCAAAATCAGGAATTATGTCACTTACTGCCAATCGTAGTTGATCACGAAGGTATTTGACTGTCAGTCGTGATCTAAATTTGATTTTTACTATTTTCATTGTTGAAAATAATTTTTCACAAACGTAAGTTACAGCGAACATGGCTTCAACAGAGCAAGCGAAAGAACGAAGCTTCAAATATTTATTTTTTTCCAAAGATTTGAAAAGTTCAATAGGCCTATCTGTCAAGTCCTTACATCTAGCTTTCATTTAACGTCACATTGTAAATCTGTTGAGTTTAAATTCAAAATCTAACCGCATTATTCGTACATCTGCTGTAAAAGAATCGGCGTACAGAGATGATGATGATGATAATAATAATAATAATAATAATAATAATAATAATAATACTTAACCTTTTAATGTTTCATCAGTAACATGTAGTAACTTATAATGCCGTTTTATGCTATAGGGACAACCGTTATCCAAGTAATATTTGTGAACAAATCATACATTTAATATTTTCATCATATTGTAAGCAAAAGAATGCATCCTCCCATCCTACTTGAAACTTTCGTTTTTTATAGAGGTACATGGTTTCGAGAGAGATATTGCGACGATACGCCACTCGCAGGTCCGAGACAAATACAAATAGAACGGAGTTTGACTCCAGTGAGTAAGAGGGTGGGGGTTGTAGGTAGGAAGCGAGAGAAAAGCACTGCGAGCCACAATGTGCTCGTGAGTCGCATTTTCGCCGCGGCTGGTCTACACCATACCTGCACAAACAGCGCTCAAGGAGCGGGAGAGCGGTGTTTACAGCTCGCCGAAACGGAGAGGAAGATACGTCAGAATGACATAGATTTGCTATAGGTAGAGGCGAGGGAAACGACCACTCAGCTATCTACTGGAGTGCAGTGCCTATTCTCAGTAACTGTTTCACGTTGCTTACCTACTGCTACAGTAGGCTACAGTATGGAGGAATCTAAAAGACGGAAAAGTGGTGATCAGGCAAATTCTTTCAGTGTTGCATGGGAAAATGCTTATTTTTTCATAGCTTCTGGAGTAAATACTCAGTGCTTATCTGCCACAACATTTTGAAAGGTAGAAAGAAACATAACATAATGCGTCATTACGAGTCCAGACATAAAGATACTAAGGATATTAATCTTCAACAATTTAAATATCTCTCTTCAGGAAAAAGGCAAGCTCAGTGTTGATATGTTGAATAAATTACGGGATTTCAGTCGTAAACTTACACTTTTCGTAAGTCAGTTTCGGGAAGGTAATATGGCTTACTTTCGAACGATAGAAACTGCTCGTGATGAAGCCGTGTTAAATGATTATGTGCAAATATTAATTGAAATTCAAAATGAATTTAATTCTAGGTTCCAAGATCTTGTCTTAAGGTGAAGTAACGGTTAGCTCGTCTAGCCGCGAAACCAGGTGGCCCGTGTTCGATTCCCGGTAGGGGCAAGTTACCCGGTTGAGGTTTTTCCGAGGTTTCCCTGAACTCAGTATGAGCAAACACTGAGTAATTTTCGGTGTTGGACTCCGAACTTATTTCATCGGTATTATCACCTTCTTCTCATTCAGACGCTAATTACATAAGCTGTCGATAAAGCTTCGTTAAATAACCTACTAAAATCTTGTCTTAATTGGAAATAAGTTTAAAGTTATCATAATAAATTCCTTCAACACCAGTTTAAACAATGTCGTAAGTTACAGGTGGGCCTGGTTGGCACAGTTGGTGGCCTTCTATGCCCGAGGTTGCGGGTTCGATTCCGGGCTAGATCGAATGCATTTAATTGTGCTCATATAACCTCGGCAGTTGCGAGCGTCGTTAAATAAAACATAACATTTAACGATTTACAGTTCGGACTTATTGATCTTCAATGTGACCTAAGGGCTAAAGATCGTTTGAATAATATTACTAGCCTGGTTGAGTTTTACAAGACTAAACATTAGCAATAATATCCACGACTACACAGGCTGGCTGTGAAAATGATTGCTATGTTTGGCTCAACATTTATATTTGTTTTCTATAATCAACATTAATAAAGGCAGGCATCGAACATCTGTAACTGATGTTTCATTACGATCAGTAGGTTACTGTTCCTTTCAGCTGCCAACAGCATAAAATCTCGTTTTCATGTATTGATAAATAAAAATATAACAAAATGATTTATTTATTTTATTGGGTTACTTTACGACGCTGTATCAACATCTAGGTTATTTAGCGTCTGAATGATATGGAGGTGATAATTCCGGTGAAATGAGTCAATGAGTCTGGGGTCCAGCACCGAAAGTTACCCAGCATTTGCTCTTATTGGGTTGAGGGGAAAACCCCGGAAAAAACCTCAACCAGGTAACTTGCCCCGACCGGGATTCGAACCCGGGCCATCTGGTTTCGCGGCCAAACGCGCTGACCGTTACTCCACAGGTGTGGACTAAAAAAATGAAATTGTAGGCCTACATTTAAGTAGGTATAAAATTTCTATTATTTCTGTAAAACAAATATTTCTTTATTCATTAACAAGTCCAAGATAGTTTTGTAAACACTGAACGGGAATTCGTTTCATGAACACTCTTACTAGTACTTCCTTTTGTGTATATTTTGTACGAGATCACCCCTTCTTCCAGTCAACCCTTTACAGAGAGCACCTAATATCTGCATTCCCCTCATGATTTGTGAGCCGGCTCGGAGAGCGCAATCCTTGTGCAGGCCTGGTCTACACCAACAGTACATTTTAATTACAGTGTCATTAAGGTAGTTTCAACTTTTTTCAGAGCAGATGGGATGACAAAAGCTTCTCAACCGAATAATAACTGGCATTTCCCATATTTATTTTGCGTTTAATTTCCTCCGAAGTGTCATTCATATTTGTTACTGTTGCTCCAAAATATATGAATTTTTCCACCTCTTCAATAATAAATTTCTAATTTTTATATTTCCATTTCGTACAATATTCTGGTTACGAGACAAAATAATATACTTTGTCTTCTCGGGATTTTACTTCCAAATCTATCTCTTTACTTGCTTCAAGTAAAATTCCCGTGTTTTTCCTAATAGTTTGTGGAATTTCTCCTGACACATTCACGTCATCCGCATAGACAAGCAGTTGATGTACGCCGTTTAATTTCAAACCCTCTCTGTTATCCTGGACTTTCCGAATGGCATACTCTAGAGCAGGAGTCGTGATCTCAGTGCACTATGGTGCAGGGACAGTTTGCTCGCTGCTCAGTTCTATCCCTTACACATCAACTGTGCAGCAGGAGGTGGGGGGGAAGGAATCGGGTGATGGCAGTGGCATCCGTTCTCTTGTTCAACCCTTTTAATCAGTCTTTAATAATTATAATAAACACGGAAGAAGCATGTACTTAATTTATTTTAAGAGGAACTGTGTAATAAGTAAACCACTTTACAGTTTAAGACAAGAAACTATATGTATTTTGCCGTTATGTATTGTCTCGGTTTTGAAAGTAAATAGTTTTTTTTTATATATTAAAGTAATTGAGAACTTACAGACCTATAGGTCTAATGCATGTTCACTGTTACGAAATATTAAACAAATCGAATCCATTAGTAATATTTAAATCATGTCATCCTATTCCTTTGTTCAAGTGTCGTCAATAAAATAAAATTAATTATCCTTTTTTTATCTGACACTATATATCACAAAACCAATTATTTGTTATTATATATAACATATGAAACATATTGTCGTTTCTGTTACAAGACTGAAGTAGGCCTAAATTATTTTATTACAATGTAAATAACAAATTATAAAATTTATTTTCGCTATTCGTTAGCATTGATTTTCCTGGATTTTTAAATCACTTTTTAGTTTAAGACAACAAGCATGTTGTACTTTTTCGTTATGTATTGCAGCGGTTTTGAAAACAAAGAGTTTTTTTTCATATCAAAGTAATTGACAACTTACAGATCTATAATGCATTTCCACTGTTAAAAAATATTAAACAAATCGAACCCATTACTAATATTTAAATCCTGTAATCCTATTCCTTTGTTTAAGTATCGTCAATAAAATAAAATTAATTATCCATTCTTTATTTGACACTCTATATACTATCACAAAACCAATTATTTGTTATTTTGTATAACATATGAAACATATGAAAAGGGCCTAAATTATTTTATTACAATGTAAATAACAAATGATAAAAATTATTTTCGGCGATCATTAGCATTGGTTTTCCTGGATTTTTTAATTCGTTTTTCCCTCACTAACTGGTTTGTGTCAGGTGTCAATGCTCGTGTAGAACACAATCGAAGAAGGCATTGTAAATTATGGTCAGAAAGTTGGCTTCTGGGATGGGATGCGTTGGCTTGGTCGACATACTGCACACTGCACAGTACTACCTCCTCAGCCAGCGTCTCGGCGCTCCGAACTAGTATGCAAGTCAGTTGACGATGGCTGCTCTAGAGCAAAGTTAAAAAGTAAAGGTGATAGTGCACTCCTTTCTTTAGCCAGCAGTGAATTGGAAAAGCGTCAGGTGGAAACTGGCTTATACGGACTCTACTGTACGTTTCACTGAGGCACATTTTAATTAATCGAACTGATTTCTTGAGAATATGAAATTGAACAAGAATATCATATAAAACTTCTCTCTTAACCCAGTCGTGTGCCTTTTTTAAATCTATGAATAACTGACGTACTGCACCCTTATACTCCCATTTGTGATTGCTCTTAAAAATTTCATTTCATTTGCTTGGAGTATTTGTGTATCTCTTTCTGTCATTATCCATGCCACTTCTGAGTTTCAATTTTTAAATTTCTTCTTAATGCACCATTTAAGTAACTTAATACGTATTGTAGTTTTCTCTATTAAACCTAGATTTGTGTCAAGTAACATGGTACCTCCTAAATATTTTGATCTGTTTACATATTGTATGTAGTAGTAGGTAGTAGTAGTAGTAGTAATAATAATAGTAATAATAATAATAAATGAATTATTATTATTACTATTATTATTATTATTATTATTATTATTATCATTATTTTATATTTTATATACAGTAGAAAGCCATAACTTTTCTTTTGTTAACTTATATCATTCTGCTAGGGATCTTATAAAAATTGTAGAATAAGCAACCATTTTCAGTTGATTGTGCGGGAAACAAATTACGATCGCAAAGCATGTCTTATAGTAGGCCTACGGTAAAGAATTTGCATTTTGAAATGTTGGCAAAAAAATAAACAAATGCTAAGGAAGTGATAAAAACAAAAATGCTAGGGAAGTGATAAAATTGTAACGAAAAACAGCCATGATTGGTTGAAACACTTCCTTTTGTACTGTTTTATTGTTCAAAAGTGGTGTGAGGTGGGAAAAGTGTATTATGAACATGAAATATTAGAATATTTACTAAAAAGTAATCATTTTGTGCAATTTTCCTTATTTCTGAGATTTCAAAAGTGTGTTTAGTAATAGTTTCATTGCAATTCTACATTATTACGAAAATATTTGTAACATGTCACAGAATTGCAAATCATACTTGTCAAACGTCCTTATTTGAAATATAGAGATTATTCTCACATGAAGAAATGACACATCGATAAGGAAAATAAATGTGAAACAAGAATGTCACAGGAACCTGAATTACTGAGTGGAAGTAGCTGCCAAGCTGTTCTCTTCGTTACAAATCACAAAATCTCTCCAGAATCGAACCCTAGACCCTTTTCGTTAGGAACCTTAAGCTGTAAGGTATGGTTAAACGATACTGCAGCTTTATACGTTATATGAGTTTCTTTTCGTATATATGGAGCCAGGGATGTACGCAAGTGTGGTTTACTGAGTTTAACTAAAAAAAAATGACATATATTTCATGTTTCCATGAATTTCCCTGTTATGTAAAGTGTCTTACCTATTATCTATACTAATAATAAATCTGTAGCCGAAATTTTTCTGGTAATTTTCGATTTTCTAAAAATAATTGGTGTTAACATGTATAATGAACCATCCTGAAACCGAAAATCGCTTTTTTGACATTTTTGTTTGTATGTCTGTCTGTCTATCTGGATGTTTGTTACCTTTTCACGCTATAATGGCTGAACGGAATTCGATGAAAATTGAAATATAAATTAAGTCCGTTGTAACTTAGATTTTAGGCTATATAGCATTCAAAATACATTATTTAAATGGGGGGTTATAAGGGGGCCTGAATTAAATAAATCGAAATATCTCGCTTATTATTGACTTTTGTGAAAAATATTACATAACAAACGTTTCTTTAACAATGATTTCTGATAAGTTTGGTTCTTTGAAAAATTTTGATAGGACTGATAATTAAAGAGATAAATGAGTTTTAAAATTAAAATAACTGCCATCTAAGGCGGTGTATTGAAATAAAAAACAAATGACTTCGTCTATAAGGGGCCTTGGACACAACAATCGAAAGCTACGAAACATAGCCTACAGACAATGTTTCTGTGTTTGTATGAAGTAATATCGGAAGCTAAATTAACCGATTTGTATAATTAATTATTATTTCATCATTGGAAAGTGTAGTTTCTCTGGATGAACATAATGCTATAATGTTATTACAGTAACTTGTGAGTGAATTGAGAATAGGTAAGATTAAAATAGCTTCTTATGCACAGAACACTTGATAGGTTATTCTGTATATTCATTTCCTGTATTTCTTAAAATAATGTTTTGAACATATTCATTTTTGTCTCAGAGAATTAACGAACAACGAGAGTGTATTGGTTTAGTATGCAGTAATAGTACGTTAGCTTAGCAATCCATTCTTTTATAATTCAAATTTTAACTAGGCCTATGCTCAATTGAATCATGTTAAAATACATAAAATATATATGCAATAAATGCTATGCAAAAAAATTGGATAATGAGCCAAGCAGATTATGTTGCGTTGTTGTAAAAGCTGTTCCTCCAGAGAATCAAGTGCTCCCACAACAAATTAAAAACTTTCTAATTCGAGTACATCCGTTATCAACACACTTTTTACATAATATAATATAATATAATATAATATAATATAATATAATATAATATAATATAATATAATATAATATAATATAAACATAATAATATATCTGTAGCCAAAATTTTTCTGTTAATTTTCGCTTTTCCAAAAATAATTGGTAATAACAATTAAGAAACATGTTAAAGGAATTGTCATTGCACCAAATGAGTGGTCTCTGGATCAAAATGATCGCATTTTAATATTTTAAATACAAATTAAATTAAGTAACATATCAAACGATTTATCCTTCTATTAAACACGAATGTACCCTGGATCAAATGTCCTATTTTAATTATGTAATTACTTTATATTTATTTCTAACGGGTGCAGCGGAGCGCACGGGTACGGCTAGTATACGAATAATTATTGTTGATAATTATACAGTATATATATATATATATATATATATATATATATATATATATATATATAAATATATAACTTATGTAACTTTTATATACGGTATACATACACACACAGGTTGAAATGTAAGTAATGTCATAAATTTCAGGGGGTTATTCTTTGAGGTATTTCAAACAAAAAGTTTAATACAATTATGTTGCTTGTTCGTTTGCTTCTTTTCAAGAGAAAAATTGTTTTAGCCTATATGAAATATTTCCTACCGTGTTTTGGGAAAGCCATTGCTTTAATTTCCAACATGCTTAGTCAGTTTAAGAGAGCGGTGCATTGTGATAATAAATGATTGAAATAATTTTAGTTTTGTCCTTCAACCTTTCAGTATTCGCTTGGGGGACACCTGTCAACGAGTTGCTTCTATTCATAGTTGTATTTTCTAGAAAGGGTTTATAACCGTGAGCCTTTAGCTACCTTCAAAACAGGCTCACATAATAACATTCTATAGTTTGAGTCCTGAATTGTTCGTATAACTTGGGTAACTTTTCACGTTACGGTTCCTACAATTTTCGGTAAGTATTCATTATCACTTTTGTAATTTATGTAGTATATCTTTAGGGATAATTTGTTCTATTGAATTTCGAATCGACTTCTCCACAATTACACAATTTTTTCTATGCGATTTCTGAATGTGATAATCTTCCTTGGACACATTCTTTGTTTAAGTGTACGGCAACCAACATTTATTTAGTTGTTAAGTCATTGGCATTATTGATAACAGTGCTAGAAGCGGTTGCTGGGTAACACTTCTTTGTACGTGTCATAGGAATTGACAGCAGCAAATAGGCGAATAGAGACGATAAAAAATATTGATTTTTCTTAACGTAACGTAAGTAAATGACTGAAAGACTGACGTGAAATTGTTTTACAGACAGTTTAATGTCCGCGGAATATTGTACAGTTACCAAACCATTATTATTATTGTTAATGTTCTGTAGTGATATTGGTCATGTTGTGATTTGATTATGTCTACATCATTTGAGAAATCATAGCTTATTTTTCTTTTCCGAAACCGATAATACTTATTTCTTCTCGGAGAGAAAATTATGCAATGATCTCTTTTGTGAACTTTGGAAACTCAGATATCTTTACTTTTTATTTTCATTTCATTTATAGTAGGCCTATTTCATGGATTTTATACCGGTATTGTAGCTCTAAGTCTAAAGTAGTACAAGTATTATACGATAAATATTAAGTACTTTCAATTTACAAGCATCAACAATTTATTATTTGAGCAGTAGGTATGGGTGTGAGAAAAATTAGTTAATTCTATCCTGAACCTCTTCTGTTGGTATTCAAAGATTTAATTGGACATTGCATTAAAGAAGAGACAGCAGAGAATGGATTGCTGCTCGTGATTTAATCACGTACAACGACTATAACGACACACTTCTCATTCTTTTACTGTAGACGAAGCTAAGTAATATTAGAAAAAAACTGTGTGCTGTATATCTTGGTTTGTGTCTCATTTCTTACATTCCTTTTCCACACAGATGTTATCCCACATTGTAAAACAACTTGACATAAATACCTTGGTAAAAACTGTGGCCCTTGGAGCCTACTTTAATTCAAAGAAGGAAAGAATTTTGGGCTCTGGGAGCATAGTTGTAAGTATATCGATATCCATAAAGTAAGTACGTATGTTTCTTTTTTGGGTGTAATTATTATTTACACATTAAGGGGACACTTATGTGAGTTTTAAATCTTTTACAATTTTCGTCCAAAAATGTATTAATTTTAAACTACATAAACATGCCTACAATACTATCCTCTGTACAAAATTTGGTGCCATTAGGGCTAATGATTTTGAAATGATAGTTTTGAAATTTATTTTACATAGACGTCACTAAAAGGCTCTTTGCGTCACAATTTTTAGTTTATATTAACTTAAAAGCTTGAAAATAGTCATGGGAACAGAAATTAATTAGCTTTTTGAGCTCAGTCTAAATAGAGTCACAATAAATTTTTAAGTGGATTTTCTTAATTTTTCACCATTATTTCACCATAGTGTCCCCTTCTTGTACAATTTTTGAATTTGAAAGTTAACGTCGGCAAAGAAATTACAAGTAGTACTTCATTTAAACAATTATTGCTTTCAATTTATAGTTAACTGTACGAGAACTGAAATTCAGGTAAACTGCACGAAAAGAAGTCAGCAAGGAGGCAAGTCTTGCTGAACCATGAAATTTTCTCAATCTAAAAGTTTTTACATTTTTTAAGAATATTTAGATCTTTTAACATATCATAGCGTTGTAATCCATTGCCAGTATAAAGCACTACCTGACACAACAGATGAGTGCACAAGAATGCGAAGTTTGGGAGGTTAAACCGCCGCGTCGACCAAAATTTGGGAAGAAATCAGCGAGTTAGAAAGTGAAATAGTGAAGTATTATACAATATCAGGGAGGGTGTGTGAGTGTATCTACTGGGTGTTCCTTTCAAAGTGTGACATGACGTCACTGTTGTGAGTCAGCGATTTGAAGCGAGTTTCGGCTTTTATGTCAGAGAAGTTCCCTATTATTCAAGGCGTTCAATCTGAAGTTGAGAACGTGTACGGTATAACTAGAACGTCGCGTCATAGCAACAGATGGCGGTCTGTGTGCTCCCATAACCTTTTTCGAACTGTAATTTGCGGGGGCAAACCGTATGCACGGTATTTGTTATCACAGGTAACGGCAACATTCCACAACACAAATCAAATGCTCCGTGTCCATGTTGACAATCGAAGTTAATATCAACAAATACGTAAGTAATCGTCTTAACCCTCTCCCCATAAAGAAAAAAACACTCCTTAGTACGTGTTTCCAGACAGTTCACATTCCTGCCACTACCGGCGTTACCGTACGTATCGGTAAGTACTCTTCAGAATAAAGCCGTATTTGCCAAGAAACGTCTCTGGCACAAAGGTAATACGCCTCTGCGGAAGTGTAGGAAGATTGAATTCTCTAGGCTCATCGGGTAGCCACATGACGTCATACAGCGATCCATGACACACTTTGAACTCAACACGCAGTAGTGCCTACCCACTTCACTTGCGTGATTCGAATTCTGCATATTGCGGATACATGGCAGGACTGTGACCCATTTTCAATTTGTACACCACTTCGGAGGGGCACGCTGTACATGATGCATATCTGTGAAGAATTATGTCGTGTACTAGGGTGAGTGTATGTGTAGGTATTCGTGTAAGTATGGTACAGGAAATGGGTGGGGATGATGAAAATTACATTATGGTTTATTTAACGACACTCGCAACTGCAGAGGTTATATCACCGTCGCCGGTGTGCCGGAATTTTGTCCCGCAGGAGTTGTTTTACATGCCAGTAAATCTACTGACATGAGCCTATCAGCCACCAGCGTGGCTCAGTCGGTTAAGGCGCTTGCCTGCTGCTCTGAAGTTGCGCTCGGGCGAGGGTTCGATTCCCGCTTGGGCTGATTACCTAGTAGAGTTTTTTCAGACATTTTCCCCAACCGTAAGGTGAATGCTAGGTAATATATGGCGAATCCTCGACCTCATCTCTCCCAATACCATCTCGCTATCACGAATCTCATCGACGCTAAATAACAGTAGTTGATATAGCGTCGTTAAATAACCAACTAAAAAACCGTGAGTTTGTCGCAATTAAGCACACTTAAATCCCATCGAGTTGGGCCGGGATCGAACCCACAACCCCGAGTACAGAAGGCCAGCTCTATACCGACTGCGCTACCGAGGCCGACGAGGATGATGATGGTGAGGAAGGGAGAAGGGGAAACCCGTTGCCAGCACGTAGCCCACTTCTGTCGAATAGCACCAAGGGGCCACCAGGCTTAACGTCCCCATCCGACGGACGAATCACTATCAACAGTGATATATCCTATCTCTTCATATGCAATGCGAAGAGATTTGGGATTTAGCCCAGGCATATTGATGCACAATTTAGTGATTAGAAGTTGTGCACCGCCATTTCTCCAAGTCTCGAAAATGTCTGACCACGCCGTGAGTCGAACCCCGGCCGGGTAGTCTGGAGGCGGACTCGCTGTCACAGAGCTAACTCGGCGGACCTACAATACCAGGGATATACGGACCATTTTGTCATGCTGTCGTCAGAGTTATGGTAGGCCTACGTCATTCTCACAGATTTAAAAAAATAAATGTTTTTCTCAGCTCCAAGCCCTCTTCCCCATTTTAAAAGTTCTGCTCACGGCCATGGATGAGTGGGAAATGTCTCGTCTTAATAAGAGAAACTGCATTCACATAATATTTATAGCGCACTGTAGAGGCGTTATGTAGGAAACAAAATTGACAAAGTCTGTGCAGTTTGGAACCTGATGTCGCTAAGTATAACTTGCTCACAAGAGGAGGCTCAAATCTGAAATCATTTAATACAATAATAGTAAATGTTTGTTGTGAGAACAATAATCACGTATGCCAGACCAATGAAATAGTTTGCAGTCACTCAGAATCCAAGCCGTTTTAATAGCCATTTTTTGCATCTTGCTGTAGTAATGACTAATAGCAAACTGTAACGTTAGCTGTTGAAGGAACTACATTTTTGTTGAATAATTTCGAGGGAAAAATTGTTCCGGGGCCGGGTATCGAACCCGGGATCATTGGTTAAACGTACCAACGCTCTCAAGGTCCCGGGTTCCATACCCGTCCCCGGAACAATTTTTCCCTCGAAATTATTCAAATTAACTTTACAGGGAGTTATTCCTGAAAGCTTAATTTGTACATTTTAGTTGTATGTAGCCTAACAGTGAGCACTTCTATTTCGCAGGGTAGGATCCCCAACACAAACTATTATGTGTACCTATTAAACAGAGGACAAACTCCAGTGGCCAAAAAGGTAGGTGGGACTTATGTCGATATTATTTATATTTATTATTATTATTATTATTATTATTATTATTATTATTAATATTAGAATTATTATTATTATTTTTTTTGTAGCTGCTCTACTATACAGGGTGATTCACGAAGAAATTACTGTATTTACGGAGCTTATTTTCGTAGACATTCTGAGCAAAAATGTCATATAAACTTTGCCCTAATCTCAATATTTTCAGAATTACACTAATGTAAGTGTTATTTGTAAAATACCATTATTCTTGAGTTTTAAGGGTAAAAGAATATTACAGATAAAGAATGAACTATTCAGCAGTATCCTTTCTTTAATTAGCTAGTGTTCTGAAGCTAAAACTGTGTTGTGAATTCCATAGTTTCTTCGTACAGATTTCTTTTTCGATTTTTAATTGCAAAATTACATTTTCTTACGCATTTATAACAACGATTGCTGCAAATCACGCCGCCCTTGTAAATTTTTCAAGTCTGTGCATTGGGATGCATAATTTAATGTAAATAATCGAGTTCCTAAAGTCGTATGATTTATAACAATTTTTGTGATAATTTCGTAAGAATGATGTCATTTTTAGTTCAAAATTGAAAAAAAAAAATCTGTACAAAACAACTGACAACACATGTTTATCTTCAGAACACTAGCTAATTAAAGAAATGATACTTCTGAGTAGTTCATTCTCTGTCCGTAATATTCTTTTACTCTTAAAACTGAAGGAAAAAGGTAGTTTACAAACAAATTCAAATTTGTATAACTTTTAAAATATTGAGATTAGGACAAAAGTTTATATGACATTTTTTGCTTAGAAAGTCTTCGGAAATAAGTTCCTATGGGCCCTATTCATAGACATCGCGCTAGCCCATGCTACGAGCGTTCTAAACTAGCCCCGGTTATAGCCAGGTTACTTATACAGGATTCAGAGACGCCGATTAATCAGTGGCTACATTAGTCGGCGTATTAGCTTTGGAAACTGTTACACGATGCTGAAAATGCTACTGCGCATGTGCAGACTGGCAATTGTCATGCTCAGACGCAAGCGATTCCGAATCGTTTCTGTTTATTTGTGAGGTTATTGGCGATATTAAACTACAATAAACTATTTGTTTTTTTCTTCTGTGGTAAAAAAAAGCATGAAATATACATGGCAGCGTGCGGGAATTCGACTACACAAGAAGAAATGTCGAAAATGTAAGTAGAAATGTTATAATATTATACGTAATATTTTTAGGTTAGGCCTTGACGTAACTATTATGAAATATTGGACTTCAAAGAGTGAATTATTCTAATTCAGTATATATTTATTTACTTTTAGTTGAAGAAATAACTAAAAACAACTGGTGGAGGATGTCCTGCTCCCGAAATTGATGACGTAGGCCTACTAAACGATATGGAATGTTAACATATGAGGTATGTGTTTTTGGTTCTTAGGACATGTTTTTGTAAGTAAGATAGGCCTATTACTTCATGGTAAATGTTTAATGTGGCTCTGGTATGATTATGTCACCTAAGGCTACTCTGAATAGGTACTTGGTAGCCTAATTAATATAACGTAAATAATATATCTTGTAGGAATATAGCTGATAATGCTAGTAAAATGTAATTCACAACAATCGTGAAAATGCAAGCTACGCCTATACTCAACTACCATAAATGCAGTTTGGATAATATGGCTTTGTAAATACCTATAGGGGATTGGGCCACAAACATCTGATGTCAACCCACACAATTATCGGCTTCCCCAATTATCAATCATACCTTAACGTAGGCCTAATATCTTGTGTACAAGAATTATCAAAACTGAGACCTTATTTTAAAGGGCAGTAGGAACGCCTAGAGATTTCTGAGATATCCTTTTCTCTACTTTGTCAAAAGAAATAGCATTATTTGAGGTTAGAATTACCTACATAAGCATAAGAAATTTGTAGAATCCATATTGATGGTCAGCTATAAAATTTCATTATCTTGTGTGTTTATAGAACGCTAGTAAGTGATTTATAAAATATATATCAAACTCATATTTATTACAGCACTGAAAAGACAAAACCTCATACGCCTATGTAATCTGTAGTTGTGGTGATGTAAACATAGATTAGGCCTACCTCTTATTGTGTTACAATAGAAAGCCCTAAGAATAATGACAGGAGTGCAAGAAATATTTTCCACCTTAGGCTTTCTTTGAGTAGCCTACATGATGTTTCATGTCAGAAATCAAAACATCCATAATATAATATTATGATTTATTAAACACACTGTGTATATAATACAAGACAAATTAGATTTCCATTTAACCTCTATTATTCTCAGCTGTTGTAAAACGTTCACTGTTTATGTATTATCTTAAAGCTTTGATGGGTCAAGAGGAAAAATTTAGAAAAGAATTAACAAAATTGCTTTATATTCATTTTTGCAAAATGATGCATAGTTTAATTATGTTTTAAATACTTACTATATATTAATGAACATATTTTGGCTATTTGCTTAATTTACTTGTTCCACATCTCATAGCTGTAATGCTGATGTAAGATCTATATAATACAATAAGTATTATGTTTACGTTTTCATTTAATATTAATAACTTACATGCTTATTTCAGGATGTCATTATTGCACCATCATCATCATCAATCCCACGTATGTCTGCAATAAATCCTGTCTCCACAATCCCAGGTGAATGGGCGTTAACAGTCTCTACAGTAATCAACAACAGGTAAGTTTAAGATCTCATTCATACCTAAGAATATTGCTAGGCCTATTTATGATTACAATATTATCAATCAATCAATCTTCTTAATGTATCCAGCAGAGCTGTGTCTTCTGCAACTGGTACTGATGATTTTAATTTACTTTTTTTGTGGTTTATAATAATCATACAGTGTACTGTATATTATTTCAAGGCAGTCCATTGGGTCAGAATGGGACTTTACAACTGTGTACATGATGAAAAATTATGGCTATTTTTCTTTAATGAAGGACAGTTTAGTTAGTATTAAGACATAAATATTAAATGCAACAATAATATTACAATGTATCACTAATATGAAACGGTTAAACAAGGGAACATTAATTTGAATACTAGAAATTGAGTGATACATTGTATGACAGTTATTCCAACCCAACCAACAAATTAATGTATAAGTGCTTCATAACAATTAAAATTTATGATCTGCAATATGAAGTGGGATGCATTTGAATCATAGTACATTTTGCAGAAAATTAAATTTTCTTGCATGTTTGGATCAAATGGATAATTTCAAACAATTGATAAATTTTCAAACTTAGACAATTAAAAAAATTCACAGTTTTGATAAGAAGTAGTGTCTTTTGTGTACAGTAGTATGCAAATGATTAACATTTTTTTCGTCTTTCCATAGGACTCTGCTGCAAGATCATCGAGAATGACAGAGTATGAAGAAGTGTTCCTCCTAAGCATGAAGCCCAAAAATTAAACGTGATGAGAAGTTCTATGAATTGCAGAAAACAAAATTGTTATTAGAAATAAAATATTATTAAAGGCAAAGTTAAAAATTATCTGGGACAAATCAAAGAACTAGAGATGTAACTTAGTAGTAGTGGTAATGGTGGTGGTGATGGTAATAGTAGCACTAGTAGTGAAATTTTCTTGAGTTCTTGTCTACTTCATTTCCTTGCAAGCTTCCCAGCAGTTTATAGGAACTTGAAATTCTTCTGTCCCAATCATTTTCTGGAGTTTGGTGTAGAGTAGTAAGTATTCCTTGTTCATTATTATATTTGTGTTGTTGCATGCTACACAGTGTTATGAGTGTAACAAGTTTATTTGATGGAGATATGCTGCTGGACAGTTGTGGCCAGTTTCTAAGCTGAATGGGGCAACTGCATCAGATTGAGGACTATTAGTATTACTGTATATTGGGCTCTAGTAGTGTTTTCAACTTTTTATTTTCACATTGTTGTTTAGTGAATTCTGTACATATGTATGTGTTCCTTTTTCTTATTTTAATGTCGGTTAAAAGTTTTGCTGATTTATAAGACTGATTACCGGTACTTATTTATTTTTTTGTTTTTGCTGGATTCATCATTCATCGAACCTGTAGTTCCTGAGTTAGAACATATTCCCTGATGGAGGTTTAAGTACCTACCTAAAGCAATTTAGTTACACTTATGTCTATAACTATGCAATTAAGGTGTTATTAGTAGAGAAATTTAATTCAGAGTCTTTAATTTAGGCTTGGAAGTCTCTAATGAATTGATCCATGAATTGAAAAAAGCAAAATTATTATTAGAAATGGAAATGTTAAGAAAACACAATTAGAAAGAAAAGAATAGGGGGAGGGCCTAATGAAAAGCTGGAAATGTTGTTTTCTAATGCCAGGCATTTGACAATAAAGTCATTTGACCTCTTGCACTCCAATATTTTTCAAAGTTATTGTCATGGTCAGCTACTGAGGCACAGATTTGAGGTGTTCCGAATCCATTTCTTGGTTTGAGTTGCACAATGGACAAAAACTGGAAATGTAGTACTTTAGTGTAATGTTCTCTCTTTTATTACATTGCTGAAACTCATGTTTACAATATCATGCTCTTTCAACTACATTCCTTAATAAATAATATTTTATTTTGTGTTAGAAAAAAATACTTATATTCACCACTTCTTTAAATGAATTTATTTTTTATCAGACAGTCTATCAAAGGTAGAGATGTGATTTTGCATCATATTGTAGGTATGACATGCATACATACACAACAAATTTCATCACAAAATGTTGGATAGTTTTTTAGTTATGAGAGAAATGCTTCATCACTGCACAGTGAACTGTCAACATTTTGAATTTAGAAAAAAATATATATACATAAATATTTTTTTCATATAGTAGAAGGACAGTGTTTTACACGTACTAATTTTCATAACTGTACAAGATACAGTAATGGTGGAAAAAATGTTGAATATTTGCAAAATTTTACTGCTGTAAGCTGTACCTAACCCCTTCAGGTAAATTGAATAAATGTAGCCTGTATGTTAGAGTAAATATCTGGTCGCGGGATTCTTTCCAATGCAGGGCTAAATCTGCAATGCTTCACTCATTTCTTGTAATCATTTTACTGGTGACTTGTCTGTATTTTTGCATGAAACTCATTCAGAAGTTACTAATTTGCATCACTTACAACCTGAAATGAATATGGAACTTAGGAATGAGGAGAAAAATTAAGGTCTATATTTATTTTCTTAATACTCTCACTCTATGCTACGCGATTTTTTTTTTTTTTTGTAATGGCGTTTGCTTATTCTTGTATTATGTTGATATGCTTTGTTTGGCTTTTCCCCCTTTGTCCTTAGAATGTACAATAGTTTGTAACTTAGAAATAAGTGAATATGCAAAATATGAATAAAATTATTGTATGAAGCGAAGTTTAAACCTACATACGAGTTTTAATTTAATTTACAGAACCCCTGAGTTTCCATTATACTACCCCTTTCTTTGATATTATAAACTTATTAATTTGTCCTACAGAATAATCTCTGTAATATTGACAATTAATAAGTCTATAATATTCTCATAGCTGCAGTTCATATTTCTGTACAGCTTACTGTGCACTAAACTGCGGATTCCCGGCCAACAAGTCACTCAACTGAGTGCGCTCCTAGTATAATGGCAGATGACATTGGACATAAACGTCAACATATATGCCTAACTTGGAGTCAGGCCACAAAGGGAAACATTGAAGGAGGAGGTTTCCATCTGGTGCTGTGGATTGAATTCAGCGTAGCTCAGTAGTCAGAGCGTTTGGTATGTAGAATCAAGGACCCGGGTTCGATCCCCGGTGCCGGAGCGAATTTTTCTCCTCAAATATTAACCTTTCTTTGATATTTATTTGTGAAAGTTCTCCAAGACTTAAGAATGTGCTATCTATGGTGCCAGTACCTAAAATCAAATATTTTTATATTGAACTTGTTCTACGTCATGGAAAGGTATATTATCATAAAATCCTATTAAAAAATAATCGCATTCTGCCATCTGTTTCAGTGACGTGTGAGCATTAGCACTGGATGCACTATTTATACTTGGAATAATTTATGTGAGAGTTTTTTTTTTATTAGACAGTAACTCTGTAATTAAATCAGTCATTTCTAAAAGGACTTTATCCAATCTTTTTGCTAAAATCAATTTAGAACGCTATCATATTCTCACTTGAATACGCCTTTCTGATAATGGGGATTATTCCATGTATTTTATTCAGATCTATGCAGGCTTCACAATATTCACAGCACTTCTCAGAGGGCCCTAATCCTGCAGTAAGGCGATTTTTATGGAGATGAGATTTTGAAATAAAGCCCTTTCAGAAATTACTGATTCAAATATAAGTTTATTAGCAACATTCCACGTTACACATACTTCAACTTTTTGTTTTACTTCGAATTGACGAAGATGTTAATATATGGACTATAATGATTTTCAGTGACTTCTATAAATAAGGAAGCATAGAAAGTAATTTGTCACACAGTACAGTATGTATATTAACCTTCTGTATACCAACCTCTAAATGTAGGCCTACACCAATCTGGTTACATGTATACTCCAGAATATGCTTGCAAATGAGTACAGGTTTACAAAATGCCCTATGAAAAATTGGTACTCTTGCTCTTTTATCGAGGAAACGTTTATATTATAAAGAAATTATCATTAACAGTTCTCTTTTTTCTTTCTAAATAATTTCTTTACAATTTATGCACACCTTTACTGTGTAGTGTCTGAATGGTCATTGCACTCACATGGCATTCTGTACTACACTTCCCATCCCTATTTCTCGGACATATCTTGCATCTCCCAACTTGTGCAGATGGCTAAGGCTGAAGAGAACTATCTTTGTAAATTGTAATTCTCTGGAGTCCATTTTTTTAACATTTCAGAAATGAACTGCACAAACTAAGCTGGGGATACTCGCTCAGTGATACAAACAGGTACTGGACTGCTGCAATAATAATAATAATTAGAATATTAAAAATTGAGGTGTATATTGCAGGTATAGCAACCCAAGAAACGAATGTATAAGTGATTCATAAGAAATAAAATTGACATAAAATACAAAGTGCACACCAGTGATTTGTGCAGTCAGTTCACATAATTTAGAGTATCTTATATTTTCTTAGATGTTAGAATGAAATAATTTCCAACAAAATGATAATCTTTCAAACTTAAACAAAAAAAAAAAAAAAACATATAATATAAGAAAGTAATAGTGTGATTGGTGTACACAGTTACATTACGTGGTATACAAAAGTTTAACATTCTCCCTTACTTTTCATTGGATTCTGTCCATGATCATTTAGAATAATAACACAGTATTTAATTTTTTTTATTTAATTTATTGTGTTCCATAGAAGCTTTAAGATATGGAACAAGTCAAGAGTTACACAAATTCTTGGCAAGATGAGGTGAGGCCGAGGATTCGCCACATATTACCTAACATTTGCCTTAATGTTGGGGAAAACCTCTGAAAAATCCATCCAGGTAATCAGTCCAAGCAGGAATCTAATCCAAGCCCGAGAGCAGCTGCAAATAGGTATAAAAACAATTAAAATGGTATAAAAAGATAGCAAGCAGATTAATTCAATTTAAAGGCATAAACAATTAGTTGAACTACACAATAATTTAGGTATATAGCAAGCAGATTAATTCAATTTACAAGTTTAGACATTTTATCAAACAAATATAGAATTCATCAGTTAAACTTATACAAAAGTACACAATACATTGCAAGTAGAGTAATTCACTTTACAAGCATTAACAAATATTTGTGTACACCATAACCACTATCCCCCAACAAAATGAAGCGTCCAAATTCATTCTGTTCAAATCGCTTCTTAATTCTAATCTCATTGAAAATGCGAGAGTCATGGGCACTTCCTCTTCAACGTGCCACTATATCCAGAATTTGGAAACTTGCATCACTTATAACCTTAAATGAATAAGGTAATATATGTGTTAACTAGCAATTTCATAAAGGACATTTCTATAAAAAATTAAAACTGTTAAAAAAACTGTCATGTGGGTACACAAATGAAAGCTACGAATGTGATTTGTCACTCATATAAGTGAAATGTATCCCTTTTGTTGTGCAATTTGGTAAAAAATGTCAAGTTTTTTAACTAAGCAACAGTTTTTATTCTTTGAGTTTTTTTCATTCTGATATTTAGAGCTGCTAACAGCTGACCTTCTAGTAATTCTCCAGAAAAGCTACATTGAAGAAGGAACAATAGATATTTGCTTCACTGACTTACGTGACATATATACAGTAGGCCAAATAAACATGTGGTTTTAGTCAGCAGCCACAAATACTTTCAACATAAAAATCGTTTAATAGTTACTAGGGTACTGTTACTTACATACTGTAATGCACTGTTGTAGCTCCCACACTCCCATTTATTACCAATATAACACCATTTCTCTAATAATTCTCCCTCGACTTCTCGCATATTATATTAGTAATTAGTTAGAAGGAGGGGGGGGGGCAACAACATTGAGGCGATTTTTTATTGTGTCTTCTTCAGTGTAGCTTTTCTGGAGAATTACAAATTACAAATCCTTTTTCTTGTACCATTTAACTGAAATAATGTAATATAATGCATTACTATCTAAAATGTAAATAAAGTTATTAAAAGCTAAACTAGCACTGAGGTGGTTCTCTTCGTACTCTGCTTATACACTTTGCATATACGAATCTGTGATAGATTAGGTTAGATTATTTTTGGCTTTTATAATGGCTTGCATATATGACCAACTGCATATCTACAAAAAATATCTCACAAATTCAACGATTTTCAGTATCGAAATCATCGGAACTACCTCAGCGCTAGTTTCACCAAAATTTCAGCCTAGGTCTACATAACCTCTTACGGGTTGTAATTTCATTTACAGTACGTACCTGAACGTTTAATAGAGAATACCATCCTTTTCGGTTGATATATATTTGTGACAGTTCTCCTCCAACATTTGTTATGGGTATGTGCGTGCCATCTATGGCGCCAATAACCTAAAAATGATGAAATATCACAATAGGTCTACTGTACCAATATGGTACCGGTACAGTACAAATTTCTCTAAGAAAGCATTCACATACAATATTCAAATCATGAAATATAATTACCTGAAGGGAATCTTGCGATGTCGTCAAACTTTCTCGCAGTGTTATTCGTTTTTCTTCCCTAGGAAAACGTACGTAACGAAGCGCGAGTCCAGTGATTGCTACTGACACATTCGTTATTATACATCTTACAGAAGCCTGACTAATGTTGTGTACGTCATATTTTCTAAATATGTCCAATCTCGGTAGGTACGTCTTCCTCCTACATATCACATCACGAATTCGACGTACATAACCCACATTCACTGCATCATAACAGCCATCTTGCTAAGCTAGTCGGCCTCTAAACTACCCTACCGGCGGGGGCTAAAATTTAGCCAGCCAAACCCCTCTTAGTACACGTATTATCGCTAACACTAGTTTATGAATACGAAAAACGTTAGTTCGCTGATCATCCACCGGAAGTAGCTATTTAACCCGCTCTAAGAATGTCTATGAATAGGGCCCTATGTGACGGTAAATCCTCGTGAATCACCCCGTTTACTCGCATATCAAACATGGTCATTATATTTGTATTGACTGTACCAGTACAATTATGTAGGCCTGATTCTAATTCATGTGAACAATAAAACAGTTTAAAAGTTATCTTACTTATAAAGGGACTCGTCGATTATCTTCCAGTTGATTTGCGGAATCTCTGCAAAGGCGCTGTAATGATCAGTAGGCCTAGATGTTTTGGAAAAATAACTCCTATTTCGTTTATTTTGCGGAGATCCGAGCAATAGTAAAAGTAGTATGATTGACGTCATAACGTATTTACTTCATGCAGTAGTGGACGTTTTAGCGATTTCTCTGCTCCTGAAGATTCCGGATAGCTCATTACAGAAACAAAACTTTTAAAATGTATGGGAAAACAAAACAAGGAATTTCAGTTGAGTAAAAAAGTGATAAATGAATACAAATTAAACTTTTAAACTGAAGACACAAGGAAATTCGACTGCGTGGATATACACATTAAAGGCGCTTATATCAATTACTGTGGACAGAAACTTTGGAGATACATCTCGCATCACTTCTTGGGTTATCTAGAAACCACAATAGGCCTTTCAGGAACTCACACCAAATACTGTGCTGATGGGTATGGCATACAGTATATACTAGTTTCCACGAAAAATATAAAAATTGTCATTCATGACATGAAGCACTTATCGCTTACCATGATCACCCCGTTTAAAATGTGTCTGCTGTCAACTATAAGTTCGTTATGATGCTGAATAGAAACACGATGGCCTTCATTTATCTGAGTCAAAATGTTTACATAACCAAAAATATTATATTTTACGTCATTTTGAATACATGCTTATGATGTCCGCCCTGAAAGGTCATACAGAGTCCGATTATTTTATGAAGAATTAGGACTGTCATTGATTCGTATCTGAGACACGTTATTAGTAGAATGCAAGATTTATATGGGGCAGAAGCATAGACATTATGGCGAAACGAAGAGAAACGAATAGAAGCATTTGAAATGTGGATATGGAGAAGAATGGAGCGTGTGAATGAACAGACAGAATAATAAATGAAGCTGTGTTGTAAAGAGCGGGTGAAGAAAGAATGATTCTGAAACTGATCAGAAAGAGAAAAAGGAATTGGTTGGATCACTGACTGAGAAGAAACTGCCAACTTGATACACTGGAAGGAATGATGAACGGGATAGAAGTTTGGGGCAGAAGAATATCAGATGATAGACGATATTAAGGTATGTGGATCATTGCCTATTCGGAGACTAAAAGGAAGGCAGATAATAGGGAAGATTGGAGAATGATGGGTTTGCAGTGAAAGATATGGCCATGGGCAGAACACTTCTGTATGTAGGCCTATGTAAGATGACGTAACATTAGTGAAAAAGCCAGTATAATGTATAGCATTTTATTTGTTAACATTTTCAGACGTAACATTAGCGAAATAGCCATTATAATCTATAACACTTTAATTATTAATATTTTCAATGCGATTAGGCCCTAAATCGAAAATGTTATTTTTACTGCTAAAACAGAAAGCTCAACAACCTCGAAAACAATAGCAAAACAAACATTTCCACGTTGAATAATGTCCAAATTTCACGTGAGGTTAACTGCCTGGGGAGGGGGGTAATGTTCTTGCGGAGTGAAAGTGGAGGATCAACTTGTAATTCTGCTTCTCTGAAAGAGCAGGTGGATGGGGATGGTGTCATTGGCCGGCTGGGTCAAACAAGGCTTAGTCATTGTCCGGTCGGTTTTGTGTTGGGGTTAGTGGTAAGAGCGGGAGAAAAAACTCACACTCTCTGTTCGGATTTTGGAATTCCGATCAGGCCACAAAGGGAAAGACACTGGAGGAGAGGGATTCGATCCGGTGCTCTGGATTGAACTTCGGCGTAGCTCAATGGTTAGAGCGCTTAGTACGTAGAACCAAGGAACTCACACCAAATACAGTGCTGAGTTCGTTCCCCGGTGCCGGAGCGAATTTTTCTCCTCTAATATTTATTGTTACCGCAACAGAGGTATTCTGTAGGCCTAAAAAAAAATCTTTACGCAGATTCCTCGAGCAACAATGCATGTTACTGTGGAATGCCACCACCAAGTCACTCAACTGAGTGCGCTCTTTATATAATGGCAGTTTACTTAATATAAAAATGTCAGCATACATGTCGAACTTGGAGTCAGGCCACAAAGGGAAAAACACTGGAGAGGGATTCGATCCGGTGCTGTGGATTAAACTTCGGCGTAGCTCAATGGTTAGAGCGCTTAGTATGTAGAACCAAGGACCCGAGTTCGATCCGCGGTGCCGGAGCGAATTTTTCTCCTTTAATATTAATTGTTACCGCAACAGAGGTATTCTGTAGGCCCAAAAAAAATCTTTACTCTGATTCCTCGAGCAACAATGCATGTTACTGTGGAATGCCACCACCAAGTCACTCAACTGAGTGCGCTCTTTGTATAATGGCAGTTTACTTAATATAAATGTCAACATACATGTCGAACTTGGACTCAGGCCACAAAGGGAAAAACACTGGAGGAGAGGGATTCGATTCGGTGCTGTGGATTGAACCTCGGCGTAGCTCAATGGTTAGAGCGCTTGGTACTTAGAACCAAGGACCCGGGTTCGATACTCAACGCCGGAGTGAATTTTTCTGCTCTAATATTAATAATAAATGTATTGCATGGTAAGAAGCAATTAAGACACGGGAATCGTTACTCACCGCCAGGTGTGGGCCTTGTTATATTATTGTGTAGACAGTGATTTGAGAGTGATCCAGCTGACATACGACTTTATATAATTCATGGCCAAGTCATAAAAAAGACAAATTCACCAGTTTGAACCTCTTAGGATTCCTTAAATTATCTCGGAAACTAGAAACCACCAAGTGGTCCCTGTTCATTTGCACGCAAACATATTTCGACTAATGTCAATTAATATTTTATTTCAATACACTATAGCATTCATCTGCTTAAGTCGTAGCCTACAATTTACGAATGAAGTCAAACATTAGGTGACCAGACATACTCTTTTTAAAAGTATAATACTCTTTTAGAGTTCCAGCTATCCTACACTCTTTCCTTCTGAAAAGATCTCCAAATATAGATCTTCTTTTATTTATTGTTTATACAATTTTTCACGTATTTTATAATTGCATGTTTTTTTTTTTATTTTAAAACTCCGAATACATTGTACAAAAGGTAGTTAAAGTTGATCATAATCTAATTTTAAGTTTATTTTGGTGCTTCGGTATGAGTCATTGTGTTAATTTTAACGCTTCTTGGTGCAATAAGATCTACTTTCCCTTCCTCGTGCTTATTCGTTAGTCAGGCCGCATCAGTCTTACATACGGGATGTGTACAAATGATTGAAGCTGTTTCAAACACTCAATGTAAGTACTCATATATTATTTAACAGTTGTATATAAAAACCACTTATTTTCTTTTTAGTGTTACAGGTGCTCGATATGTGCCTCTCTAATCCCCGTTTCAGTTTTGTTGATAGGCTTTCCCCTCTACTCACACTCGTTACCATCAGTGAAGGGGAAGGTGCTACTGTCTATCTTACTAACGTTGGACTAATTGACTTTGAACCTAGTGAAAATTCTTATTATTGAAAATCTTTACCGGTAATCTATATTTCGAAAATCTATACTAAGCGTTTGTATTTCATTTTATTGTTGTTTTTATCAACTGGCACATTAAAAAGCTACTGAGAGCAGAATATAAATGTTTTCTCCATCACTAGTTGCTACTCTACAGCATGCACAAAGGAACAATCTGGACTATGTCACTCCCTCCTGACTTCATAATACAAACTAACATCCCTTAATTTAATTTATTATTAATTGTAAGAACGGCACTAAAATATACTCAAACAGTCCACACCTGTGGAGTAACGGTCAGCGCGTCTGGCCGCGAAACCAGGTGGCCCGGGTTCGAATCCCGGTCGGGGCAAGTTACCTGGTTGAGGTTTTTTCCGGGGTTTTCCCTCAATCCAATACGAGTAAATGTTGGGTAACTTTCGGTGATATGCCCCGGACTCATTTCACCGGCATTGTCACCATCATTCCATTCAGACGCTAAATAACCTAGATGTTGATACAGCGTCGTAAAATAACCCAATAAAATGAAAATAAAATATATTCAAGCATGTAATTGTTAATCATCTGTGTTACTGTATTTTATATCCACTTATGTACTTTATTTAATATTTTATTTTCTTGTGTGTACAACTTTGGGGGGGGGGGGTGCAGATATAAGAGGTAACAGCTACCGGTCTGTTACTGATGGACTCAGGAAAAGTATAAGGGGAGAGAAATGTCTTCGCATGCTCTCAACTTGTATGAAATGTCGTTTAGTAACACTGCACACATCAACCCTGTAATAGGCCTAAAGTTCGTCCCATACTCGAAGTAACATATTTGTTAATTTGAGCAAATAGGCCTACATTAATGGTTTGAGCCCGGAATTCGGGCAGATCAGCCGGAAATAGCGACACAAACACCGAATCCTTCACATACCTCCATACAGAAACGGTCACAAGGGGTAAAGATGGGAGAGCGTGGAGGCCATGACAGCAGATCGTGATCATCATTCCCGATTTGATCAATCCATATGTTTCGCAGTCTAGTGTTGAAGAAGTCACGAACGCGAACCTACAACTGATCCCTATGTGCTCAATATTGTTTCTTCACGCACAGGAGGACGTTTCCCTCTACCCATGCCTAAAGAATCTATACTCCCTTTTGTCAAGAAATTTCTTCTCACCCTATTCAAACACGTTATTTTATTGGAAAAATATTAAAAAGGCTTTTTCGTGCAAAGCAGGAACCGAATTTTAATATTTCCATTTGGACGTTTCTAATTATGTATGTCTTTCATACGACAGTTAAAGGAAAATGAACTACAAACAAAAATATAATTAATAACGTAAGTAAAAGAAGTAATATTTTGAAAGAACGCAAAACGTAACTTATAGTGAGAAGTTATCATCTGCTTGTTAATGATTCCCTTTCTTGTAATAAGAGACTTAAATCCTAATATTTATATAATAATAAAATCAATAACTAGACGTGAAATTCAACACAGAGACAGTTGCTAACTGACAAACACATTCTTCACGCTGTTCTTGTATTTCCTACTACATTACATTACACACATTGCTTAAGAATGTACGGGAAATGTTTGTTAAAAAGTAAGTTAAACTTTAAAAAGTATAGTAAGAAATTCAGATTTTTAGCAAATGTGCACCAAAATTTACTATTGGCATATTTTCATAAATTAAACGTATTCAACGTATTCTATTGAAATATAAATTTGAACCAAAACTACTACTTCTTCATCTAGGAATAGAAGCGGCAGTACCTACTACTAAAAAACAGCAGCATCACCAAGAACAAAGAACCCGCTTAGCACCTCAAGCACCGGCATCCCACCTTAGGCACCGGCATCCCACCTCAAGGACCATCATCCAACTTTAAACACCAGCGTATCATCAGAACCACCGGCTCCCCACCAAAAGAAACGTTATACCACCTTAAGCACCGCCATTCCAACTGAAGGACCGTCATCCAACTTTAAAACACCGGCGTATCATCACAACCACCGGTTCCCAACCAAAAGAAATGTTATCCTACCTTAAGCACCGCCATCCCAACTCAAGGACCGTCATCCAACTTGAAACACCGGCGTATCATCACAACCACCGGTTCCCAACAAAAAGAAATGTTATCCTACCTTAAGCACCGCCATCCCAACTCAAGGACCATCATCCAACTTTAAACACCGGCGTATCATCACAACCACCGGTTCCCAACCAAAAGAAATGTTATCCTACCTTAAGCACCGCCATCCCAACTCAAGGACCGTCATCCAACTTTAAACACCGGCGTATCATCACAACCACCGGTTCCCAACCAAAAGAAATGTTATCCTACCTTAAGCACCGCCATCCCAACTCAAGGACCATCATCCAACTTTAAACACCGGCGTATCATCACAACCACCGGTTCCCAACCAAAAGAAATGTTATCCTACCTTAAGCACCGCCATCCCAACTCAAGGACCATCATCCAACTTTAAACACCGGCGTATCATCACAACCACCGGCTCCCCACCAAAAGAAATGTTATCCTACCTTAAGCACCGCCATCCCAACTCAAGGACCATCATCCAACTTTAAACACCGGCGTATCATCACAACCACCGGTTCCCAACCAAAAGAAATGTTATCCTACCTTAAGCACCGCCATCCCAACTCAAGGACCGTCATCCAACTTGAAACACCGGCGTATCATCACAACCACCGGTTCCCAACCAAAAGGAATGTTATCCTACCTTAAGCACCGCCATCCCAACTCAAGGACCATCATCCAACTTGAAACACCGGCGTATCATCACAACCACCGGTTCTCAACCAAAAGAAATGTTATCCTACCTTAAGCACGGTCATCCCAACTCAAGGACCGTCATCCAACTTGAAACACCGGCGTATCATCACAACCACCGGTTCCCAACCAAAAGAAATGTTATCCTACCTTAAGCACCGCCATCCCAACTCAAGGACCATCATCCAACTTTAAACTCCGGCGTATCATCACAACCACCGGTTCCCAACCAAAAGAAATGTTATCCTACCTTAAGCACCGCCATCCCAACTCAAGGATCATCATCCAACTTTAAACACCGGCGTATCATCACAACCACCGGCTCCCCACCAAAAGAAATGTTATCCCACCTTAAGCACCGCCATCCCAACTCAAGGACCGTCATCCAACTTTAAACACCGGCGTATCATCACAACCACCGGCTCCCCACCCAAAGAAATGTTATCCTACCTTAAGCACCGCCATCCCAACTCAAGGACCGTCATCCATCTTTAAACACCGGCGTATCATCACAACCACCGGTTCCCAACCAAAAGAAATGTTATCCTACCTTAAGCACCGCCATCCCAACTCAAGGACCATCATCCAACTTTAAACACCGGCGTATCATCACAACCACCGGTTCCCAACCAAAAGAAATGTTATCCTACCTTAAGCACCGCCATCCCAACTCAAGGACCGTCATCCAACTGTAAACACCGGCGTATCATCACAACCACCGGCTCCCCACCCAAAGAAATGTTATCCTACCTTAAGCACCGCCATCCCAACTCAAGGACCGTCATCCAACTTGAAACACCGGCGTAACATCACAACCACCGGTTCCCAACCAAAAGAAATGTTATCCTACCTTAAGCACCGCCATCCCAACTCAAGGACCATCATCCAACTTTAAACACCGGCGTATCATCACAACCACCGGTTCCCAACCAAAAGAAATGTTATCCTACCTTAAGCACCGCCATCCCAACTCAAGGACCATCATCCAACTTTAAACACCGGCGTATCATCACAACCACCGGCTCCCCACCAAAAGAAATGTTATCCTACCTTAAGCACCGCCATCCCAACTCAAGGACCGTCATCCAACTTGAAACACCGGCGTATCATCACAACCACCGGCTCCCAACCAAAAGAAATGTTATCCTACCTTAAGCACCGCCAACCCAACTCAAGGACCGTCATCCAACTTTAAACACCGGCGTATTATCAGAACCACCGGCTCCCCACCATAAGTACGCGGATAGTACTACAATCACAGACACCCCACCAGAAGCACCGGCTCCCCACCAAAAGAAACGTTATCCTACCTTAAGCACCGCAAAAGTACGGACACCTCACCAAAAGCACCGACACCCCACCAGTAGTACCGGCACAAGCACCGACACCTTTCCACAAGCTCCGGAACAAGCAACATCGCACCAGAAGCACCGGCACAAGTACCTACACAAATATTTTCGTAATAATGTAGAATTGCAATGAAAGTATTATTAAACAGACTTTTGAAATCTCAGAAATAAAAAAAAAAAATACACAAAATTATTATTTTAGTAAATATTCTAATATTTCATGTTCATAATACACTTTTCCTACCTCATACTACTTTCGACTAATTAAATGGTACAAAAGGACGTGGTTCAAGCAATCATGGCTGTTTATCGTTACAATTTTATCACTTCCCTAACATTTGTTTGTTTTTATCACTTCCTTACATGTGTTCATTTTTTTGCCAATATTTCAAAATGCAAATTCTTTACCGTAGGCCTACTATAATACATCATTTGTTTCCCGCATAATGAACTGAAAATGGTTGCTTATTCTACAATTTTTATCACCTCCCTAGCATAATGATATTATCAGTTAACAAGAGTAATTTTATGGCTTTCTGCTGCATATAAAATAATAATAATAATAATAATAATAATAATAATAATAATAATGATAATAAAAAATGATTTATTGTTATTATTATTATTATTATTATTATTATTATTATTATTAATACTACTACTACTACTACTACCACCACTACTACTACTACTACTACTACTACTACTACTACTACTACTACTACATACAATAAGTAAACAGATCAAAATATTTAGGAGGTACCATGTTGCTTGACACAAATCTAGCTTTAATAGAGGAAACTAGAATCGTATTAAGTTACTTAAAAGGTGCAATAAGAAGAACTTTAAAAATTGAAACTCAGAAGTGACATGGGTAATGACAGAAAGAGATAAACAAATACTCCAAGCAAATGAAATGAAATTTTTAAGAGCAATAACAAATGGGAGTATAGGGTACAGTATATCAGTTATTCGTACATTTCCGAAAGGCACATCACTCGGTTAAGAGAGAAGTCTTATATGACATTCTTATTGAATTTCATATTCTCAAGAAAGTACTCGTAGTTCGATTAATTAAAAGTGCCCCAGTGGAACGTACAGCAGAGTCCGTATATGCCAGTTTCTACCTGACGCTTTTCCAATTCACTGCTGGCTAAAGAAAGGAGTGCACTATCACCTTTACATTTTAACTTTGCTCTAGAGTATGCCATCCGGAAATTCCAGGATAACAGAGAGGGTTTGAAATTAAACGGGTATATTAACTGCTTGTCTATGCGTATGACGTGAATATGTTAGGAGAAAATCCACATACTATTAGGAAAAACACGGGAATTTTACTTGAAGGAAGTAAAGAGATAGATTTGGAAGTAAAATCCCGAAAAGACAAAGTATATTATTTTGGCTCATGACCAGAATATTGTACGAAATAGAAATATAAGAATTGCAAATTTATCCTTTGAAGAGGTGGAAAAATTCATATATCTTGGAGCAACAGTAACAAATATGAATGACACTTAGGAGGAAATTAAATGCAGAATAAATATGGAAAATGCCAGTTATTATTCGGTTGAGAAGCTTTTGTCATCCAGCCTGCTCTAAAAAAATTTTGAAAGCTGCCTTAATATCACTGTAATTAAAGTGTAGACTACTCTTGGTGTAGACCAGACGTCTCCGAAAGCCTACTCGCGAGTAAGCCCCAGAACGGAACCGAAGCCAGTACGTAATGAGCGCGATCCGCCTCACACATCCCCATCTGCACTTTACTCAATGTTTATGCGCAAACGAAGAGCAGTGGCGGACTGCCATTATCACTCTGTTGGTCAAAGTGTTCCACCGTTTCACAATGTCTTCTAATCATGGACGCAGTACAATCAAGGATAAATAAAAAGATAGGCCTACGTTTTTTTTGTGTTAGTGGGGACAATGTGAAATGCTTAATTTGTTCCAAAATTCTTAAGCGTGTGTTAAAATTCAACATGCGACGACAATAGTCGACTGTTCACAAACAATATCATACAATTACAGGCATGTTGGACATGTGAAAATAATTTATTTTGAGGCTATCTGTATAACTGTTGGTTATACATAGTAATCAATGTATTACTCAGTTCCGCATGACAAACATAGGCCTATAGTTTTTTGTTTAATTTTAGGTGGAATGCGTAGGCCTACAAATATTTTGATAAATATAAAACAGGAAAGTACAAACACAAATCACACACGTGTCGTCAGTCTTAAAAAAAAAAAAAAAAAAAAAAAAAAAAAAAAAAAAAAAAAAAAAGACTTCTTGCTAGCTGTATTCTAGCTTGGAATATTGGAAAATCAATGAAGCCCTTTAAACAAGCATCATTTGTAAAATCGTGCATACAGGACGTTACTAAAATACTGTGTCCTAAACAAAGTCATAGTTTAAGAAAATTAAATTGTTTCCAATTACAGTTCAGAGAAGGTTTTCAAGATTGTAAATGTAATTGAATCTGAAGTCGAAACCACAAGTAACCAGTTTGTAGCTTACTCACTTGCATTGGACGAAAGCACAGATAGAAATGACAAAGCTCACCTAGCCATTTTCATCCGAGGAGTTAATAAACATTTTACTGTGTCTGAATGTCTTCTAGATGTAATTACAAAATCCAACTGGAGAAGATCTATGGTGAAATGCACCATAGAACAGAAGAGGTTGGATTTGCAATGGCTTGTGTCAATAGCAACAGACGGGGCTCCAGCTTCATAGTATGTCAAAATAATATACAAACGTATGCTATTTCTTATCCTTTTGATGGTATTATTTGTAAACATAAGCAGACTGTTGCCGCGATCCCCCAGACCTCTCCCATCTGTTGAGGTACGAGTCTCTCTCCCTTCTCTAGCCTTACAGCATACTGTGTTCGGCGGGCAGTATCAAGAGCACGAATGACTATACGCTTTTTGGAGACCTCTGGTATGGAAGGAGAAAGAATTATATGTATGAATAAACAGCCTGTTGGGTTAAAAAAAACAATGGACTACAAACTTCAAACGGAGCGTGATATTTTGTCATTATTTTTATATGGCTTCTCTCTGTTTGATATTATCTATATTGTCTGTAAAACAAAAGTACTAACACCAATTCATTAATATTGTAGTTAAGTTTTAAACGTTAATATAATAAAGAGTTAAGAAGGAATATTCACATAAATTCTATAGTAGTACAACTATACTGTATTAAGTATGAAACACATCATTCATAAAGAAAGTGATATGCGAAAGAGAGAAATTGAGTATGACATGATAAGTTGGAATTGATATTGACGGTATCTTTAACCTTGTAAAATTAATCAACAAATTAATTAAAACAATATTATAGTACAAAGCAATGTTACCTAAGTACTGTAGGCCCTAAATGTTTTAACTGTAACTAATATTACATAATAAAACTTTTATCGCATTAAGTTATGCTTTCAAGTTGATATTGGTACGCAACTTCCTATCATCAGAATATTAAATTATTTTATCGAAATCTGCACAAGCTATAGAGCTATCGTTTTTACAACACATCGGCACATAAGTTATCTTTTGTTTATGATGTAACGGTAGTTGCTTTGTTAATTAATTTTCTTACAAACATTTTCCATGCGAATATTTTCAAAATTTTCAATACCCTATCTTCATTAATACGTACTTTACGATATATTAGATTTACAAAAACATTGTTTCTTTATCTGTAAGGCTACTAAATAAACATATTTTTAAATTTCACTTTTCTGTAAAAAGGAAGTTAAGAAATTATTGCTTTTGAATAAAAAAGCAAACTGTAAAAAATGAGAATTAAAATTAATGTACGTTCTTGTAATGCACTTATGGCTCTCAGACAAATCTAAAAGTTAAAATGGATACAGCTTTAATAAGTTTTCTTCCCTTTATCCACTGAATCAGTGCTGTCCTTCCCTGTAGGCTATATAGCTCGACCAAGTGGCTAATACTACCTCTTTCGTCTATCTCTTTCCTTTCCGTCGTAAATCGCTCAGTATCTCCTGAGCTCTAAAGCGCGCGCTTGCACCTATGGGCATCAGTTGACTTCACTGGCCTAAGCAGTAACATGAACTACTGCCATGAAGTCAAAAAGAAGATAGCAATGGAAAGGGAAACTTTCAATAGAAATAAAAGTATTTTCTGCGTATCTTTAAAAAAAAAAAACTTAAGAACGAGACTAGTGAATTGTTTTTTGTAGAGTATGGCAATATCCTATATAGAACAGAGTAATGGACATTACGGCGAATTGAAGAGAAACGATTGGATGTTTGTGGAATGTGGATATGGAGAAGAATAGAGCATGTGAAATAGACAGGTAATATAATAAATTAAGCTCGTTAGAAAGAGTGGGCGAAGATAGAATAATGCTGGCACAGATCGGCAAGAGAGAAAGAAATTTGTTGAGTCACTGCCTAAAGGACTAACTTCTGAAGGATGAACTGGAAGGAGTGGTGAACGGGAATAAAGTTCGGAGCAGAAGATAAAATCATATGATAGACAATATTAAGATATAGACCTACAGATCTTACGCGGGGACGAGGAGGAAAGCGGAAACGAGAGAAGATTGGAGAATACTGGGTTTGCAGTGAAAGACCTGGCCTTGGGCAGAAAACTATGAACGTATGAATGAATCTTTAATCTTTACTGTCTTCAGAAATTACTAGACCTATCTGCTTTTTTGCGCTTTGTAATGCGGAAGTTATATTATGTTATGTTAATGTTTAATATTATGTTTTATTTAACGACGCTCGCAACTGCCGAGGTTAGGCCTATATCAGCGTCGCCGGTGTGCCGGAATTTTGTCCCGCAGGAGTTCTTTTAGGCCTACATGCCAGTAAATCTACTGGCATGAGCCTGTCGCATTTAAGCACACTGAAATGCCATCGATCTGGTCCGGATTCGAACCCGCAACCTCGGGCATAGAAGGCCAGCGCTATACCAACTGCGCCAACCAGGCCGATATGTTATGTTAGCCTATGTTATGTTATGTTATGTTATGTTAAGTTATCCTATTATGTTGCTATTCATCATTATTCCCATGTTATAGTAGGCCTGTCCCCTTTTCCAAATTTTGTTGATAAAAAAATAGGCCTAAAAACTGTAGTCGATGAACGCATCCTTGTTGTAAAGGTTCACCCCACACCTATGGAGTACCGGTTAGCGCGTCTGGCCGCGAAACCAGATGGCCCGGGTTCGATTCCCGGTCGCGGCAAGTGTTACCGGGGTTTTCCCCTCAACCCAATATGAGCAAATGCTGGGTAACTATCGGTGCTGGATCACGGATTCATTTCACCGACATTATCACCTGCATCCCATTCAGACGCTAAATAACCTTAGATGTTGATAAAGCGTCATAAAATAACGTAATAAAAATTGTCGTAAAAATTTTCGTTGGGCCTACTCAAAATCCAATTGATAGTTTTATTCCTACTTTAATTTTCAATATTTCATTTTTATACAATTCTTATATAACTCGTATTACAATATTTTTTATATTAGTGACAATTACATTACCATTTTAAAATAAAATAAAAATGTGTAGTTTACGTTAACATAAGTAACATTTTTGAAGTAAGACATCTTTACCCGTAGAAGACTGTCACTAGTTCATCCGTATGAGACTTAAGTCAACAGGACTTTGAATTCATTTTTGAGTTCCAATAAGTCAAGTATATTCAAATGAGAAAACATGCAAATGTTCAGTCTTTTGATTTATTTTAATGTAGAATAGTGAAATTGTTATTTTAATGTAATTTTAAAATAACTATTTCAGTATTTTACATTAAAATAGGTCAAAAGACTGAACATTTGCATGTTTTCTCATTTAAGTCAACAGGTTCGTTAATTAATAGTTAGGATTATTTACAATTCTTTTAGTTAAACTTGTCGCAATGAGCTTAACATGAAACTAAATTGTTCAGCTGCACAGGAAACTCTCATCTCCCCGGCCAGATTCTACTCTTCGCAAATTGCGAACAGTACCAAACTTGAATCTGAGAGACCTTGCACGTGTGGCATAAAGAATGTATTATGTAGGTTGCTTCTCTTCTACGTGCATTTATTCTTGGAATAGGTCTAACTCTCAGTCTTCTGTACTTGTGCCCGACTGGTGGAAATTAAAATTTTAATGGCTCGGCTAATATCGAATTCTCCGCAGTTAAATCCAACGC
The DNA here is from genome assembly GCF_040183065.1 of Periplaneta americana. NCBI lineage: Eukaryota > Metazoa > Arthropoda > Insecta > Blattodea > Blattidae > Periplaneta > Periplaneta americana. The sequence continues at coordinate 141,149,987 of NC_091120.1, forward strand.
TGAGTTCTAAGCGGCGCTCCTTTCCATCGCAGTGTTGGACGTGGGTTTTATAAAGGAAGACAGCTTTCAAGAATTCCCCGCCAACACGTTTGGAGTAGCTATAAAACATCTGGGTTTCGCCAGAAGACTTCCCTTGACCTCGTTTTGCAGTTACACGTGTAGCTAAAATGAAGGTTGGGAGAAAGGCATTACGTTCCTTCTTTTTAATAGCTACATGGCGTGGGCCCAGGCTTGTTCAAAATTCACAAATCTAACTTTCACTTCCCAAACACATGTTCACCTGTACTTCCTATAGTGTAGGTTTGTATTTCAAGAATTGTTTTGGTGCCGTAGGCCTGTCTATTTATTGTTCCTATTTAAATGTTAAATTTTGACTTTCTTCATCTCTTTCAGGCAAAGAAAGAACCGCCAATGGACCTATTAATATTTCTATTTTTCACATAATTTGTAGAACTTGAATTTTTATTGCGATACGAGTGTGGTAAATGAGATTTAGGCCTACAGAAACGAGGTAAAATTTGAAAAGAGTCGACTTCGTCTTCTCTTTCCAATTTCCGAGTTTCTGTAACATTTAATAGGCCTACACATAATAACTTACTGCATACTATTTTTCGGCCGATCTTAATAAAAATTAAATTATTATTAATCAATTTAGTATGTTATTTGTCGATAGATGTTATTCATTGATTATTTACTTACCGTACGTGTGCTGTAAGTTCACTTACAAGGCCTACCAAGAACATCGGTAAAGTTGTTAAAATCATGATCGGTCAAAGTAGTAAGCCTAAATTATGAATCGACATCGGATGTTTAGGAAAATGCCTATTTTATTCCAATGTTCGTATTTAAAGTGACACTCGGGAGGAAATTAAACGCAGAATAAATATGGGAAATGCCTGTTATTCGGTTGAGAAGTTTTTGTCATCTAGTTCGCTGTCAAAAAGTCTGAAAGTTAGAATTTATGAAACAGTTATATTACCGGTTGCTCTGTAAATTATGGTTGTGAAACTTGGACTCAAACTCTAAGAGAGGAACAGAGATTAAGGGTGTTTGAGAATAAGGTTCTTAGGAAAATATTTGGGGCTAAGAAGGATGAAGTTACAGGAGAATGGAGAAAGTTACACAACGCAGAACTGCACGCATTGTATTCTTCACCTGACATAATTAGGAACATAAAATCCAGACGTTTGAGATGAGCAGGACATGTAGCACGTATGGGCGAATCCAGAAATGCACATAGAGTGTTAGTTGGGAGACCAGAGGGAAAAAGACCTTTGGGGAGACCGAGACGTAGATGGGAGGATAATATTAAAATGGATTTGAGGGAGATGAGATATGATGATAGAGACTGGATTGATCTTGCTCAGGATAGGGACCGATGGCGGACTTACGTGAGGGCGGCAATGAACCTTCGGGTTCCTTAGAAGCCTTTTGTAAGTTTGTAAGTTCATATTTAAAGGCTTTAATAAATATGCACGAAACATGAGAAATGAAGTATTCTGATGAAGCTTGATCTTGTCTTTTTTGCCGTTAACGCCATTTTTGCTTTAATATGTATTTTTTGTCCTTTTTTTCATGTACTTTTTTGCCTTTCTCTTTAGGCCTATATGACTACTCACTCAATTATACTGCATTTAGTTCTGCGTTCGAAACTAAGTAAATTGCAGTTCTTATAGTAGCCATAGGTATGGGACACCCTGCTGCAATGCAGCATTGTTGTTTTGCTTACTCCGGAATCGACCTTGTCCTTCTGACACCAGCACTGTGTTGAGAACACGAAGTACGCAGTCAGTCTAGGATTGTCTTTGTGAGGTACTGTTGTATGGTGAAAAATGCCAAAATTGAAAACATCGAAAGCTTCTTTGTATCGTCAGTTGGTAGCAGAATTTCCTGCTTTCACTCTTAATGGAACGATAGCCAGGATGGCACTGTTTAAGTATGCTCCAGTCACATCATTATACTTTGAGAGATCTTTTTCAGCATATACACTGATTTTGTTCAATGTTCGTGACAGAAGTTTGTGTGTTAATCTTGGAAAGTTGCTTGTTGCTTATTTTAACTCAAATTATGAACGTGAAGTTGATTCATAACTACAAGTGAAACAAGTCCATAGAACAGAGAAACTACTTTCCCAGTGCACTTTGTTAAGTTACTTATGGTCTTATAGATGTTTACTTTATGAATTATGAGTGTTTCAATATAATTTCAATGCCTTTAATTGCCCTATTTTTGTTGTTTTTAGAGCCTTCTTAGGGGCCTAAAATAGGCCTATCATTTTTAGTGCCTTAATTTCGCTAATGTGCGCTAATGTCTGCGTCCGATTTATTTTCAATATCCGCCGACATGATCATATATCGGAATATTTTCTATGACTCTCCTGGCTCCGCTTGCAAGATCGACGTTTAGCACATTCTCTTTGCCTGCTAATATATCGAATTATACATGATTTCACACCCAACTACCTTGCCTCTCGGTTTACTCTCCTAGCTTCACATCATAATCGTAATACACGTTCACAGCACAATCTGTTGCTATCAATACCACGTCATCCGTCATCAAACATCTCTGTACTCAAGTTCTTTCTCAATAGCCACGGTCTGCTCATGGAATTCGCTGCCCCTGGAAATCAGAGGTAAGCTTAGTCTCAGTCCTTAGTTGTTTAAAATTAGGTTGTTTAGAAATATTTTAAATGCACAGAATTAGTTTTTAGGTATAATTTTTATTTATTATTATTATTATTATTATTATTATTATTGTTATTATTATTATTATTATTATTATTATTATTATTTTAAATGCATTACTTTATTTTCCCATTAACACTAATATCTAGGTAAATATCATTGTCTCAATGTAACCCGTGCTATGCTGATCATACTAATTGTACTATTTCTTTAGTTGTGAGATTATATTTATAGGCCTATGTATTAATTCTTTTTTTTAAGTTAATACTTGTATAATAGAATGTATTTTCCTGTTTGTGATTATGTATTCAATCTCTTTTTATTTTATTATATTTATTTTTTATTATTATTTTTAAGTTAATACTGATTGTGTATATTTATTCAATAACTCTCTTTTTTATTTTATTATTATTATTATTATTATTATTATTATTATTATTTTAAAGGTATTACTTTATTTTTCCGTTAACATTAATATCTAGGTAATTGTCATTGCCTCAAAGTAACCGTGGTGTGCTGATCATACTAATTTGTACTATTTCTTTAGTTGTGAGATTATATTCATAGGCCTATGCATTAATTCTTTTTTTAAGTTAATACTTGTATACTAGAATGTATTTCCCTATTTGTGATTATGTAAGTAATCTCTTTTTATTTTATTATATTTATATCTTATTATTATTATTTTTAAGTTAATATTGATTGTGTATTATGTATTCAATATCTCTTTTTTATTTTATTATTATTACTATTATTAAGTTAATACTTGTAAACCGGTATGTATTTTTCTGTATATGATTTGATCCTGGTTTAGTGGAAGAGAAGGCCTGATGGCCTTAACTCTGTCAGGGAAAATAAAACTGCTGTTATTATTAATTTCCTATGTTTAATTATGAAACAAGTTTATAATGTATAAACGTATTTCATGTACTATTTTTGTACAACAGCATTACAAAAAATTAATAAAGAAATAACATCAGATAATAATGGAAAGTTTGATTTCAAGGCCTATGAAGAAGGAGGTTGCTATGACATTGCTATAACAACAATGACATTATAGCATTGGCAAATCGTTTTATGGTGTTAACTTTATGCATGACTGATATCTAAACTTTTTCCATGACAACCAACACAATAGCAACCATTAAATCCGTAGGCCTACAATCATTCATTTATAAATTCTTCAGAAACAACACATTACTAAGGAAAGGCGTACAATTTAAAATTAAATTTAGATACCAGTAATGGATAAAATATTGTATAACATACTAGAGTAATAGTTATTTATGGTACTTGTGAGTTAAGTGCATCTTGTGAGGTAATTTAAGCACTCGGCTGAAGCTTCGTGCTTAAATCTTTCCACTCGCGCAATAAAGATGCACTTACCTCACAAGTACCTTAGGTAATTTCGCGGGTGCTCGTGTAAAGGGGGTTAAGTCCGAAATTGGCTAAAATGAGATAAGTACAGATTTCAACTTCCCACGATTACTTCTACCTTGTGCTAAAGGGATTATGTGATTCTTCCATCGATGACGGAGTTGTAGTGCTCCATATTTTGTGACAAAGGGATTATGTTCTGTGCCAAATGAGACAAGTTTACATATCTCTTTTTGCAAGTCAGACGTTAATGTGTGAAGGGGGTTAAGTTCACTTGACTCTGTTTGTACCGCGGAATTTTATTTGTATGGGAGGTTATGTTGACTTATCCCCTTTAACAGATTGACATGTCCACATAATGCACAGAGATATGATTGGCGACAGGAGAAAATTAAAACTGTAGTAGATGCTACAATATGTTTGCAATGTGGTTAGGTATTACCAAGGTTTTCTCCTCGGACTTACTACGCCAAGCATCATGGCGTAATACAAATTACATCGAAGTTAAATAATCTCGAAATTAAATAATCTCGTAGTTGATGCCGTGTCCTAAAATAACCAATTAAAAAGTAATGAATATTGTTCTCTTTCAAGTAACAACTCCCATTTGTTAACCTTTCCACATTCAGGTAGCAGCCCTCCATCTGATGTACCCGAAGAATTTCTAGATTCGAATATTGATCCTGATTTTATATCACAAGACTGATATGGACATGTCTTCTAGTGACTCAGAAGAAGCTCCATCAGTACGTGGTAATATTTCACATGTGCCAGTAGTTTGTAATGACGAACGCATAGATGGAAATAAACAATCTGACGACTTGAGTGAGGAAACTGTAGTCCAGCTTGCCCGGATGAAACGAAAAGCTCCTAAAGAAATACTAGAAAAACAAGAGAAGATAGTAAGAGAAAAGGGAACACGGGTGTAGAATATGTTACTTAAAAAATGGAAAATTGTTCCTTCAAGGGAATGCAAATCTTTGAGTGAATGTAGAATGAAGTGTTAGTCTCGTTTTAAGGACGATACAAGGAAGAAAATGTTCCGAGGGTACAGGGATTGCAGTTCTATGATAAAAGGGTCGAATATGTCTGTGGACTTGTACGATTCAAAGAACCAATCACTGCAAAGAGAAGACTCTATCTCCAAATAAACAAAACTTTAGGTATGTGACTTATGATTAGGCCCACCACCTGCAAATAGATAATAAACAGGGAACGGATTTATATGGACTAAAAATATATGAAATATGTAAATATATATGTAGTTATTTTTACCAAAATATGGAATTAAATATGGATTTTTACCAAAATATGGAATTAAATATGGACTTAAAATTATAAAAAAATGACTATGTACGTTAAATATTGGTACATTTTAATCAAACTAAACAAAAAATATAATGGACGTACCTTATCTTCCAATGTAGTTTCAACAAAACACAATTTTTATTGTCTGTTACCATAACAATAGGTTACAAACATTTCTTTCAAGTGCTGAAAAGTGAATCTTCTTCTATTGTCTCTGAGGATAGATTTATACTGACTAAAAGAGCGTTCGACGTCACAAGAAGTAACTGGTACATAATTCAATTTCACAATGTCTGCTGGGGATAAGTCCAAGTTAATCTTCACTGTTGATTCACCACTCATCACAGCAACAACCTTTTGTAGTTCTTCATATCCAGGGTTTTTTGAAAGTACAGTGTCCACCTTAGCTCTTACTGCATCTGCAACTTTACCTCTACCACGATTCAGTTGTTCCACAGTACTATTTATAATTTCAAAACTTTCAGATAGTGAAAGGTGCCTATTTTGGAGACTTTTGAGCGTTTTTATGATGCATGAAAATGTATGCTGAATGTGAGCTAAGTCATTCTTCACACTTATGTCACAGGTAACTGTTTTCGCAGTATCAATTGAGACTGCATCTTCAGAGTCCAATGCAAGGAGAACATTGTTAATAGAGTCTATATGTTCGGCATAATATTCAACTGCTTCTAGCCATGTACCCCATCTAGTTAAAATTGGCTTTGGTGGCAATGGAATTTCAGGGTACATTTCTTTCAACACGTTAACTCTACTGGGAGCTTTGAGAAATACTTTTTTCACTGATGAAATCAACAAATCTACTTTAGGGAAATTGTCTCTGACCACTTCTGCCACACGATGAAATGCATGCGCCACACAAGTAAAATGAGTCAATTTAGGATATACAACAGATAATGCTTGTCCAGCTTTGACCATATAAGGGGCAGCATCGCCAATAAAGAATAACACATTATCGTACATAATACCCTTTGGCCACAGGATACCCATAGCTTCGTTGAACAGTTTAACTATAGTTTTGTTATTGCACTTTTCTAGAACATCACAATGTAAAAGAATTCGTTCAGAATATTGTTCACTTAACAAACCGATAACTACATTACCAACAAGTCTACCTTCTTCGTCGGGAGTCTCATCAATGGAAACCCAAATTGAACTATCTTTAATTTCATCTCTTATCTTCTGTATTGTCTCATCGTAGATGGATGGAGCATACGTCTTCCTAAGTGTTGACTCATCCGGGATTGTATGTTGAGTATATTTTTCAAGGAATTCCCTGAAGACCTTATTCTTTAGTTTGTAGAGAGGAATATCAGCAGAGATGAGAGAACGGCACAGGTCGATGTTAAACTCAGATCTTACATTCGATGTTGTTGGTTGTGTTAAAAACAATTGTCTCTGCTTGGAATTTAGTTGTTTGTTGGCCTGATGTTTACTAGTTGTAATGTGTTGTTGCACCAGGAACTTTTGTGTAGATGATACTGCACACTGACACAAATTACAAAATAATATTTTATTGTCAGTTGATAAACCATCTTCTTTAAATTCTGAAATGTAACTTGTTAGTTTTGATTTTAAATTGACTGAATGACGTACTTTTGGCATATTTACCGTCTTTATAGTATGATTTACAAAACTGAACCTATGTGTACTCTGACTGGCATTTAACTGTTGAGCTGCACAACTGAAGTCTGTTAAAAATTTTAAATTAAATTAATACAGTTTTGTAACTTACTTTCCCATTGTTGATAGGACTGCTAATTTTCAAATAACTCTGATGTTAAAGGGATTACTGAACATGTGTTTAAATCTCTATTGTTGAAATGTATTTTTAAAAGTTGATGGAATTTTGTTTTGTTTTATTGTTAAACCTAATATAATATGGACTGTTTTATATGAAATATGGAAAATATATGGAAATTAACGAAAATATGTACTAAACTCTAAAATATGGAAAAATATGGAAAATAAAAGTAGGATTTTTCAACCCTACACATTGTGAAACATAAAGATAATGCAAAATATAAATTATATTAGGTTTATAAGTAAATATGTATTTACATATAAATCCTTTCCCTGATAATAAATTAGAGCCTATCTGCAAAACGTGTTCCTAAAAATTTAGGGGAGTCTAAAAAGTTCTCGGAAATGAATCTTCATAAACTGGGAGCCTTAATAGGCTATCTGGAATAACTTCTCCTAACTACAGAGTACTACACCCTCCTTCAAATAAGTGGTCTGAGGGTGCTATTGCGAGAGTTCATCAGCATATTTACTCTGTTACAAAATATGAGAGTCATTACACAAGGAGGGATTCAGAGAAGAAATTTCTACCTTCCTACTATACATTGAAGAAACTGTGCGAGGAATATCAAGGACAACCAAAAATCAATTTTGTTGGTTGTCCCAAGTATGAAGAAATATTTCACCCACAGAATATCGCAATAAAAATACCAAATAAAGATATACGTGCCAAGTGTGGCAAGTTTCAAATGCAGCTGGCGGTAGCTCCAGAAGATCGAAAGCTCATAATCAAAGATCCTCTGAGAATACATCAAGAAGATGCTATCAAAACGTACCTATCCAAAGCAGCTGACAAAGAGAAGTCAAGAAAAGAGAGTCAAAACAAGGAAACTGTAGTTTTCAACCTGCAGCAATGCCTGTTGAGAGTCAAGTAAAAGGCAATTATGGACATATAATTTGACAATTCATGATTGTAACATAGGTTAGCCTCAATGTTTTATGTGGCACGAAGCTGTAGCCAGAAGAGGGTGCAAATCAAATTGCCTCATGTTTATACAAATATTTGTCTTCAAATGAAAACAACAGATTAGAACACGCCGTTCTCTATTCCGATAAAGCAGGAAGTCAAAATAAAAACAGATATGGTGGCTATGGTTTTTTGTACTCATAACAATGGAAACCAGCAAAATAAAACAGATTGATCACAAATTTCTGGTTCTGGGTCACACCCACTTGGGATGTGACTCAGACCACTCAGTTATTGAGGAAAAAAAGAAGACAAGTATGTTCCAAATATACCACCGTCATGGCTGGTATCAGCTAGATAGAATGTGCGGAAAGAACACACCATTCAAAATGACAGAGATGCAACAATCGCATTTCTATGATTTTGTAGCCCTCCATGATACAGTGCTACAGGCAGGAAAGAAGAATTGTGAAGGTGAAAAATTTGTGTGGAAAGAGGTACGTTGGTTTTGTTATTAACACGGGAGGAACTATCTGGTGAAAAAAAAAAAAACAGATTTGAATGAAGAGACTCTTTTGAAGGAAGTGAGCTACTGCCTTAGAGGCCGTGAAATCACTGAACCCATACGATTTCCCATACATGATGGGCCTCCGAGCATAAGTAAAGAGAAGAAAGAGGATTTCCAAGATCTTCTTTCTTACATCCTCAAGATATTTTGGGGATATTATCGAAATCTCAAAACACAAGATTTACCAGATGTCCTTCCGGATGAAGATGAAACACAAGAATCTTAAATGTTGTCACGTTAGTACTGTTGACATGTTCTACTTTATAATTAAATTGTTGTATTATTCTTAATCATCATTCATTCCATCAAAGAAAAAGAACACATTTTTCGTGAAAAGATCAAAATAAACTATTGAAATATTTTCAGTAATTGTCAAATTAAAGTTATTATTGGCACTTTTACTTAATATTTATATTGTTGTAGCATTCAGTCAGTTTAAATAACTCAAACATTGATCTCTCGTTATTCTATATTGCTAATTTTCTCAATAAAATGATTGAACCAAATGGGTTAAGTTACAGCTTTTTTGTGCTAAAGGGGTTATGTCGGTGATTACACAATAATATTAATTAATTACCTCGAACTATTTGATGAACACCATGAATGAATGTTTTATAAGACAAATAAACATATACTTGGACATTTACAGCCAGTTTTCGTGTAGAAATATTTATATCCTGATTTATGAGATAGGTTCAAACTTTGTTTTTGCTCTCCTGAAAAGTGAGTAATATTGACTTAACCCCCTTTACACGAGCACCCGCGATTTTATCCATGACCATAACGAAAAATTATGTTTTATAAAAGAAAATATGTTGAAAATAAGTCCTCGTGTAGTCACATATCATGGCATGGATTTTAGAATCGATACGTGTACTAGATAGGTTATAATGTAGGAGGCCATGATTAGTGAAGAATGGTATCTAAGGCGTTAGATAAATAACAAATTATAATTAATTGTATAATTTTAATATATTTTTTTTTTTCATTTTAAACTTGTATTTTCGTCTTTTTGAAGTTTCAGGGATTATTTAGAAGTGTTCACGGGACTAATGTGATTAAAATAATTTCACATTTTACTTCTGTAAATTTAAGAGGAATATTAAAGCATAATAAATTAGTCATCGTGTCTGTTTAGCTCAGTTGACTAACGCGTGATGTTATAAAATTCTATAAACGCAGCTTCGTGGGTTCAAGTCTCCTCGCCTCCCAAATGGTAATAAAGAAGTAGAGGTAGTGACATCTAGTAACTAATATATTAATTTCTTGAGTAATAGTTGAATGGAAAAGTATACGTGTGTGCCCGGGTACTAGGAAAATACTAATGAACTGTGAGGTAAAGGTTTTATCTCACTAGTGGAGTAAAGTAATGTTGAATAAAAGCGTACTTTACAAACGCAAAAGTATTTAGTAAACGTATGTTTTTCGTTAAGGTCATGGATAAATATATTTTATGCGCTCTTGGAAATTATCACCCTCGGCTTCTCCTTGGGAGCTAAACTTTCTACTCGCGCATAAAATCTAATTTTACTCTCTCATACTATAAATTTACTATTAGTCTATGATACAAGTTATGCCTTCTTAACAGAAGTCGACGTTTTAACTGTCATGGTAATATTTTACGGCACTAATGCGATAACGTGGCATAGGCTATTATGCACGATTTCCACTAACGACAAAGACTGTTTATAATGCTAATACACAAAAATAGTATAGCCCAGCATCTCTCAAACTTTTCTGAAGTGGGGACCAGTTTTTAAAGTCAGAACAGTTTCGTGGACCACCTTACTCTTGTTCCCTTCGAAAGCAAATTTATTATTTTAGTAACATATTTTGATACCAGTATACTTATATTTTAAAATTGAATTAAGATTCGGTACTTTGATCCTCTGTTATGAATTCGGATGATCCCTGGCTAGGTTACAGGCGCAGTGCCAGATGTGCAGGGAAAAGATGACGAGAAACTCCACGTGTATAGTTCTTTAAATCCCTCGTTTGTTGCTGAGAGTAGAGTAGGAAGTCGATAGACGGGTAAGGTAATAAAACTTCATAAAATGTCAGTGCTGGTAGAAAAAGTGAAATTCGATTGCCATGTGTCATTTTCAAACCCTGAGATTTTAAGCTATAGTGTAATACGCAATTCGTTTGAATTTTATTTTTTCTTTTGTCTTTTTTGAAGGACCACAAGGGCAGACCTCGAGGACCATTATTTATTTATTTATTTACTTATTTATTTATTTGCTTATTTATTTATTTTTTACTTATTTATTTATTTATTCCATTAATCTTTGTTCACGTCATGGCGGATGTGTTCCAGTTCTTAATCCTCCTGGACCTATAAGTATCCTCAGTTCACAATAATAATAATAATAATAATAATAATAATATAATAATAATAATAATTTAACAAAAAACTAATACGGTATAGCTCTTGTATTTAAAACTTTTACTTTAACTTTTTCATTTCTATACTCAATTTCTTAAAAATTATTCTGTTAACTTCACTGACTACTTTTCGTATACCTTATTTTATTTCAAGGAGTGCAGTTCGGTGTTCAAAGGAGCCACCGAACTGCACTCCTTGAAATAAAATAAGGTATAGTTTCCTGTCGTGTCCGACTACTCAACATTTATAATTCCATGTCCGTTAGAGCTTTGACTTTCTCTTCCCATCTAATTTTAACAAAAGAAATTTTCCTAATTTATGCAGATTGCTGGGGTTTAGGGGACCATTCATTTTTATAAGCTACTATAGCGTTTATTTGTAGAAATTTTTTATCCACCCAACGTATTAAATATTAACACGTCAAATCATTTCATAATAATAACTTTTTGCACTCCAGCATTAAGTTATAACTTAAAGTCTTTATTGTTAGAAAATATCGTGCATAATATGCCCATTAGGGCCTATATTGTAGCAGGGCACAGTGGAATATTTGGCGTAAAAGTTGATCGAATTCTTTTTTTGGATTTATTGAAATAAAATAATGATATAATGATATAAAGTAGACTAATAAATATAATTCTGAATAGACTGATAGCGAGATTTTTCTTTTTATTTCTATCATTGTATTTGTATTTCTGGTGATGTGGAAGAGAAGGCATGATGGCCTTAACTACACCAGAGTAAATAAATAAATAAATAAATAAATAAATAAATAAATAAATAAATAAATAAATAAATATTTCAAGTAACGAAATCGAGTGACATTGTTGAAGAATAATATAATTCTGCATAATTATTAATAGCAAGACTATGTCTTCTTCAGCTTCTTTCTCGACTTAAACAATCATGACTTCATTAGTTACCGGGATCGTGGCTCTGGGAGTAAAAGTTTTAATGTTTCTCTGGAAAATGATAGGCTACCCTATACATTTTTCTGTCGGCCAGATCTTGAGCTAATAATGAAATTATTGGAATTATTTCATTTTTACCCACAAATGTAACATCTTATGGTGGAATAGGTAGGCCTATTTGTTACAGCATTGCAAATCTTACAATCGACCATAGTAGACATCAAGATGAGTTTCGTAAGGAGAGAGACGCCACTAGATGTCAGAACTGAAATTACTTTATTGCATGGTTCTCTATAATAGGCCTACTACATGTCTTTTCTTATTATGTCACGTGTTTTATGAAGGAAACATATTCATATAAGCCTAAGTATTCTGCAATACTTTTCACATGAGAGTATTGAATTTTGTTATGTAGGCCTAACTTTTCTTGTCGTTCTTTACATTAGACTAGGTACAAACACTTAGTAATCAAAGAAGAAAAAGATAATTCCTCTATTTAATTTTCAAATTTTTGTAAAAAAAAAAAAAAAACACTACTTCCATAACTTTAAAAACGTACCTTCGCATCCTTCCATTTTAAAAACTCATATTAAAAAATTGCATCTGAATGCGGAAGGTTTTTCTTCTTTAATAGCTACAAGAAAACCTAAATTTTACGGTGCCATGAGTTTTGTTATACGACAAAACTCGATACATAAACAAAAATACCAATTTATGGATGAAATAGAGTTGGTAATGAAAATATTATAATGCTTAAATAACAGTGTTAAAGACATATTTTTTACTAACTATAAATGAAGAAAATATATATAATCTCTAGTGTTCACACAGTGAGGGTACAGCTGTATTCCGTACATTTAGAGTGCAGTACTGTGTCCATTATGAAATATAGCCTTGAACAACGAGTGTTTATTTACGATAGGCTAACTTTGTGAAATATGAATCTTGTATAACAGTTGTAACAAACTTCCGTCAGTTATTTCCTGATTCGCCAGGGCCTTCTAAAGCAATGATTTACAATTTAGTAAAGAAATCTCGTACAACTTGATCAGTATTGGATAAGAAACGAACATGTGTGAAGCGTGTTCTCACTGAGGAGATATTAGACGAAATTGGCCACCGACTAGAGAGAAGGTCTACGACATCATCCCGCCGTGTAGCTCAGCAGGAAGGGGTGTCACAGTCTTCAGTGATAAATGGTACAAAACAATTAACATTAAAACCTTACAAAATTGGTGTAGTTCAGAGATTAACGGAACTCAACTATCAGAGCAGATTTCTTAGGTTTTGCATGTGGTTCCAACAGTGAGTGTATGGTGAACTACTTGACCCCGCGTTAATTTTGTATAGTGATGAAGCATGGTTCCACCTTAGTGGTTACGTAAGCACTCAAAACAATCGTTACTGGGACAGTGAAAATCCACACCGTTTTCACGAACAACCGCTACATGACATGAAAATAGGGGTATGGTGTGCAATGAGCGGACGAAGACTGATTGGCCCCATTTTCTTTGAGGAAACTGTCAATGCACGAAGATCCTATACACAGTTCATACTCCGTCTATTTTTTAATGAGCTGAGTGAGGACAAAAAGTTGTACAGTTATTTCATGGAGGAAAACGGCACACACAGCTCGCACTGCTCATGTGTCAATGACCGCCATTCAGGAAGTGTTTGATGACAGAGTGGTAAGTCGTGGATTATGGCCAGTTCGTCGCCAGATTTAAATTTATGGGGCACACTGAAAAGTAAAGTGTACGCGAATAACCCACACTCGCTTGAGAAAGTTAAACAAAATATCCGGCACAAAATTCGAGCCATTTCGGAGAACGAACTGCTGTGAGTTGCTGGACATGTCTTCAGATGTGCAGCCTGCCAGATATTACAAGGACGTCATTTCGAACATGAATTGTGAATTCAGTAAATACATCATTACACAATACTAACCGCAAAAGCGCGGAACTAATCCTCCGCATATGATAGCGCCGTTACCTATGAATCATCTGCAGTGAGAAAATAATAATTATGTATCTATAGCCTACGTTCTTACACCATAAGTTACAATTTATAACTTAAGACAAATAGCCCATCTTAATTTTGGAGTAGGCCTATAAAAAATCCAGGAAATTAAATTATTTTTATCTTCTTATTTGGTTGCATTCATGAAAGTTGACTGTTGAATAGTCTATTAAGCTTAATAGTTAAAATAAATAAACTATAAATGCTAATATTTTCTCCAAAATGGTAGGCATATGTATGCATAACTTAAAGGGATTCAATTATTTTGAAACGAGAAGCCTAAGTAGTGAGCAAAGAAAGTTAAGTTTGAAGGTCATATTTAGTTTCAGATAAGTTGGAAATATAATTGAAAGGTTATATAACTTCTGTCACATCACATTAAATTATATATTTTACACATCACATTAACTTATATTATATTCCACGAATATTTTCGACTTATATAAAAGTCATCTTCAGGTGACACAATGAAAGCAAACAGAATGAACACAGGTGATGGCTATACAATAAGTGAACACATATATACGCATTACATACAAACATCTTTTTGGTTAATTTCAGATATTTTTGCAACTCATCGTTACGAGCGACTGAAAACACTCGCATAATATCCACATCTCAAAGGCTTTACCTATTTGAACATTGCCTTGCACATCGATACATTCCGTTGTTTTCAACTTTTAGATAATTTAAATCTTAATTTTAAATATTGGAACACAGTTTGTTATTAGTCACGTAACATTTATGGAATTAATCCTAGTGTGGTTTCCTTTACAAGATTATTTTAACTCATTATATTGTAACTTTTATTACAAAACAGTAATGTAATTTTATTGTTTCAACAATAGTCACTTCCAATAATTTAGTTTAAACTCTTCCGTCAACAATGGGATTTCCACTCCACACAGTAACACAGTATTCGTTATTGCACTCCACAGACGACAATGACAATTTACTTGGATTATTGAGAACAACAATGTACTGATAATTTTAACTAATGTTCACAAAGCACTATTTACAAATCAGAACTGTCAGTTCTCAGTTCACAGTTCGTTTGCCTTGGCTAGTTCTTCTAGCTCAGTCACTCGAGTTCACATTATCTCGAACCCCAGACCTTCAGAGACAATCCACTGAACTTCGAATTCAGGTCCCCCAACTGCGGTCCACTGCACTCAAACTCAGGACTTCCAACTCCCACAATTACGGACACAAGTCATGTCGAACTCCGGTCTCGAAGCTGGCTTCACTGCTACACAAGACTGGCTGGCTTGCTGTCCAACGATTACAACAACTGCTCAAGTTCACTCGCGTGTCGTATTTTATAACCAAACCATAGTTTCGAGAAATTACGATTTCGCGATATATCGACAGATGCCTAGAAGATGACGCCTATCCAGACTTCTCTGGATTTCTCCCCTCAGTCACCAGCTGCTTACTTCGCCCTCTCTTCCGCGGCCCAGCATGCCACCGTTTCTCCTCTCCTCTCCAAGCCGCGCGACGCCCCCCAGTGCTCCGTGGAGGCCGTGTCGACTCACGCGCGACTCTTGCGGGACGCGTGTTCGAGTCTCGATGTGGCTGTCACAATATTGTAGGTATGCTGTAGTGACTTAGAGCCACACTTATGCTCTTTCATAATGAGATTGCATGTTTTTTGTAATGCGTATATGTGTGTTCACTTATTGTATAGTCACCACCTGTGTTCATTCTGTTTGCTTTTATTGTGTAACCTGACGATGACTTTTATATAAGTCGAAAATATTCGTGAAATATAAATTAACGTGATGTGTGAAATATATAATTTAATGTGGTGTGACAGAATTCATTCTGTAGGCCTACTTACACTTCGATAAGTTGCTGACTGAAATCATATAGGCCTTTCAATTAAAGTAAGTTAAATAGGCCTACTATTAGTGAAAATAGGCAAAGGAGAGAGAAAGAGAGAGTGAATGGCAGCTTTCCGCCTTGGAAAATAAAAAGTCGCTCTCACTCAATCTATCAATCAGTCAGGCAGTCAATAGGCCTAGTCCATACCTGTGGAGCAACGGTCAGCGCGTCTGGCCGCGAAACCAGGTGGCCCGGGTTCGATTCCCGGTCGGGGCAAGTTACCTGGTTGAGGTTTTTTCTGGGGTTTTCCCTCAACCCAATATGAGCAAATGCTGGGTAACTTTCGGTGCTGGACCCCGGACTTATTTCACCGGCATTATCACCTTCATCTCATTCAGACGCTAAATAACCAAAGATGTTGATAAAGCGTCGTAAAATAACCTACTAAAAATAGGCCTAAATCTATCAGTCAATCATTCAGTCAATCAGTCAGGTAATCATTCAATCAATCAAACAATTAATCAGCCAGTCATTCAGTCAATTATTCAGTCAGTCAATCATCAATCGATAATGGATAGTTCAAGCGACAATTTATTATTCTCATTTTGTTTCTTGAAAAAAAAAAAAGACGGAATTTAGGCCTAGTAAACCCTTCTTTTTAAAAATAGGCCTAACAGAATGGGGACATATTTCTCGTACTTCACATCCAGTTTCCACGTAGAACAGAAGTCTTTAATAAGCCCTGCTAACAGTGTTGGACACTTTCCAACAAGATTTACTACCCCTTTTAACTTTTAATATCCTCTGGCTCTGATTTTATTATCGGGGTAAAAATACGCTCGTTTACGGCTCAATCCGATGCCAGTATTTTCAGTTGTTTTAAATTCCTGAATTTAGATATAATAACTCTCCAGTGAGTAGGCCTAGACATAACTTAGGTCACGAGTAGGTCTAACCTTAATGCGTATGTGACCATTTAGGTCTAAGTGTAGGTATCTTGAAGTCATGCTTATACAGGTCAACCGTTGTGGAGTAAGAGTTAGCATGTCTGACAATGAAACGAGCGGGTCGGAGTTCAAATCCTGGTTGGTTCCTTTCGGAGTTTTCCCTCAGCCAATTGAAGAGGAAATGCAGCGTATCTTTTGGGGTTAGAACTTGGACTCATTTCTCCATCATTTACTCACACCTCATTATCCTCATTACCATAGCCCGGGATATGTTCACTTTGCAGCATGCTGTATTCGTAGAGGAGCGCAATCGTTCGGAGACAAATTTCATTCACAAGCATTCACCGAACACCGGCTGGCGAGGCACGTGGTAGCTGGTCTAGGGACGATTGGAGTTGCCTGCTCGAAACCTGGATACATAGCGAACCTTACTATAGTCACCCTATGTGAGCGTGGTGTTCTTCCATTCAGGCAGTTCGGGTTCGATCCCCGATCAGGTCATGATAGAATTTGTGGTCGACAAAGCAGATGTTAGTGATGATTTTTCTTGGGATAATTCCATTTACCTCCAGAATTCCACCAATAGGCCCACTTCTCATCTTACTGTACCTTCATTTCATCTAGCCTACCATCTGCAGTAGTTAGGCCTAAAAATAGACGGGTGAAGTCTTAGAAGTAGTAGGTCTACGAGTTTTCGGTTTTGATAATGGAATTACTTGGATCTCCCGGCCCTAAGGTCTAGCCCTATCATGTAGGCCTATTCGTCTGAGAATGGGACCTGATTATGTCGGGGGGGGGGGCAGGACGGTTCACCTATCAGCATCGAATTCAGTAATGCCACTCAGACCATCTAAAGGACTTGAACAATCAATGCAAAGACAGTGATTCACTTGCCTTCTATTAAGTTTTTATGCAACTTTGCATTTTATAACATTGCGATACCTGTTTCTAGGAGATTTCAATGCAAGATTCAGTGTGAAATTTCTACTTAGGCCTATACGTTCAGGATAGAAAGTTCTTAATTCAAAGTAGGCAACCCTGCATTTTATTGGGTTACCAATGAAAGTTAGCACCAGTTGATTTGAGACACCTTCTCCATTTTAAAATGCTAATGAAGTTGATCTAAGCACCATCATAGAGTAGGATTTAGGTGATGTCGAAAAATTCATAATGTAACTTACTGTGTTTATTTATTTATAGGCCTACGTCTTAGGTCGCAAGTATGCCTATAGAACGTTGCACCGTAAACTGAACCCGAGTTATGATATGAGTGATGGTATGTAAATTAATGATGACGAAATGAGTCCGGAGTCCAACGCCGAAAGTTAACCAGCAATTTTATTCTGCTTCATTTGGTTGAAGGGAAAACCCAGGAAAACCCCCAGCCAGGTAACCCAGGCTCGCTTGTTTTCACTGTCAGACGCGCTAACCGTTACTCCACAGCGGTGGTCCTTTTTCTTTACTTACCAGAAGATGATGTTTTGCGAAGTCTGCCTGAATTGTAGCCTATAGATAGCCTATCACAAAACTAAGTTTAGCCTACTTCTGTATTTGTTCTTAAAAAAGACTAGAGCATAAAATGTACCTACTCTCAAAAAGGTATGCTAATAGCGTTAAGTGTTGTATTCTAATTTTGAGAACATTGGGATATGCTAGACCTATAGCTCTGGGTGGTGTATGCGACCAAAATTGTTGTAGGAAGTGAATTAGCTTTGCAGATTTTCAGAGCCAATAGCTCACGTTGTAATTATGTAACAAAAACTACAGGGACATCATTTTATTTTTACTTCAATTTTTATTGTGGGCTACCTGAGTTTTTAATGTACTTAACTCCCACTAGTAAACTTCCAATCGTCCTCCACACAGAACCAAGGCCGCGTAGGCCTATGAAGTCAGAGTCGCCTTACAGTCATAATAAATAGTACTGAATTAGTGAGTATAGTACGTTCCAGAAATATGTTCGCGTTTTCCAGTAACGAAAGTGCTTTCAATACTGAATCATATTTTCGCACAAGTTCTATCGTCCGTTTGCCTACGTCGCATCCCGGTTTCCCCCACCCGCTTCTGCTCGACTCTTTGTAAAGGCTAGTGGCTGGGCAGTCTTGTCTCTCTTCTGAAAACATTAATTTCTGTTAGGAACTGGACGTCTACGTAATATTACACAACTGTTTAAAATAACTTAAATAAAAGAGCCTCGTTAAGTAATTAACTGTCTCGTGATTTCCCCCTTTCTATGACCCTGAGACAAACCCACTTGGACGGACAGTAGATAGTATTTCTGAGTAATTTTATCTTTTCGGATCCAGCAAAAGTGAAGATTGAATTTACAGTACATACGAATTATTTCAACATGAGTTAGGCCTACTAGTACAGTACGAAGGACGAAACTGCTAATTGGAAAATTAGTTACAATAGTCTATAGTGCGATAATATGCACAAATGAACTGAAGCCTGTATCGAAATGAACGGCCATCATTTTCAAAAATGTTTAAATATCCATATTATGATTATTTTTCAATTTAACTTCATTCTTTAAATTGTACGCTAATGTACTCTAGACAGTAGGCTATAGGCCTAATATACACTGCATAATGAATACGTCCGAATGAATAGTTCAGTTCGTCAGTAAAAACACTTATTGTTAATACTGTACTGTATTTTGATTAAACAAAAACCTAATGAAAATTATCAAACTCAAAATCACGATATTTCCTAGTTTACGTAAATGGATTAACTACTTTTCTTCCCTTAATATTTTAGGAGAAAAATTCGCTCCGGCGCCGGAGATGGAACCCGGGTCCTTGGTTCTACGTATCAAGCGCTCTGGCCACTGAGCTACGCCGAATTCAATCCACAGTACCGGACCGAACCTTCCTCCTTCGATCTTTCCCTTTATGGTCTGACTCCAAGTTAGGCATATATATATATATATATATATATGTGTGTGTGTGTGTGTGTGTGTGTGTGTGTGTGTGTGTGTGTGTGTGTGTGTGTACGTGTATCCAATGTCAACTGCCATTAAGATACTAGGAGCGCACTCAGCTGAGTGACTTATTGACCAAGAATCCGCAGTTATTATGCGCTGCTAGGTGGAAGAATATTATAGATATACTCATTTGTCCTACAGAATTTATTTGTAATATGGACAAGTCACTTTTTAAAGGAAGTCTTAAATCTGTAATTTCATTGAGAAGGGCTGAATAGTAGTCTAGTTCCAATCAAAAGGATAGTTTATTAATGCATAGTGTTCATTCATACTAATTTCATTTGAATGAACAGTAATCACTACTGGGTGTGGTCTGAACTAAGTTCATAAGCATGAACTGATGGCACCGAGCATAAGTGACATATAGTTTTACCAATGAAAAAATCCAGTACATCAGGCATCTGTCCTCCATCTGGGTAGTGTGTGGGTTCAATTGGATGTATGAATTCTAAGGAGAGTTGTGTTGCCGCATCTAGAAGTATTAGCCCTCTTGGATTGGCTAAATTTGATCCCCATCTGGGATGTTTACAATTGAAACCTCCACCTAGTAGAAGTTGATTACCCATAACATTAACGATGTCCCAAAAGTTGCAAAGAATTATTTTATTAGCAGGTGCAGAATAGAAAGAACCGATCTGGTACTTCATTCCATTTGATATACGTGAAATTTGAAATTCGTCTTCAATAACTGGTAGTAATACTCATCATGAGCTATGTGATTTTTGACAAGAATAGCAGATCCCCCTTTCCTGGTATTACTTGGATGATCAGCTCGATAAGTTATAAAACCAGGTAGGCTACATAAAAGTTCAAGTGGGGTGTGAGTTTTGTCTCAGTTATTAATAAGATATCGATATTATATGAATCTAAAAACAACTTCAATTTAAAATACGTATTATTGACACTTCTGCAATTCCATGTGCAAATTAATAAATTGTTGTCAGAATTCATTTTTTGTTAATAAGAGCAGGAAGAACTTGTTGCAATGTACTTACAAGAGGCAACAATATAGACATAAGAGTATCAATCTTATCCATCAGCTTATTTATTAATTCTTCGCTGTGACTAAAAGCTGGGGAACCAGTATTCTTTTTTACAGTTTCAGCATATGAACGATCTGGTGTATATTGAGAGTAAGTTTTTGGTTCAGGCTGTTTAAAAGTTCTAGATGCAACAGAACTTAAGTTTGTGTTTCTATTTCCTGCTAGAGTAGACTTCTGAAGTTCTTTATGAACAGGACATCCTCTATAATTAGCAGTATGTTGACCCTTGCAATTCACGCAAATTGGAGGAGAATGTGGATTTTTAGTGCATTGAGGAGTTGGATGCGGCCCATCACATTTGACACAGCGCGGAGAACGATGACAGTAATTCTTACTATGTCTGTAGTCCTGACATCTCATACATTGCATTACAGAATGTTTAGGCTTAGGAGGTTCGACTTTAATGACAGATCCATAAAGTCTCTTCATTTCATAAATATTTTCATTCATGGCATTGGGTTTCAGATCCAAGAAAAATAAAAGTAGAGGAACTTTAGATACGGGAAGAGGAACTGGTAACATTCGGACAGGTTGAAAACCTAGGACAGAAATTTCTTGCATCATCAAATCAGTATCACAAGAGGGATGTAGTCCCCTAATCACAACTCTGAAATGTTTTTCTGGTTTAATTTGGTTTGTATAGAACTCAGCATTGTTGGTCTTGAGATATTCTATTGTTTTTCTATACTGTAGCCTTCAGTTGTTTCACAGTTTAATTTGACTTTGTTATCATTGATAGTCACATGTTTATACTGGCCAATATCTAATTTTATGAAGGCTGTTTGCAGACTATTCATATTTTTTAGATTGCAAATATAAATAGGTGGAGGTTTGTCTGACTTTTTAGTATTATTTTGACTTTCAGTACTTACATCAGTGACTTCTTCACTTATATTATTTAAGGGTGCAATTTTGTTCTGTAAAATAAATGGAGAACTTATGTTCCAGCTTTTGCCTCTTGGCATTAGCAATGACTGCTTCTTCTCCCGTATCCATAACGGGCAGAAGTAGTGGACTTAATGCCACAAAAACACTTAAATATAGTCACTTACTTATTGTACTGAAGTTAATGAAACACTTAATTCAGAAACACAATTTTAAAATAACAATTAAATTAAACAAAACCCACAAGACACTTAATAGTACAGGACACGGCCGACTTGATGTTCGCTTCGCTTCTCCTTTACCGGCCTTGACAATTCATTTTGATCCCTGTGTTAAAGCTGTAATCGAGAAAATATGAAATTCCCGCCAGATGGCACTGACTCCCAAGGTTCACTGAGGAATGTGTGTATGATTTCTTGTACGATTATAATTAGTAATATTGCGCTTCTTTCTACTGGTAGGCTATGTGAGTTTATTGTGATATGATTCAAAATGACGTATTGTTGTGTACTATTGTCTACTTCGAATAGAAAAAAAGAGTGAGGGAGCAATATCATTCCACGAATTTCCGAGTGACAGGGAAAGATGATTATATTTCGTAACCAGAATATTGTACGAAATGGAAATATAAAAATTGGAGTTGTATCCTTCGAAGAGGTGGAAAAATTCAAATATTTTATTTTAGTAGGTTATTTTATGACGCTTTATCAACATCTTAGGCTATTTAGCGTCTGAATGAGATGGTGATAATGCCGGTGGAATGAGTCCAAGGTCCAACACCGAAAGTTACCCATCATTTGCTCATATTGAATTGAGGGAAAACCCCGGAAAAAACCTCAACCAGGTAACTTGTCCCGACCGGGAATCGAACCCGGGCAACCTGGTTTCACGGCTAGACGCGCTAACCGTTACTCCACAGGTGTGGACAAAAATTCAAATATCTTGGAGCAACAGTGACAAATATAAATGACACTTGGGAGAAAATTAAACGCAGAATAAATATGGGAATGTCTCTTATTATTCGGTTGAGAAGCTTTTGTCATCTAGTCTGCTCTCAAAAAATCGGAAAGTTAGAATCTATAAAAACAGTTATATTACCGGTTGTTCTGTATGGTTGTGAAACTTGGACTCTCATTTTGAGAGAGGAACAGACATTAAGGGTGTTTCGGAATAAGGTTCTTAGAAAAATATTTGGAGCTAAGAGCGATGGAATTAGAGGAGAATGGAGAAAGTTACATAACGCAGAACTGCACGCATTGTATTCTTCACCTGACATAATTAGGAACATTAAATCCAGACGTTTGAGTTGTACAGGCCATGTAGTAAGTATGGGCGAATTCATATATGCATATAGAGTGTTAGTTGGGAAGCCAGAGGAAATAAGACCTTTAGGGAGGCCGAGACGTAGATGGGAGGATAATATTAAAATGGATTTGAGGGAGGTGGGATATGATGATAGGGACTGGATTGATCTTGCACAGGATAGGGACCAATGGCGGGCTTATGTGAGGGCGGCAATGAACCTCCGTGTTCCTTAAAAGCCATAAGTAAGTAAGGGAAAGGTGCGAAAATGGTTTAAAGTGATTTCACGCCGAGAGTTTGTTCCTAAAGCAACTCCCCATCATCAGTCGTTTGTACAAGATTATTCTAATAATGGGAAATTTAGACTATTAAAACCAAATGTTGTGCCAACAATATTCCCTCTTTATCCTAGGTATAGGCTAAGTGACAGATATCAGAAGACCATGACGAACAATTACTAAAACTGATCTCCCTCCACCCAAGAAACGCAAGTCTTATAGTAATATTGGTTTTTCACTATTTGAACAAGATGTTCCGAGTGGCTCAGCATCAGTGAATGACATTCCCTTCTTGCCAGTTGAAAATGACCATAAAGCGACGCAAACAGACGTTGTCAACTTTGTGGAGCTAAAAAGAAATAAATAATAGATTGCATGTGAAAATAACACAACTTAATCAGGTGTTACAAGAGAAGTAAGATGAGATAACGAAAACAACCGAAAAACTCCAACTAACTGAAAGAGATCCGTTACATAAAGAACAAGAAAATGTATGGAAAGAGGCCGATGAAGTATTCATGCAAAATTGATTCTAGATCAGCTGCTTAATCATCGAAAGAGAATACCTAACAAGAATATATTAGAAAATTTGTGTTCAGAAATTGAGCCGTTACTGTGTAGATGCCTTCTCTTGCAATGCCAATCTGTGATGAAGACGGCCAGAACGGACTTGCTAATATCATTACTGTGAAATTTGTTAGGCCGCTTCTAGATAACATTGCAGCAGTTTTAACTGAAAATCTTGTTCCTTCGAAGAATGCGGCTTATAATCCACTGAGTCGCAAAATCTTGAAACTATGATTCTTGAATCTGCAATATTAAGTGGAATGTATCAGTCCAGTGAGTGAAATTATGAAACTCAGTACAAGTTATGGTAAATAATTACCCAAATGATTACTTTGAAACATCGCAGTTTAGCCTAGGAGTGCTACTCAGCGAATGAACTACAAAATTACGCCTCTGTCATCATGTTACTTAAATTGAACAGGTTACTAAGTTATGTGGTACCTTCCCTGCTTTTAAACTCACGCTTTTATCATAATTAACAGAACTAAACATAATAATACTTATTATTTTCCTATTTATTATTTATAAGGTTAGGCCTATTATTATTCTTTAATCATTTATTTTAATTCATATTGAGTATTTCTTCTGTAGACACCAGAGCTTGGCAGACAGCGCCAAGTGGTGGAATTGAGAAATTATCCAATTTCAGGAAAATATTACTATCATCAAGGCAATATACAAAAAAAAGCGAAGGGAACATCAAGTCGGCCGTGTACAGGAGCACTTGAAACCATATGTAACAGAGGATTGAATCAGAAACAAAAGAAGGAAATTAATGATAAGCTTAAGCATCTTTTACACTTTTCTTTTACATGAATATAGCTAATATTGTAACAAAATCGTAGTTCTGTCAATCTTAAATTAATTAATTAAATTAATTAATTGGTTAATTAATTCTACTGAACAAAACCATTTGAAGCTCAATTACCAAAATAACTACGTGGTTGTTTTCCGAGACTTATGAGGTCGTTTCATTTGCACAAGCCGTTCAATGTTCGAAACAAATGAATGAGCCGTGTTCAGTCTCAGAATATAATTTAGATTTCCGTCTGACATACAGCTTCTCAGGCTGGTTTTACACATTTTCAAAACAGAAAAAAACTGCTCGCATGTGTAAGCGGATTCAAACATGCATAGAATTCTAGCTGCATGCCTGTGAAGCCTTGGAAACTCCTTCTTGGGAATGTTCGTATAGAATTCATACAAATAATATAATATAATAAAATATAATATAATATAATATAATATAATAAGTTATGTAACTTTATATAATATGATCTGATATGATATGATATATCATAAACTGTAATATACTATGCTATGATATAACATGATACTTGTATAATTTAAAATTATATATTACTAAATGTATAATAACTTATAATGCAATATAAATATCAAACAGATATTCTAATATAATGTAGGCCTACCTGAGAAACATTTTCTTTAAGTTGTATTAATTTATGGCGTTCATTACCAACATATTTGTCATATTCAGTAGCATGTTGTAAAGAATAAGTAATGCCGTTGAATATTGAACTTCTTAAACAGGTGGAATGTTTTATGCCAAATTAAACACTTTGCTAATCCACTGCTCTCTACGAAAAATAACTCCTCACCTCATGATACATTAAAAGCATTGGGAGTATCGGGCCGCTTTAGTGTATGAGCGGAAGCTCCGTCTTCAAAGTTCGCCAGAGTCACCACTGCACCGACACTGAATGATGTACAGTATGCATACGTCACAGCGCTCGGAAGAACCGCTCTTTAAAGCACACAGCGCTCATTTCTCAGAATCACGTAATGTGCCCAGCCCTGTCGTAGATGATGGATCGACCTTTCTCTCTAAACTTTACGACTTACAGAGATAATATTCTTTGCCTCTCGATCAGTCACCTACACTTCTATTTTTCCCCGTCTTCTTACACTTGAACTCTCTCTTACAATACTTCTGAAACTAATGCTCTCCAATCAATGGCGGGTGATTTCACATAGAATGGGTACATCGAAATTGTAGAGGAAATTTTGTGCAAAAGATGAATTGATGAATCATTCGTCGTATGACTCATTTATCAAGTCATCAATATTAGTAAGTAACGATCTTTTCTAGCGACCGTTTCTTTCCTGATGCATTCATTGATGTTCCTTGAGCTCCATGTTATTTTTGTTCAGATAAAATGATTTTTATCTTTTATATTTTTATCTTTGTTAGGCACCTTGTTTGCCTCTGTTACTGTCTGTAGGACCTACCTTATTTTTGACGACTCTGCTTATCTATCTTGTATATCTCCTTTTAATAGAGTCTACCATATTTTAGTTTAAAAGTATCGGCGGCAACTCGCCTACAGGTCAACTCCTTCTAAGCATCTGAGCGTACTTTTCTTTAGTGGCATTGCTCCTCCCTTGTCTACCCCAGTACCTTTGCTTGACTCAACCCTGCACAGTACCACCGCCTTAAAGGCTCGTTTGCTAACTTTCTCTTTCCTCACAATTGCCTAAAAGATATGGGATACTTATAGCACAAGAATCAGGCTCATTATCATATATGAATAATAAGGAATTATCCTACGGGCATTATCGTACATCGTAATAAAATCATAACTATCGTACGAGCTGGCAACACTGGTTTCATTCCTTCTCCTCAGCGTTTTACAGAATGTCCGTTATCTATTTGTATGGTGATCACATGCTCAAGATAGCTGGACGGGATTGGCTGCGGCCAGGAGCGGGGGGAAGATGCTCCTCGAAATAAAACCGGTTCTTCTTCCACTGCAGCTCATCCATTTGTCTGTTACATCAGATGAAAAAAAAATTGGGTGGATCCTACATTCCGAAAGAGATAGAAGATGGTCGTTGTCAGTCTTCTCTGATTGGCCATTCGTTGCGGATGTTATCCATGGTGGGGATGTAGAAGCCATGCCAGTATCATCACACAGCACGTAATAAATCTTATCTTTCCAATACATTGCAGCGGTATACTTATATGGAAGTTCGTTGTACTTAGAAAAGGCTGCTGAGGGTTTCTTCGTATTCAGGGAGATCGCGGATGGTTAGTTTTCAAATCAAAAGCATAACAGTTCAACCCACTGTTGAATTCAGACCTTTTCTCCTGGGGGGGGGGGAGGGGGAGTATAATTCAGATTTTATCTTTCGACGCGTGCGTCAGTGTACGTTCTCAGAAATAGTTCGGGATTTTACATTGTTGGAACGTTTCTAGAACTGTTCTTTCACGGCCTTCTGAGTTTCTTCTCATATTAAAATTATATTTATTTTCCGAATTTAATTCGTAATAAAATAAATCACTGTCACCCAGGGTGCGAAATAACAGGGGGTATGGGAGATTTCCTCCCTGTTGGAAAGTTATCCTTCTCTCATAAATTCATATTAACATCCCTGCCAGGGATAACTTCTATCCCCCCTCACAAAATACGATTGTTTAAATACGAGTAGCCTATCGTCGCTTAAGAAACAATACCGCGTAACTGACATTTTTGGTCAAAACTGTTTTTTTGCACAGATGATACCTCCACTGTCATCTGCATGCATTGACAAGCGCGGGAATTTTATTGCATGAATGGCCTGCGTGCGAAGGAGGGGGTACAATACCGCGTATCTGAAGTCACGAGAAGTCTGTAGGAAATACCGCGTATCTGACAACAGATAGGCTGTTATGTCTACTCCCTGCGCGCCCTCAGTACGGAAGCTGGTTCTCGTTACTGCCTTGTAAAATTGTATCAACAGTGTGTAATATTCTGACAAGATTAAAGAAGTGTTCAGTTTCAATTATTTAAAAGGTAAATATATTAGAATTATTTCACTATTGTCAATTGAATGTTAGTTGAGCTGAATTCCCGCAGAATCTTACTGCAAGTTCATTCACTGAAATATAGTAGGCCTACATTCAATATTTTATTATTATATAGGTCTACAGATACAAGAAAAGAAATGGACAATGAATCAGACGACGGTCAGTTTAACGAGAACGAAATCCTATCTGTGCTATGTTCTGCATTTAAGACGGGAGAAGCTTCTGTGAACATTAACGAAGGTATGGCATAAGAAGTATCACAGTTATTAAACGTTTATTTTTCTTCAGTTACGGAATCATAACAGCAAACTTAATTTAAGTAATAAGTATAAATAATCATGAATGGGCCGCTAAAATAATTTGCGCTACATTCAGTGGTGCTGAGTTTGGTTCCTTCCATTTCCTGCGGTAGGAGGAAGATCTAAATTGATGATAATATTTGCTACACATGTTTTTCAATCCATTTATATCACATTTATAAACACTAGTAATCTCATCTTATTAGTAGGTGTACTGCCTGATAATTCAAATGCAAAAGAAAACCGTCCGTCTGAAAATGGGCTGCTGCAGATCAGGGATTGTCCGTGCAGTGTTACCGGTAAGGTTTTGATCGTATTATGCAATCTGGTATGATTTAAAGCAACACTATTCAAATAATACAGCTAGAAATAGGATGGGACAGAAACTGAAGACAATACCCCGTCAATGAAGGATCTACACCAAATTTCGAATGCCTCTTCAGATGTAGACGACACCGAAGAATTTATAAGTGCTACTTACTCTACATCTTTACATTCGTGAGAAAAAGGTAAAGAGAAGAATCTACAAGCGTTTCATGGAAATTTGACAGAAAAGAAAAATAAGTTCAAAGTCACAAAAGGGTAAGTGGAAGAAAATGAAAAATAGAAAACTTAGAATGGAAGAGGAAGCTTATCGTAGCTACAAGAGATCGAAAGATGGCAAAGTGACACATGATACGGAAAGAGATGCAAGGAATTTGGGGCCAGAGTGTAGTTATAAAAATATGTGCCAAAATTCGAAAGTAAGGGGCTGTAATTTAATTTCTAATGAGAGAAGACACATCTTTCTGGAAAATTATGACTTGGGAACAGAGGACCGTTTACGTATCAAATCTTGTGGATTTCACTCCTACGAAAAGACCTGGCAGTACACATTCTGAATCGAGAAGAAAGGGAACATTTGTCTACAACCTAAAAGTTGATGAAAAAAAAATTCAGGTTTGCAAAAAGATGTTTCTGTGTACATTGGGAATTAAAGAATGAACTGTGCGATATTGGTTAGATGATAGTACCGATGGCGTTCCTTCAGTAAAAAAAAAGTCATGTTCTCGTGCAAAAGCACGGAAAAAAGAGCATTAGTAGCCTGCCTAAATTACCGTCACATTATTGTATAGGCCTATAGAACCGATTGTGCCATAGTTTTATGACAGTTTTCCACACTAGGGTTACTCAAGGATTACTTTTTGTGGTTTCAGCATAGGCCTATAATTCTGTGGTGTTTGGGTAAAGGGAGATAAGTCATAAAAATGAGTTCGGAGATAAATGAAAATTAAACTTGGAACCCTTATTACTAATAATTTTCTACACAAATAAAACACATCAACTGTTATGTGTTCAACTGGGAGAACAAAATTCCACCTGGACAAAAAAATGACTTATAGCCTACCCCTTTACCCGAATACCACAGAATTATTTCTTTATTGTGTTTAACGAATATTGTGCCTGAAAAATTATCATCATTATTACATTTTTATAGGCTATGATTTTCTTTTCATTATTCTGAAGTCAGTCAAGTCCATTTTCAATAATAATAATAATAATAATAATAATAATAATAATAATAATAATAATAATAATAATAATAATAATAATAATAACAGTAATAATAACTTAATCTTATTATTATTATTCAACATTATAAAATTATATTTGTCAGCAACGTTTTAGTAACAATTCTACTTATCTATTCAAATAAGTTACGTAGTGTGAAAATAAAGTACCTGGTATCAGATTGTCATTATTGTTATTATTATTATTATTATTATTATTATTATTATTATTATTATTATTATAAACATTGAACTGTGTCTTCTTTTTCCTTTCCCATAGTTTCAGCATTTGATTGACTAAGAATGCAGCAATCATTGTCTGGAACATAATCTAGTGCTGATTCAAGCTACAGCCTACCGACCTTGACCTCAAGTCAGATGGTAGGACAACAATTCAGATAACACATTGACATATACAAGAGCACGAATAATATTTCCAGAAGGCAGTTTTAACGCAAAGTAAACTCTTGTCAACATGTGTCCTGAAGCTGCTGAAGTTGTCTCACAATACCGCGTAACTAACAAAATGTAGGCTAGTCAACGGCAGAGTTCCAATACCGCGTAAAGTGACATGGCCAGATGTCTACGGCCATGATCATCCTTTATCACTTAGTTACAAATTAGTTATACTATTTCATAGCCATACACCACTTTTCAAGACTATTGCGTTATTTTTATGGTTTTTATTCGGTTTTTTCCTTCTCCTGTAAAATTTACATTTTGTCAGTTACGCGGTATTGGTTCTTAAGCGACGCTATATGTACTTTATAAAGTATAAAGTAAGCAAAGAAAATAATATTGATGTATTATCATCACCAACAAGCTGACAACAATCAATAACTTAGGAATTACACATCTTATCTTACTTGCATCAGACAAGGAGACTCACTCAGTCCACTACTTTTTAATATTTTATTGGATTTTATCATACAAGTAGCCTAAGAGACAAGCAGGGATACTTAATGGACACAGGAGAAATAGATTTAGTTGCTTATGCAGATGACGTTGTTCTAATTAGCAATTCAGAAGATAACTTACAAATTTTATTACACTGTTTTTCACTGGCTTGTGACAAATATGGAATGAGTATAAATGCATCAAAATCAAAGGTTTTAACAGTAAATAAATATCCGTTAAGATGTAAACTACAATTAAATCAACATGTACTAGAGCAGATTATGAGTTTTAATTATCTAGGAGCAAAGATAACAAGTGATGGATGTTTAAAGGAAGAAGTGAGGGATCAAGTTAATAAGGCAGCAGCTGTTTCAGGATATCTTAATAGCAGTGGCGGCTCGTGAATTTGTGGATTGGGGGAGCTGCAGTGGATTTTGGTACATACAAATTTCACTTTTTGATATCATTACTAATAAGTATAGGACAAAAATAAATGCACTACATATCGAAAAATCAAAACTTCCCGACTTAGTTGGGAGATGTCTGTGGCATCATTTGCCATAGGCCTAATCGCTTAAAAAAACTAATACCATCGATTTCAGTCTGAATTTCAGATCGGCAGACACTCAACTTACAATCTACCAGTTCATTCTGAATTGTTTTAGAACTACCTTTAAACAGTGGCATGTTCAAAATGATTTTTGAGAAGCTCGTTTAGATTACTCACGAACTGTAGCAACCCACGAAATACACCAGGGTTCTTCGAATCGTTTTTTCATCATGTCCCCTACGGGAAAGTTCATATTCGCCACAAAATCAATATTTTTAAAAATAATTTAACGATTTTTTCTCATTTATTGATTATGTTTGAGAATGTTTGTTCTATTCGCTTCACTTAGTTGGGCAGCAATATTAGTTTTGCCTAACATTGCCAATGAAACAACCTTTTTCAGGTGAGACTGCGAAGATTTGTGATTTTTAATTTTTAGGAGCAAATGTCCTAAATCTGTCACACCACTCCTAGTCTATGCAGTATCACCACCGAAGAGGAGGCAAGGAAAACAAAATACAGAATATTTTTTTTTTTGTTCACATCCACGTAACCACAAATGCTTAGCGTAAATTTCATTGTTATACTTCCTTACATATATGCACTATTTCGGCTGGATGAAGCTAGAATAAGATTTAAGTCGGGTAACGGACGACCATTTAATTTCACTTCATTACATCAATATTCTCCGCAAGGGAAAGTTGAGAAAAATAAAATTAATATTCTGTAATTCACACACACTCATGCTTGCAAATTTGCACTGGTTAAGTTACGGTATTAAGATGTCACACCAAAGCAACACTCAGATATACTGATGGTCAACAATGTTCTAAAAGTGGAAAAGAAGTTTCTTTCGTATTTTACGTGCTATATTAAAAGGATTAAGGCTCCCCCAAACAGACGCGATACGGAATGCGTTACGATAGCGTTACGATTTTGCGATAAATGTTTTCATTGCGTCCAATGATTGTGTTCACACACACGCGATTATCGCAATATGCGTTATTATCGCAGCAAGTAGAACGCGACGATTTTGCGTTCTATTCTCCCGGAGATGTAGATCGCGAGAACGCCACGCGTTTATTTTGATGCTGGGTTGAAGTGTGTCATTTATGGATTCATCTTCAAAGGAAGAGGAACTTCTCTTTCTTGGATGAGAATCGTCGCAGGCAAAGCAGGTGCAGGTAAGTCCATGGTAGTCATGTATGGTTAAGATTAACAATATAAAAAGGTATAAAGTGATGATTTAGCGTTTCTTTGCCAAGAACGTGAAATAAATAACAAGTACGCCTACCCGATTATAAACTTTATTTTTTTTTAATTTGCTCTTTTTGTTGCAGGAGGTTGTGGATTCACGAGTTAAATGCCACAAGGGAAGAAAAAGATTAGTTTTATACCTTAGTTCAACAACTAACCTTAGCACTCTGCTAACCTTGAAGAGCCTACTAGTAAAGAATTTCAATGTTTAGAGTACCCATAAAATAACGAATTTTAATGTGAAGTAAATTCAGTAGTAATTTATTCTAAACATACCTACGTCTAATGATTTACTTACATAGATATATCTGGAGTGTGGTAAGATACTGAAAGTAATAAAACTCCGACAAACAAATTACATAACTTTTTGTTTCCACATACTTTATTAATTTTATATTTCTGCACAATTATTTATAATATTGTACACGCATTTTGCAATTTGCACAAATATATTTTTTTCATTTGTGAATTTTTGCGACAGTTATTTATTTTCTAGCTTGAACCCAGCGTCAGTCTACAAGCCAGTATGACATCAAATTATAAATAAATAATTGCACTTATTGTTTAAATCTAACTTTGTAGCTATCTCCTTCCATTTCTTCTCCTTTTCCATGCCACGGATTTTCCTTTACGAACTCAATAAAAAATTCCACGTTCGTTTACAAGTAATCCGAAATCGCAATCTGTGAGCACAAGTGATATGCACCTGCTGAAGGTAACTGGTCTTTGCGCTGTGGCTGGAAAACTAAAATCCGCATATGTGGTCACCCATTACGATATTCTGATTGACTGGGGACGTTAGGATATCGTATATCGCGGACGCGCCAGTTTGGGCACCTCTTCGCGATAATGCGATATTGCGTTATCGCGAAATCGTAACACTATCGTAACGCATTCCGTATCGCGTCTGTTTGGGGAGGCCTTTATACTCGTGCAATCATTTTGAGTTAAGGCAAATATTAGGTTCTGCTGAAGGCTGGGTATATACCTACGTAATAATAAGGCAAAAGAGAATATTAATTTCGTTATATTAACTCGATAAGATTCTACAACAGTAAGTATGTGAAGAGAAAATAAAAATTTTGTCACTAAGTTTCAAGGGAATAGAGAATCCATTTGACGCAGCATTACAATAGCAGTGTGAGAGGGGAGGAAAGATCCCTTGTGGCCTGGCTCTGGAAGCCACTGCAGCGAAATATGGGTTTTAAACAGCGGCAGTTTCCCTCTGCTTCCCTTCACCTCTCTACCCCCTGACCATGCAAGACACACTCTCTATGAGCTGACCACCCTGCAGATCCCAGGACGACTTTGAATGCAGTGTCAATTCCAATACAGTCGTGACGCAAAAAGATTATGCATAAGATAATAGTCATATTCCCGGCCAGATGAAATATAAAGCAATTTACCAATAAAAGCTGTAACAATTCTTCTACAAATTAAAATAAATATTATTTTTATTTTCCTGTCAAAGCAGGGAGTGCTGCAGCTCCGCAGCTCTTATGGACGGGCCGCCCCTGCTTAATAGTTACATCTGGAAAAATAAATATTTAAGAAGAGAAACGAAAACCAGAATATATAAAAGAGTGGTGAGGCCAATCATGACTTACTGTATGCTGTGGAAACTAGATCAGACACAACAAAAACAAAAGAAATGATGAATGTAACAGAAATGAAAGTTTTAAGAAATATAACAGGTAAAACCAAATTGGATAGAGTACGAAATACAGAAATTAGAGACATCTGCAATATTCAGCCTATTGAGGAGTGGACTGCTAGAAGAAGGGATGAATGGAATAAGCATGTTGAACGCATGCCATTGAGTCGACTAGTAAGAAGAGTAAGGGATGGAGTGCCAAGAGGGAGAAGCAGCCCCGGGAGACCTAAAAAGAGATGGAGCGATTCCCTATCTGGTGGAACAGGCTGATAAGCCTAGAAGAAGTAGAAGAAGAAGAAGATCTTAAACCTGTTCATGGATGTAATTATTATTATGATCAAGATGTAAGACAAGCAACTCAGTGCAACCAAGCGTTGAGTCGTATCGAATGAGGATAATAATAATTTTATGTAGGCCTATGGTATTCTCTATCTAGGATTCTGTCTCCCCCTCATCAGAAATCTTAATTAGCACCATGCTGTCACCTTCCAAATCATTCATGATCGACTATTTTAAAATTTAAATCTGCCCAGTCTCGAAGCGATTTAACTTTAACCTCACATTAAAACATATGCGCATACGTTAGCAATTCGGAATTTCCAGTTCCTGCTCCTAATCGAGAATCAATTTCATTTGTTCCGAACGAGATGCAAAACACGTTGGAATAGGAAAGTGGGAGTTCAGAATAGTTCAAGTCTTGTTGGAACGCACATTAAGCTACTGCGCATGAGCAGACAGTTCAGAGTCGATTCTGAACCGTGCTGAAACAAACCTTATGTGAAAGGCAACAAAGAGAAATTAGGTCAATTAAAGAAATAATAGCTTTCATTTGTTTATATTTCATTTAAATACCTGGGTCTATTAAATGTTAATCTACTAGTAGTAGGCCTATAGGCATTAACTTGAAAATGATAGTATTTTTATGTAAAACGTGAATGTGAATATCCTTCTGTGTAAAATTGTTAGAGGAGAATGTGGAAGTATGGGCTATCATTTTGTTTTCCTCATAATAATGGAAAATGGTGTGGCATATTGCTTGGAAATCTTTATTGACATAGAAAGTAATTATTCATATTATACAATTTTTCCAGTCTTAAAAGTCAATAGTTGCAATAGATATTTGCATATAATTACTTTTTTTTAGAGAAAGATGAACTGGCCTCTATAGCTAGTAGGGTCTAAATATGGGCTACCACAAGAATTTGAAAATAAAATTGGATATAACAAAGAAATATAAGTAGGAAACCTGTGTCACATCAGTGACAATATTCTGTAACAAATAACGCAAATCACAATAGTGAAAATACGGGACGTGTTAATGTGCTGGTAATATGGGCTACAATCCCATATTTGACACATAGCTGTAGCCTATATTAGCAGCATCGACTCAAGAAGGTTTCTAAGATTATGTAGCCTATGTCAATTGTTGTTCTAAATAAATATTACCAGTGGCAGCTCCTGGGTATTTCTTAAGAGGAGGAAAGAAGGTAACAGGACGAAATGACACCTTCTTGAATGAAACATGCTACAAATTAGCCAACATGCACACATGTAAGACCAGGCAGTGTTGAGGTTGGCCTTCCCTTCTGTATAGCAATAATCTGTTCTTGTAAACTGAGTTTCCTAAATTTTCCGCAATATATAATGTTTTCACTTCCATTCATTGTTGAATAATTGCACAAATTAACAATTACAAGGAAATTCACCTCGCAACATATTTCGAGCACACTACAGCATCACACGTGTTGGAAGAGACTAGCTACTAACACGTAATCGGAACCGCGGAAATGGGAATGGAAAATAATCTGAGAACACTGCACCCACCCACATGGTCTGTGTTGCCACATGTAGGCCTACATTTTACAAGTCCAGTATCACATGCTTTTGAAGAATATCAGTTCTTGTAAAGTCATACTACCATTATTGTTCAAAGTTGCCGGTGGCCAATTTTTTATGTTAAAAATAATGTAGTGTGGAGTACTGTATCTACTTTCAATTTCAAATATATTTGTACAAAACTGACAACTTGGCTGTTGCCCTATCTAGTACACAATGAATGGAAGCGAATTTCAGGGGCCAAAAAGATCTGCGATACTAACGTAGAACTACTTCCTCTTTGTTTTATATAAACCCGACTTCAACTTTCAAATATCCTTGAAAGTTTCAAACCATGAATAGTAGCCTATATAAAGTGCAATGAATAATTTATAATTAAAAAAAAAAAAGTTTATATGATGTCTTTCATAGCGTTGCGTTAAAACTGTTTTATTGTGCCTCCTCCTAGATGTGTTATAGTCTGGTTGAATGCAAGATCGTTAGATGGCGGCGGTAGCGAGCTTGCTGCACGACCAGTCGGTTTCTATTTCCCGCCCATGCGCTGATTCAGAGGAGGATCTCCTCCCTCTCCGTCCTTTTACTCGCTTTAAAACTCTGCTGCTTTCTCTGGCCGCTAGTGCGCTGTTGTCTATGTGTGCTAACTACAGTAAAGGAGGAATGGATTGACTTTCCTCCACACAAACAATCTCGCATCTTTCTCATAGTTTTCTAGCAGCATATGAGCGCGCATCGTTTAAAACTCGATCAACCGAGGTTTTCTTATAGCTGTGAACTTAAAAATTATCGAATCTTCCTTGAATTTCAAGGCACATATTTTATTTGGTATTTACTTTCAAAAGAAGAAAAATGTGAGGAGGACGTTCCTCCCTTCCCTCCCCCGAGAAACCGCCACTGAATATTACTCTTAAGCTTATGCCATGTGATAGAGCTGTTATTAATCCGTGCAACACATCAAGCGTGATTTCTAAACACGAAATATATTTTTTAAAATAAAATTGGAATTATTGTCGTACCATCGGATCTGTGCCCCTTCAGCGCTGTCGTCGTTCTTGGAAAAGTTAGGTACTCACTCCATTCCACCCGCTTTCCTCCCATCACGTTAAACAGCAGGCCACGAACCTTGCCGAATAGGGATGTTGCCAAACTTCCGTCAAACGGTGTCATAAATAACTGGTCCTCCACGCTACAATATTATTTATTTCAATCAAAATATATCTTGTATTTCTACATTTTTTAAACCTAAATCCCATGTCTCGAATCACTTTCCGTAGTTTTTCTCTCCAACCTTGGAAATTATTACTTCTCTCGCAAGCTTCAGTAATTTCTTCAATGTTGAAACTTCTTTCTGAACGGTGTAAAATTCTTGTATCTTTCTTCTTAAAATACATCGGTTCATATCATCTACAATAATTAAAAGTTTCCTTGGTCTGTTCTTCTCTGGTAATTCTAGCTTTTCATCTCCCTCACAGACTCCCTCTCTCCTGATTTTCCTTATTAGGAGTGCGCTGACTTTCTATATATGACCTGTCTATATAAATTACATAAAATGTTGTATTATTAGTATTAGTTAAGTAAGTAATTTTTATACATAAACAATTGAAATAAAATAAGCCTCACCCGTGATATCAGTTGTTCTTTTCGTTGCCTGATTTATAGGAAACAGATATTGACCTGTTTGTTTCTCTTCATCGCAAAATGCTATTACGTACTTGCTTACTAATATTTCTTTCGCCACTCCGTGCTACAGTATTCATATTGAGTTGACAACACTGGACTGCAAGTGCAAATATTGTAAACTGTCCCGCAAGAAGGCCAAAATTATGAGTAGTGGGGGACAGAAAGGGAGAGAGATAGAAAAGAGAGAGATAGGAATGCAGGGAAAGAAATGAATTACCGAGGCTGAGAAGGAATTAGGGTTCAGTTCGCATATCTTACGGGGGCACAGATCCGATGGTCCGACTATACATACTTACCTGCAGAAACTTAGAAATTGATGAAAAACACAAAGAACACACCACATCCATACCACAAAAGCAACTGGTTTGTCTCTTTGCGCACGTAGACTGATGGACACGAGATGCAATTACTTTTAGAGCTTTTTCGCTAGGTAACAACACCATAGTCTATAACTTAATTAATTGTAGTAAAAAAACGAGGTTGCCCTTATTACCACTCCTAGCCCATATGTCCACCTTCTCCTCAAAGGCGGTGTAAAGTCTCTTTTAAATAAAAAGCCTAAATTTAATAGGTACAAGTAGGCCTAATAGGCCAAATTATTTATCGGTTAAAATAATCGAAATCCAGTTAGGATTTCAAATAGGCTACATCAACAATTAGCTTACATTTTCTGTTGAGCCTGCCCGATTCCTTGAAGAAGTAATGTCCATATTAGAGATGGGTAAAAAAAGCTGGAACAGTTTATTTGAAACTGTTTCACAATTGAAACTGTTTCGATCTTATCGAAACTGTTCCAACTGTTCCAAAGAGTGTTACACTGCTCCAGTGATATCTTCAACGTTCCATGTGGTTCCAACAGATAAACAGTTCAGTTTCTAAACAGTTTTCCTGTTATTTGTTGTCTGCAAAGGCCATGTGTAGCGCTATCATTGACCTCCAATCGAAAGTAGATATAAGTTAATATCCATGTTCCACATGACCTTCGTGCAACAGTAGCCTATGTAGGAGCGCGCAATTTAATTGTACGAATCAAATTCCCTAATAAATCTGATATTAATTATTAGCTGTCCATTGAGGGTGACCTAGTGACTCACCGTCTTTGAAGGAGCAGGTGGATGGGAGTTGTGTCATTGACCGACTGGAACAAACATGGTTTAGTCCAGCGGTGACCAAAGCGGATGTCGTGATTACATCATATAATCACAGACATTCAAACGGTACGAGGAGTTTCCTGTACATTGCTGTGTGTTTCATTCACATACTGAAGGCAGCAGTGGCGATATTTAAGTCGCTCTACAAACTGTCGCTACAAGCAGTAAAAGATGGTTTCGTAAAGAATGAGAAGGAGAATTTCTTTTTTTGTTCTGTCGGACAAAAGTAATATGTTTACTTTGCTCAACGGTTCAATTAGGAATAAGCTTATAGCCTATAGAAACATTAATTGCCACACTGAATAATGTATTATTATTATTATTAGTCTAATTATTATTATTATTATTATTATTATTATTATTATTATTATTATTATTACTACTACTGATCACTAAGTATGTGTTTCTATCATTCTTCTGTGCGTGCATGAATATTGATATTTTTAGATCTTCTCCCTAGAAGGATAAAAATTATTAGGTTTTATCTCAATTTTAATCTTCTTAATCTTTAGGTGAGGGTAACTAATTAGTTATTAATTTAATAATAGTACTGTAGAAAAACTGATTCAATATTGTGTGCCAACGAACTGTTAAACGCCAGGAATTGACATGTCTTAAATTATAGCCAGGAAGAGAAAGCTGACATAAATAAGCCTAAATGTAAGAAAGTTAGCTACCTAATGGGGTTTGAAATATCTCGTGCACTAAAGCCTTTTAATAGAACAGAATTTATCAAAAGAGTAATGATTAAAATAGCTTAGGCCTAAATAATTGTCCATAAAAATTTTTTAATTTTGAAAAACTACGAATTTCTCGACCAAGTATCGAGAGAAGAATTCAGAGAATTCCTGATTATATTCAAAAGGAAGGTAAAGAAAAGAAGCAAGAAAAATTGTATATTATTCACTGGCTCTTGATGACAGCAGTGACATTACTGATACAGCAAAGCTTGAGATTTTTATCCGCGGGATTGATCAAGATGTTAGTACAGGAACCACCACTGGTTGTAGTTTTCATGCCAAGTA
This sequence comes from Periplaneta americana, assembly GCF_040183065.1. Lineage (NCBI taxonomy): Eukaryota > Metazoa > Arthropoda > Insecta > Blattodea > Blattidae > Periplaneta > Periplaneta americana. The sequence goes on from NC_091120.1 coordinate 141,189,504, forward strand.
CCTTTCCTCCGTCTCCTTACTTCATAGGTTGTCTGTCGCATGAAATCACTCCAGTTTCAGTTTTGGTCACCGCTGGCTTAGTCAATAGATATTTATTTTGCGTTTAATTTCCTCCCGAGTATCGTTTATATTTGTTGCAACAGGCTCCAAGATATTTGAATTTTTCCACCTCTTCAAAGGATAAATTTCCATTTTTATATTTCCGTTTTGCAGAATATTCTGGTCACGAGACATCATCCTACTTTATCTTTTCGGGATTTACTTCCAAACCCATCTCTTGTATATTGATTATTTATTTATATAACTTACTGTTAAATTAAGGACATCACTCGTTGTGTTCATTTTATATTGACATGAATAATGGCATATTAACTTTCAAGTTCCATTACTTAAGTGTTACAAATTTATGTTTCCGTAGGTGATGATATGAGGAAAGTTTTGGAAAATCAAAAGCAGTCTAGGTACAAATAATCTAAAAGAAACTACCGACAGAAAACCTAGCATAATCGTAATCATTGAAACGACATAACGCGTTATAAATACAATGACTTTATTACAATCTTTTTTTTTTAAATTACAGTGACGCCACGGATAGACTTTCCCACATGCAAAGAATGTCAACAACTCTACGTAAAAGTCAATCATCCCCAATAGAGCGCCCAATGTTGCGGGTTCGATCCCGGGCCAGGTCGATGGCATTTAAGTGTGCTTAAATGCGACAGGCTCATGTCAGCAGATTTACTGGCATGTAAAAGAACTCCTGCGGGACAAAATTCCGGCACATCCGGCGACGCTGATATAACCTCTGCAGTTGCGAGCGTCGTTAAATAAAACATAATATTATATCCCCAATAGAAGTGGAGTGAGGCTGACGTCGTATTTCCCCTACATATGTGTTCTGCAGGCCTGATCTAGATAGGCCTAGGCCTACATAAAGTCTCATCAGCAAAACACTACAATCCGCCGCTGCTTCAGTTCTTTCCCACCCAACACGCACGTTAGCTGTGTCATGTGGGATGCATTTTTTTAATCTCTCCGGCTTATCGTTTTGAGCATGTCTGCCTATATTTTCTTCTTTCGACTGAAGTGGCAACAATGTATAGCCAGTACTTCCATGTTTACCTGAGCGCCACCTACCGCCTTTTACCTGAGACCTTGACACAGAAGGAGCAACTCCTCCTTGGGTGTGCGAGTTCACCGAAGGCCAATGAGTGAACCTCTGTTATCTGTTCTTCAGGCGGAGTGGGGGAAGCAACCAATCACGTGACCGGTATCTTCAGAAGCGGATGCGCAGGCAAAGGTAAGAAATTACCAAAATTCTATGAGAAAACTGTTCTCAATTCTGGATAGGAACGATGAAGAGGTAAACTAAGTCCTGTAGCGAAATTTAATGTAGTCTATTAGGCCACTGTGATCAGTGGCGCAACGAAGTAATTTGTTTGCGAGGGGATAAGAGTTTTATCGTGTGGAATTTTCATGACAACTCTTATTGTTATTTAGGCGGCGGTAGCCGGAAAAAGGGCCCTTAAGCAAAAGTCATGTTTGAGGAAAATTTATTTTCATGTAATTGCGATTTGAATGCACTTTTATCAAAATAACAATTTGCATATTGTTACAATAATAGTTCTCTACAAGTTTTTGTTAAATAATGCATTCCAACTTCAATAGTATTACAATGAACCCTCGATAACTCGAACCCCGTTATCCCGGGCTTCGGATAACGCGGACCAAATTTTTCGAAAATAAAATTTTAATTATGAACGTGACAGACACAATCTGGTAGGACTGTATGTGAGATAATTATTCGCAAGCAACATCAAACGCTTTCACAAAAGAAGATTGACAACTTTTTCAAACGTTCTGCTGTGAAAAACAACAACAAAGTGGCAGATCAATCACCATCATGCTCCTAAATGTTATGTTTTATTTAACGACGCTCGCAACTGCAGAGGTTATATCAGCGTCGCCGGATGTGCCGGAATTTTGTCCCGCAGGAGTTCTTTTACATGCCAGTAAATCTACTGACCTGGTCCGGGATCGAACCGGCAACCTTGGAAATAGAAGCCCAGCGCTATACCAACTCGCCAACCAGGTCGACTCTTCCTCCTATAATAGACCAATCGAATTACAGTAGACTCTGATTAATGCACTTTGTCCACTACCTGTGTTATTTGTGTCTCCGTTTTACCTGGTATGTATTGATAACCTTGTTGCATTAAAGTTCGGTATAATATTACTACTGTAGAGATAGCATATGGTGTTAGTGTTCATTCCTAACATACAACTTTATTTCCCTTCGATAATATGGACTTTTCGTAACTCGGACATCTCCATCCCCTTTAGTACGAGTTTTCGAATGTTGACTGTATAAATAGGTCTAGGCTATATATTTTATTAGAGCATTTTATAGTCCCTTTTTCCAGAGAACAAGTTAATTTTATCAAAATACTTTCAACATGATTATATTTTTACGGAAATTAAACACCAGCATTGAACAGAGCACATTACAGAGGTTTTCAAGTTCATAACCATTTTAGTAAAATTATAAGTTATTTCTTACCTTATATTTCACCGTTACCTACGTCATAAATTGTACCGAATACGTATTCTTGAGTCCCGCGCCATGGCGTCTTGGTCTAAGGCATCCCGCCTAGGACTCGCGTTACGGAATGCACGCTGGTTCGAGTCCTCATGGGGTAAGAAATTTTCTCATGAAATTTCGGCCAGTGTATGGGACCGGTGCCCACCCAGCATCGTGATGCACTTGGGGAGCTACGATAGGTAGCGAAATCCGGTTAAGCAAACCAGCTATAACGGCTGGAGGAGCTCATCGTGCTAACCACACGATACCTCCATTCTGGTTGGATGATCGTCCACCTCTGCTTCGGCATGTGGCCGTGAGGCCAGCAGCCGAACGGTAGGTCTTGGCTCTTTATGGGCTGTAACGCCACGGATTATTATTATTATTATTATTATTATTATTATTATTATTATTATTCTTGAATACGTATTGGGTAGGCCTACAGAATACAGATTATAGGTTATTTAATATTAATCTAGAATGGATTCACATTCACTTCAAAGTTTATCTTCAGAGTGCAGTTTACACTTTAGTGCACATCCTGGATGGACTCACTCACCTTGAAGATCGCCTTGGCTGATATTTGCTGAATTCTACAAGTACGCAAGTGTGCACGGGTTCATTCAATTAGCTACCCTGCCATCTGTTTACAATGTATTGAAACGAAACTACGTAAGCAAGTAGATTTTAAAACGGAGAATCGAATTAAACATTCTTTCGGAAAAGACCCTACAGACCTATGGACACATTTTCCGGCTACCGCCTCAATTATGAATAGCGGGATTAGAGCCAATTTCAATTATAAAAAAGAAGTTAATTACATATTATGAAGTTGATTTTAAATAAATAATGTTTGAAAAAATTAGACCCTATGTTAGATGTTAATTTTTGTAAAGTTGATTGTAGACAATTAGAGAAAAAAAATAGACTAGTAGGTAGGCCTGACATATTATGTTAAATCTCTTATTTTTACCGGTACCGTCTACCTCTGTGGAGTAACGGTTAGCATGTCTGACCGTGAAACGAGAGGGCCCGGGTTCAAATCCTGATTGGGACAAGTTACCTCGTTGAGACTTTTCCGGGTTTTTCCTTCAACCAAATAAGAGTAAATCCTGGGTAAATTTCGGTGTTGGACCCTGGACTCATTTCGCTGGCATTGTCACCTTTATCTAATTAGACGCTGTATAGCAGGGATGAGACGATATTAGCTCCCAATCACGATAGAAGAGCTCGACTTTGATCACAGGCGCATAGCGCATCCACTGTAACGTAGACGACAGGGATGTACATGCACATACAGCGAATAAAGGCAGCAATTATTACAATAACTTGCGTTAGGTACTAAATTTCTGGCTATGTAGGCTAATAGGGCTAATTATTCAGTTATTTAATATACATGTGCTACATATTTAAACAAATCGCAAAGGGAAGGGTGTTTTAGGAACAAAAAAAGAGAAATAGAAAAAGTTAATTGTTTGTAAACCATTTTCTTGTTAAAAGCAATTATTTATTATGTAAATACTTCACTTCATTGGTTAGGAGAAACTAATAGGGTATACCTGCTCGACGTGTGTGATCTCTAAGTACTTTTGAATATTTGTTGAAAAAATAATAACGACAATATTGATTGAAATGGAGTAGACTATATTGATTGTATGATTGTGAAAATGTGGTCCTTACTCTCCAGTCGAGATTATGTAATGAGTTTTCTTAGAGTGATTTGTGAGATGCACGTAACACAAAAAAAAAAAAAAAAAAATTATTAAATTAAGATATTGAGAGCCATCATAATTTTTGGGGTCAATAATTTAAGGGGATATGTATGACTTTTAAAACTTCCACAATTTTCAGCCAAAAATTTACGAAATTTAAACTATATAAACAGATCTATAAGCTTAATAGGCCTAATATCTATACAACATTTGGTGCAATTAGGTCTAATAGTTTTGAAATTATATTTTTTTAAAGTATATTTTATATTGACGTTACTAAAAAAAACTCCTTGCATCAAAGTTTTCAAAATGTTTAGTTCATATTTGCTCAAAATCTTGAAAATAGTTATTGGAATAAAAGTGAATTGGCTTTTTGAGCTTAGTAATAGTGTAAGTTAAAGTGCAATCAAAGATAAAATATTATTTCTAAATTAAAGAAACACGTAAGTTAGTCTAATAAAAGTAAATATCCAGAAAGAAACAACAAACAAAACATCAACAATATATTTAAAATAAAGAAATAAAAGGAATCTAGATACAATCTACTGATCCAAATGTAAATTAATTTATCTTCGATGTCAATTCCGAAATCAATTTATTTCTCTCTTCTCCTGAATAATGCCTTTTTTTTTTTAATGTTGCGTCTCATAATGCCGTTTTATGTTGCTTTTTTTGCAAATGATATTTTTTTTACACAACAAACACTGGACTTCATCACCGTGTTCAAATCATAAATATTGTATCTTCTACTCTTCCTTGAAACTTTATTGTATGAACGCTTTTGTTCCGTCATGATGCGCTGTGTTCTAAGATCTGTACATCCTTTAGCAATGTTTACAGGTAAAAGAGCTCCGCGCGAGCGCTGCGGGCATAAAATAGCTCTCGCTCGAAAGTACTACTGACCATCGCAAGACTGCTGTATAGGCTAGGCTAATCATAGCAGTTGAAAAAGCGTCGTAAAATAACTAGGCTTAATTAAAAATTACCAGGAGCTTTTCCACACTTCTGATAACAGCTTTATTAATTTTGACTGTAATTGTGTTATCGGTAACCGATTATAAAATGCAAAACTCTGATAAGAAGGAAATATAGAGTATGTTTAGGCCTATAGGCTACTATAGCCTGTATAAAAAAAAGTGTGGTCTTGGAATTAGTGACGGACCTCTTCATAGCAGTAGGCACTACCTTAATACAGAAATGTAGGCCTATTAGGAATGTATGTAGACTAGCCTATAATCATATAAGAAATAGCGCGTGAACAACCTTCGATTACTTCGCGTGCTACATGGGCAGGCCTAGGCCTATTGCTGTACAGGTGGCATTGTCTAAGAGATAAGAGTGAACAAAACGAACTTTAAGAGAATGGAATTACAATAGGCCTAATGCTTTACACTTTTCTTTGCCATTTTAAGAAATGCAATAAAATTATTTCACAATAGATGGTGTTATAGACGACGTGCGGTTGTGAATAACTAACCAAAAGCTACTTGTAATTTTCAATACTAAATAAATAATTTGAAAATAATTGTGTTCACGTATAAAACTTCTCAAACTGCTGGAATAGCTATAGACTAATACAGTATTCAGCAACCTTTTTATAGGCTACTCACGACTCAACTCGGCACACCAAAATATTAATTGCCTCAAAAACATATGATGTGACTCTCTTAATATAAGTTAATTACGCAATGTAATTAAATGTACTTTTATTATTATTATTATTATTATTATTATTATTATTATTATTATTATTATTATTCTAAAACAGAAATAGATTCTTGTATTTATTAAGAATTTATGAACTTTAATTCACTGCAGAAAATACGCATTTTTATTACTAATATTAAAGTAAATAACTTTACTCACACCTTCAATGTGATACTTGGGCCTGCTTAGCTGCACAGAGATGGCTGAACCGCGGCGGAGTCGTTGATGGTGCAAGCCTCATTTCTTCATCGATGGATCTGAGTCTCTCCCTCTTTGATATTTTAATTTTCAGTTAACGTTGAGAGGCTCAGTTCAAAAACATATGTAAGCTTAGTTGAAAATGGCAATAACATATTAACTGCCATCTCGAAAATAGTCGGTTATTCACTTCTTACTGACAACCAAAATGTTTCCAAAGGCACATCGAGAAGTTTTAATTTCAATATTCTGTCTGCTTTTAAGTCTGCTAGTTCCTCTTGTACGAATATATTATTCGGAAGATGTTTTGAATTCATAATAAATGGTTCAGGAACCGAATCAAAATCTTGAACACTCTCTCCGAAATAATCCTTGAACTTCTGCTGCAAGATTACAAATGCTCTTTAATTAAGTCCATGAACACTTTATTACCGTCAGCAAGGGGCCATACAGTTGGGAACATCTCAGACGACCCATTTTCAGGCATTAACAACGTTTCAGATATTATGTGTGCTTTTTTTGGCCTTTACGAAAAGTTCGGCTACCTTATAGCTAGCTTCCTGTACTTTTTGTGAAACCTGTACTGACATCGTCATGAGCGTCACTTGTTTATTTCTTATTTTGTTCCAACAATCGACGATAATAATATAGGCCTACATCTTTGTTTGACAGAAAGGAATGTTTTGTTACCAAATGTCGTTTCAATTTACTGGAAACCATAGCATTACTGAGATTTTCACCACACACAACACACTCGGGGATAGGGCATGTTTTGTCGCGGAACACTGGACTAATATCATCGCCTTTATAAGCAACACAGTAGATCCTTTATTATCCGTGGTAATGAAGGAGTTGGAATGATGGTTAATCGAAAATATCCGCTAATTCGTACCATAGAAGGTTTTCATAAATTAAGTGCATAGGCCTAACACAGTTTCGTAATTTCCCCCCGTAGTCTTTTGTTTTAACGCGTTAGGTAGTTGATCATAAGTTCACTAATTTAAGTCTGGTTTTCAACGACGGGTTTTTATTGGCCAAGGAAACTCCTTACGACTGCTTTCTGTGGAAAGATAGGAATAGTAGGGGTCTTATGTTTTAGATTTACAGATTTATAGATAACGTTAGTTGGGAGACCTTTGGGGAGGTCGAGTCGTAGATGGGAGGAAAATATTAAAATGGATTTGAGTGAGGTGGAATATGTTGGTAGAGACTGGATTTATCTTGCTCAGAATAGGGACGATGGCGGGCTTATGTGAGGGCGATGATGAACGTCCGGGTTCTCTAAAAGCCATTTGTAAGTAGCCCTAAGTGTCAGCGTTAGGCCCGGTACCTGTAGCATTGGTTTTCAGTCATTCACAGTTTTCTGCCCAAAGGCAGGTTTTTCACTACAAACCCAGCATTCTCCAATCTTTCCTATTGTCTGCCTTCCTTTTAGTCTGCGCATACGATCGAGATAGCTGTCCTATATCATCTGATATCTTCTTCTGCCCCAAACTCTCCTTACGTTCACCATTCCTTCCAGTACATCCTTCAGTAGGCAGTTGCTGCTCGGCCAGTGACTCAGCCAATTCATTTTTATCTTCCCGACCAGTTTCAGCATTATTCATTCTTCGCCCACTATTTGTAGCAAACCTTTATTTTTTATTTTAATTACAGTATTCAATTTTTAAACACATTATTTTTATAGGCTATATACTTACAAATGTATACGATGAACATTGATTTGCAGTTTCTTTGTATTAGCCTAATTAACAATATTCAATCTCGCGTAACTCTGAAATAAAAAATGTAGCCCGTTTGTGATGCAATGTTCGTACATACGAAGGTAATCTCATACTTATGAATGCTTGTCATTTGTATTTTATTCTATTTTTTCCCCAATGCCACCAGATTGTCATCTGACATTTCTGATCTCTCCTGGCAATAACTTATTTCTAAACACTTCTGAGTTCTAGCTTCTGGAAGACGGAGTTACGCTGCCCCGAAGATATTACGGTAGGATGATTATGAAGTGCCAGGAGAGGTCTTGAACCTAAGCCTAACCTAATTTCCAGAACATGAACAAACACAGGAACATTCCCCTTTAAGAAAAAATTCCTGTGATCTTACCGGGAATCGAACCCGGGACCTCATGAACTGCAGTCAGAAGCTCTGATGCTTATTGTTGATGCGATATCAGCTAAGATGGTTACTACATGAATTAAATTATAACCGTAGGCAACATTATAGACTTAACTATAACTAAAATTAATGAACATTATATTTATATAAGTTAATTGAAATATTAATCATGGTTATAACATAATTATTTCATTCACATAGTAACAATCGGAGCTGATTCCCCAGGACTGCCTGGAAAGAACTACGAAATTACCACTGCAGAATTGGAATTATACGCTAAGACAGTCGTTTCCAGCCAGTCAATGAAGATATTCTTCCAAAGATACCAGACGAAAGTTAATAATCGTTGATAGAAAGTCATTGACGTGGAAATTTAATCGAATTTTCGATTGATAACTCAGCGATACCGTAAGTCTTATTTCTTTGTTGTTGCTTCAATCTTATCCTGAAAGACGAATACAGTTAAAGTTGGATTCTGATGATTAGAATTAAAAGGAAACTAAAAATATCGAATAGGCCTATGTACAGTAGGCCTATACAGAAGACTTGCAATCCAAGAATTCATTTCTATTAAATTGTCTGAGATAAAAAAGATTTCAGGAAGCGTGATAAGACTGAGAAGGTTAAGGTTAGTTAAAATCTGGTTTGTAAACACATCTTGATTCCGCGGACCCATCGCGCAACCTTAAAGCTGCATCTACAACACGGTTCAATTTTCCATGCACGTACGCATTCAGGTTAGGGAGAATATTGAAAGAATCAAGTTCAAAATGCACGTTCAGTTAAGATGATGATGATGATGATGATGATGACGATGATGATAATAATGATACTTTATGTAGCCTATCTTTGTTCTAGCAATATTATATATATATATATATATATATATATATATATATATATCTGCAATGCTTGGGAAAAGTGGCATAAGCCAATTTATACAAAAAACTTTTGTTACTTTATTGACAACTTACGGAACATCTGCTCGCTTGGGAAAAGAGACATAAGTATTTCTCCTATTACAATAATTCATACAGAAGAAAATCAAATCGACATAAACCTGTGTGAAGGCAGTTTTTTCCTTCTCCTGTAAAATTAACATTTTTGACTTGTGCTACTTTTCCCGAGCACTACAGATAAGATATAATAATCACTCTAGTACCTCCAGAAAGAATAGGCTAAGTTACATAGACCTACTCGTGCTCAGGAGGTATTCACATAATTTTAAGGCATTTTAGTAAATAACAGAATAAAAAAAAACATGGCACAATAATTGGTACTTAATTTTTTAACGGTAATTTTTAATTGATTTTTTTAATAAGGAGCATTAACAAATTGTAGCCTAAGTTTGGGAATTTAGCTATCATCTTGTTATAAAGCCTTGAACAGAAGTTGCTACTGTGATTATATGCTACATTTGTGGTACATTTACGTTCTGTGAAGGATATGTCTGATATTTTGGTTTTATATTTATGTGAAAACAAATTTAAAATATTTCGGTTTTTATGCACGAAATTCAATAAGACATTGGTATAAATTTGATGGATAAAAATACTTTATAAATTCTGAATACAACAGTTTTGAAGGATAAAGATGCATGTAGATTTCGTGTCTACATAGTACGCCGTGTTGAACGTCATCTTCACTACGTATATACATTAATTACTTGATATTAAATGTCAACCCAATACTTAGGCCACCTTGATTCTCAAAATTGTGGTTGAACACTCCATAGTACTTGTATTTGTTATAATCTTCAATAAAGCTAATCGTACTTGCCGCCATTTTTAGTTTAAAACGTCCACCATCACGAAATAAAATACTTTTCAATTTATTCGCGGCCTCCTAGAACAGTCAGTTACTCGCAACATGTTACTGTTGAACGAAATAACGCACAAGATATTCACTGGCTATCAATTGCCGCATGCGTTCTCATCTGTATAGATAAAGGCATGCACAATTGAGTGCGTTTCGTTCAATCTTGCATACACTACTTGAATGTGTGAAGTTAAAAGAAAAGTTGAAGCGTGTAGATGCACCTTAATGGGTTCGCGCATCACAGGTTGGGAACCGCTGCTCTAAAAAAAGGGGGAGTAATTTCTTTTAATAAAGTCAGTAGCTAACATATACATTTGCTGGAGAATAATACGGGAAATGAAAATATTTTAAGCTTTTGTTTCAATTTTAGTATATAAATTTTCTTTCACAAACATTCGAAGACATCTCACGAGTAGACATTGCACTACGTTTCGAACTATATATACCTCTGTCTTGAAACATGCGAGCGGGGAGTCCGATGCTTCAGGGATCAGCGAGCTATGGCTCGCAAGGCCACCGGCCCCAAACACTGAAACTTGACGCTTAGCTAAGCATGAAAAGAAGAGAGCAGAAAGCTCATGAAAGCTTCAGAAATAATAATGATAATAATAATAATAATAAAATGACTCACAATGATACACGATCCTGGAAGCGACGTTGACTCTCTTTTGTTTATTTACAGTCATTGCTAAGCTTTTAGGTGTTATTAATATGATTATAGTATTTTGCGATAGTAGAAGTGTTTAGTAACAGAGATCCAGGGAAAGTTTGGAAAAACGCTGGATTTGCGCCGAGATATTTTAATTCCCGAGACTCTTGTTATGCACTTAACGCCCGTGCATTGCATATTATTTTTGCACAATCATAATTTGTGTACAGTAGTTATTTCATTTATTATGTACGCCTATTTTAGTTATGTGTCAATTTTAACTAAACGTTTATCATTTTATTAATGACAATGTGTTTTTATATTATTTTGTTTTATTTGTTGGATACGACTATCTTTTATGTGTATGCATTGTTCAAATAATTAAAAAGCTATTGCCAGGGCCAGGCATTTATGGAGATGGTGAAAATCACATAATAGTCTAGATAAACAATAGATTTTTACTAATCTTTACGAATTAAGTGATTCTGATTAATTATATGCGGATAAAACTATCGCGAGAAATCGCGAAATAGAGTTCTAATAACGAAATATGAACACATTCGCGAATTATTACTATTGTGTCGTTTTATAGCAAATTTCATATTCTGAGTTTTTTCGGATTTTTTTTTCACATGAATTTGTTATATATCCAAGTAGGCTACATTACATGATATTCCAGGTGTTCTGATTACATTAGTGAACTCAAAAGACGGAGAATTCAACTTTTCACTAATTATAATTTGAGGACTGCAAGTTTTTTTTTCGTTTTTAATGAATGTGTTTTAAATACACTTTCTTTCTGTATGATATATATTATGTCTGATTTCTACTTACTTGTTGTTTACATTACATTATTATTATCTTATTCAGTTTTGTGTGTAATATTGTAGTGTACTTTGTAAATTTGTAGTGTTTTTTGTAACGCAGTTTTACTCCTGGTTGAGTGTTAGAGAAGGCCGTATGGCCTTAACTCTGCCAGGTTAAATAAACTATTATTATTATTATTATTATTATTATTATTATTATTATTATTATTACAGTCTCAATCCGACAGATATTGTCTAATGACCATGCCGCATCTTTACCAGAATCCAATGAACCTTTAATGTTAATTATTTGGAAAGTAATATTCATACTGAGTTAATATTCCAATTCCAAAATAATTATATTTTCCATAATTTCCATTAATCTCCACTAAGAGTACAAATCAATCTCCAACAATCTCCGCCGACATCAATATTAAAAAAAATGATAAAATTAATCTCCATAAATACCTGCCCCTGGCTATTGCAATATACAAAATTAAAGTGTCTGAATCATTTTTCTATAAATGAAGAGAATGACAATCTTTATCTCATAACATTTAATCATTTTTCATACTTCACGTTTAATTTTAATATTAATAAATAAAGTTACAGCTTATTCTGTCAGAGTTCTCGTTTTTTTTCTTACAAGTGTATGTCAAGTTGTAAGTAATTTACTTACGACACTGTTATTTCCAGTGTTTCCTTAGTAACCATTGAACATGTTACAGTTACAGTTTGAAAAAAACGAGCCTCGTTTTTTCAGTTTCCGAGATTCTGTTAAGCACTTAACGCATGTATATAGCACATTATTTTTTTGGACGATCTTCATTTAAATAAATATGTTTTTAATTTTGAATATTGCATAAATTTGATAAGTAAAAATATTCCCTATAAGAAGATTATGAACGTCGTTGCCAAAGCAGTATGTAGGTATTTGTTTTTACTTACCGCACATTAGCTAAGTAGTTGTAACAGCACTGTGATTTCTTTTGTTTGCTTTGCAACCAGAACGTGCAGTATTGTCAACTTTACGAAAATGTAAACAACAATAGTAAGTAGGGAGGAAAAAAGCATGATAGTCCAGAAGAATTATTTTGTGGCGCATAGTTTATAGTTGTTCAATTTCTCCATGGATACGATAATATATTTATGTAAAACAGTCCATTTTACCTTTGCTGGTCTAAAAACACTTCTATAGACACTAGGCCTAAAAAATATGTCGTTTGTTTACTTATAATTAGGCATATATTTATTTAATTGGCAACAACTTATCTTCAGCTTGTTTGGCTTTAATAACGACTCCAGAAGGAATTTCGGTTTCAATAGATCCCGACTTCATTTCCAACATAACAGAACATTGTTTGTTTTATTCAGAGACTGCTAACTTAGCAACAAGGAAATAATAGCATGCATGGCCTCCCTTAAGGAATAATGTTTATTCTACGTATCTATAGGCGGAGTTATTGGGGGGGGCATGGGGGCACTGCCCCCCCCCAAACTGTCTTAACTCTTTTTTTTTCTATTAACGTTAGAACATATTGAATTCAAAAGTTCTATTTTGCTTTTGTTTGTGATTAAGTTTCTGTGCCTTTAAATTTATGAATTAATGTCTTCAGATCATGTGTCTGGACTATAATATTTATTTTAAATTTCTGAATGTATAAGAATTTCTATACTTCTTTTGAGGAATGGAAGCACTGTAATGTTTCTTTTGTAACAGCCTGTACTCATGTGTTAGAAGTCTGCAGGTGTTTAGGCCGCCACTTGGAGAAATATGAATAACATAGGCTACTGCACAACAATGCAGAAAAAAAAAGAAAAGTGATTCCTGTATAATAAGCTTATGTAAACGTAAAGACGAGATTAAATAAAATAATTAGAGTTTACATTTCATATTGTATCTTCAGGAAGGTAAGCTTCATATAAAAATGTTTCTGTTAGCACTGTTACGTAGTTCTATTGATGCAGTCATATTTTTTGTATGAGAGAAAAAAAAGAGCGAGATTGTTTTAAGTTATGCCCTATTATAATTTGCAGTTGGCCTATAGTTCAAGCCCAATATAACTCGGACCGAAACATCGCGAATATGAATGTAACATATAAGAAACATGCCCCCCGAAAATACTTTTATTAAATGATCATATTACGATATACTGTACCATGGCCAAGCTATAATGGGGGGAGGAAGTAAATGATGTCCCTCATAACCCCATTATATGGGGATTCTATAGTTTTGCTTTGCCCCCCCCCCAAGGAAATGTTTCTCTCTCCCCCTATGTACGTATCCTTTTCTTCTTTTTAGTAGCCTATACACAGACCCTAGATACCAAAACAATCATCCAGTTCAGTGATTATGTCCAAATAATTAGACAACTCACCCTAATCCATTATTAAGGAACTCTATGAAGAATGAATAATTTTGAGGGAAAAATTGTTCCGGAGCCGGGTATCGAACCCGGGACCTTTGGTTTAACGTACCAACGCTCTACCACTGAGCTACCCGGGAACTCTAACCGACACCGATCCAATTTTTCCCTCTATATCCACAGACCTCAAAGTGGGCTGACAACCGTCAAGCAACCAACTTCGAGTGCACACTAACTCCGTGTGACTTAAATTGTGGTTTTTCTGTTAACGAACAGGGACGTGTATTATGCAAATCAAGATGAAGAATGTTAGAAATCTTCAAGTAACAAAATGGAGAAAACATAGTAAACAGTAACACGCTTTTCGGGAAGAAGTTGGTTAGAACTCCTGTTAAAAGTTAATATTTTATTGTCATTTGTTATAAACTTGTGGAAAAGACAAGGGTCCAACAGTGGCTTGATATTTGTACGATTAAATTTCTGGGGGTGGGAGGGAACGCACACGCTAAACAAGACATACGAAGCGAATTTCTAACTTAAAACTCTTATCAAAAAGCTGAATTTATTCAATTACGGACTAATGCGTCACAAAATAATATATGAACCTGTGGCGAAGTTTCATGTTTGAACCTCGGGCCAGAGGCCGTCGGCAGCAACCCCGTAGCCGCGCTATAAACATCTTCATTTCGCCTTGATACATAAATTGCTAATGTTACGTACTCCAGCCATGGCGGCTAGCTCAGTTGGTAAGGCAACTACTTAGATCCCGAGTTCAGTCTACGGTGGTCACGGAACCTTTCTCGTACCCAACGCTTTCAGAGATTCACTAAGCCTACCATATTTTCTACTTGATTATTTAACGACGTTGTATCAACTGCTAGGTTATTTAGCGTCGATGGAATTGGTGATATCGAGATGGTATTTGGCAAGATGAGGCCGAGAATTCGCCATAGACTACTTACTGACATATGCCTTACGGTTGGGTAAAACTTCAGGAAAAACCCAACCAAGTAATCAGCCCAAGCGGAAATCGAATCCACGCTCGAGTACAAATCCGGATCAGCAGGAAAACGCACTACCGCCTGAACTGCGCCACCGGGGCCCACAAGCGTGGTGCCGATCACACCACCTCATTCTAGTTGCGAGATCAATAAAGCATGGAGTTCTATCTCCACTCCCCAAGCGCCTTCATGGCATGTATAAGATATATATATATATATATATATATATATATATATATATATATATATTTTAGCATCTCCTATCGATATCTATCAGTAGTAGGCCTACTAATAAGTAGACCTGAGAAATGTATGCCGTTATACTACCAGTGCGCTTCGTGCGCCTCTGACTTTGAGTACGTCTCAGAGTTGGGGTGAGTTAACGCAGTGTCTTTTGTTCGTTTGAACTCATGCTTATCATCACGGTAAGTTAGTCCTCAGCATTTGGGAGGTTGAAAGCCACTCCTTTGACTTCGAAACACAACTATCTGCTAAAGAAAAATTTTAAAACACAATTTTCTTTGTTAAAGAAAAATTGCATCATTTTAAAGACATTTTATTTTCTGTCCGTAGAAAATAAACCAAATATAACATTGACAAGTATCAACTTTATTATTTCATTATGTTAAAATGATGGTGTATTACGTTTTTGTTTTACATAATTTTTCATTTCATATATTGTTGTAGTGAATAACAAACCACATTTTCAAATTTTCAAAGGAGAATGATTACTTTTGCTAGAAAAAACAGCGTTACACCTAGAAAAACTTCATGCCACCTCTGCAGAAACAATGAGGACATATTTGAAATATTTTACATAAGCATTATCTATCTCAAAATCTGTATCACTATTAATAAATTTCTTCATTTGAAATTTAGTCACAAATTTTACATAGAGCTAAATATCAATAATGTTTATCCAGTATTTTTTCATCTTGTTTGCTACATTTTTTCTTATTTTATGTTCCAGCTATTCAGTTTCATCACAATATCATTGACTACATGTTACTTTCTGTCTGTAGAAAATACACCTAATATGACATTGACAAGCATCAGCCTTATTATTACACTGTGTTAATGTGATAGTGTATTACGTTTTTGTTTTATATAATTTTTCATTTCGTATAGGCCTATTGTTGAAGTGAATAACATTTTTAAATTTTCAAAGGAGAATGATTACCTTACATCTACAGAAATTTCGTTCCACTTCTGCAGAAACAATGGGGGCATATTTGAAATATTTTACATAAGCATTATTTTTCTCAAAATCTGTATCATTATTACAAATTTCCTCATTTGAAATTAAGTCACAAATTTCGTCCTCGGCATCTTGCTATTATTCTTCTTTACAGAACGTTGAATGTTGCCTGTTACGAATAGCAGTATTCGGTCGTAATGTAACCGATCAACGAAACACCCTGAAATCCCCCACCTCAACGCAATTACGTACCGGTACCTAAAGTCAGAGGCGCATGAGGCGCAATGTAACGGCATACAATTCTTAGCCCTACTAATAAGATATACCAGGGGATTAATGGAATCCTTGTAATTGCGTGAAACGTTTATGCTGTTCGTGATTGTTATCGTGAGAATGGTTGGGACAGTAAGGATGTTTGGGATTTGAAATAATAAGTTTGATATTTCTTTTCAGTATCCACATTTAAATTTAACAAAGCGGAGCGTTCTTGTTAATTATTTGCTTTTATTTACTGTAGAGCAGGATGAATCCGATCAAAATTGTCAGTTTTCTAATCTTTAACCATATAAAGTTAGGCCTACCTATATCCTACAGAAACGCCGATTTAATTTTATAATCTTCTATTTTTTTAGAATTCTCTGTAACGAATGTAAATTTCCTCCATTGTTTTCTCAACTTCCTCTTTTAAAACTTTTATTATTGATCAGTGTCACGTCGATAGGAGGGGTGAATCCGATCACACATGTTTTCATCATTTAATATCGGATACATACAACTGAATGTGTGGAAACGATCACCAAATGCAGTTAAAAAAAGTAAAAAAAAATGTTTCAATATTTATGACTAAATAGGCTTATAATTATAACAAGATCATAAATGACTTATTATCATAGAATTCAATATTAAAGAACGTGTATTTCCCACGTCGCAAGTTTGTTACACAATCTTTCGAAATAGCTCTGTCCTTCTTCCATTCAGTGGAAGGGTATGTAAAAACTCATTGTTTGCGGTTGTGTTTATTCTACACACAAGACACTGCACTGGAATTATGTGATCTCCTTATCACAGACTGTTCAACAAGCTGTAGTCCATTCTCGTTTTCACATTATACTGATGTAACAGCTTACACAAACATTTTGATTTTTAAATTTTAATTATATAAGATTTTATAATTGTATTTTATAACTAATGTTTGCAACTTGTTTAGACTTAATAGTGTTATATACTACAGCAGGTCACATAAATGCACAATCAAACTTCTATGTATTCTACGGCAAGACTTCTGATTATGACTCTGTAGAATCGAAAACGTTAGAACTTATTAAATAATGTGTACAAATAACTTTTAGTTATTTTGTTTCAAAGATAAGCATAGACGGACCTTGTTTAACCCAATTTATTATGAAAAGTTTTGTTCATTTAGCTTTCATAGTAGCTGAGATAGGCCTATGTACATAAAACACACTAAATCTTTGCAGGCCAATGGTGTAACACCCCTCTTAAAATTTCGATGGGCCAGGGTTTTGCTTGGGATGAAATTAATTATTTTTGTCACATTCTGCATGATTCCATGGAGTTTGCGTAAAATGCAATGAAATTTAGGCGTATAGGCCTACTTAGACCTAAGTTATATTCCCCTCCTCGAAATCTTTTGACTTTTTTCTTTAACAGTTCCGTCGAACCAACTCGATTTCCTTGCGGTTAATGGTAAGTAGATGTTACATTGTAAAATTCATGTACAGAATGAGAAGTTACTTTTGTTCGGATCAAATTTCTGCACATTTAAAGAACAAAACTATTTTTTTTCAATGATTACTATCATAATACGCTGTTCTCTTGAACTGCCTGATCATATTGGGAATTAAATCAATGGATTTCTCAAAACACACTATGCAAGTTTTCATATGAAACAATTTTTATCTCCAAAAGGAAGCAAAAACCAACAAAATTGCATTAACCTTTTTTGTTTGACATATCTCGAAAAATAAAACCCTCAAATTAATGGCATCTTTTACGGTTAACTCCGTAAACCTATATGAATATTTGATTTAGAGAAGAAAAACTCGCTTCGGCGCCGGGTAAACCCTGGCTTGTTCTACGTACCAAGTGCTCTAACCATTGAGCTACGCCGAAGTTCAATCCACAGCACCGGATCGAATCTATCTCCTTCAGTGTTTTTCCCTTTATGGCCTGATCCGATGCTGTGGATTGAACTTCGGCGTAGCTCAATGATTAGAGCGCTTGGTACGTAGAACCAAGGGTCCACACCTGTGGAGTAACGGTCAGCGCGTCTGGCCGCGAAACCAGGTGGCCCGGGTTCGAATTCCGGTTGGGGCAAGTTACCTGGTTGAGGTTTTTTCCGGAGTTTTCCCTCAACCCAATACGAGCAAATGCTGGGTAACTTTCGGTGGTGGACCCCGGACTCATTTCACCGGCCTTCATCTCATTCGGACGCTAAATAACCTGAGATGTTGATACAGCGTCGTAAAATAACCTAATAAAAAAAGACCAAGGACCCACGTTCGATCTCCGGCGCCGGAGCGAGTTTTTCTCCTTTAAATCAATTGTTACCATAACAGATAAGTTATATTCTGTAGGACCAAAAATTAATCTTTACTTAGACTATATGAATATGCTTGAAATCTTTATCATAAAACAACTCCAATCCTTGTCTAAATGTTTGTGTTATTATGAATATCACTTGAAAATTCGCTCAGTCGTAGATCAGTGGAAGGAAAAAACTAGCCCATTCCTTTCATAAAAATGGACTGCATGCGTTTTGGGATCACACTCTTCAATTTAATTTCAGTTCTTTGCTCCTTCTTCGAGTAACTTAAAAAATAGAAGATATGAAACAACTTGAAAGTCAAGGAATTAAGAGAAGGAATCAAAAACTTTGAGACGAACTGATATGCAAGTTATTTACTTAACAATGTAGGTACAGTTTATAAATTAAGTCTAATGCCAATTCTATTTAGAATTATGGAAAATCCCTTTTGTGTAACTTACACTTCAGGAAACGAAAATTCACAATCTTACTGGAGTGCACATTAAATTATTTAATTTAGGTATATGTTCGAAGTCAAGTCAAAATGCTCTATTAATATAACTTACCGATCCACAAGCTTAATACAAAAGACCAGGTTTTATTTTCAAGATTAAGAATAGGACATACAAAATTAACCCATTCCTAACTCATATCAAGAAATTAATCACCAACCTGCAAAACCTGTCATTGCTTCCTCACCGTCAAACACGTCACCATAGAATGCCGAAGATACTACACCTCAAGGAAAAAGTACAACATACCAAATGATATATCTACAGCACTCAACAATACAAATGTTCTTCTACAAGTAATTCAATTCTTTAAAGAAATTTCCTTGTAAAATATGATTTGATTGTAAAATTTATACTGTTCATATACTCTGTTCATTATTTTTTTTTGTTTGTTTATTTATTTTTTTTTACCTCTAGATACATTGTAATATATTGTGTACTTTGTAATCTTCATTGCTTGTTTTGTATTGTTCTGTATATGAATATTGTGGTCGCAAAAAGACCCAGCAGTTATGCGATCTAAAATAAATCTTTATATATAAAGGACATTAACGGTATCATCATTCACACATGACAGAAAAACTACGTTGTTGCGTGAAAAGCATAGACTCTTATTGTAAATTATTACTTACCACTAAGGTTCGGATAAAGTAGCTGAATCGGGATAGGCTGTATAAATGTATAGGATAGGACATTGACTTGCATCAGACTAAGTAAACACTACCCCAGTCCACTAGCTAAAACTCTACCTGTTGGGAAGAGCGCTCCACACTAGCTAAAACATCAGTGGATTGACAGTGCAGGCAATAGGAACTGAATATACGTCGTAACTTCTGTCGGCTGGGGAACACGCGACAATTAATGTTTGTAAACAAAAGGCACGGACCAAGAATGTCTATCCTGATACAGCTACTTTATCCGAACCTTAGGCCTACTTATCACTTTCGTGCTACTAATTATTTACATTGTTCTCTAAAATAATATTGGTAAACTTGAATTAATTATTAAACACTTCAACTGTCCAGAAATCAAGATTGTAGTTACCGTTTGGTTCTTTATAAGCCTACAGGGTTGTTTCCGATCTCTGATAACGAATTTGAATGACGTCATGTGCGTCAGGAAATCACACCGACAGCTGAATTGCGGCGAGAGGTGACAGACCAGTAGTGAGTGATTTCATAATCAGAGTGCACGGTGTATCACAGTATTAATGCCCAAGAAAATCGAGCCTTATGGGAGGGGTACATAATAACTCTTTCCGATGCCAAGTACAGTTACGTGCAAATCATAGGAGCCTGCAAAACACGTAGTTTCGTTATTTCCAAGAAAGGTATCTTGCGTGTAGGCCTACCTAATAAGACTGCCAAAGCTCGGATGGGATTAATTCCAGAGTGGAAAAAGCAAGCAAATCCACCCCCGTCACAAGTCGCCGCACCCGACGAGATGATACAAATTAATTCCATTCTAGCTTTACCAATCTTATTAAGTACACAGAAGATGCCTTTCTTGGAAATAACGAAACCTCGTTTATTGCAGGCTTCTTTTATTTTCACTTCACTGTACTTGGCATTGGAAAGAGTTATGTACCCCTCCCAAAAAGACTCTATTTTCTTAGGAATTTCTGTTGAGAGTCGCCGTGCACTCTGACTATGAGATCACTTACTACTGGTCTGTCACCTCGCGCCACAGTTCAGCTGTCGTATGACTCCTGACGCACATGACGTCTTTCAAATTCGTTATCAGAGATCGGAAACAACCCTGTATTACCCTCATAGACGTTAATATAACCGTACCACGTACACGATAACATGCCACTGCGCAACATTTCTTGCCGACATAGATAGTGGGGAGGTCACATCTGTGTGGATGTGTAACGGAAACGAATTGTGTAATTATTTGCTGTAAATATTTAGCACTTCGGCACTTATACTTTATATGGAAATAAATGTAGTATAAACTAATCTTTTATGATATTGTGGTTTATTCACATTACATTATACATTTATTTACATATCGATTCCCCTTTAGTAATGAATAAGGAGACCTATGTTGTCCTATTCATTATCGCGGTCCTATGTGTAACCAAAGCCTCCTTTTCTGGCATGTGAAATAAGTAATGGGAACGTTGAGAGCGAGTATCTTATCTTTGCCAGAGTCTGTGGGCGTGAAAGCTGACAACTACTGTGATTGGCAGATTGTTGACGTCACATCTCTTTAGAGGTGGTCCCACTCTCAACCGAAATGGCAACATATGGACAGTATACTCAAGGACACATCCCACAAACGCAAAGTGCGAGTGTTTTGTCTTTAACGCAGTCAGTGTTGGGTGGTACCGTTCCCAGCTGCAAAGGCAACAAGTGCTCACTGACTGGCTTTTTACTCAAGGACGCGCGCCAGAAATGCTGGCACTGGCTGTAACACAACACGATTTTTAATTGTTATGAGTCCCCGTTGTGTCTCAATCTTATCTCGGGCTTCGCTTATCATGACATAGTTAGCCTACTGGTTGTTCTTTGTCAGTTACCTATCATAGGGATGGTCTTTCCAACGGTATGAAATTCATGAGTTAAACGTCTTTGGCCTTCTATAAAATCATCAACCCGATTTATATTCAGATGTAGAAAAATGCAAATGTATTTTAACTTGTTCAACAGGCTTGCCTTCATTTATGCCAGAAGCCATGCTAGCCCAATCAGTAACATTATTCAACAGTCCATGTTTTTTAATGTCTTTCAAAGTTTGCTTAACATTATAAACAAAGTGGCAAAAGTGTTGCGAGCATGTTATTAAAATAAAAGAGGAATACTGTTAAGTGCGATTGACTGATGGACGACTTGTAGCAGCCGTCCACGAATGAGCATCTTCGAAGTCTCTGAAGTCCCGCCCGCAGAGTGGTAGGTAAACATATCTTATTACCACAGTCTAATATATATATATATATATATATATATATACAGTCACGAAGCTCAATACGTAGGGAATATGCATCCATAGATAGTTGCTAACCACTAGGATCGCTCCTATCGCCTCATCACAGACAATGCGAAATAGTACCGGCACAGTCTATTGTTCCTAGCACCCTCAACAACTCAAGCTTCTGACTGTAAATCGTCGTTGTTCCTGCAATAACTCCTATGTGACATATTTATCGATTTTCAGATTTTTACTCTATTAAATAACTTAAATAGTGATACATCAAATAATAAAATCTCCTACATGTAATTATACTTTTTTCTTCCGAAAATGTAAGACTTCACAATCCCCTATGCACAGCTGCCATAGGATGAATAAATGTGTTTTTTTCCTCCTACTGAAAAATGTTATATTTTGCACATAGGAGTTATTGCAGGAACAACGACGATATACTAGACTGTGGTATTACCGTGTACGTGATACAGCTATACATCTCTATCAATGACCACACTTTTCAGTTGTTTAGTTGTCAAGAATGTAATTTAACTTCAAGCTTCTGTTGACCTCATATATGTTGGTAATTTTAATTAATTTCTGTTTCAATTTCTCTTACTCTCACTGAAGTTTGTAAATTTGAATTAAGTTTGGTTTAATTTTAGGCTGCTTCTATAATCCTGAGGAGGTTTGGATCAGGTACTAAAATACAGTAGGCCTACCTGTCTAAAATAAAATATAATTTAACTTCAGCTTATTTCTGTTAAGGATACACATAGGTAAAAATTTGTCATTTTTGTTAAAAAATTACATTTTTAGTTTTAGCATAAAAAGGAAGCTGTGGGGCAATTTTCATACACTTATGCTCTTCCAATTACATGTTTCGGTGGCCATTTTAAAAGACGTATGCATTTGTTTATATTAATTTAAAATTTCAAACTCATTTTTGTGCATTTTTGTTTTTTTAACACTTTTGCTCTGCTAACAATGCTATTTATTGTGTAACATTAATACTACATGAATATTTCCTTTCTTGTGAAACTTTTCAGTCTCAATAAATATCAATTTTTGTTACAGAAGTTGCTAACTTTTTTTGGCTGTTTGTAGAGTCAACAATATAAAAATATTTTTTCTCCTCTTTGGGCAGAATAATTGAAAACGCTGGATAGGCTATTAAATTTTATTTTGGGGGAGCTTCAACGTTATAAAAATGTAATTTCAGACAAACATGTTAAAATTTATAGGAATAATACAGAGCAGGAGTGCTCAACCTTATGAATACTGTGGACCAATATTAAAAAAAATGTTCTTTTGGAGGGCCGCAGACATCTTCCAATAATAAATAATTTACATAAATGTCTTACTAATTAGTGATTATTTAATTTACAGTAATTAAATTAATAATATAAGTCTATTCAAATATATATATTTTTTAAATTTTAAGTTTGAAATTTTAGTATCGGACCGCAGCAAACATAGTGGCGGATCGCCGGTTGTTCACCGCTGAATAGAGCATTCCACATTAATAAAAAATCATTAGCTTTATGGGCCTTGCCTAGTAGGCCTATATTGTAGAAGCTTTGTGGTATGAAGGCGTTTCTGTAGCAACTGGTGGAATGGCCACCCCATGTAGCCTACTCAATGCTTTTTTCTTAATGTGATTAACATTAAAAAAATAATTTAAATTTACAAAAATTGTTAGAATTTAGATCAAATTTGAAACAGGCCACATACTATTTCTCAAGAAGTACAATAACTGTACAACATTTCAGATTTCTACCGTTATTTGTTCAAAAAGTTGAAATTTCACCTCGGTGTGCCTTTTAAAATAAAATTCAAGGATGTCCGATATATGTAAAGTCATGCAGAGAAGCACAACGTGTTACAAAAGAGCATCAGAGTACAATTATTCTACAGAATACTGCAGGTGGTCATAAATCGCTCCGGATTGTAGCGGCAGTTCTGTTGGTGTACTGCCAAACGATCAATCCTGACTTTTTCGCTGCAGCCCCAGTATCTATATTTGCAGCCGAATTTAATCAGCGAGTTCTCCATAAAGTCGTCAATGGCTGTAGACCTGTAGAAATCTTCGAGCGAAAAGAAGTCGCAGAACTTGCTATAGTCAATTTGGCAGCATTTTACTGGCTCTGGTGGCGATATCTTTAGCAGTAGAATCTTTTCGCACACGGGACATCGGATATATGTGGAACCCATCCTTTTCCTAGAAATAAAAACAGAAAATTTGTAACGGTATTTACATTATATATATATATATATATATATATATATATATATCAGCCCTGGGCATAAAGGAGGAGGAAAAAGAAAAGGAGATAACCCCCTCTGTGCACTGTGCATCAGTGGTGGATTTTAAGCTACCAGCAAAAGCCGAAAGCTATGATGCGTGTCTTATACAGGGTGTAAGGGGTATAAGTGCCATTATTTCAACTATTCATGTCATAAGGAAGAAAAAATGTCCTTACAATTTTTTCTAATTGTAATATTTAACTAATTATTAAATTTTACAATATTAGACGTTTTGCAACGTTGCTGGATGGAGAGGAGGGGGATTAGAAGTATACAGTACAGCTCAAACGGGGAGGTGGGGGTTTAGAAGTACAAAGCACAGCTCAAGCGGGTACAGACATACCAGTACAAAACAGATGCTCTGTTCTAATGCAGGAGCGGACCATGACAATACTGTTGTTTACATAAAACGAGCAGCAAATACAAAACTTTCAATGTCGTTAATAGAACAGTATGGTAAATTTGCTCCATTTTTATTGTACGTCTAAAAATTAAACAATAATGGTTTTCTGCACAAAAGCACACGAACCTTTTTTTCTAATGCAACATTTTAATCCCTTTCGCTTCCGTATAGCAGTATCATTTTAAAACAAATTTCTGGTTATGTGATTTTCGAAACGGGGTAAGAGATTTATAGTTTCTAATAATTGTTGAGAGACAGCTACAAAAGTTCGCCGTAGGTAGGCCTAACCTTCTTTGAGGAAAGCGTTGACGATACATCCTTCTTGCCTCACTTGAATTACGACGACTTTCTCCATAAAATAATAACATATGATATTCCTAAACTATGAATGACATTGTAAGTTGTTTATCGAATACACTGTACTGAACTGCCATCCGCTCGGCAGTAGAGCTATGGACAGGGAGCTTGAACTCAGCTGACATGTACGTACGTCTGTGCAGAATACTGCCTGCTGAATGTTGCCACGTCTCTCACGCCAGAATATTATCAAATTTAAGCATGCATTTTTATTTAATTCCACGAAAACGCAATAGAACACACAAATATTTATTTAAACTAATATTAACTCTGTGCCAGATATATCTAGTGATGTAATTGTTTTCGTAATTTTACTAACGATATAAGTAGTATAACGCAAATAAAATAAGAAAATAAATATTTATTCTGGAAAAACTATCAAGTTTTGACCCTAAGTTGTATGAAAATTTTTTGATCCTGTAGACCGTTCCAGACGACTGTGAAAAGGACGGCACTCATATCCCTTACACTCTGTATAATCCGTCACTCAGCAATGCTTGACTTCTTGTCTACTCGTATCAGTCCGAAATATAACTGTCTGTGACGGTAAAGGTGGAGTGGGGAGTTAAGGGGTAGTCTGAAGTGACTCGATTGAGTTATTAACGCCCAGACTTGATATACAGAGTGAACCGTAGATAATGCCATTAATTTCAAGAGTTTATTCTTCGAGATATTGCAAATAACAAAGTTTAGTACAATTTTTCTTGTTTTTACTGCCTTTTTGAGAAAAAAATTATTTTACATGAAATATTTCATAGCGTGTTTTGGGAAAACTATTGAATTAACTCCCGATATGCTCAGTTAATTTAAGAGAGCAATGTGTTATATTGATAAATGACAGAAATAATTTCAGTTTTGTCCTTTAAATGTGCAGAAATTTGAACCCAACAAATGTAAGTTTTCGTTCTGCAGAGGAATGTTAAAACTTAATGCACTCTGACAGTCCTATAAAGGTCAATGCCTGGGCAGATGCAGCTGCGTAATGCAAGAAATGGATGATACAATGAGAAATTTAACATAACACACACAATAAAATTGTTTTTCAGAGAAACTTGATTTCTTTTATGTAAGTTTACCGGTTACTACTTTGAAACTTAAAATGGGAGGAAACTATTTCTAATTGGCTGAAGAAAATGCTTGTAGTATGACAAACGGAGATTTTTTTTTTATCATTTTTTATATTTGTACAACATAGAATAAGCTTTTCTTGTTGTCTGAGTTCACTGAATATTTAATTAAAATGAAGTCGAGTTTGAAATAATATTTTAATTTAGTTCATTTAACGTAAAATAAGCACATCGTATTTTCATTTTTTCTTTAGAGTTTTGAATGTCTTAATTTTTTTAAGTGATCTAAGCATATTATTGTTTATGTTCTCTAGAATATTTAATTGAAATGGGAGAGTATAAAATAATGTCTTAATCTTTTCAATTTATTTGAAATAAGCGTATCTTATTGTCTCCGTTTTCTGAACATTTACTTAAAATTAGGTTGTAGAGTTTATTTTATATTTTCCAAGATTTTATTTAATGTGAAATGTGCAGTGTTCATTCACCGCTCTCTAACACAGATTAAACACAAAAATTGAACGCTAAGGCCTATATCATCTGTACTTTTTCTTACCAGTTTAAAAACAATGTACGTGGCAATGACCTTCAACTTCCCTGTTCATAACAAGCCAGGTGATAGGGTTGCTCAGACCAACACAGCCTTATGTGCACTCTCTATTGATTACACTGCGTTGCACGATCTCGTAATTCATGTATTTTAAGATGAACATTTTTCTGTAAAACTATTCAAAACACATTAAAATTATATTTGACTTTTTTGTTGCTCTTTACTAAAGGAAACGTCTACCAGAATTAATGATATTACTTACGGGTCACTCTGTGTATAGGCCTAACAATAGAATTCTTTATTCACCGTCCCCCTTTAACTACAGAAATAGAAGTCATCTAATCACTAACTAAACTTATACCTCAGAAACCTCTAAAAATATTTAAGAATCTCTTTCAAAATTATAAATGCCAATGGTACAAGAAGTTTCAAGTTATACACATTAACATTTCATATAAAGCCTATAAATGAGGCGTTCAGAACTTAAGTGGATCAAGTCCATGAGACGTAGTTTTGAGATAATAGGACTTAAAGTTAACTTGCTCTAGTGGATTATGTAATTTCACTAGCAATAATTTTATTGCTCCATTCGCAAATTCTAGATTTATAAAATAGAAACAATTGTGATGTTAATTGATGCAACGTTTTGGTGACTTGATCCACTATGGCTCAGAACATCGTGAACAAATAATCTGAGCCAAAAGTGACTGGTGTCATCTACCGGTGAATGCTTGGAATTAAGACTTGATCCATTACTGCTCGGAAAAGATCCAACTTCAGATAATCAGAAAATGAATTAGGCCTAAACTTAATTTATGAAAATTTGTGACTTGAGACACTTTAGTTCTGAACGCCTCAGAAGTTAGAATGCTTAGTAATTGACCTATAGGCCTATTGTTAAACATTTATAACAGGAAAGAACCTACAATTTATTGAACTGAAGAAGCCTACTATAATCTAAATATAGGTAGGTAAGGGTCTTTCCTGTAGTGAGTGGAGGGAAGCAATCAAGATGAATGCGAACGTGTCAGCTGTGCGTAGTGTACCTGGCAGGTCTTCGGGCAGTAACCTCTGTCGACGTTGCGACAGGGAGGTTGAAACCCTTGCCCATGTCCTGAGGACCTGTCCACACGGTGAACTTCTGCGAAATACGTTGCATCATACAGTAAGATCTATAATAGCAACTGCCTTAAGGAACAAAGGTTATTCAGTATATGAAGAAGTACACGGCATATCCAGTGAGGGCAGTAATCGAAGAATTGACATAATTGCATTTAAACCTCCCTCTCTTGAAGGTTACATCATAGATCCTACTGTGAGATTCGAATCGCACGAACACCAGCCAGAAGAAGTAGACGAGGAAAAAAGGAATATATATGAACCTTCCATCAGTTTTTATAAGGACAAATACCATCTGGAATCCATCGTCATTACAGGACTAATGATAGGAGCCCGTGGGACCATACCCCGGTTCCTAGTCAACTTCTGTAAATCTTTTGGCCTGCATAAAAGTATTTTAAGAGATCTAACAATTGCAGCACTCAAAGGCTCAAAAGCTATTTTCAGGCATCATACATATGGACCATGACTAATTCGCATCTCCTTGTCGTTACTTCGTTTAATATCATGTGTTTGAATATAATTAAAACTGTTTATTTTTCACTCTAACAACAATTTATCACTAAGCCTCAAGGCATTTACTCTATTGTATCATGGTAATCTTTGTCGATGGCAACCTGTAGTGGTTACAGGAAGAAATTAAATCAAATCAATACTCAAATTTGTATAGACTTTAAAATAACTTGTTCAAATTTGCCGACTTCTGAAGGCATGATACAATAATTAACTTCTAAAAAAAGCTAAAATTTATAGTAACTGTACAAAATCTATTAACATATCGTCGTTGTTTCTGCAATAAGTCCTATGTGCAAAATATAAAAATTTTCAGTTGGAAGAAAAACACATTTATTCATTCTATGACAGTGATACACAGGAGATTGTGAATTCTTACATTTTCAAAAGACAGAAATATAATTACATATAGGATATTTTATTATTTACTGTATCACTGTTTAAGTTATTTAATAGAGCAAAAATCTGAAAATCATAAATATGTCACATAGGAGTTATTGCAGGGACAACGACAATACATCCACAGTTAAGATGTTACAAATTTTATCATCGTAATGAAACTTATTAATGCACCTGAGAGATGTCATAAGAAGTCAAAAATTAAATCAAATTCTTGAAATTTAATTGAGATAATAGAAGTAACTTAAATTAAAATATTTTGATTAGTCATGTGAACTAAGATGAACTCAGCAGCTATTTTATGTATGATGAGTAGGATGCGGGACTTTCAGCTCTAAAAATCTGCCTAAAATAGGCTCTTAAATTTCTCTATTTAGGTTCTACAAAATATAAAATAGGCAGTAATTATTTTCTAAAGAATATGTTACCACACTTATTTAATGTACAATTGAAGAGTGGATCGATAACTGGCCCCGGATCAATTTTTCCCTTGAAATTATTCAAATCTGCTTTACAGGAGCTTTACATGAAAACCTAGATTTCCATGACTTGGTGTATAATTATCAGATCTCATTTTGCATTAATTGCAATTTGATTACTGATCTTGAAAATAATGAATAGCCCTTCTATGACCAACTTCAGCTACTGAATACAGCAAAACAGAAACTTTCTGGATTATTTGAAACTGCTGGAGAAAGAATGAAGTCAAGTTGGATACGGTGCTGCAAAAAAAACGCCGGACAGAAGAATTTATTCAATTCCAATGTCATTTTAATGGAAAAGAATAACGAAGCTGAAATTGAACCGTCTGGTTTTAAATCTATAATATTGGCCCGTTTCTTCAGTCGATGTAGAACGCTCTTTTCGGCTTATAAATTAATTTTGAGTGGCAAACGCTGTAACTTCTCAAAGGGTAATTGAGATAATGTTTTTATCATCTACTGTGGAGGAAACTATGAAAGTGTGATTGATGAACGAAAAACATTGTAACTAGAAGACGAAAGTATGTAAGTTTTCAAGTTTCTTTTTAATCCCAGAAATAAAAATTGTGAATCCAAACCTCGCTCAGTCCATTTGGCCATTTCTTATGTTATTCTTATGTTATATGTGTGTATGTATAATGTATATAGGCTATATATAACATAATCATATTTTAAGCTCCTTTTCTTCCAAAACAATGGTAACTCTTGTATAAAAGTTTGTGTTATTGTGTATGTCACTTGAAAACTCGCTCAGTCCGTATAGGCTATCGGTGGATTAAAAAAGTAGCCCAGTTCTTTCATAAAAATGGACTGAACGCGTTTTGGGATCACACTATTCAATAATATGGACTGGACAAAATGACAACGAGTGGGAAAACACAAAAACTGTATACTTGCAATTACTATTTAGTTTTTTCAACATAAAGTGTCTCAACATCCAATTAAGTTCCCTGCAAACGTATTGAGCTGTGAAACAACCCATTAGGGCCTACTGACAATATTATGTAGTGTAACTGGTTCCCACATTATCGAAGTCTGACAACGATATAAGTGACATGGATAATTTCCTTGAAAACGGTACAAATATCGACAATATTTGTCGGTACTGGAGTCCCATGAAATTAAAATTGTACTAGATTTCTGAGCCGGTTACTGGAAGGTAGTGAAATTTGATCATTCTAATAAATAATTAATTAATATCAGTATTAATATTAATACATAATAGTTATTTTATGTGTTGTGTTGTGGTTATAATTCAAGACTATAGTCAGGTAAGTTTACGAACTTAGTAATAATAATTTCATGTGTTCGAACAAAATACATTTTTAGGTTAGGTCTCGTGAATCAATTGTTTAGTCAAACCAATTAATTTCGTAATGCTAGGCAAGATACTTCACATGTTGATCCCTTTCCCGTATAGTTTGCCTACGAAAATATGTTACAAATTATTGAATTATTTAGAATAACCTTCCAACATAAAGTACGGTATGTAAATAAGTCATTTAGCACATAAGATCGTGTGATATCTGGTAACAGTTGGCAACACTGACAAGACGGCAATATTTGCTGTTTAGAAACTGTTCTTATGTGTCCCTCACTATACTTGGTGTCCATGAAATCTAGCATTGCCAGAAGGTCTTTCTTCTCCGACTTTAAAGAGTTCTTAGGAGTCAGTATAGCAAACTTCTCAAGATTGTAATAGACTGCAGTGTTCGTCCTCTTCTTAGAATCTGACATGTCTTCCACTGTTCAGAATCACTCCAAGTTATTCCTGGTAAGGACTAATGTTGGATGATCACAAGCAACTCGAATCCATAATACTTGAGCAATGCGCAATGTAACGTATTTACAGTCCTATCAGTTTCTGAAGCCACATCTAAGAAGTCTTCAGATGTCATTGAAATCAATTTCAATGTTTTTATTTTTTTAATTCTGGCCGACCTTACAATGCCCTGCATCTCATCAGGAACCATGGCTTTACAAACCCTCTCCCTTAGTAGTTGTGTATGGCTTTCCTTGCTGCCGTAGTTTCCTATTTTCTACACACTTCTTTGCCTTAGATACTTTTATAGTTAGTGGCCTGTTATTATCCATGATAAATGCTACAAAACCGCTACATTCACTGCAGATCAACACAGCGAGTAACGCTCCACAGAACATACACTAGGTGGCACTTATATCGTTCATCAGGACTATACTACGGGACTTACATCGAGTGTCATCTAGAATGCACTCTTTGACTATATGGAGGGATGTTTGGCACATACATCCATTACTATGGCATTGGCGCTGCTACATATATCACATTCCATGACAGAAATAAAATTTGACCTCGGAGGCACTTATACCGTTTTCCATGTCTGCTCCTCAATTAGTATGCTCTTCATGTTCCCAATTGGCTAATTGCGCATTAAACAAATGTGGTAACTTACATTTTTCAGCAAATAATTATTGCCTAGTGTAGAGTAAATTAGAGTCTGTTGGACAGTCGGGCATGTTGGACACTTTGTACTTTAATGTGTTACCTCGCCACTTGTGGGCACCACATTCTGCTAGAAGTCAATGACGGAAGTAGCCACGAGTGGGGCTACTTCCGTCATTGACTTCTAGCAGAATGTGGTGCCCACAAGTGGCGAGGTAACACATTAAAGTACAAAGTGTCCAACATGCCCGACTGTCCAACAGACCCTAATTTACCCTATATTTTTATAGAACCTAAATAGAGACATTTAAGAGCCTATTCTAGGTAGCATTTTAGAGCCTAAAGTTCCTAAGTCTACTCATCAGACATACCATAGCTGCTGAGTTCATCTTAGTTTACATGACTCATCAAAACATTGCGTCATTATTCACAATAGTCGAATATGGACAATCCACGTGCACGGACTAAATTCCATTCTTATCACATTCCACAACTGCTCAGTGTATCCTGATTACTCATCGTTTCGCTGTTAGAATAATCCTAATGTAAACACAAGCATATGGCTGTCATACCCGTGATTGGCTCCAAGTCGAAACACTTACACGATGCAAGAAAATACAGTTCCGTATTTGCGGATCATAGTACAGTATTAGTGTATTGTATAACTGTGTTAGGGATTTGAGTGCATAAATTTTAACAGGAGGTTTTTTGTATGAAATAGAACCTATACTTCTAATGATAATTATATTTTTCTACAACGCATAGTTCAACAAATAAAAAATAAATTGTATGTAAAGTTTCGCCGATGTTTTCATATCCCTTTAAAAATTTAAGGCTTACTATGAATATCGTTATAGATATTAAAAATATGAACAATTTATGTCTTTGTATTTTTTTTTTGCATAAAGTAAACCGTTTATTCATAAATTAACCACTTCCCTGATTAACCCGAGTTAACTCGAGTTGCTAACTTGGGTCAAAATTTATTAACCTGAGTTAACTCGTTTGAGTCCCATTTTCGCTGCTAAGGATTATTATCCCAAATATATACGTTTCCATTCTTTCATCAACCTTTTCCTCACTAGATGGCTACAGAAGTTAGTGATATTGCTATATCTGGTGGTGTTTTTTTTTTACTCCTTCCTTGCGAGTGGAATACTATTCTCATATAGCATTCACACACAGTAGTGAGTAGATGCTAGTTAGTTTTGGCGGTTTCTGTTTGTGTTTTTAATGTTTTTTGTGCTGTTTTGTGTAAAGATGGATCAAGTTAGTGATTCCGAAACTTTGGATCAGGAATATATTCCTGTAGAAGATTAGGAAATGAAACATTGGTATCAGAAGACGAAGTTATAGACCAACAAACAAATTCAGATCAGTTCATGTCGCGTCTTTTCGACAGTGGTTTGAATAGAAGACATCTGGCATCATTTCTTCTGTACCTCCGAGGTTCCCATTCCCTGAAATTTTAACATTGTTTCTGATAACGATAATTCTCAATTTTTTAAATTATTCTTTCGACGTAAGTGCAAGTTTGAACCAATAAATTATTGAGATTTGCGATAAAATAATGAGTCTAGGAAATTGTATATTTAGTATGTAGAACTACATTTGTTTATAGATCTTTTGTTATATTATTAAGTTTTGTACTTGTGAACTATATCAATAAATCAATCAATCAATCAATCAATAAATTATTC
This sequence comes from Periplaneta americana, assembly GCF_040183065.1. Classification (NCBI taxonomy): domain Eukaryota; kingdom Metazoa; phylum Arthropoda; class Insecta; order Blattodea; family Blattidae; genus Periplaneta; species Periplaneta americana. Next base: position 141,222,947 of record NC_091120.1, read on the forward strand.
TTTGATAATGACCTCATCAACATTATGTTCAAGGAGACGATTCGGCATGCTAATAAGTGTTCACAGAATGCTGAAAATAATTCGTGGCGGCTTACCACAGACTCTGAAATGCGTGTACTTTTGGGCATAGTGATACTGCAGAACATTATTCATAAACCTGAAGAACAGATGTACTGGTACAAATATTCAATGACTGCTACACCATTCTTCTCAAAACGTTCTCATTTAGGAGATTTGTCGAATTGAAAAATTCCTGCACTTCGCCAACAATGAGGACTACGACCCGGAAACCCACCCAAAACTGAAATTGAATGAAGTCTAGCTTATTTTTCGGAATCTTGAAGACAAATACACTCCCGACAGAGATGTCACCATCGAAGAGAGCCTGTTGATTTATAAGGGGCGACTAGGGTGGGTACAGTATATATCACTAAAACGAGCCAGGTTTGGGATAAAGACATATATGCTCTGCGAATCTAAGAGTGGGTATGTTTAGTCCAGTATAATTTACCCTGGAAAAGGAACCATTCTTGATAACGACTACAAGGATATTCCAAGTAGTCATGGCACTCATAAAGTCTTTACTTGGCCGGGACTATTGACTTACAACTGACAATTTTACACATCACCCTAGATATCTAACATGCATTTCACACACTACAGACACTTACGGGGCTTGAGAATGAGTAGGAAAGAGATGTCACCAGGAATGAAGAGAACAAAGTTGAAGATGGGTGAAACTGCGGCCTTCCCTTCCAGAGGGACAAGAACATTGCTCTCAGGTTGAAGGATAAAAAAGATGTGGTGAGCCTTAGCACAATACACAGCGCTGAGATGGTCGTCATCAAGGATGATTTGAAGCCGAAAATGGTGGTCGACTATAACAACTCGATGGGAGGAGTCGACAAGGTAGACCAGCACTTGGCAGCTTATCCTGTCCCGCGAAATAGTGGAAAGCGATATTATAAAAACATCTTCTTTCATCTTCTCGAGTTGGCCCTGTGGAATTCTTACGTTTTGTATACGATATCTGAAGGCAGGAAGACACCCTTGGACTATTGAATGGTGGTAATTCGTAAGATTTTCAAAAAATACACCCCGAATGTCCTATCACTCAAGGCAGGATGGCCAGGAAAATCGCCCAACCCACTTCGGCTTACAGGTAGACATTCTCCAGAAGTTATTCCACGAAATCTGAAGAAGAACAACCAACCAGACAGTGTTTCATGTGTTGTATTGCAAGAGACTCAAAATTCAATCAAATTCGACACAAGAGCAGATACTACTGTCCGGAATGCAATGTGCCACTGTGCGTAATATCCTGCTTTCGAGTCTATCACACGACAAGCAACATTTAACGCCTTGATAACAGCACTGGTATTGTACCTCATAAATTAATCCATAAAAAAACATAAGTTGGTAAATAGTTCAGGAGAAAATCAAAGTGGGACAACTACCAGAGCTGGAATCAAGGTGCACGAGATAACTCGGAATAATAATTCAAGTATGAATGTATGTCTATTTCATGGTGATTTTTTTAGGTATGTAAGAAAATTAGTGATGTACAGTGATTCTGCAATATTAAATTACCTCTATACGAAAATAAAAAAAAAATGACACTTTTTTTCCACAAAACTGGTAAAATATATAGTAAGGGAAGAGGTTAATGCAATGTACAATACTAATGGTTCAGTTAACTCACACGGTACGTAGAGATAATAAAATTAGAGCATTAGGCCTAATTTCTGAAAAAAAACGGTTCACTTTATGCAAAAAAGACAAAGACATAAATTGTTCATCATTTAATATCTATCGCTACATTCATAGTAAATCTAAAAAAAAAATTAAAGAGATATATGAAAACATCGGCAACGAAACTTTCCACACAATTTATTTTTTATTGGTTAAACTATGCGTTGTAGAAAAATATTTCATTAGAAGTATTGGTTCTATTTCATACAAAGAACCTTCTATTAAAATTTGTGCACACAAACCATAACACTCTGTACCTATAGTATTCATGGATCTAGAAAAGTATTTGACGGAGTGGATTGAAATAAACTTATCGGGATCCCGAAATTTATATCTTTATTTTACTTATAGTTGATCGCTTTTGCTTAGGAAAATATTTGGGGCTAAGAGGGATGAAGTTACAGGAGAATGGAGAGAGTTACACAACACAGAACTGCACGCATTGTATTCTTCACCTGACATAATTAGGAACATTAAATCCAGACGTTTGAGATGGGCAGGGCATGTAGCACGTATGGGCGAATCGAGAAATGCATATAGAGTGTTAGTTGGGAGGCCGGAGGGAAAAATACATTTAGGGAGGCAGAGACATAGTTGGGAACATAATATTAAAATGGATTTGAGGGAGGTGGGATATGATGATAGAGACTGGATTAATCTTGCTCAGGATAGGGAGCAATGGCGGGCTTATGTGAGGGCGGTAATGAACCTCCGGGTTCCTTAAAAGCCAGTAAGTAACTATAGTTGATCGCTTTTGTGTATTTTTCATTTCAAGTAGGCCCTAATTGTAAACATAGCTATCAATTTTTCATGTAAATTAAGTTTCTTTTGTCTACTTTATTACTCCCGAGTAAACTGATTCGGTAGGTAATGGGCAGAGAGCGAGTTTTCAGACCCAAACACTGGAATCATATTAATGTACAGATTATAGCAATGGTGTCACACCAGGGGACTAGTCACAGTACATTCCCTTTTCGTATATAAGTCGTCACTTAATGTTCATCGAGCAAAGGTCATTTATTTACATTTTGCTACACACAAACATCTCAGTCATAACGAAGATTAAATGACATTAAACTAAATATAAATATGCCGAAGAGAAGAAACTCTCACAGTTTCATAATAACATTGTTTGTAAAGGATTTCGGAACCTCGTACTTTTGGACTAATGATACAAAAATATTGTAAGGTAGGCCCTACCTATCTTATTAGTGATTAGGAAAAGCAAACGACGCTTTGTACAATAGCACCACAATGTAACGAACAGGTTAAATAATTAAGACAAAACGTCATCAGTCCCAAGCAAACAATCGAAAATTTGATCACTTGTTACTGCGTGCTGATACTCCCTTAGAAACTGCAAAATCCTTGTAAGCCGATTACAGCTTTCATGAAACTTACATCAACAGGAAATTACCCGACAAGCAACTTTGTGAGGACAATAGGCCTATTTAGTAGTTTGCTATGAATAGATACTGAGTAGAAAGGGAAATAGAAATAGGTAAAAAGATATTGGATGTCGGTAGACTAAAGTAAAGATTCCTGTAACAGGTTCGTTGTAAATGTTCGTAGGGATACTCGTATCTCATTCTGCAATCAAAAATGTTGTTAATATCAATATAGGCTAAATAATGAATGTAGGCCTATATTGTAAATTGTATTCTAACATTATAATTATTTCATTATATAGACTCTATGTATAAATTATTTATTTATTTATTTATTTATTTAAATTTAAATATACAGACTACAGAATATAATTACAATAGAAATGGAAATAAAGTAATACAATCATTATAAAAAAGAAGATACAGTAATATTAACAAAATTTGAGGACCGAATGAGCAGCGCTCGTGTTCGGTCGCAGTTCAGATATGTTGTTAATAGACCTATAAGAGAATATAGTACAAAAAAAATAAAATAGGAACTAAAATTAAAATTACAGCTAGAGTGAAATTATATAATATAATATATTAATATAAGAGGAATATAGAAAATAAAACAAAATAGAAACTAAAATTAAAATTACGGCTGCAATGAAATTATATAATATTAACATAGAGAAGAATAATATCGTACGTGAATAAAGTAGGACAATTTATAAATAAATATATATTCCAAAATTATGGAATACAAATATAGTATAGGCTGATTAATTTATACATAGCCTATAGGTTACAAATTTATTCAAGCAAATGAAGACATTAACACGTTTCTAATTTTCTTGTTATATGTTAGTGGGTTACATGTTAGAAGTTCTGAGTGTAATTTAGCTAAAGAATTATACAACCGAGGGCCAAAATTAATGCTATGCTATAGACCAGCAGATGGGAAACATTTAGGTTCTACTAATGTTGAATTACTATTTCGTCTTGTGCCATGATTATGTCCCTGTAATATAAACTTATTACTATTTTTATGATAAAATTTTAACAGAGTATATATATATATATATATATATATATATATATTTCCTCATGAAAACTGCATAGTTTAATAGGGGAGCCGAGGGCAAAGTCGAAGGGGAGGGAAAAGTGGAAAATCGTTGTTATGCTCTTACAACAATAGAGAGCAGCACTATTCAGTATAATATTCAAACCTTATGGTAGTATGTATGTTTCTACTTAGCCGCACAGCGCTAGTATCGCTGTACATGGTGGAATTGTAATTACAATGAAACGAACTGCAAGAAATTATTTGTTTATGGTAAATAATCTGTAGACATCGCCATATATATAAAACATCTGATTTTATTATTAATGTTTAAAGCACAGTTACAAATGTTGGGAAGAAGTTGTGATGATTAATTTTTTTTTCTAAAAATTCATTTGGCAAGATACAACCACATCTAACCTGCAACTCACGTGGAGGGCAAAGTGGAAACTGAAAGAGTGAACTTTCCACTTTGCCCATGCAGTTTGGAATTCACTCATAGAGTCTGGATTTCCTCGTAATATGCAATTGCAAGATAGTTAATGCATTTGGCTTATAGTTTACGTTTTTTTCCTGTTCTACAGGAGGGACCCGAAGGCTTACACTGCTGCATGAGGCTTATTGTGCTCACCACTCCTATTCTGTAAATGATTGGATAGTCGAACGGCCGTATTGTACAAGTACAGCACACTGCACCATGAACTGAAACCGGGATATGGTATCAATAATGATGATATCATTGATATGTGAATTAATGATGGCGAAATGAGTCTGAGGTCCAACGCCGAAAGTTACCCAGCAATCCTGCTTCAATTGGTGCTCCGAGTCTGGCTGGATCAAATGCAGATAATTTTTTGCACTGGTTGAAACTGTTGCAGAAATTGTCCTAACAAAGAAAAGCCAGTGTTGTTGGTTCTTGACGATCATACTTCTCACCAGTCATTGCAAGCTCTTGAATTCGCTTCAGACATTGGGATCATAATCTTGTCGGTTCCTTCACACACAACACACAAGCTGCAGCCTGCCGATGTTGCAGTTCACAAGCCATTCAAGACGCATTTTTAAAGTTGCAGTAGACAAATTCCAGAAGAACTATCCAGGAAGACACATCGGTGAATATGATGTGGCAGGTCTGACCCGTGAAGACTTTTGAGAAATCGTTCGTGCTTCCGAATATCACTAGCGGTTTCTCAAGGACTGAAATTTTTCCACATGGACGCAACACATTCACAGAAGATGACTTTGCTCCATCTTCTGTCCATTATTGCCAGTACAGCCTAGTAGTTACATTGATAAGCTATTCTTTGCGAAGATAGGTCTCCCAATGAAGCAGGAGAATACACAGATAGATGCCTAAAGTGTGGAACATCGAATGCGCAGCCTCATGTGACACCAGAAGATATTGCTCCACTCCCCAAAGTAAGCCTAGGTGTACTGCTTCAAACTGGTGAAACAAACCGAAAACGACATTGTCAGAAAACTGAAATACTGACATTTCCATTTAAGAAGGCAGTCCGCGAGAAGCAGATGGGAAACCTGACGGCAAAGGAGTGAAAACGAAGGCCGGTAAGACGATGCCGCCAGTACACTAAACCACACGCCTAGGTAGCAAGATGTTTTCTGTTTGGGCTGTGAAGAGCAATATTCTTACCCACCATCGGAAGACTAGATCATGTGTTGTAAATGCAAAGACTGGACTCATTAACTTTGTGCTGATATTAATCTCCAGACTATGTAGACTAGCCTATGTGACAACTGCAGTGCTTCAAAATGTTTTAAATATGGACAATTATTTTATGTTTTACGTATCTTAAACAATATTTTCATTTATATAGTGTGTTATGTAATTTCCACTTTGCCCTCTCCGAGTTTCCACTATGCCCTCTTGGTGAGGGTAAAGTGGAAAATTAATGGGTCCTCTTATTTTTCTAATTACTTTGTTGTCTTCATTCAGTATAAGATTATTTTTGTGTTTAAATGTTGACAGATGTATAACGTTTAGTTTGTGTATAAAAACTTTGTGATACAACTAAACACAAAGACAGGATTAGATTATATCAAAATCCATTCCACTTTGCCCTATCCTCCCCTACCTATCTTGGTAGCGTTTGAGCCAGGTGCAACTGTTTGTTAAGCTGACTGTACTTGCAAGCGTCATTGGATATTGGTTGCTGCACCTTCAACATTACTTCAGTTAAATACAATGTGTGTTCGCTTGGCTTCGTGGTTTCGACTAAAAATGCGATCTCTAATTAATATGGACAAAATCCGACCAATATATGCGCTGAGGAGAAATCGCTCTATATCCAGTCAGAGCCGAATTCGAGTCTCGGTAAGTCCCTGGAGTTTTCAATGGGGGATTATTTTAGGAGTTCCGTTTTCCAAAAATTAACCATCAACATCATTTCGTCAACCACTGTGTAATAACGGTTAGTATATCTGACCGTGAAACGAGTGGGCTCGAGTTCAAATCCTGTTTGGGACAAATTATCTGGTTGAGGTTTTCCCGGGGTTTTCCCTCAACCCATTGAAAGCAAATGCTGGGTAACTTTCGACGCTGAACCCCAAACTCATTTCGATGGCATTATCACCTTCATCTCATTCGGACGCTAGATAACCATAGCAGTTGATAAAGCATCTTAAAATAACTAATTAAAAAAAACATCATTTTGTCTGTTATCCATTCCATTAACATTCTCAGATCGCCAGCTAGCTGTGCACTGATGGTGTCTTCTTGCGAGGAGTGGGGTTAGCTGTTCGAAACCTGGGTACTTAGCGAACCTTCGTGTAGTCAGCTGGTGCGGGTAGGAAATGCGCCTAGTATGGGTCGGCGTAAATGTTATCTCGGACGTAGCGCTAGAGTTTCGCCCTTCTCATTCAGGATAACTATAGGCCTACTCAGCGCATTCGAACTGGCGGATTAAGGTCAGCAATGGACTGCATTTGCCATCCATGCTTACCCCATTCCTGGACCATTCTCCTCAATTAAAGTCAGCTCGGACAGCCGGGAGTAACAGTGCTTCAGTTCACAGTTTTCAGTACAGTGGCTCGTGCGTGGTTTGAACGTTTGTGCGTGACCTTGATCCGCCAGTTCGAAATGCGCTAGGCTACATAGGCTACGAGTACATTGTAAACTTCATGTGAGTATTTACTTGGAGGGGTCTTGCCTTTCGTCGAGGTTATGTCCTCGAAACTTACGGTGCTGATAACGACAGGCAACAAGGATTATAAGTGCGCGTGCCATATCAAAATTTCCTCTCTAACACCCTCTCGTTTTGGGTGTATGTAATGTGCGCCACGGTTAACCCATGTTTTGTAATTGAATGAAAATTAGATATGTAGAGTGTGGCACGAAGATTTGAAAACTACGCCACGTAGATTTGTAGGTTGCGCCAGGAGTAATGCGGTAAACAAAATCGAGGGATTCTATCCATATTGAATCTATCTAATAGGTTGGTACGGTTTGCCAACTATTAGTAACAAGTGTTCTATCGATATTGAATCTATCTACACGTTGGTACGGTTTGTAAACGGTTGATGACAACTGTTCTATATCATAACAAAATAGGTCACAACACACCCCCACTAACCTGTCATTCACTTGTACCTAAACTCTCATAGTCGTTATGAAAAAGAAATGCAGTTCAGAGGAATGTTCAAGTTATGTGACAAAGTTACTAAGCCTGACATTTTAAACCATTTTATATGTGACGAAGTTACTAAACCACACCTAAGTAATTTCGTAGCCAGTCCTAAGTATGAGAAAGTGGGAAGGAAATTATTAGCGTGCGGCACTTTACATTATGTCGGTGGCGTTATTTACACCATATAGTTGGCGCACTTTACATATGTTGGTGACGCTATTTACCCTACACCATCTAGTTGGCGCACTTTACATATGTCGATGATGTTATTTACACCATCTAGTTGACGCACTTTACATATGTCGGTGACGTTATTTACACCATAGGCCTATAGTTGGCGCACTTTACTTATGTTGGTGACGTTATTTACACCATATAGTTGGCGCATTTTACATATGTTGGTGACGTTATTTACACCATATAGTTGGCGCACTTTACATATGTTGGTGACGTTATTTACACCATCTAGTTGGCGCACTTTATATATGTCGGTGGCGTTATTTACACCATCTAGTTGGCGCACTTTACATAGGCTATATCAGTGGCGCTGTGTACACCATCTCGGCTGGGGAAAAGGTGAAAGTGGCGCTGATTACCACCCACCCCCTCGTTTTATGTTTCACTCAAAAGTTGTGGTATTGAATTTTGAATTGAATTAATTGGAGGGGACGACCCAACACTGCTATTTTCCCAGAAATATTGCGTGAACCCACAAGTTTGGCGCATTCTCAAACCCACACCGGCTGACTACACTAAGGTTCGCTGCTTACCCAAGTTCAGAAAAAGCAACCTCACTCGTCCCTAGGCCAGCCCCTCCTCGCGTCGCCAGCCTGTGCACGGGGAATGCCATGGAATGACGACAGACTAGAGAAATGTTGACGAAATGATGTAGATACTTAATTTGGGAAAACGGGAGAACCACGAGAAAAACTCCAACTGCGATCTAGTCCGCCACCTCTGTCACTATGGGCTTTTCAATGAAAAATCTTAGGTCTGACCGGAACTCGAACCCGAACCACCTGCGTGACAGATTGAAGGTCTGACTACTCAGCCACCGCAGAGATCAGATTTGTGTTATCGGTAGCCTACGATTATTCTAATTTCAGTGATGTTTCATGGTACAGCTAATTTGTAACTTAGAACTGCGTTTTCCCCCTCACATCTTGTACTCCTTGTGTTTCTCCTGTTCTCCTCGTGTTCACCTTGTTCTCGATTTCAAAACGTAACTAGATCTAATTACATTAAATACTACTATAATAGAAACATTTTAGAGAAGACATTCTCAGTACCACATAAAGTACGCACACATATCTCAACAACGAGAGAAAATAGTCATTTACGTAACTAGGACAAAATGATAGGCCTACTGTACTTTTGTGTACGAGTGCGACGTGGCGTTAATCGAGTCCGGAATTTCGAAACAACTGCGCAAAAGACATTTTCGTACTAGTTACATACAATATTTTTGACACAATTACATGGAAATTTTATTTGAATTAATTAACTTGCTAATTAATCACAGACTATTGAGATTTTTGTACGCTAGGACTCACGGCCTTCCAGGGTGCGAATTAAGAGTGCTTAAGGGGGGGGGGGGGAATAGAATCCTAGATAGAGAATACCACACATAAAATTATTATTATCCTCATTTGATAGTCTACGGCTCAACGTTTGGTCGCTCTGAGTTAGCTTAAGATAAGGTGTGTAATTCCTTATAAGTTATTAATTGTTGTCAGCTTGCCGTTGATGATAATACATCAATATTATTGTCTTTGCTTATTTTATACTTTATAAAGTACATATACTCTTATTAAAACAATTATATTTTGTGAGGGGGATAGAAGTTATCCCTGGCAGGTGTGTTAATATGAATTTATGAGAGGGGGATAACTTTCCAACAGGGGGGAAATCCCTCCCAATCCCCACCATCCTCCCCACCGTTAATTCGCACCCTGTGGCCTTCTAATAGGCTACTAGGCTACATTGTTTTTATAACTATTGGATTGGTGCATAAGTTCATAGCGACCACTTCTGTGGGAGATCAGCATGCTGGTCTCTTACGCAGAGGGCCCGGGTTCGATTCCCGGTCGGGTTGAATTTCCTGGTTGAGGTTTTTCAGGGTTTTCCCTCAACTGTAAGGCAAATGCCAGGAAATTCGGGCCACAACATCCCTGAATATCACCGGCCCAATTCATTACCAAAGTCATATTCATAACAAATCAGTAATAGGACACATATTGTCGTCATTTAGTTCACAACAATAGAACCAGTCTGAACAATAGTACACAAGTCTTCGAATTTCAACCGAAAGATTAACTCGCGATTTGATCAGATGTTAAAGCGAGTATAAAAAATGGCGAAAAATAAAGTTCGTAGCGTTTTTCTGTACTTTCATTTATTTAATAGTACTATAGCAACACAGCTACCATAGCAACGAAAAACGCTACGAAATTATGCTTACTTACCTACAAATGGTTTTTAAGGAACCCGGAGGTTCATTACCGCCCTCACATAAGCCCGCCATTGCTCCCTATCCTGAGCAAGATTAATCCAGTCTCTATCATCATATCCCACCTCCCTCAAATCCATTTTAATATTATTTTCCCATTTACGTCTCGGCCTCCCCAAAGGTCTTTTTCCATCCGGTCTCCCAAGTAACACTCTATATGCATTTCTGGATTCGCCCATACGTGCTACATGCCGTGCCCATCTCAAACGTCTGGATTTAATGTTCCTAATTATGTCAGGTGAAGAATACAATGCGTGCAGTTCTGTGTTGTGTAACTTTCTCCATTCTCCTGTATCTTCATCCATCTTAGCTCCAAATATTTTCCTAAGCACGTTATTCTCAAACGCCCTTAACCTATGTTCCTCTCTCAAAGTGAGAGTCCAAGTTTCACAACCATAAAGAACATGAGTATCATTATTATTATTATTATTATTATTATTATTATTATTATTATTATTATTAATTGTATATTGTTCCTGTATTTCTGCTATTGTATTGCTGTTGTTCTAATACTGATTGAGTGAAAGAGAAGGCTTTATGGCCTCAACTCTACCAGTAGAAATAAATCTATTACATACTACTACAAATATAATTTTTTTCTCTGCATGACTCAGTAACTTATGGTACGAAAGGGATTAAGCACTTTTTAATAGTAGCTTATAATCAACTTCCATTAGAATACAAAGTTTTACCAAACTTCGGTGTTTTAAGAAATGTTTAAGAAAAACGGTTTTTACAAGATTATTTATTTTAATTCTTAGTTGATTTATTATTTGACGGTTTCATATATTTTTTTATCTCCCTAAAACTTCAGTGCTACCTTACAGTTCTTTTTTTTCTTTAATTCTTGTCATTTTTATGTGTTTTTTTTTTTTCACAGACTGTGGCTGTATGATTTTATACATCTTGATTACACGACTTTTAACACTACTGTATATCACTTCGGAATATGTATTATATTAGGCCTAAGTTATGTCTTTCTCGTGTTAAATTTTACCGCACCGATTAATACGAGGAAGACATAATACACATTCCTTTATGATTTGTTATATTATGTTGTACAACATATTATGCACCTGATCTTGTATAGCCTCTGAATATTAGTTTTACTCGTTCGGGCATAGGCCTACTCATTAAATTAAAAAAAAATTGTTGAATGACTATCTTCCTCTTGTTGTACAAGGCCATCTTAAACAATCGCAGAGTCATTTGTTTTCATTTTATTATACCAGCCTGATTGAGGCTGCACTGATATAAAGTGCATTGTTATTTTAAAACTCATATATCTCGTTAAATATCGGTCCTACACATAAAAACTTTCCAAAGAATAAAACTTGTCGGAAACATTTTAAAGCAACTTTTGTTACGTAAAATTATCCTAAAATACATATTAAGCGAGATATCTCGATTTAGTTATTTCAGCCCCCTTTATAACCCTGCTTAAAAATATTTTGAATTCCAAATAGCCTAAAATCTAAGTGGGAAGTAACTTATTTTACATAGACCTACCAATTTACGTAGAAATCAGTTAAGAGATTATCACGTGAAAAGGTAATAAAAATACAGACATACAAAAAAATGTCAAAAATGCGATTTTCTGTCTCACAACAGTTCATTATACAGGCTAATACCATTTTTTTTAAAGAAAATTACGAGACAAATTTTGGTTACAGGTTTATTATTAGTAGGGAAAGGAAGTTCATGCATTTACATATTTGCTCTCTATCGTTGTGTGAATAGGCTGAAAGATTATCTACATGAATCACAAATTTCTGAATACGATGATATTACTTTTATTTTGCATAGAAGTGCATATTTTGCCTTTATTTATGAAAGCATCATATTTTAACATTTATGCAGGTAAACTGCATTGTCTTTCCCTCATTTTTAAAAGTGTGTAACCTCGTAAACACGACTAATTTATGTTTATGAATTTTTGACGTAACTATGACGCCCTCATAGGGAGCCTCTCAAGTTAGCAATTGGTATTCCTTTACTGCAGTCTTTAGCAGATTTCGATAGAACAATATGCAGTTTAACATCAGTTCCAGGAAATGTAGGAGATAAAGTGAACGGAAAAACAGCAAATATTCTTTCCAAAAACCCTGGCTATTATCAACTTAAAGAAATTCAAGATATTCTCGAAGGAAAATCGCCCAAAAAACCAACAAAATTTTCTATAGAACAGCCCCTCTTGTGCAAGCCCCTCTTACTTCTTGCGACGTATAACGAAGTTTTTCGGGCTGCAAAGCTATGCTGAAAGACAACAGGCGAAGAATGACAATAGAAAACATACGTCACTGCTGAGTTGTGAACTGTAACAGCATAAATGGAGTATTCAGCAATGAAAATCCATAAACTAAACGTAAGTTACCCATACCTTATTATTCTGTTAAAATAATCTCAGTCTGATAATGCATATTTTGTAGCATAGTTATCTATGTTTACGGCATAAATGCATAGGCCTACATATTCTTCACGTTTTAGGGCATGCACTTCCTTTCCCTGATTATTAGTATAGATAGGCTAAATTGAATTATCTTTGCAGCTATTCACTGTCTGGTTTATTACGTTAACAGTTGCATGATATAACGCACATAAGTTTACTATAGGCCCTGAATTTTAAGTTATTCGGTAATCACACTCGTCAGATTTTGCAACATAAAAATAAACACTAATTCAGACTGCTATAACATTCCTTGAAAATAATACGTTCTAAGAATATGACACGTACCTTTTAATCACGTTTCAGCTTCACGTAGGCTACGTAGTTGCCTGTACTTCGTACTTAGGAGTACGGGCGATTAATGACGGCGCACACTATGAACTTAGTTCCTTCTCCAATATAACTACGAACTATCTGTTTGACCGATGTGTCTATTTGAGTAGGTAAGTAAACCAAGGTTATGTTTATTTTCCTGCACGCTATTCTACGACGTGTACTAAAGTTTGTTTTTGTTTTCAGTCTTTAATTTATTATAGTTACGTGAAATTTGATGATAGTACTCGAAGCGAAAATTCTCAAAGAATTTTGAAACCTAAAAACTTTGACTAATATTAGATTCTGGGGATTTTTGGGTAGATCGTTTGTATAATTTCACTTCACTTCCGGTTTATTTATCCAGAATCGTATCGCCAGGTTCCTAAGTTATACGTTTTACATACCTCTTTCAAGTTTTACCGAGTCAAATTATTCACCTGGATTCCACACCACACAGACAAATAGTTTGAGGTCTGATTTCGCCCCAGCACCCTATCTCATGCACCCAAGTGTCACATTGCAAACATTGTACCATGTATTCCACAGAGCAACATGTACAAACAGGAAAAAATCAGTCCTCTTCCACTATTTCTCAGATTTCACTAAAGTAGACTCTGCAACATTATATTTCCCTGAAGTAGATTGTGCAACATTATATTTCACCGAAGTAGAAGATGCAATATCAGATTTCCCTGAAGTAGATTGTGCAACATTATATTTCCCTGAAGTAGAAGATGCAATATCAGATTTCCCTGAAGTAGATTGTGCAACATTATATTTCCCTGAAGTAGAAGATGCAATATCAGATCTCCCTGAAGTAGATTGTGCAACATTATATTTCCCTGAAGTAGAAGATGCAATATCAGATTTCCCTGAAGTAGATTGTGCAACATTATATTTCCCTGAAGTAGAAGATGCAATATCAGATTTCCCTGAAGTAGTTGTGCAACATTATATTTCCCTGAAGTAGAAGATGCAATATCAGATTTCCCTGAAGTAGATTGTGCAACATTATATTTCCCTGAAGTAAAAGATGCATTATCAGATCTCCCTGAAGTAGATTGTGCAACATTATATTTCCCTGAAGTAGAAGATGCAATATCAGATTTCCCTGAAGTAGATTGTGCAACATTATATTTCCCTGAAGTAGAAGATGCAATATCAGATCTCCCTGAAGTAGATTGTGCAACATTATATTTCCCTGAAGTAGATTATGCAACATTATATTTCCCTGAAGTAGAAGATGCAATATCAGATCTCTCTGAAGTAGATTATGCAACATTATATTTCCCTGAAGTAAAAGATGCAATATCAGATCTCCCTGAAGTAGATTGTGCAACATTATATTTCCCTGAAGTAGAAGATGCAATATCAGATCTCCCTGAAGTAGATTGTGCAACATTATATTTTCCTGAAGTAGATTATGCAACATTATATTTCACTGAAGTAGATTATGCAACATTATATCACACTGAAGTAGAAGATGCAATATCAGATCTCCCTGAAGTAGATTGTGCAACATTATATTTCCCTGAAGTAGAAGATGCAACAATCTGTAGAATAACGGGTAGCGCTTCTGGCCGCGAAACAACGTGGCCTGGGTTCGATTCCCGGTCGGGGCAATTTACCTGGTTAAGATGAAAGAGTAATGGAACGGAGAAAAATTCTCTCCGGCGCCGGGATTTGAACCCGGGTTTTCAGCTCTACGTGCTGATGCTTTAACCACTAAGCCACATCGGATACCCACCCCGGCGTCGGACAGAATCGTCTCAGATTAAGTTCCAACTCTTGGGTTCCCTCTGTCTGACGCCGGGGTGGGTATCCGGTGTGGCTTAGTGGATAAAGCATCAGCACGTAGAGCTGAAAACCCGGGTTCAAATCCCGGCGCCGGAGAGATTTTTTCTCCCTTCCATTACTCTTTCATCGTATGATGACGCAGAATATCTGCATGGAAATATCATATGTACTTCGGTACATTAAAATAATATATACCTGGTTAAGGTTTTTTCCGGGGCTTTCCCTCAACTCAATATGAGCAAATGCTGGGTAACTTTCGGTGTTGGACCCCGGACTCATTTCACCGGCATTATCACCTTCATCTCATTCAGACTCTAAATAATCTAAGATGTTGATAAAACGTCGTAAAATAACCTACTGAAATAAAAAAAAAGATGCAACATCAGATTTCCCTGAAGTAGAAGGTAGATCAGAATTTTTTGTTCTTTAGAATTCTAAACTTTCCCGTACACTTTCAGGATATCTTTTAGCCCTACGGAGTTTTTCACTGTTTCTTTAAGCCTATGTTCCTTTATTCTCCGCATAATTTTCGCTTTTTGGCCATGAAATCTTATTCATACAGGGCTGTAATTGTAAATAAAATCGTACCAGGGCGCTTCGCGAAACATTTATTACTATGAATATAATAATAATAATAATAATAATAATAATAATAATAATAATAATAATAATAATAATAATAATAAATGGCTTTTAAAGACTCCGCAGGTTCATTGCCGTCCTCACGTAAGCCCGCCATTGGTCCCCATCCTAAGCAAGATTAATCCAGTCCCTACCATCATATCCCAGCTCCCTCAAATCCATTTTAATATTATCTTTCCACTACGTTTCGTCCTTCCCAAAGGTCTTTTTCTTCAGGTCTTCCAACTAACGCTCTATATGCATTTCTGGATTCACTCATACTCATGCTACATGCTCTGGCCATGTCAAATGTCTGGATGTAATGTTTCTAATAATTATGTTAAGTGAAGAACACAATGCGTGCAGTTCTGCGTTGTTTGACTTTCTCCATTTTCCTGTAACTTCATCCCTCTTAGCCCCAAATAGTTTTCTAAGCATCTTATTCTCAAACATCCTTAACTTCTGTTCCTCTCTCAAAGTGAGAATCCAAGTTTCACAACCGTACAGAACAACTTGTTTTATAAATTCTAACTTTCAGATATTTTGACACTTTGCTATGGTCGTGCCGGAGAATCAGTCCTATTCCGAGGCTCTGTTTTATAAATTCTAACTTTCAGGTTTTTGAAAGCAGATTGGATGACGAAACTTCTGAACCGAATAATAACAGGTATTTCCAATATGTATTCTGCGTTTAATTTCCTCTCGAGTGTAAGTTATATTTGTTAGTGTTGCTCCAGGATAAGTTATTTGAACTTTTCCACCTTTTCAAAGGATAAATTTCCAATTTTTATATTTTCATTTCGTGCTAAGTTCTGGACACGAGACATGATGATTAATTTTTCTTTTTAGGATTTACTTCAAACCTATCTCATTGCGTGCTTCAAATAAAATTCCCGTATTTTCCCTAATAGTTTGTGAATTTTTCTCCTAATAGGCCTATAGTCACGTCAACTGCCTAAACAAGCAGTTGATTTAACCCGTTCAATAAATAATAATATGATAATGATGATGAGGATGATGATGATGATGATGATTATTATTATTATTATTATTATTACTGTAAAACCCCGACAAGATGCTCTGCAAGGAACCGCATGTAAACTGCGTGTTTACAGGGTGCAGTATTTTAATTTTTACTTATATAGACCTATAGTGTCTATTATAATTTCCCTATTTTCCTTTTGATGGACAATAGTACAGTATTTCCCCATTATGTAATGCGTCAAAGACATTTACAGTACCGACATAAACTTAATTCTTCCGAAAAAAATATTGTTTTGTATTGCTTGCTTGATATTTGAACCCTTACAATGAATAGGCCTACTCACATTTTCAATAGGAGTTAAATAAGAATTTACAATGTCATCAGAACAAGAGCTTTCCGTTTAACACTACAAATCGCTTATTACTAAAAGAGGATATCTCCGCAAAAATGGAAAATACTGTTTTCGTTGGTTTCATATTCTTCGAAAATATACACATCGATTGGTGCTAAACTAGGACGTTTCCAGTACTTCGTCGCGTGTAGAGAGGGGACTTGAAATGTGGCGTTTATTGCTATTAGGGGACAACTCCGGGAGTTGTCACGTTTTAGAAATAAACTTGTGGCAGGTCTGGAATTAAACCCGAAAAAGCCACTCATTTATTAGTGATTGTTTCTGCCTAGGAAAACCATGCAGCAGAGTTCATTCTGCACAAAAGAAGAGTTTCTAAGTTGTATACTGTTATGAAAGAAATTACTAAAATTTGCAAAGATCGTAGAATGTTTAGTCCTCAGTTTCGATCACATGCAGAACTTACCGCTTCCACACTTGCCAGTGCAAAAACTATTTTATCTTATACAATTGTGAGTTTTTAATTTTGAAATCCACAATATGAAAACCAACAAAGGTAATGTTTTATTGTTATCATGAGAGTCAGGCAAATAAAGGTCCTAATGAAGTGTGCACCTTTCTAAACAACTACATTGAGTCCATACCTGTTAGCGCGTCTGGCCGCGAAACCAAGTGGCCCGGGTTCGATTCCCGGTCGGGGCAATTTACCTGGTTGAGCTTTTTTCTGGGGGTTTTCCCTCAATCCAATATGAGCAAATGCTGGGTAACTTTCGGTCCTGGACCCCGGACTCATTTCACCGACATTAGTGAAAGAGATCAGTAGCTATTTGGCCAGGTTCATTCCGCATAACGGGAGTCCATTGACGCGGAAACTAATTTGTAAGCTTTCATCTAACCTGAACAACCTACAGTCCGCATTTCACGAGAAGATCCGAGCAAGGAATGCGAGTTTTTCACCCACTCTTAAAACCTATCCCCAACATGGAACCGCCCGGCCATTGACTGAGCCTTGTTTGTATCAGCCGGCCAATGACACCACTGCTATCCATCTGCTCCTTCGAGAACGCTGAGTTACTGGTTTACCCTCTCGTCTTACCCCGCAAGGACCGTACTCCCCTCGCAGGGATCCTCTCGTGAAATTTGGACAGTAATACCCCTTTTATGTTAGATGGAACTTTCCAAAATAACTTCATTTCCAAGAACTTAGGTAAAATTTTCACTCCCCTTCTAAGACCAATAGGCCTATGGAACGAACTTTCCAAATCAGTGTTTGTTTGACATATATTTTTTGTTTGCATTTTAAATAGGTTTTTTGTAGTTTTTTTGGGAATTTTTACACTTTTAGTGCTGGTATTTTTATTTTAAATGTAGACTATACACAAAATTAGTAAAAAGGCGCTTTTCAGACACAGTCATAGCTTACAGACATTTATAGGAGTTATTGTTTATTTAGGTTTTTAGGTCCTATAGAATTTTAATAGGAGAATCCTGTGTCCATGAAACGTAGAGATGTCTGAATAATATACGTCTAAATTAGATTAGATTAGATTTATTTATTTAACCTGGTAGAGATAAGGCCGTCAGGCCTTCTCTGCCCCTCTACCAGGGGATTACAACTATAACATGAACAATAAGATTACAATTAATATTAAATTTACAATTACAATTACAATAAAAATTAAAGTACGAAAAGAATACCTGATTAATGAAAGCTAGACATTTTATCATAGAAGTTAAGAACAAAGAATATTTTTGTATTTACTAAATTACAAATTAAACCTACAATAACAAAATTCTATAGTGATGAAATTACCGGATATTGAGATATTTTGTGGTAGATTAAAAGAACTATTTACAAGAAACCATGTCTGAACGAGTCTCAATTACTGACCAAGTGCCTAGTAAGTTTGCGTAGGACGTAGCAAACAAAATAGGCCTAGGTAAGAAACAAACTAGAAATCCGTTCCCTACTTATTGTGTTTGTTTATTAGCCTATATTGGTAATGGAACTTCGTGGCCTTCTTGTGCAACGGATACGTGCTTTATTTTGTGTTGCTGCTTTTAATTTTTAAATATAGGTTCAAAGGTCGGAAGTTCAGGTATTTGCACATTTTTCCTGGAGGATATTAGGCTACTATAGGCCTATGTTTACACATTAGTTTCTATAAGCTTAACTTAATAGATAGGTCTATACGAGTTATCAGTTTTTGAGTTTATTAAGCGTGATTTTATGTTGCATGTAAGTTCATATTTTCGTAATTTTGGAGGGAAAAATACAAGCTGACGAGAGATCTTCAAGATACCATCGTCACCACCATAATAAACTTTCTGTAGCGATATTTCGTCAGCATCTTTATGGCGTACATTCAATTTAAATTACACTTGGTTCTATTTTTTTTCTTATGTCTTATTCGCTTTTGTCTGAAACCTGTTTATATAATTTTTCATTTTAAATTTTATTGTGAGCTGTTCTGTGTCGCAGGGCAAACCCAAAATATTGGATCAGACTACTAAATTAAATTATAATATTTCAAATTTTTAAGACCTATATGGCATATTTATAAGATTTACAAGATTTTTTTTTCCGGTTTACGAAAACCAGTCGCTTCACTGGAAACCGCTGAAACTCCCTTACATTTGTCACTAGCAGCTTTTTTAAGAAATGAAATCTAATCTGTGTTCTGTTTCTGGCAGTGCAGGATAATAAGTAAAGGAAAAGGTGACTAACATTATTTAAAAAAATAAATCCTGAATTCCAACAGTTGTGCGATTTTCGAGACATCTCGAAGGAAGATCATCACACCAAAAGATTTATCTCAGTCTGTAGAGATATTAACGTAATTTAAATAGCCCCAATAACCTAATATCACGGAAAAATAATTTCTGATGATACAAAAGACTCAGTTTCTCAATTGAAAATCCCAGCCACGCGTTGATCGTGAACTGCAGCTCTTCGCTGATTTTAGACAACAAAATCACTTCTGCTTCAACCTTTAAGGAATAATGTAGCCTAAATTCATGCTCATTAGGCCTACCATTTATACTGTTTTTATTTGCTTATTTAACGACGCTATATCATGTACTGGGTTATTTAGCGTCGATAGAATTGTTGATAGCGAGATGGATTACCTGGCATTTACCTTACGGTTGGGAAAACCTCGGAAAAAACCCAACCACGTAGGCCTAATCACTCAAGCGGGAATGGAACCCACTCCCGGGCGCAGCTCTGGATCAGAAGGCAATCGCCTCTGCCGATTGAGCTACGCTAGTGGCTAATAATAATAATAATAATAATAATAATAATAATAATAATAATAATAATAATAATAATCCGAGGCACGACAGCCCATGAAGAGCCATGACCGACCAGCCGGCTGCGGGCCTCACGTTCACATGCCGAAGCAGAGGTGGACGATCATCCAACCAGAATTGAGATATCATGTGGTTAGCACGATCATCCCCCCCCCAGCTGTTATAGATGGCTTTCATAACCGGATTTCGCTACCTATCGTAGCTCCCCAAGTGCATCACGATGCTGGGTGGGCACCGGTCTCATACACTGGCCGAACAATCTTGAGACAATTTCTTCCCCCATGAGGACTCGAACCGGCGCGCATTGCGTAACGCGAGTCCTAGGTAGGATGCCTTAGACTACAACGCCACGACGCGGGACTCATAATGTTAAGACGAACTGAATTTCTCATGATTTATTATTGCGTATTTATTGACATATTTTGCACTTTCTAAAGGTATATTTGTACGTATATTTATCAGTTTTAGGGCATGAACTTTCAGATCCTACTAATGACTAATTTTAAACTTGGAAGAATGTGGGTCCGTAAACCATACTACTATACTAGTAGGTCTACCTACAAGTTAGGAGACCTCGAGGTGGTACTAATTATGAAACCTACTGTAGACAGAAACAAACGCTTTAAACGTAAACTTATAACGGTATTCCGTCAAGTATAAGCTATTAAATACTCGTACTTGCAGGATATATCATTTTAAAATAATTACAGTTTGTAAATAAATAAAACTTACATTTTGCTTCGTATGGGCTTACGAGTGATGTACAAAAACCACTTTCTGAGGCAGTGAAACGATACAACTTCGGCAACAGCTCACAACGACTACAGGGTTATTCTTCTCAACTGGTGCGAACAACAGCAGGGGTACTTGTAACGTTAGCAACCAGAGCGCGATACCATCTAAATTTGTCAGAAGTACACAAGTGATTCTAGTAGGACAGCAAAGGCCAAACTCTTAAGAACTAATGACATCACATTGTCGCTTTACCCCACGTCCTTTGTTTTGAAGTCACGACAATATATGAGCCTCTTCCCATTCTAACGAACACTCTGTGATGGTTGCTTACAATGAAATGTTCCAAGGTGTCCAAACATTTCCTATTCCAGAAAGAACGGGAGGAAGAATATTTTTGTGTTCAAGAGGAAAACAAGGTGACGTGTTGATCTGTATGAAAGGGGAGAGAGCAGCGGTGAATAGTTTAATGGTTGACTTGTTTGGACTTTTTCCATTGCTAATCTAAAAAAATTGTAGCACAACGTTTCGAAGAGTGGATCTCTCTTCGTCGTCAGTCAGACTGGCTAGCTGTTTGTAACCATCCCCACAGTAGGTTTTCACCTGATGACGAAGAGATATTCCCTCTTCGAAACGTTATGCTACAATTTTTTTAAAATTAGCAATGGAAAAAGTCCAAATAACTCAACTATTAAGGTGAACTATTGCAAAACATATTTATCGTGGGATTCCCGATATAAATTTAAACGACACTTGGAAAAACACCATCATACTGATTATGACCATAAAATGTTCTCAGAAGGAAGGTTGGAACTTATTTCAATCCTTTCCCAGCGAAGCATTTCTCAGAATGTTGCATATTTAATTTAATGACAATCTTTGGATCGACATACATAGGCCTACATCTGTGAGTAGATGTTCTCGAAAATTAGTCATAAAAAAGCCAGTATTGTAATAGACTACGGCACGATCATTTGGTCTACCTTTAAAGATTATGTAGTTCATCCTTTGCGGCAAACATTGATGAACTCGTTAACAGTAAACAGTGCCACAGAAGTCACTAATAGAAAGGTGTTCAAAGAGCATACTTGATTTTTTTTTCATCAGACAAGAATGACGACAAAATTAACTAAAGCTTACACTGTAACAAGCGACAATAGAGAAGTTTGTGACGTGCGAAGTAGGCCTACATGAAAGTGTTATACTTCCGCAAAGAGAGAGTGGAGGTAAATCCACCCTTCCCTCTTTAGCTTGCGTTTGGGCATCGCTGATGGTACGGAATAGCAAACTTCCCCTACATAGAATTTAACTTACCTAGAATAAAATGCTTCAATTATCACTGATCAACAATAATTTGGTTAAATGTATAATTTCTGCTGTTTCTTATGTAATTTCATCTGCTGATTCCAAAAATGAAGTCAGAATGTTTCTGCCACCACTGTTGCCAACATATCGCCCTACAATCCCGCTAACTTTTCAACAAAAAGTAGCTAAATCTCTCCAAAGTTTGTTAAAAAATCCCCAGAAATGTCGCTAAAATTAATAAATATCACTAAATAAAAATAAGAAAAAGATACTTATGCGGAGAAAAATATAATTTCGTCGTCGTCACCCCCTTCTGCGGAGTCTGGTTGTATTGTTGACGGCTGTGATGTTGAGTTGGAAGATGTGGGAACGGCTGATTGTGAATACACTGCACTTGATTCTATCAATGACACTACACTTTCTGGCAAATTGTAAGTGTGGAAATTTTCACCCAAGCGTTTGACCACAATTTTTTTTTGTGAAACTTAATATTTTTTAAATATTATATGTTAAAATATATTAAAACCAGCAAAAACTACAGTCTCATTTGCATCACACGAACTGTCGGCACAAAATTCCAAAACTCAACTGCCGCAGGTCGATTCGGAGTGAAAAATCTCCACGTATCGAGGAAGAACCAAGAATTAGCTGCAGCTGACGACTCGTCACGTGTCAATCAAAGTTGCCGCCGTTTACGGGTGTTGGAGCAGTAGCATTGAGAGAGAGATTTAACCCGTGAGAATAATTGAATCAGCATCTTTCACCCCTGATGTGAGATCAGGGCTTTCACGTATAAATCATTAGACTACTCAGTCATGCACCCATGCCTCTTCTAAAACTAAGAAGTGCATGACTTCAGTTGAATGTTGAATGTTGAACTTAAAAGAAAGAAAAAAAATGTAAGAATATAAAAATCAGCAGAAAAGTCGCTAATCGTATTTTACAAAATTTGTCGCCGAGACTGATTCAGCGATTTAGCGACTTATCGCTAAATATGACAACACTGTCTGCCACCCAGCATGTTTTTGTAGTTTTAGAAAAGTTGATTATTTTTATTGCTACATACAGTCCTTAACTTGCTAATGGAAAGAAGATATTTAAAATCTTTAATTTAATTGCTTTAACAATTGACCTATAACTTTAGATCATTGTTGCCTGTGAAATCAAAATTCATAAAAATTAATTTTATTCCTCATAAGACTGCGAGAGTTAGTATTAATTCTCAGTTGAGTTGGAATTTACAATCATGAAACAAGTTTCATAATTCATATTTCATTTGTCCTAATTTTAAGTGTGGTAGAAATATCTTATACAGTGAAACATACCTCGAAATACTGTTTAAATCACAAAAAATTTTTGTTACGTTTGTGGTTAATTTAACTTAAAAGCGCACAGTGAGTTTTACTACTCTAGTTAAAAGAGCTTACGAGTGTTTTGATTGCAAAACTGGGCCCCGGAAATCTGTTGTGCTCCATGTAATTCTATTAGCATATCTGGTTTTGCTGAAAGGATCCCGTCATATGCCTTTTCCAGTCCCAGTGATATGCCGGGAACCTAAGGATCATTCAACAGACTGCTACTTCCTAAGAACCACAGATCAGAAGATTACAGAGACCTTGTCAGCCAGCTGACTCCTGACTACGAGTATAACGTGATGGGGTATCATGTATCTCTCAAAATGACTTCTTGGATTCTCATCTGTTTTTTCTTTCCTCAAAACCTTCGGGTAGTGAGTAAAGAATATGGGGAACGTTTTCATTAGGATTTTTTTTTTTTTTGAAATGAAAGATACTACTAGGAAAAATGAACCTCAAATATTCTTTCAGACTACTGCTGGACACTCAAAAGAGATGTTTCTCAAGCGAAGTATAGCCTAAAATCTATTTCAACTTATTTTAGCCAAGTAAATATGATTTTAGGTAAAAGGTTAGGCCCTACAAGGTATGAATACTAGAAAAGTCTGAAGTACATTTCATAAGTGTTGGCGTAGGCTTCCGCGGCCGGTTTACATGGTTTGTGGAGAAACTTCCGGGCTTATACCGCTTTGTCTTGGTGTTAGTGGTAGTGGCTGACGTTTCGACCGCTGTGTTGTGGTCATCCTCAGAACAGTGGATAAGGAAATAGGATTCAGATTCAAATGTTTTATTGCCGGAAAATATAGGCTATACAGAATATACATAACCGACGGCTGTTTCAGGAACGTATTTTTAAATAGTATGTGAGCTTGTCTCCATGTATTGTGGGTCCCTATCACCACGGCATGGCGCGTCCTCAGGTTACGGATCGAGGAAACGGCCTCCAGATATGGAGGGTAGCTGTGAATATATTGAATAAGCAGTCGCGGACAGCCGGTGAGGGGTGGTCCTCCAGCTTGGGGGTTGGGCGAAGGGCTAACGACACATCACCGTAAAAAACAGTTTGTTACGAAACCTTCAAATAAGCCTCGCTGTAAAAAAGTCTGAAAGTTAGAATTTATAAAACAGTTATATTACCAGTTGTTCTTTATGGTTGTGAAACTTGGACTCTCACTTTGAGAGAGGAACATAGGTTAAGGGTGTTTGAGAATAAGGTACTTAGGAAAATATTTGGGGTGAAGTTACAGGAGAATGAAGAAAGTTACACAGCACAGAACTGCACGCATTGTATTCTTCACTTGACATAATTAGGAACATTAAATCCAGACGTTTGAGATGGGCAGGGCATGTAGCACATATGGGAGAATCCAGAAATGCATATAGAGTGTTAGTTGGGAGGCCGGAGGGAAAAAGACCTTTAGGGAGGCCGAGACGTAGATGGGAAGTTAATATTAAAATGGATTTGAGGGAGGTGGGGTATGATGATAGAGACTGGATTAATCTTGCTCAGGATAGGGACCAATGGCGGGCTTATGTGAGGGCGGCAATGAACTTCCGGATTCCTTAAAAGCCAGTAAGTAACTAAGTAAGTGGGAATGTGTTTAATTTTGTTGACCAGTGTGGCATTCTAGATCAAAACAAAGTGTGACATAATTTTCTGGTGTTAATTTGATCAGTTTTTACACACATAGGCCTACTGTCTTTGCTCTGATTTTGTGGCCGATGAGTGATGCATCTATTTTTCCTTTTTTGTTACCTGCTGACAGAGGACTGTAGTTCGCGAATCATTTTGGACAGTAACTACAAGTGTCTTACCTGGTGTACCAGATTTCAAATTGAAGCCTATTGCAAAAGATGTTTCCCGTTTTTTCTTTCAAAGTTTATGAGACGCTGGAATTACAATGTTTATGCAGGTTTTTTATGCTGAGATTTGAAGAAAGGTAGACCTAAATTCTCCTACATTTTCACGCGAGTAGTGCCTTTTCCGTGCTTTTAAGTTTGTTGTGAATTGAAATAGGCCTATAGATCGTCCTCTTTCTTCCGATATTTTTTTTCTGCGATCGGAGAGCATACAAATAACGTCAACAAACTAAAATGTCCTCGTTATTGGCGCCTCCTACTTTTTATTAATAATAATAATAATAATAATAATAATAATAATAATAATAATAATAATAATAATAATAATAATCACCATCCCAACATAAGCTTATAAGCACAAAAAAATTAAACTTTTTTCCTGTCTCCTTCTCTTTTCTCAAAAGAATTGATTTATATTGTCATGTTTGGCAACAGCTTACTGGTGTTCGAGCTAACAAACTGTACGTTTTATCTGTCATCAATACTAACTTACTGGCTTTTAAGGAATTCGGAGGTCCATTGCTGCCCTCACATAAGCCCGCCATTGGTCCCTATCCTGAGCAAGATTAATCCAGTCTCTATCATCATATCCCACCTCCCTCAAATCCATTTTAATATTAACTTCCCATCTACGTCTCGGCCTCCCCAAAGATCTTTTTCCCTCCGGCCTCCCAACTAACACTCTATAATTTCTGGATATGCCCATATGTGCTACATGCCCTGCCCATCTCAAACATCTGGATTTAATTTCCTAATTATGTCAGGTGAAGAATACAATGCGTGCAGTTCTGTGCTGTGTAACTTTCTCCATTCTGCTGTAACTTCATCCCTCTTAGCCCCAAATATTTTCCTAAGAACCTTATTCTCAAACACCCTTAATCTATGTTCCTCTCTCAAAGTGAGAGTCCAAGTTTCACAACCAAACACAACCAGTAATATAACTGTTTTATAAATTCTAACTTTCAGATTTTTGACAGCAGACTGTATGATAAAAACGTCGCAACCGAATAATAACACGCATTTCCCATATTTACTCTGCGTTTAATTTCCTTCCGAGTGTCATTCATATTATTTGGTACTGTTGCTCCAAGATATTTGAATTTTTCCACCCCTTCGAAAGATTAATCTCCAATTTTTATATTTTCATTTCGTACAATATTCTGGTCACGAGACATAATCATATACTTCGTCTTTTCGGAATTTACTTCCAAACCTATTTCTTTACTTGCTACAAGTAGAATTCCCGTATTTTCCATAATCGATTGTGGATTTTCTCCTAACATATTCACGTCATCCGCATCTTAGACAAGCAGCTGATGTAACCCGTTCAATTCCAAACCCTCTCTGTTATCCTACACTTTCCTAATGACATACTCTAGAGCAAAGTTAAAAAGTAAAGGTGATTGTGCATCTCCTTGCTTTAGCCCACATTGAATTGAAAACATATCTGACAGAAACTGACCTATACGGACTCTGCTGTACGTTACACTGAGACACATTTTAATTAATCGAACTAATTTCTTGGGAATACCACCAAATTCAATAAGAATATCATATAAAACTTCTCTCTTAACGAGTCATATGTTTTTTTTTTAAATCTATGAATAACTGATGCACTGTACCCTAATACTCCCATTTTTTCTCCATTATCTGTCGAATAAAAAATATCCGATCAATAGTTGATCTATTACACCTAAAACCACTCTGATGTTCGCCAATAATTTCATCTACATATGGAGTTAATTTTCTCAAAAGAATATTGGACAAAATTTTGTACGACGTCGAAAGTTACTACAGTTAGTCATGTCCCCCTTCTTAAAGATAGGTACGATTATGGACCTCTTCCATTGCTCTGGTACAATTTCCTTTTCACAAATAGCAAGTACAAGCTTATAAATTTCGATAAATAATGCGCTTCTACCGTCTTGTATTAACTTAATTCTGCTGGAATATGATCGATCCCTGGAGACTTTTATAATTTTTCAGATTATAATAATAATAATAATAATAATAATAATAATAATAATAATAATAACAATAATAATAATAATAATAATAATAATAATAATAATAATAATAATCACCATCCCAACATAACCTTATAAGCACAAAAAATTAAACTTTTTTCCTGTCTCCTTCCGTTTTCTCAAAAGAAGTGATTTGTATTGTCATGTTTGGCAACAATTGAAGGCCCAAGCTTACTGGTGTTCGAGCTAACAAACTGTACGTTTTATCTGTCATCAATACGTGATTAAAAAGTTGTGGGGGCTGTTGAAGCCATCCAAAAATGCATATCCGTAGTTCATAATCGTTGATACTCATATAGCCTTGAACATGTTGACAATGGTATACTGATGTGATTGTATTCTTTTAAGATTCTTAACACTACCCAGTGAAAAACTCCAATCATCAAATTTTTTCTGCTGCCTCTTCTAGAATTTTCTTGCACGAGCTCCAAAATTCGTTGCTCTGTCTCTATGTGATCTCTTGCTTGTGTAGGCCTGTGTCTGCCACACTCTCCGGTGAGAAAGGCGCGATGATATGGAGTTCTTCTATGTTGAAATGACGTTGGCAGGTTCACACTGCTTCTCTAGTTCTCTGCCAGACATCTCCGTAATAATTGTATAAGCATACGCGATTTTTTATTAATACTTATTATCGAGTAATAGCGTCTAAATGTCTGATAAAATTAATTTATTGTGATGAAAGTTGCATTAAAAACAAAACATGTTAGGTTACTAGAATATTTTTTTTATAAATTTACCATTTTCAGTCACCTCTTAAGCCATGGACAACAACTATAAGCTTACCCATTCCATCGTGTACGTTTATATATGAACAGATTACGACGCAGGGTACCGAAACGCATTAAGTTACGAACACACCACTGTATTGTGTAGATCGAGGGGAATGGAACAGTGAGAGTGCAGTTACTTCTTGCCTCAACATGTAACTAAGCATTCAACCACAGTAGGACATAAAATAAATGTTCACGTTTACAAATATAATGATTAGGTCCAGATACAGTGCATTTCTAGTACAACAAATAATCGCCTAACATTATATGTTTCAATTTACATTATACACTGTACAAGTTGTAACAATATAAAACAATCATTTGTGTATGAGCAGAAAAGAAAAATATGCAATACTTACATAAATACATTTCTTCACAATTCAATGCATTGAATTACAAGGTACGTTCGCAACATTTAAAAGGAAAAGTATCTTCTACTTTCACTCAAAATAATTTTGATCAAGAAACGCTAAAGGGATATGGCATGTACCAACATTATACACAAATCTCAATTGATTCATTTTTTTCAGGTTTAAGTCTAATGTGCGATTTTGATGTTGAAAGGCCAGTTTTGATTGTATAATTAAATATTTTCCATGTACCTTTTGCTATTACACTGCGTTTGAAAGAATCGAGTTCTATCTGTCATTATACGTTTTTAACAATTTGCAATATTCTGTGTTATTTTCCTTTAATAAGAAAATATTCCTTTTAGAACTTCTCTGTAAGTTCGTTCTGAAGAGAACACTTGGTGCTCTTAATTTTGACATGTTCCTCAGTAGTGTGAATTATAAAACATCTAAATTAAGAGTAATACAAATATGCATGTAAAAATAATCAAATAAATAAATGAAAGGAAATAAAATATACTTGTTTACTCACAGGATCTCAAGAACGTGTGGTGATTTCAAGGACCCACGCCAAGTAGAATTAGACAGGCGATAATATAATTTCTTACGAAATCAACTGTACTCTCACAGTGTCATCCCACCCCAGGGTCATGACGTCATGTATAGACTACTCTGTGCATTCCAAACTTCAGTCTCGCGAATTGGTGAACCTAGACCGCAGTTTGGCTATGAGTATAGGGTCTATTTAATATTTATTATTATTATTATTATTATTATTATTATTATTATTATTATTATTATTATTATTATTATTATATTTAGCATATTTTACAGTGTTTGTATCTTATTAGATGAAATTATATTTATTATTTATTTAGAATCATTAAAAGGAGAATTGAAATAAAAATTAGCTTATTTCTTTTCTTATGATTTTAACGCCAGTAACTAAAAGAGCTCAAATTCTATTTTCTTCAAGCCAAAACATAAGACTTAAACACATCTAAACGAGGCGTAGAAGGTCTATCTCAAATAAGAAAAAAATAAAATAAATGAATATATATATATATGCCTTTTATATATACTGTATATATGTATATATAGCTATATATAATTAATATCGGCCGTTTAATATTATGTTGCTCTTTTTCTACTTTCTTGTTATTCCAGTCTCTTTCCTCAAATTTCTCCTCCTTCACGCTGCTTAAAATGTCAGCCATCTGTTTAATTTTAAGTCATCACCAGATTTTGTGTGCCAGATGGAGCCAATTCTAGTATTTTCTATAAGTTACTTCTATATAGGCCTAATATAATCACATATGACATATGACACAACTCATCAATACCTTTACATAAACACAACTAGATTAGGAAATTCAAATTAGGCCTATATAGGCCTATCTAAAATGTTCTAAAATATAAGATTTAGGCCTAATATAAATAAGTAGTTTGTATAGAAAATAAGTTGTGAATTATTTGCATATTGGACACGCTGTAATTTATTTTATTCGTAGTAAATCAATTAAAATCAGCAAGCAAATTTGTTAAGCAAACTTTGAAGTCAAAACTTAAAGAATAACTTAAGATATAAGTGTAAGTATTAGTTTAGAAGATTAGACTTCAGTCAAACTCTCGCAGAGAGGAAGAAAATTCTTTCACCGACAGAAGATGTTGCTGTTATGGTCTGTTGAACACAGGGGCGGCTCGTCCATGAGAGCTGCGGAGCTGCAGCACTCCCTGCTTTGACAGGAAAATAAAAATATTTATTTTAATTTGTAGAAGAATTGTTACAGCTTTTATTGGTAAATTGCTTTATATTTCGTCTGGCCGGGAATATGTACTATTATCTTATGCATAATCTTTTTGCGCGTCAACTGTACTGGAATTGACACTGCGTTCAAAGTCGTCCTGGGATCTGCAGAGTGGTCAGCTCATAGAGAGTGTGTCTTGCATGGTCAGGGGGTAGAGAGGTGAAGGGAAGCAGAGGGAAACTGTCACTGTTTAAAACCCATATCTCGCTGCTGTGGCTTGCAGACCACGCCACAAGGGATCTTTCCTCTCCTCCCACACCGCTATTGTAATGCTGCGTCAAATGGATTCTCTATTCCCTTGAAACTTAATGACAAAATTTTTATTTTCTTTTCACATACTTATTGTTGTAGAATCTTATCGAGTTAATATAACGAAATTAATATTCTCTTTTGCCTTATTATTACGTATATATCCAGCCTCCAGCAGAACCTAATATTTGCTTTAACTAAAAATGATTGCACGAGTAGAATCCTTTTGACATAGCACGTAAAATACGAAAGAGACTTCTTTTCCAGTTTTAGAAAATTGTTGACATCAGTATATCTGAGTGTTGCTTTGGTGTGACGTCGTAATACCGTAACTTAACCAGTGCAAATTTGCAAGCATGAGTGTGTGTGAATTACAGAATATTAATTTTATTTTTCTCAACTTTCCCTCGCAGAGAAGATTGATGTAATGAAGTGAAATTACAGGGTCGTCCGTTACCCGACTTAAATCTTACTCAAGCTTCATCGAGCCGAAATAGTGCATATATGTAAGGAAGTGTAACAATGAAATTTACGCTAAGCATTTGTGGTTACGTGGATGTGAACAAAAAAATCTGTATTTTGTTTTCCTTGCCTCCTCTTCGGTGGTGATACTGCATGGACTAGGAGTGGTGTGACAGATTTAGGACATTTGCCCCTAAAAAGCAAAATGCACGAATCTTCGCAGTCTCACCTGAAAAATGTTGTTTCATTGGCTGTGTTACGCAACTCATACTGCTGTGCAATTAAGTGAAACGAACAGAACAAACATTCTCAAATATAATCAAGAAGTGAGAAAAAATCGTGAAATTATTAAAAAAAATTGATTGTATCAAATTTTGTGGCCAATATGAACTTCCCCTTAGGGAACATGATGAAAAAACGATTCGAAGAACCCTGATGTGTTTCGTGGGTTGCTACAGTTCGTCAGTAATCTAAACGAGCCTCTCCAAAATCATTTGGAACATGCCACTGTTTAAGGTTATTCTAAGACAATTCAGAATGAACTGGTAGATTGTAAGTTGAGTGTCTGCCGATCTGAAATTCAGACTGAAATCGATGGTATTAGTTTTTCTTAGGGATTAGCAAATGTTCCTACAGACATCTCCCAACTAAGTCAGGAAGTTTTGGTTTTTCGATATGTAGTGCATTTATTTTTGTCCTATACGTATTAGTAATGGTATCAAGAAGTGAAATTTGTATGTAGGCCTACCGAAATCTGCTGCAGCTCTCCCAATCCACAAGTTCACGAGCCACCACTGGTTGAACATTTCAGTATTTGGCTAGACCTCAGACAAACACGCGAAGAGGAGAAGGTGCTTGCTCCCTTCCGCCGGCCTCTACAGAGGAGACGATGCCATAGTCCAGCCGTCGGCAAATTTGTACTCACGATGACATCACTAGACGCAAGACGCAATACATATCAATCGAGGAATATACTGTAGAGCACTCAGTTCGGATCCCAGTGACGGACTCTCAACACAAGTGTCTGACGTAGACTACACAATATTGATTTATAGATGAACAGATTATATTTTATTTCATCTTTATGTTTACTGTGCTACAACAATCTAGGAAAATAGTCTACAGTGTGTCACAATTTTCCACTCTTAATACAATTCGTAAATTTTCGTCTGCTAGTCACGACATTCGTTTAGGTTTTCAGGTTTCATTCAGAAAACAATTGTTCGGAAATATATTGAATGTAGAGCCAAACATAGCAGCCTTGAAGGGTAGCGGCAGGCGACCTAAGATAGGACTGCACATATTTTTCTATGAATAACATCTATACTAATAATAAATCTGTAGCCGAAATTTTTCTGTTAATTTTCGATTTTCCAAAAATAATTGGTTCTAACATATATAATTAACCACCCTGAAACCGAAAATCGCTTTTTTGAAATTTTTGTTTGTATGTCTGTCTGTCTGTCTGTATGTTTGTTACCTTTTCACGCGATAATGGCTGAACGGATTTCGATGAAAATTGGAATATAAATTAAGTTCGTTGTAACTTAGATTTTAGACTATATGGCATTCAAAATACATTATTTAAAAGGGGGGGTTATAAGGGGGCCTGAATTAAATACATCGAAATATCTCGCTTATTATTAATTTTTGTGAAAAATATTACATAACAAAAGTTTCTTTACAAATAATTTGCGATAAGTTTTATTCCTTGAAAAATTTTGATAGGACTGATATTTAATTAGATAAATGAGTTTTAAAATTAAAATAACTGCCATCTAAGGCCGTATAAAGAATTAAAAAAGAAATGACTTCGTCTATAAGGGGCCTTGGACAGCAACAATCGAAAGCTATGAAAGATAGCCTACACAGAATGTTTCTGTGTTTGTAGAAGTAATATCGGAAGCTAAATTAACCGATTTATATAATTAATTATTATTTCACCATTGGAAAGTGTAGTTTCTCTAGATGGACATAATGCTATAATATTATTGCAGTAACTTCTGATATAGTATAATATAATATAATATAATATAATATAATATAATATAATATAATATAATATAATATAATATAATATAATATAATATGTAATATTATATAATATAATTTATTTGAAGGGTTTAGAACCATAGTGGGCCAAGCGCCATTTACTGAATACGTAGAAGACAAGGGTTAAATTTAAGTTATTACCATAATTCAATGGAAACCTATAACAAGTACAATAAAATGCACACATTAAATCTAAATGATGTCAATCTTCATTAAACTATGGTTGCATATAATAAAAATTAAGAAACATGTTAAAGGAATTGTCATTGCACCAAATGAGTGTCTCCGGACCAAAATGATCGCATTTTAATTATTTGGATGCAATTTAAATTAAGTAACATATTAAACGATTTATCCTTCTATCAAACACGAATGTTCCCTGGATCAAATGTCCTATTTTAATTATATAATTACTTTATATTTATTTCTAACGGGTGCAGCGGAGCGCACTGGTACGGCTAGTTTTAAATAAATCTAAGTCAGTCTGTTGTGCTATACAATGGAAACATTTTATGTCCTCAGTTATTTCCAGCTCTCTTATTAACACATTAGTCCACCTAGTAGACTTTTTGAAAGTGATATTTCGAGTTCCGTCTGTTACTACAGATACAGGGACATCATTTTATTTTTACTAATATTTTTAATATTAACTTGCCTATACCTCTGGATCAACGCCGTTTGCTACTCCCTTCCACGACTGGAGTTCGATGATACTGGGGTAATATACAAACAAATCACTTTACTAGGTATAGGAGGGAAGAAAAGTAGTTCATCCATTTACGTAAACTAGGAAATATATTGCGCTTTTGAGTTTGATCATTTTCATTAGGTTTTTGTTTAATCAAAATACAGTACAGTATTAACAATGAGTGTTTTTACTCACGAACTGAGCTATCCATTCAGACGTATTCATTATGCAGTGTATATTAGACTGTCGACAGCACATTAGCGTACAATATAGAGAATGAAGTTAAATTGAAAAATAATCATAATATGGATATTTAAACACATTTTTGAAAATGTTGGCCGTTCATTTCGATACAGGCTTCAGTTCTTTTGTGCATAATATCGCACTATAGACTATTGTACCTAATTCCAATTGCCAGTTTCGTCTTTCGTACTAGTAACTCATGTTGAAATTATTCTGTATCTACTCTATAAAAGAGTATCTTATGTACTGCAAATTCAATCTTCACTTCTACCCGATCCGAAAAGATAAAATTACTCAGACATACTATCTACTGTCCGTGCAAGTGGTTATGTCGTAGGGTCGTAGAAAGGGCGGAAATCACGTGACAGTTAATTACTTAACGAGGCCCTTTTATTTAAGTTATTTTAAACAGTTTTATAATATTACGTAGACGTCCAATTCCTAACAGAAATTAATGTTCTCAGAAAAGAGCTAAGACAGCCTAGCCACTAGCTGGCGAATAAAAGCTGGTGGGGGAAACCGGGATACGACGTAGGCAAATGGACGATAGTACCTGTGCGAAAATGATTCAATATTGAAAGCTCTTTCGTCACTGGAAAACGCGAACATATTTTTGGAACGTACTGTTTACTATGATCGTAAGGCTACTATGACTGTATATGCGGTGTTGGATCTGTGTGGAGGACGGTTGAACTTCATTAGTAGAAGGGGTGGGAGTGAAGTACATTCAAAACTCAGGTACAATAAAAATTGAAATATAAATAAAATATGTCCCTGTGCAAGTTGTTTAGGCCTATGTTCAGATTCATTTCTTCTGTATATTTTCTTATGCTTGGAATAACTATTCTCCTGTTGTAGGCCTATTTCCTTTACGTGCAATGACATCGAGCAAATATTCTTATACAGAGAGATCCTAATAAGTTCACGGGTGAATACTAGTTCTACTGTATCAATATCTGTGTTTCTTCCTAAAACGAGAGATTAGACCACAGTTTGATGCATCTTTGAATTATTTCTCGTTAAGCTAGGGATTCAATATCTCTCATCCTCCTTTGTATTGTCCGTGTGGATAATTTCATAGGCTACAGTTAAAATATCAAATTAATCGGGACAAATAATGTTAGCATCTTTATTCAGACATATTTTAATGAACTGTCCTTCATTATAGCAATTCAATGATTTTGGGATTTCCAAAGCAATAACATAACTTGCATGGAGTTCCCTTTGAGTCATATCTTGTTTAATCATATTTTAGTACCGGAACTATTATTTGAATTCAATTTTTTTATGTTCTAATTGCTTCACCTCTTCCAGCCCTACGAAAAGAAAAAAATATTTTATCCTTATTTTCTACTGTATACATTTGCGTTCACAATTACATTGGATATGTTCACGCTTACCTACAGGGACATCATTTTATTTTTACTTCAATTTTTATTGTACCTGAGTTTTTGAATGTACTTCACTCCCACCCCTTCTACTAGTAAACTTCCAACCGTTCACGACACAGAGCCGAGGGCGCGTAAGCAGTACTGAGTTAGCGAGTATAGTACGTTCCAGAAATGTGTTAGCGTTTTCCAGTGAAGCAAGAGCTTTCAATATTGAATCTTATTTTCGTACAGGTACTGTCGTCCGTTTGCCTACGTCGCATCCCGGTTTCCCCCACCTGCTTCCGTTCGCCCCTCTGTTAAGTCTAGTAGCTGGGCTATCTTAGCTCTTTTCTGAAAACATTAATTTCTGTTAGGAATTGGACGTCTACGTAATATTATACAACTGTTTAAAATAATTTAAATAAAAGGGCCTCGTTAAGTAATTAACTGTCACGTGATCCCCCCCTTTCTACGATCCTGCGACAAAACCACTTGAACGGACAGCAGGTAGCATTTCTGAGTAATTTTATCTTTTCGGATCGGGCAGAAGTGAAGATTGAATTTACAGTACGTAAGATACTCTTTTATAGAGTAGGTACGGAATTATTTCAACATGAGTTACTCGTACGAAGGACGAAACTGGTAATTGGAATTAGGTACAATAGTATATAGTGCGATAATATGCACAAAAGAACTGAAGCCTGTATCGAAATGAACGGCCACCATTTTCAAAAATGTGTTTAAATATCCATATTATGATTATTTTTCAATTTAACTTCATTCTCTATATTGTACGCTAATGTGCTGTAACAGTACAATATACACTGCATAATTATTACGTCCGAATGGATAGCTCAATTCGTGAGAAAAAACACTCATTGTTAATACTGTACTGTATTTTGATTAAACAAAAACCTAATGAAAATTATCAAACTCAAAATTGCGGTATTTCCTAGTTTATGGATGAACTACTTTTCTTCCCTCCTATACCTAGTAAAGTGATTTGTATTTTATGCCAGTATCATCGAACTCCAGTCGTAGAAGGGGTAGAAAACGGTGTTTCCGGCTTCAATCGTTAATAGAAAGGTATAGCCAGGTTAATATTAAAAATGTTAGTAAAAATAAAATGATGTCCCTGTATAATTTCGTGATAATCATTATGACATGTGTCGTAATGTCGCTAGATTTATAAGTGCCTATTATAATTTTAGAACACAAGAGGCGTCTACATTGCCACCATATGCACAACAAATACTGTTCCTCTCATTCTTCCTGAAACACACGTTTTCGAACAGACGAAGGTTTTGAGAAAGAAGCAATCTAAATGTAATCAGGTAACCCGCCACTGATAGATGCCTGTGTACTTGAGTTGTAGGGGAGTTGGATGGAAGGGAGGGGTGAAGCAATGACAGTTCACTGCGCTGCCCCTGCGACGTTACTATTGCTAGTAATCATGATTACATTTTTGGCGATCCCTGCCATGGTCTAATATTTTATTGAACACAGGCCTATTAATGTTTGGCTCAAGAAGGCCTATTAACTTCCCAGCTGTACGAAAGGTAGTCCAGTTTTGCATAATATACTGTACAATTAGCCTAATAAAACAAATGAGCAAGCGAATTTAAGATTATGTACCATTTGTAAATTAAACTTCGAAGAAAGTCTTTATAAAACTTAGAGAATAAGAGACAGGCAGATAGATCTAAGTACGAAGAGTGGTAGGCTACAATAAAAATTGATCCTGAATCCAGTATTTTTTTTTAATGTAAACCAGTGTCAGTTTCTGAGGAATGGGGTTAAACGCCCGGTGACATTTTTGTAGGCTATTTTCTTAGTAAGAAAGAGAGTACACTGTGCTTTATCCTTTTCTTGCTTTCGACGTTTGCCTACCACTCAACTTTCAATATAATGCTTTACAGCTCATTGTTGAACAGGAAGGAATTATTGGAAATGAAACATTTTGTAAGAATTGCTATTTATTCACTTGCAACAAAAGGAATACTTTCACTCTACCACAATTTTATTTACCATCAACCTTAACACATTACACACAGTTTGATGGAAACAATATTAAGACACATTTATAATTTTTTACATATCCTTATCCAATTTTCTCACAAATTGTAGAAAACTCTTAAGTTGTATGATTTATTTATATATTTATGTAGGCTACATGACATTAGACAAATAAGTTGTTAAAATAGCTATGTTATAAAAATGAACAAATGGATCTAGAAATATGAATGGTGAGTTTATACAGATGTGATTGACATTAAAGCCTTTCATGCTTTATCCATACTTTGCAAAAGAAATATATAAAAATACGAATAGGCCTAATATATATAGCCTAGGGTTAAGCATACAATAAAAAGTGGACAATGAATAATAAAAATTGAAAAGATTAGAAGAGCAGTAATGTTATGGAAGGAGGGCAAGCCGGAGGATGTGCCAAAGTAGCTTTTATATAGAGCATATTTCTTGGCGCTTGTAATAATTCTGATAACTGGTAGGCCTAATAAATAATTTAATCTACTTATTTCTGTATCTACATAAGGGCGGGAAATTAAAAGAAAAATGTAGGCATACCATTTCCCTTGTAATTCCAAAATAAAACCACATAGTCTTCAAGGGTTGAAGCTGTTGAGGTTGTAGACTGCGTATATAGACCTAAATATTTCGTCAAGATTAACAAAGCCCTGGAAGAGTTGTCAGCCAGTCCTCTCTCTACTTTCGAGACAAAGACCGGAGCTATCTTTTTGTAAGCAAACTTCAAGACGTTTGAATGTGTTGTCGTTACCAGATTCTGGTTTAGTATTCTGGACCTAAATATGTTTCATAGGCTATACACGATTAAATTAAATTAAACATTGGATAAAAAGCTAAAAAAAATTAACTAAGTCATGACTAAAATACTTCTATAGATTATGTTGTTAAATTCAAGAAAATTATGAAGTGATTTAAAATCAGTTGTATTAATTTAGTGTATGATAGAATAATAAAACTTGCTAATACCAATGGGAGCCCGTGGGAATTCATGTCTTCCCCGGGTGACACAGATCCTAGTTGCGGCCATGAGTGCAGTCTTACCAACCGTACTTGAGCCTTTGTCAGTATAGTCGCTTTTCTCGAAAGTCTTCCTCTTTACCTCACTCTAAATCTGTTTTCAATACGCACTCCGCCGTCTCCTACAGATGAAAACTCTCACTTGGTATCTTTATTTGTTAGGCGAACAGTAGTAAATGAGATACTGCTGCTTTATTTTGTATAAATTCTAATGGTAGACCTATTCAGAAATGAAAGAAGCTGACAGAAGCTGTCGTTATTTGAGTGGAGAAAACATGAAAAGGAGAGGGGACACATAGTTCTAGCCCTCACCAGTCTATTTGTTGGGCCGACAGTAGTAGACATAGCCCTATTTCATATCTGAGATCATGATGAAAGATGTGCTTATTGGAAAATTGTGAAACTTCTAGGTTACATTTTAAGTATGGAGTTGTCATGATAAACTATGGTACGTCCCAGATATCTGTGGTGTAGAAAGACGAAATATTACATCTGCATAAGTGGAATGTGGGAGGTAATGCTTGAACGAAGCGAGCAATCGCTTGCAGGAGGGGATAATTTCTATCTGAACTCTACTCTACCTTCTGCCACGAATATCTTACCCCTTAGCGGACTCAAGCTGATGCTGCCCGCAATACACTCCGGCAGAGATAGACTCCGCCCCCATATGCGCGAAGTTACTCCACAGATGCCTGGGACGGACTATAGTTGTAATTTTTTTTTACGTATTAATTGGCATTATTTTGACAGATAAATTTATATTGTGCCCATATGTAAATTGAAGCATGGCTGAATGTGTGAATTTAAAATATCTTTGTGAAGATGAATAAATAGTTTCTCTTTCCATGTATCCTATACAAGGAAACGCAGTCATTAGGTCGCATCCATATCTTAGGTTACACAGCATGAATTCTGCTTGAAATTTTGAAGCTTGTTCCCTCGAGTCTAATAAGAAAACAACGATTGCCCATTTCCTTTCGTATAACTTCTTCCGGTAAAAAAACACCCGGTCATGAGCAAATATTATAGCTGCAGTCTCGCCTGCGACATGAGAGTGGAAATAGTTACCTTCTCTGTAGAAAGCAGGATGCTCAGTTTTGACATGTTCTTGCAAGTCGCTTTTTTTCCCTTTCCAGGAGCACATGTTGAATTCGAAACTACCCAGGGGACAAAGCATGTCTCCATAGATACAAATTTCTCGATGCTCTTTCATCAGCGATTCGCACAATCTGACGCCGCAGTAGGCGGCATTAGTGCAAGGCACTGATTCACATATAGCATGTTCATCGACACACACAGAACATTCCGAAGGATTTGGTCTGCATTCGGAACAAATATGATGGTTTTCTATGCAAGTCTGTCTCTTCATGAGTTCGAATCTCCCACATTTCAGGCATTTGCCAACTTTTGGGTGGAAAGAATATATGACTTTCTCTACAAGCTAAAAAAAAAAAGAAAAGAAAGCTTTAGTTTCTAACATTTTTAACAAAATATGCCACAGCCAACATACTATCAATATCACAAGAAACTCTAAATTCTTACTGTACCATCGCCAATACCAGCAAAGCAACTACTAGGCCTATAGATCTACATCACCATCATAAGCAACACTACTACTATTATCTTTTCGCTGTAAGAAAAATCCTAATATAAACAACAGCATGTGACTGAAGTGAGGCTTCATTGGCCGCTGTTTGGCGTCATAGTCTCTCAGTACATGTTCCCGCCTACTGTTGTACATTCTGTTTCATGTTAAACATTTCCCGTTACTCGTCAAGTAGGCCTAACCTCACTACTATGCATTCATTTGCTTAGGAAACATTTACTGTATAATTACTGTAATTGAAACTCACTTAACTTATTATATACATTTAAGACTATTTGTTTTTCTCCGTTTTTGAGATGGTTTCTACTCTTATGTTTAATAACCACACACAACGAGGATGCAGAGATTATACTTTAGTACCACGTGCTTACGTGAACAACTACGAGCTCAAGTGACGCCAGCTTGTTACAAGAACAGACTACCTCGGTAATACTGTTGGTATTCATCCCCGTCCATAGTACATAACAAAATATAAAAGTAGTTTTTCTTTTACATAGCGTTATACATATGAGTGAAGTTATTATGTTTCATCGTATTTAACAACTAGAATTCAACTTTTTAATTTCAAATAATAATATTGTTCATATTATAGTTGTAATCCCCTGGTAGAGGGGCAGAGAAGGCCTGACGGCCTTATCTCTACCAGGTTAAATAAATAAATACTAAATACTACAAGATTATGGTTTCCAGATGAACTATATTTTCCTGCGTCATGTGAGTGTTTCGACTGGGAGCCAATTACGGGTATGACAGCAACGTGCTTATGTTTAGGCCTACATTAGGATTTTTCTTATAGCGAAAACAGTATAAGTTATCCATATATTACCAACATCACCAGTAATATCGCTACTATTATCACTACCATCAGAAATACTAGGTTACTACCGTATTAAGCCATCATAAGCAACACTGCTACTATAGGCCTATAGTACCCATCACAATCAACACAACTACTATACCATCATTACAAGTAAAACCACTAGACCTACTATACCATCACTACTGCTAACAACACTGCCATTACTTGTACTACAACCATTACAAGTAACACCATTAACTTAGTATAGGATTGCTATCACTATCGGTAGCAATACTACCATTACTTACAC
Organism: Periplaneta americana; assembly: GCF_040183065.1. Taxonomy (NCBI): domain Eukaryota; kingdom Metazoa; phylum Arthropoda; class Insecta; order Blattodea; family Blattidae; genus Periplaneta; species Periplaneta americana. Next base: position 141,264,159 of record NC_091120.1, read on the forward strand.
TACAACCACTACAAGTAACGTCATTACTATACCATCAATATCGCTAGCAACGCTACCATTACTTACACTACAAAGTAACACCACTACTATAGGACTACCATCACTATCGCTAGGAATCCTACCATTACTTACACTACAACCATTACAAGTAACATCAATACTATAGCCAGAGCGTTTAGAATAGAAAGTGTGGTAACCCGGCAAGGGTCTAATGGGACTTTTAAATCTCCTAGTGTCGCCACGGCAACTAAGCGAAACATTGGCGTGGCGATCGTTCTAAGACTCCAGTTTTCCTCTTAATACTGTGGACAGAACAGATAGAACTCGTTCTGCTATGGAATTAAGGAGATATTTCTTGTGATGTTGGGGTGATTTTTATTCTGCCGTTTATGTGAGCGAGTAGTAATAAGCCTAATTGTTTTGTTGTTGATGTAAATCCGATTATATAACCTGTAAGGAAGATACATTTCGTTTATCCACCCAAAGACTAGACTATTTTTCAGAAGTGGTGTAGAGCAATTCCACGAAGGCAGAAAACTGTGTGCTCGTTCTTATATCTGTGATATCCATTTTTCTGCGGTTTTGGTTGTAAGAGCCGTTAAATTTATTATTGACGGTAAAGAGGTAGGACTTCCAAGCAAGAACTGGCGATCAAAACCTTATGCCATAACACATATTTTCCCAAACTTGCCTCGATATCTTAAAAAAAGAAAATAAGGGAAAATATCCAACGAAGAGGACATCAATCCTTTTTCGTAACAATGTACCATTACCAAATACCATCTGGCTATGATCAATTCCATTGACGCTAAATAACCCAGTAGTTGATACAGCATCCTTAAATATCCGAATAAAAAATTAATTGGATGTGACACCCGAAAATCATAAGAACACCTTAGCTAATCTTGCTCTTGTGTGTATTTATGTGCCATTACTCCACACCTGAATGCCCAAAATTATGTCTAGTTACATTGACCGTAATTCCTTAAAGCGAATGAACCTCAGACCAGCATTTCAGCTATTTAGTGTGCGTTTTTCTAAATCGATACATTTTTTAGTCATAAACTGTGATGTGTCCGAGGGAAGTGAAAATACAAAAGAATTTACAAGGTGAATGAACGACCTTGCAGATACGCTGAACTCAAAGTCTCCCCCCTCTGCCCTGTACAAAGGATCCTAGCATTACACGATTTTATACAATATATTACACGTAATTGGCAATACAAAGAACACGTTTGCCTAAGAAAGAACCCTTGAATTATTTAGAGTGACAATTCAGAGCACTCACGAAATATATTAATTCTTGTGGGATACCAGATTTAAATATATTCTGACAGAAAAAATGTAACCAGGATCCTCTAGAGCGACATTTTGATATTAGAAAATGATTATCTTGTGATGATCACCATAGACTTTCTACATCTGAACATTTTTCAATCTATGTGCCGGTTAAAAAATGTGCTGTATTCAAGTGCTAATTGTGAACTCCTAATTGAATCCAAGCACCTAGCTTCTACTTCATTAAATATACATGCTTAATTATTAATTATTTTATTTTTAATAATAACACTTTAGTCGTAATTAACGTAAACGTTATTTCGGTAGGCCTACATATTAATAATAATAATAATAATAATAATAATAATAATAATAATAATAATAATAATAATATAATATTATTATTATTATTATTATTAGTCGCCCTCGGTAGCGCAGTTGGTATAACGCTGGCCTTCTATGCTCGAGGTTGCGGGTTCGATCCGGCCGAGGTAGATGGCATTTAAGTATGTTTAAATGTGACAGGCTCATGTCAGTAGATTTACTGGCATGTAAAAGAACTCCTGCGGGACAAAAATTCCGGCACACCAGCGATGCTGATATAACCTCTGTAGTTGCGAGCGTCGTTAAGTAAACCATAATTTTCAATTATTATTATCATCATCATCATCATCATCATCATCACGAATTAGGCCTCTGTAGACCTGTTTCGGCCCCATCTAGCAGTCTTCTAAAAGGTCTTCCTGGTCGACGATGTCCTCTAGGTTTATACTGCATCATAATTTTTGGGATTCTTGAATTTTCCATTCTTCTTACATGATCTAGCCAATTTAATTTGTATCTGTTGATTTTTTCTTCTACTGACTCTACTTCTAATTGTTATAAAATTTCATCATTTATTATTATATTAGGGGGTCTATTATTATTAAAATCCATGATAACAGAAAAGGTTTGGAATTGAACGGTTTGCATCGGCTTCTTGTTTATGCGGATGATGTGACTATGTTAGGAGGAAATGCACAAACTATTAGGAAAAAACACGAGAATTTTACTTGAAGCAAGTAAAGAGATAGGTTTAGAACCAAATCCCGAAAAGACAAAGTATATGATTATGTCTCGTGACCAGAATATTGTACGAAATGGAAATATAAAAATTGAAAATTTATCCATTGAAGAGGTGGAAAAATTCAAATATCTTAGAGCAACAGTAACAAATAAAAAATGACATTCGGAGGGAAATTAAATGCAGAATAAATATGGGAAATGCGTTTTATTCTTCGGTTGAAAAGCTTTTATCATCCAGTCTGCTCTCAAAAAAGCTGAAGGTTAGAATTTATAAAACAATAAATTATATCACCGGTTGTCCTGTATGGTTGTGAAACTTGGACTCTCACTTTGAGAGAGAAACAGAGGTTAAGGGTGTTTGGGAATAAGGTGCTAAGGAAAATATTTGGTGCTAAGAGAGATGAAGTTGCAGGAGAAAGGAGAAAGTTACATGACGTAGACTTGCATGCATTTTATTCTTCACCTGACATAATTACGAAAATTAAATCCAGACGTTTGAGATGGGCAGGGCATGTAGCAGGTATGGGCAAATCCAGAAATGCATAGACTACAGAGTATTAGTTGGGAGACCGGAGGGAAAAAGACCTTTGGGGAGGCCGAGATGTAGATGGGAGAATAATAGGCTATTAAAACGGATTTGAGGGAGGTGAGATATGATTCTAGAGACTAGATTAATCTTGCACAGGATAGGGACCGATGGCGGGCTTATGTGAGAGCGGCAATGAACCTCCTGGTTCCTTAAAAGCTATAAGTATTATTATTATTATTATTATTATTATTATTATTATATTAGAGTGATTAATATTGAAATACGTTTAAAAAAATAAGTGCATTATAATTTTCTATTTGTGTTTAATTGGATTTGTGTTACCTCATCAGTCATCATTTTATTTGTATTTATTTCTATGATTTATGTTACCTAATTAGTTTAATTTATCAATAATATTACTAATCACCAAAGAGAACATGGTTCTATGGAAGGCTAGTCATGTTATAAAATAAATAAACATTATGTTCTTCAGTTCAAGATTCCACGTTTTATTGATTATTTTATCCACTTTCCATAATTAGTAAATAATTCTGTGTGTTATTTTTAAGTGCTTTAGGCAGCGTTTCATGGATCCCGTTTCATTCTATCTTCTTTTTTACTTAGTTGCAGTGTTTAACGTTTACCTCACATGTTGATTTATTAGCCATTATTATTATAAATATTAGGGTCTATTTTATCGATTTTATTTCGTTTGTCGTATATAACAACACTGAAGGTTAAATAGGCCTTTCATGTAAAATAACTACGCAAATACCTGTAATCACACAAATAAAATTTTCAACCGTCATTTTGCAATGCAGATTTCTTTTTTTCTCTTCAATTGGCAAAGCGAAACCGCTTTACTACAGTGCTTTAAAAACACGCTTGGTTTCACTTTCAAATTACGTTCTAAAATCGACTCAATCTATTCAAATTTTAAATCTTCCGCCACAAATTTGTACTCTGAATTGTATTCGGATCAACCGAGTAATTACGTCACAGTACCTGCTCCGAACAGAACCGCTTCGTCTCCAGCCCTATGACGAATAGTATAGAAAATAGGGGGGGGGCGTGGTTTAAATGAGCCAGGTGTTTCAGATATTAGTAATTGTCAGTAATAATGACGCGGAATCAATAAGATCTATTTAGTTGTGTCTCGATGAGTTCAATAGAGCGAAGAACATAGTGGACCTATTTCTGGCGATCCTACAAGATAAATAATAAATTAATCCCTTCGCATTCCTATCGCTAAATGAAGTTACATTGCTAAAAAATAAATATGACAGTGATTTTAAAAATTCAAGCAGGCAATAGGGCCTATATTAATTTTTTAGGTAAGTTTATACTCAAGTAGAAGCTTGTTTTTACAAAACCATGTGGAATGATGAGAAACAACAAAGACAGTGTCAGTCTTCTCCATTAACATCTTGCGACTATTTACTTGTTTATATTTAAAACCTAAATTCTTTGCGATAGTGTGCAGAGAAGAAACATGCCGTGAAGGATTCCGCATCTCGTAGCAAACTTTGCATCTTTTTTAACACAGTCAGTAGGCCTAATATAAATACACAACCTACCGGAATAACTACGAGAACAATAGCCACGACAGAACACAATACTTTCTGTGATACAGTGACGAAGATTAAACTCTTCCTAACAGAACAGCGGCTGCCACGTGCTTGCTGTAAAACAGTCGGCAACGCCGACCTGTCGCCGTGGACTCTGGTTGGCTGATTTGAGTGGTTGCCATGATGACGCCTTGAAGCCTCTGAACTGTCAATACTTTTCTAGTTTTGTATAGGCTGTACAGATCTATAGGCCTACTAACATCACATAAGACAATGGTACTACACCACCACCATTACAAGTAACACTACCACTGTAACTACCATAACCATAACCATTAATAGTAACGCTAGGCCTATTACAATATTACCATCAAACAAACAACATTACCACTATACACCAATAAGCCTATATCTATCACAGTCAACACTACTACTGTCATCCTCTGAGGAGTTTAGTGCTGAGAGGAATGTGGTTCCGACTAGTCTAGCGCGGTACTGGAGTGGGAGGGAACAGTGACAGCGGCAGTCTGGAAGGATGTACAATCATACTGAAAACATTTCACTCGTATATAGAGTACCTAACACGTGCACACAGTCACACTACTGCAAACTGAGGACTGCATATTTTTGAACGATTAATACTTCCCACTCCGCTCGGCTCGGCTTGACTGTAGCAACAAAAGAATCTACCTGCAAGAATCTACCCCAGGAGGGGGGGGGCCGCACCGATGGCAAGAATACCTCAGGTCCCAGCGCTAAACTCGTCGGAGGAAGGCAGTACTATACCACCACTATCACAAGCAACATTACCACTACTTTTATTATAATTATCACAAGCAAAATTACCAATACTTTTACCACAATTATCACAAGCAACATTACCAATATTTACAGTATACTATAGGCCCTAACTATCACAAGCAACATTATAAATAGGCCTACTTATACCACGACTAACCAGCAACATTATCACAACTATCACAGGAAACATCATACCAATACTTAAACCACAACCATCACAAGTAACACTCGTAGAGGCTAATAATTATACCAGGATCATCACAAGTAGCTAACACCACGACTATAGTACCATCATCACAAGGAACATTACCACTATAAACTACTATCACAAACAATATTACCACTACTTATAGGCCTACTACAATCATCACAGGTAAGACCATGATTGTGCTACAACCATCGCAAGCAACATTAGGTCTACAGTAACTATATCACAAACATCATAAGTAACAGATTAGGCCTACTAGGCCTAGAACATTATCATAAGAATATTAGGCCTACCACTCTACCACTCACGAGCAACACTATTACTAGGCCTATACCAACACTATCGTAAGCAACACTGTAATTAAAGGGTTAGGTACAGCTTACAGCAGTAAAATTTTGTAAATATTCAACATTTTTTCCCTCCCTTTCTGCATCTTGTACAATAATGAAAATAAGTATATGTAAAACACTGTTCTTCTGCTATACGAATATATATATATATATATATATATATATATATATATATATATATATATATATATATATTTACGATAAAAAATATTTACTTTCTTTTTTTTCAGAATTCAATTTGCTGTGCAGTGATGAAGCTTTTCCTACATAACTCAAAAACTATCCAACATTCTGTGATGAAATTTTTTGTGTGTATTTATGCATGACACATCTACAATATGATGCGAGATCACTTCTCTAGCTTTGATAGATTGTCTGATAAAAAATAAATTCATTTTAAAAAAATCGTCAAATATCAGTATTTTCTTCTAACACTAAATAAAAAAAAATTATTAAGGAATGTAGTTGAAAGAGAATGATATTGTAAACATGAGTTTCAGTAATAAAATAAAAGAGACAGAATATGACAAAGTTAACAAATTTATGAGTTATGAGCGAAACGCTTCATCACTGTAAAGTAAATTCCCACGATTTTGAATTAAAAAAATATATATAAAAAAATTTTTTTTATCGTGAAAATATTTTTTCATATAGCAGGACAGTGTTTTACACATAGTATTAATTTTCATTATTGTACAAGATACAGTAATGGAGGAAAAAAAAAAAGTTGAATATTTCCAAAAATTTTACTGCTGCAAGCTGTACCTAACCCCTTAACATTAGCCAGCTACAGTTCCATATTTAAGAGATGAGAGATTAAGCTAACTTACTAGCGGCTATGTAGTGTTTTAGAAGACATATTGTACTTGAAACACATTATAGTAAACTGTATTTTATTGTCTCAAGATTTCAGAATCTAAGGCATAAGTTATAAGAACTGTATCTTGCAATGCTATTTATTAGTCTGTATTGCTGAGTGAGAAATTGTTTGCTTACATGATGAGGAATTGCTCTTCCTGGATGTGATGTCAGTTCGCAGTATGTTCCTGGAGAGAGAAACATCTCCAAATAGAATCCCGAAAACAGCAAATCAGCAAAGCAGCAGTACTTGTAGAATCTACAAAAAAAAATACACTTTTAATTAAGTTTACCAGTATGTATGAGTATATGTGTGTGTGTGTGTGTGTGTGTGTGTGTGTGTGTGTGTGTGTGTATGAATAATGATGAATAAGTCTGTGCGGGCATATCACTTCGATTTCTTATGTTATTAAGTACACACAATCGGAACATTGCTGTGTTACTGGCGATAGGCTAATAGGGGCTATAAAATTGTAGTTATACATAGCAGTGTACAGCCTCTTAGCGTTAAATTTCAGTCAAATTAATCTTGCAGTCAGGTTAGTAAGTGAGATATATCAATTAATCTGTCTTTCAGTCAGTAATTGCAGTCAGTTTGTCAGTAACTGAAGGCAGTCAATCATTTAAGTCGAGTCACTTATCACTGAGTCTGTCAGCAAGTCTTATTCAAGTCAGTCAATCACTTAAGTCATTCACTTATGTCAGTCAGTCAGTCAGTAATTCAAGTCACTCGCCTGTCTTGAGTCACTTATGTCAGTCAGTTAGGCCCTACTCAATAACGCAAATCAATCACTTAAGGCATTGAGTTACTATGTCAATCAGCCAGTCAGTGAGTATCTCAAGTCAATTAGTACTCAAGTCAGTCAGTAACTCAAGTCAGTTTAGTTAAGACATTGAGTCACTTATGTCAGTCGGTCAGTCAATAGCCCAAGTCAATCAGTCAGTAAGTTATTGAGTCACTTATGTCAGTGAGTCAGTTACTCAGATCAGTCGATCAGTTAGTAACTCAAATCAATCAGTAACTAAAGTTAGTCACATATGTCAGTCTGTCAGTCAGTAGCTCAATCAGTCAATAATTCAGTTAGTAACTCAAGTCAGTCACTCACCAAGTCATTGAGTTAAATATCAGTGAGTGGGTCAGTTACTCAAGTCAGTCGATCAGTTAGTAGGCCTAACTTCAGTCAGTCGATCAGTTAGTAGGCCTAACTTAAGTTAGTCCATCAGTTAGTAACTTCAGTCAGTCGAATAGTTAGTAACTTCAGTCAGTCGATCAGTTAGTAGGCCTAGGCCTAACTTCAGTCAGTCGAATAGTTAGTAACTTCAGTCAGTCGAATAGTTAGTAACTTCAGTCAGTCGAATAGTTAGTAACTTCAGTCAGTCGATCAGTTAGTAGGCCTAACTTCAGTCAGTCGAATAGTTAGTAACTTCAGTCAGTCGAATAGTTAGTAACTTCAGTCAGTCGACCAGTTAGTAGGCCTAACTTCAGTCAGTCGATCAATTAGTAGGCATAACTTCAGTCAGTCGATCAGTTAGTAGGCCTAACTTCAGTCAGTCGAATAGTTAGTAACTTCAGTCAGTCGATCAGTTAGTAGGCCTAACTTCAGTCAGTCGAATAGTTAGTAACTTCAGTCAGTCAAATAGTTAGTAAAACTTCAGTCAGTCGATCAGTTAGTATGCCTAACTTCAGTCAGTCGAATAGTTAGTAACTTCAGCCAGTCGATCAGTTAGTAGGCCTAACTTCAGTCAGTCGATCAGTTAGTAGGCATAACTTCAATCAGTCGATCAGTTAGTAGGCCTAACTTCAGTCAGCCGATCAGTTAGTAGGCCTAACTTCAGTCAGTCGATCAGTTAGCAGGCCTAACTAAAGTTAGTCCATCAGTTAGTAACTTCAGTCAGTCGAATAGTTAGTAACTTCAGTCAGTCGATCAGTTAGTCAATCCGTTACTAAAGTCAGTCACTGTCAGTCTGTCAGTTAGTAGCTCAAATCAGTCAGTAATTCACTTAGTAACTCAAGTCAACTGCATCCCTGAGCTTTAAGTGGTCCGTGACACTCAAACGGTTGGAACCACTGCTGTAGACTACATTTTTTGGACATAGGCTTATATACGAAATAGGCCTATCAGGCACATATTTTTCAAAACAAAAATGTTTAGTGAAATAGACTACAGATTTCGTTAAAGAGTTGTTATTACTAGAGACAGTATTTTATCCCAGGCCGTACGGATATGAGGTTAGCTGTTCATAGACTATATTGACGTGACGTCATATTTAACGCGTAAGTTACTGTTTGTGCTGAAGTTGACATTCTATTCGTGATTCAAAACTAGACGTCATAGACTGTTTACAATGCATTATAGTGATAAAGACTGATACTACGATGGTGTTTCCTACAATTTAAATTATTTCTTCATTTATTTTATTTATTTATTTTCACTGGCAGAGTTAAGATCATAAGGCCTTCTTTTCCACTCACCCAGTATAAAAATGCACAGAAAATATAAATAACAGCAACACAGAAAACAATGGAGTATAATAATATAATAATAAAAGAAATAATAATAATAATAATAATAATAATAATAATAATAATAATAATAATAATAATAATAGCAAAATATAGATGCGTTTCTTTGCATATAATTCGAAGAGTTGAACAATTACAATTTAGCGTTAAATAAGACAATTTGTATCAAAGGGATGATATTTGATAATAAAGGGCAATTGATATTAAGTTATGAAAAATAAAAATCTTAAGCTTATTTCACAAAAGTTACATTTGGAGAAAGATCCCATTCTAAACACGAAAAACAATCCTTTTGGCAATCGGATTTTGAAAGTAGTCAATGTCTTAAGACCCTTTATTACACTATTATACACTATTCACAAAATAAGTAGGCTACAGTATTATGAAATAAAATACCTTGCATTACAATACACAACACTGTACACGGATGTTTAGGAAAATGCCGATTTTATTTGAATGTTCATATTTAAAGGCTTTTAGTAAATGTGCACGAATCATAAGAAATGAAGCATTATGATGAAGTTTGATCTTGCCTGTTTTTCACTTTTTTTGCCGTTTGTGCCTTTTTTACTTTAATATGTACTTTTTTTTTTGCCCTTTCCTTGCTTTTATATGTACCCTTTTTGCCTTTTTCTTTATATGACTACTCACTTAACAATACTGCATTTATTTTGTTTCTGCGTTCGAAACTAAGGAAATTGCAATTCTTACAGTAGACTAGCCATAGATATGGCTGTTGTTTCGCTTACTCCGGAATCGACCTTGTCCTTATCCAGCACTGCTACCTGACTTCAACACTGACCTACCCCATTAATTCCTGCCTTATTTGCCTCATAAGTGATGCCTTATTGGTGTCGCTTGTGAGGTTCAAACCTGTCTTCGTACGGTTGACTAAACAACAACAAACATCAGTAAGTTATTAGTCGAATACATGAAACGCTGGATTTCCACGCTGATAACCCGGTTTCGAATCCCGGTCAGTCCAACTATAATTTGTGGTGGACAATGACGGTGCTTGCTGGTAGGACTTCGCGGCTCTACCGACGCCTCATTATTGTTACATTAATCATCGTCACACTGATTTTGCCCAATAAACGTGAGAAAAGTTTGTACGTTTATCTTGGAAAGTTGCTTGTTGTTTATTGTAACTCAAATTATGGACATGAAGTTGTGGATGAATAAGTACAAGTGAAACAAGTCTATAGAACAGAGAAACTACTTTTCCAGTGTACTTTGTTAAGTTACTTATGGTATTATGGATGTTTACTTTATGATTTATGGGTGATTCAATATAATTTCAATGCCTTTTATTGCCCTATTTTTGTTTTTTTTTAGAGCCTTTCAGGCGCCTAAAATACCATTTTTAGTGCCTTAACTTCCGATGTCTAATAATAACGTAAATAATCTAATGTTCGATCGATGTAGGCCTACATTCTTCATCATAATGTCAATATTAAAAATAGCGTATTCTAGCGTACATAGTTTAAATAATATAAACTGTAAATATTGGTGTAGGCCTAATTGTTAAAGTGGTCCATGATTTTTTCTACCCACCTTGACCACTCAGGAGCAGACTCAAGTACAGTAGTACGCTTGCTACATGCACGCACTCATCCGTTGCAGTAAAAACCTCAGTAATACTTAACATTGTAACCTCCTGGGACAAAGTACGGTCCATAGTTATTACTATTACATTGCACCGAACCCTTCAACTTCAGTTTAAATCTGTATAATTTAGTATTGGTATATTAAGAATTATTTCCAAATATAGGCCTACATAATATTTAGTAATTACAAAATTCATAAAAATATAATTCTGCACTCACCTGCTTTAAGGAATCCTCCAAGCGGCTTCTTAGCAAAGTGTCTTCCAGAGTTTCGTGTGACTTCACTAAAGAAGTAAATCTTCCAGGCAGCTCTTCGACTTCCTCGACCAGGACGCGTCTCAGCAGTAACAACCACCAGAAGTTTATGCGGCTTCAGTCGTAACTTGGTGGCTACATTGAGGGGTGGTTGCTGACTCGGCAGGTATACAAATTTTCACAAATAGGAAAAGAGCAGGCTACCCTTTTTGCCCCCACCATTGGCCTCCATTGAATGAAACGCTCCCGTGTTATACAGAGCATTGAAATTAAGCAGGCCTACCTAGAAACTTCGGAGAATCCTACTGGTCCCCATTGTGTGAAATTACCGCTAACTGCCAACTAATGGATGTGAAAGAATGTTCTTTAATGCTGACCCTTGAAGTTCACCATTTTTAAAATCACAAATTATGAACGTTTTTTCCCGTTCCGTTTACTAAAATATTTGCAAGCTTTTACGAACTTTATTGTATGACAGTCAAGTATTTATATAGGCCTAATTTTAACAAACTTAGAACATATATTTATAAAGCAACATAAAAGAAATATTTTGTAAATATAATTTCCGAGTCTGGTCGGTCTTGGCCCTTCGTGGGCTGCAGCGCCACGGATTATTATTATTATTATTATTATTATTATTATTATTATTATTATTTCTCTTACTATAGAAAACAAGTCAAGGTATTGATTAAGTCTGATAAACTTAAATGGTTACAATCCATTGATGATAGTTTAAAAAAGAGCCTAATAAATTCTGAAAATATGTAGATTCTTTTCGGAAATCGAAAAACATTCCTAATGAATTTATTATTAATGGGGTTCGCATTGCTGATCAAAAAATCATTGCAAATGCATTTGCTAGTCAATTTAAATCAATTCAGATCAACCATAACTCTAATTTTGTCACTTGTTATTCTAATTTTAATAACTTTTTACCCCTTCCTGTAATCTCTTGTGATGATGTCAGGAAGGCCATAAAAATTGTCAAGCCTAATAACTCTATGGGTACGGATGGTATCCCTAATTTTATTATGAAAGGATGCTCTGAAATTTTCGTACCTGTTTTAACCTGCATTTTCAATTGGAGTTTGAAAACAGGGGTATATCCTTCTCTTTGGAAGGAAGCATTTATTATTCCCATATTTAAGAGTGGTAATAAAGATATTTTAAGTAATTCCATACTAAATAACTTCTCAAAAATTAAAAAAATATATATATATATATATATATATATATATATATATATATATATATATAAACATATTTCTTTTCACGAGAAAAACAAAATCAATTCGGCCCAACATGGTTTTACAAAAGGAAAATCTACGACTACTAATTTAGTCTCTAATCTCAATTATGTTATGCCTATAGTTGAAACTCAGGGTCAAATTGATTCCATTTATTTTGACTTCAGCAAAGCATTTGATGTTGTTCCTCATAATATGTTACTGAGTAAATTAAATTCTTTTGGTCTAACCACTAATTACCTGGGCTGGTTTGAAAATTATTTAAAAGATAGACAATCCTGTGTTAGACTTGGAAATTCTTATTTATGCGGGCCTCTACTATTTTTATTATTTATAGATGATATCTGTAAAAGAATAAGTTCTAACTGCCTTTTATTTGCCGATGATCTTAAAATATTTCGCAAAATAAATAAGTTAGTCCGGCAGACTATATAACTTTGCAAAATGATATAAATGCTATTGAGCTATGGTCTGCTGATAGCGGGATGAAAATTAATGAATCGAAAACTTTTGTCATTTCCTTCTCTAGAAAAACCACTTCTCTTAAATTTAATTACTTACTTACCGGCTTTTAAGGAACCCGGAGGTTCATTGCCGCCCTCACATAAGCCCGCCATTGGTCCCTATCCTGTGCAAGATTAATCCAGTCTCTACCATCATATCCCACCTCCCTCAAATCCATTTTAATATTATCTTCCCACCTATGTCTCGGCCTCCCCAAAGGTCTTTTTCCCTCCGGCCTCCCAACTAACACTCTATATGCATTTCTGGATTCGCCCATACGTGCTACATGTCCTGCCAACTCAAACGTCTGGATTTAATGTTCCTAATTATGTCAGGTGAAGTATGCAATGCGTGCAGTTCTGCGTTGTGTAACTTTCTCCATTCTCCTGTAACTTCATCCCTCTTAGTCCCAAATAGCCTATATTCCTAAGAACCTTATTCTCAAACACCCTTAATCTCTGTTCCTCTCTCAAAGTGAGAGTCCAAGTTTCACAACCATACAGAACAACCGGTAATATAACTGTTTTATAAATTCTAACTTTCAGATTTTTTGACAGAAGACTAGGTGACAAAAGCTTCTCAACGAATAATAACACGCATTTCCCATATTTATTCTGCGTTTAATTTCCTCTCGAGTGTTATTTATATTTGTTGCTGTTGCTCCAAGATATTTGAATTTTTCCACCTCTTCGAAGGATAAATCTCCAATTTTTATAGTTCCATTTCGTAGAATATTCTGGTCACGAGACATAATCATATACTTAGTCTTTTCGGGATTTATTTCCAACCCTATCGCTTTATTTGCTTCAACTAGAATTTCCGCGTTTTCCCTAATCGTTTGTGGATTTTCTCCTAACATATTGTCCACACCTGTGGAGTAACGGTCAGCGCGTCTGGCCGCGAAACCAGGTGGCCCGAGTTCGAATCCCGGTCGGGGCAAGTTACCTGGTTGAGGTTTTTTTCCGGGGTTTTCCTTCAACCCAATACGAGCAAATGCTGGGTAACTTTCGGTGCTGGACGCCGGACTCATTTCACCGCCATTATCACCTTCATTTCATTCAGACGCTAAATAACCTAGATGTTGATACAGCGTCGTAAAATAACACAATTTAGTTTAATTTAACTCTCCTAACATATTCACGTCATCCGCATAGACAAGAAGCTGATGTAACCCGTTCAATTTCAAACCCTGTTAATAATATCAACATAATAAGGAAATACTGTATTAAAGACCTGGGAGTTCTACTCGATACCAAATTACATTTTCATAATCATGTCATTCCATTAGAATGCTCGGACTTATAAGGTCTATAACTTATTCTTTTTCTACTCCAGCTACTCTTGTAATCCTATACTATAAGTACAGTAATCAGATCTGAACTCGAATCTGCATCTGCCGCCTGGAATTCTATTACTTCTACTGATTCGGTTAATTTGGAAATCATCCAAAGAAAATTTATGTCCCTATGTACTTCTAGGTTTTTACCAAATTCATCTGTTTTCAATTATGAGCGTACTTGTAAATATTTCAACTTTTCTAGCCTTTATGCTAGACGTCTTGAACTTGACTACTCATTCTTTTGTAAGGCCTTAAGGGTGATATTGATTGTGAATCCTTCATAAGCAATATCTACCTTCGGACCCTTTCGAATGGTTTAGATTTCAAAACATTTTTTATACCTATACACCTAAATCTCTCTCCAGTTGTCAGATGCATGAAAGCTGCCAATTCACATTATATTAATTCAGATCCGTTTAATGTATAATTTGTTGTTTGGCTATTCTTATATTAAGCATATTCATTTCAACTTCATTCGTTTGTGCTGGTTTTTAGCTTTTCTGTATCATGTATTTTTGTAGTTATCTATTCATTTTGTCATTATTGTTTATTTGTATTTGTCTCTAATTTTAATAACAATGGGTCAACAGTGATTTTGTTAAATGTACAAGTTCTGCTGTTTCTTAAGTAATGACATCTGCTGATTCCAAAAATGAAGTCAGAATTTTTCTTCCACCTACCATTTTTTTGTAATTGTAGAACAATTGATTTATTTTTATTGCTATATACAGTCGTCAACATGCTAATCGAAATAAAATATTTCAAATATTTCATTTTATTGCTTTAACAATTAATTATTGATTTATAACTTTAGATCACTGTTGCCTGTGAAGTCAGAATTCATCAAAATGAATTTTATTCCTCATAATCATAATTCTCAGTTGAGTTGGAACTTAAAATCATGAAACAAATTTCATAACCCATGTTTTCTTTATAGTCTACTAATTTTAAGTGTGGTAAAAGTATCTTAGAAAGTGAAACATACCTCGAAATATTGTGTAAATCACAATTTTTGTTATTATTTTGGTTAATTAACTTTGAAAGCACACAGGTGTATTTTACTAACTAGTTAAAAGAGCTTACAAGTGTTCTTTGATTGCAAAATACAAGAGGAGAAGAACTGGGCCCCTGAAATCTGCTGTACTCCATGTAATTCTATTAGCTTAACTGGTCGACTAAAACGATCCCGTCATAGGCCTATGCCTTTTCCAGTTCCAGTGTTATGCCGGGAACCTAAGAATCATTCAAACGACTGTTACTTTTTAGGAACCACATATCAGAAGATTATAAAGAACTTGTCAGCGAGCTGATTCAGGACTATAACGAGATGAGGTGTCATGTACTCGTATCTCTCTGAATAAATTCTTGGATGCTCATTTATTTTTTTATTTCATCGAAACCTTCGGGCTTGTTACAAGGTAATAATACTAGAGAAGTCTGATGTACCTTCATTTCATATAATTACTCAAAAATCCTGGGTGATAGAGAAATTTTGAAAACAGATCTGAAATCAGCACGAAAAATGCTATAAGTTAAGAATAAAAAATTATTTATATTTTAGCAAAAAATATGTTTTATTTTGTTGACCAGTGTAATTAGCCTATTTGTAGGCTATGCACTGTTTTTGTTATCTATTCATTTTGTCATTATTGCTTATTTGTATTTGTCTGTAATTTTAATAATTATTTGTATGCACTGTTTGGTTATTCCTTGTAATTACACTGTAAATCTTGTGCTGAACTGTTATTGGCCCCAGGCTGTTGTACAGCACAATAAATATTAGTAAATAAATAAATAAATAACTGATAAATAAATAAATTATTATCCGAGTATGATTGAAACAGTATTTAAAAATTAAATTCACTAAATGCGACAGTTGAGTACAATAGATCTATATGCAAATATTGAGTCAAGAGACTTAGCAATAAAATAATGGTATAGACGTGTTGAGTATAGATCCACCGCTGTTGAGTAACAGCACGTCTGACCGTGAAACGAGCGGGCCCGGGTTCAAAACCTGATTGGGATAAGTTACCTGGTTGATGTTTTTCCGAGGTTTTTCTTCAAACAATTATTGAAACAGAATTACTGGGTAACTTCCGGCGTTAGACCTCGAACTCATTTCGCCGTCATTAATTCAAATGTAATCGTCATCCATATCACAGCCCGGGTTAAGTTCACGGTGCGGCGGCGTGCTGTAGGCCTACTTGTACAAGAACGCAGCAGTTCGGCGACAAAATCACAGAACTAAAGTGGTAACCACAATAAACCTTAGGTTGCAGTTCAAGCGTTCGTGCCCCTCTCCCGTAAAAAATCATGATCCTAAAGGCTTAATTAATATTTTCAGGTAGTATCGAAAAATAATAGGCCTAAATCTATTATAGGCATAGATCTAGGCTACATATTAATTTTGGAAATAAGAATTATAGTCTATAGGCTAGCTTATCTACCTGTAAAAATATGTGAACTGTACAAGGCAGAAAGGATGAATAGAATTGCCGGAACTTTCAGCGTCTATGCCATTGTTGTATGAAGCAGACCGGACCTAGCCGTAGACACAGAAACAAAGCAAATACAGTATAATTCTACAATTATACGAGTGTATATTATATGTTCATATACAGGAAGAAAAGACACAATGTTATCAGAGAGTTTATTTTCATAATCTTTGAGATCAGCCTGAAGCTTGTCACATGTAGGGCAAAGTTGCCTATTTCCGTGATACCCCTAATCCAGTGACATCTTTTTAAAATTGAATGTCAGTGAAAACTTTGCCGTTCGATCATAGCGCCAGACATCTTTCTCGAAACAGTGCATCTTTCGCCTACTTTTGAGACATCGGTGAACTTCCTAGCAAGATAGGCCTACCCAATCCCGTGACATTCAGTAAAAAAGCGTATCACGGAATTAGGAATATCACGGAATTAGGCAACTTTACCCTACTGCAAGTGTTACGGCGTGGATATCCAAATGATATGTTAAATCTGGTGTTGAAAATCTTTCTTTACTATTCATAAGACTTATTTTCATACATTTTTTTAATGTTGAGATTGTCGGGAAAATATATTCGATCACTTTTTCACTGATCATAAAGCTTTCCATTCCCCTGAATGATTTAATGTGGTTGAGCACACTTTCGAAGACATCATCAGGTTTTTTGTTGTGATGATTAATATGTTTTCCTCGTTGATTTTTAGGTGGCATACTTGTAGACTTGAGAGTTCTGTAGTACCTGAACGAGCTTGTAAGAGACCCTGTGCAATGAAATGAATGCTTTCAAACACACTGGTATTTTTTCCATGTCAGATTTTAACACCCTTACCTTATAAGAATACTTCCTATAATGTAATTTAGCTGCTGCAAAGGAATATTTCAGAAGGTCCCTCATAAGAGAAAGTAAGCCTATAATTTCAACTTTTGTTTTTATATGAGAATTTATTTTTTATGACTGTACTTAGTGCCTCTTTATTACATTATGCATTAATTGTATCAAATCAAATTTTTCCATTAAGAATTTATGCTCATTAAAGGCTTTATTTAAATAGCTATTAGGCTATATTATAACAATTTATTTGGTTTTCTCCTTTAACTAGATTATTCATTCTCTTCTCTTGTATATTATATTATTCTAATAGTTGTTAAGTTAATTAATATCGCAAATTGTATGCATTAAATAACATACACCCTATGACTGCATTATAACAAAGTACTAATGCATTACGAACTCTTTACTGCAGGTTACTATAGTAAAGGCAGAAGAAATAGGCGGGTTTTTGGTCTTGTGCGGAAATTACTCACTCCACAGTTTCTCTAGCGGTTTATTACCTGAACAATGAGACCTTCCTGTCGCTGCGTTCGAATGCTGGTTGTTGACAAGTGCTCGTCTGTGATACTGCTGTGTTATAGCTTGTTCGCAAATACATATCAAAATAAGCAGCATGTTTAAATACTAATCATTCAAGTAATTGCTATCATGTCTCAGTCAAGCCCTGATATCAGAAGTCATTAGTCGTTATTTATCAAGTTTATTGTTTCTTGAAAGAATTTAAAAGTGTCCTATCACCAACGCAGACAGCCACTGCCAAGGCGTGTGGTGTTTCTCTAAGATCGGTTCAGAGAATTTGTGCAGAACGATTTTTTTAGTCATATTTATTGTGTTATTTGTTTTGTTAAGCTAAGTCATTCTTAAGTGTGCATCTAATACATAGCCTAAGTATTTTTTATTACGAAACTCGTTCATGTTATAATAACGTGTATATTTTCTGCAAACAGCGAAAGCATATTCATTTTTTGAACTTTAGTTTTTAATTTTCTCATGATTAACATAGTTGATAGGCCTAACTGTATAAATATTGTTTAGTATTTGCTATTTCAATACAATATTCTGAAAACACATTAACATTGTGTGTAGTGGTAAATATTTTATTTCTCGTATTAGGTTTACATTACATGATGATAATTATTAGTCTACATTTGTGAAATGGCTAACTTCCGAAATAATAATAATAATAATAATAATAATAATAATAATAATAATAATAATGATGATGATGATAATAATAATAATAATAATAATAATCCGTGGCGCTATAGCCCGTGAATGGCCTAGACCGACCAGCCGGCTGCTGGCCTCATGCCCACATGTCGAAGCAGAGGTGGACGATCATCCAACTAGAATGGAGATATCGTGTGGTTAGCACGATGATCCCCCAGCCGTTATAGCTGGCATTCGCAACCGGATTTCGCTACCTATCGTAGCTCCCCAAGTGCATCACGGTGCTGGGTGGGCACCGGTCCCATATACTGGCCGAAATTTCATGAGAAAATTTCTTCCCCCATGAGGACTCGAGCCAGCGCGCATTCCGTAACGCGAGTCCTAGGCGGGATGCCTTAGACCGCGACGCCACGGTGCGGGACTGCGAAATATTATAAATGATAATATCATCTAAAGTCTGATTAGTGTATGCGAAGTATGAAATGGAGGGGGAAAGAGAACTGGCCACCGTAATCCATTATCTCCTGGCTTAGTTACCTCATGAATGATGTCTTATTGTTGTCACTTATGAGTTTCAGACCTGTGTTCGGACAATTGACTAAACAAAACAACAATATTCAGTAAGTGAGGTATTTGTAGGCCTAATTACTAGAAATCACGTTATTATTTTATTTTTTCTTTTAAGTTTTCCTATACTGTAGTTCAAAATGAGTGAATGGAAGAATAAGTTATTTGGGACAGGACCATACAACAAGCAGGTTCTGAGGAGTATAGGAGTCGGGATAGTCGGCGCCATACCCGCCTATTTCTTCTGCCCCTAGTATAGTAGAGTAAGGGGGGGAGACAACTCCTTGGTTGCCGTTTCTTCCTCCGCGCAAACAAAGCACAAGGAACATCATGCGCTCAAATGCTTATTCATCCTTCTTGCCGTGTAGTCCTCATGTTTTATACAGAGACTGTGTTCTCATTATTACATGGTTTCACACACATATAGGCCTATTTTGGCTATTTATCTTATTGTTGTAGTCCTAAGTACAGTAGAGAAGGCAAGACCTGTCCTGTGACCTTAGGCTAATATATGCCGAAGCTGTATCACAAATGGTCATGGAGAGGAAAGTTAGGTTTTATTCTGAGATTAACTCCCGCGTCGGTCGATTCGTATAATATCAGCCAACATGAAAAAAAAAAAAAAACTCTCTTTCTGATAGTTCATTCTTTTCCTCCTTGCACAGCTCACATGTCTGGTCTCACCTCCTCATATCTTGGTTTAGATTAATATTTGCAAAGATATGTGTATTTGTATGCCTAATGATCAGATTTTTTGTATTCGACAGGTATTGGAGAAAAAATGGGAGTATAAGGGTACAGTACATCAGTTATTCATAAATTTCAAAAAGGCGTATGACTCGGTTAAGAGAGAAGTTTTATATAACTTAATATTCTTATTGAATTTGGTATTCCCAAGAAACTAGTTCGATTAATTAAAATGTGTCTTAGTGAAACTTACAGCAGAGTCCGTATAGGCCAGTTTCTATCTGACGCTTTTCCAATTCACTGCGGGCTAAAGCAGGGAGATGCACTATCACCTTTACTTTTTAACTTCGCTCTAGAATATGCCATTAGGAAAGTTCAGGATAATAGACAGGGTTTGGAGTTGAATGTGTTACATCTGCTTCTTGTCTATGCGGATGACGTGAATATGTTAGGAGAAAATCCACAAACGATTAGGGAAAACGCGGAAATTCTAGTTGAAGCAAGTAAAGCGATAGGGTTGGAAGTCAATCCCGAAAAGACTAAGTATATGATTATGTCTCGTGACCAGAATATTCTACGAAATGGAACTATAAAAATTGGAGATTTATCTTTCGAAGACGTGGAAAAATTCAAATATCTTGGAGCAACAGTAACAAATATAAATGACATTCGGGAGGAAATTAAACGCAGAATAAATATGGGAAATGCGTGTTACTATTCGGTTGAGAAGCTTTTGTCATCTAGTCTTCTGTCAAAAAATCTGAAAGTTAGAATTTATAAAAACAGTTATATTACCGGTTGTTCTGTATGGTTGTGAAACTTGGACTCTTACTTTGAGAGAGGAACAGAGATTAAGGGTGTTTGAGAATAAGGTTCTTAGGAAAATATCTGGGCCTAAGAGGGATGAAGTTACAGGAGAATGGAGAAAGTTACACAACGCAGAGCTGCACGCATTGTATTCTTCACCTGACAATTAGGAACATAAAATCCAGACGTTTGAGGTGGGCAGGGCATGTAGCACGTATGGGCGAATCCAGAAATGCATATAGAGTGTTAGTTGGGAGGCCGGAGGGAAAAAGACCTTTGGAGAGGCCGAGACGTAGGTGGGAATATAATATTAAAATGGATTTGAGGGAGGTGGGATATGATGGTAGAGACTGCATTAATCTTGCTCAGGATAGGGACCAATGGCGGGCTTATGTGAGGTCGGCAATGAACCTCCGGGTTCCTTAAAAGCCAGTAAGTAAGTAAGTAAGTAATTATAACATTTTGTTAAATTTATATTTTAAATTTTGTTCCATTCATACTTTGAAAATATACAAAATAGATACGTATGTCACTAGATTATTTGTAACTCAAGTTTCTCTGCTTCTTTGTAAATGTGTGTCCCAAGTTTGATAAAATTATAGTCTATTGCATATGTAAATATTTGACTGTGGTATAACTAAATTTATGAAATCTTGCAAACAAATACTGTTAACAGCTAAGTTCGCTATACTGTATGTTGCATATAGTATTTCAACTATCAGCTCCTAGTGGGTTTGTCAACATTTATTTCCCCTTTACGAAGGCTCTAGTATTTTATTAATGACGCTTTCAACTGCAGAGTTTATTTAGAATCGAAAGAAATTACCGACGAATTTTAGCTGGAGCCCTCTATCCCGAACATGTTTGTAACTTATTAAGTGCCGGAAATCTACGACACGAAACACACAGCTTTACTTTTCTCCCGGTCCCGGAGCAAGCCATGTTATAAGAATGCTATCGTCTTTAAAGTCAGTTGACCTTGGGCGGTTAGAAAGCGCTAACCTCAGACCCATCCCCCTCCCTAAATTCCAACCTCAGACCCAACAGAAAACAAAAGAATGAACCTGACATTTGTGCTCGTCATGAAGAGGCTACTGTCTTTCACAATTATGAAACGGAAATAAATTTGATTAACATTGATCATGAAGCTGATCATTAGGCCTGTTCTAATAAAGCGTGGGTGCCAAACTTATTAAGCCTGAGATCACCTTCATGAAATTGAGTTAAAGTTCGGCTGATGTCTATTGATCCCATCCATCACTACTACAACTACAAACTGTATTAAATTTAAGCACACTAATAATACAAATATACAGTAAAATCTCTTGTAACCGGCACCCAAATAACCGACAATACAAAAAACAACGGCACTTTTGACTGGCCAAAAAAAAAAAAATAAAAAAAAGAGTTTAAATCTGCCATATTGCCACAGTCTGGGTCGTCAGTTTTGCCACATTAGGAAGTTCGCGAGAACTTTTATTTTCAGTGAATATATTCGAACCTAAAATTTGTGTATTATTTGTGTTGTGTGATGTGTTTTAATAAAGAACATTCACACAGTTTTTATGTTTAATTAATTATGTTCGGCCGTCAGTGTTGCCACATTAGGAAGTTCGCACGAACTTTCATTTTCAGTGAATAATCTAACCTAAAATTATGCCCGGTTTCTGGAAAGACAGTTATCTGTACAAACCGAGTTATCTATTATTTAACATGCTAATTTGGTATTCCCAAGAAACTACTTCGATTAGCCTAATTAAAATGTGTCTCAGTGAAACGTACAGCAGAGTTCGTATAGGTCAATTTCTGTCAGATGCGTTTCCAATTCACTGTGGGCTAAAGCAAGGAGATGCACTGTTATCATCTTTACTTTTTAACTTTGCTCTAGAATATGCCATTAGTAAAGTCCAGGATAACACAGAGGGTTTGGAATTGAACTGGTTATATCAGCTGCTTGTCTATGCGGATGACGTGAATATATTAGGAGTAAATCCACAAACGATTAAGGAAAACACGAGAATTTTACGTGAAACAAGTAAAGAGATAGGTTTGGAAGTAAATACCGAAAAGACAAAGCATGTGATTATGTCTCGTGACCAGAATATTGTACGAAATGGAAATATAAAAATTGGAAATTTATCCTTTGAAGAGGTGGAAAAATTCAAATTCCTGGGAGCAACAGTAACAAACATAAATTATACTCGGGAGGAAATTAAACACAGAATAAATATAGGAAATGCCTGTTATTATTCGGTTGAGAAACTTTTATCATCCAGTCTGCTGTCAAAAAATCTGAAAGTTAGAATAATTATATAAAACGGTTATATTACCGGTTGTTTTTATGGTTGTGAAACTTGGACTCTCACTTTGAGAGAGAAACATATGTTAAGGGTGTTTGAGAATAAGGTGCTTAGGAAAATATTTGGGACTAAGAGGGATGAAGTTACAGGAGAATGGAGAAAGTTACACAACACAGAACTGCACGCATTGTATTCTTCACCTGACATAATTAGGAACATTAAATCCAGACGTTTGAGATGGGCAGGGCATGTAGCACGTATGGGCGAATCCAGAAATGCATATAGAATGTTAGTTGAGAGGCCGGAGGGAAAAAGACCTTTGGAGAGGCCGAGACGTAGGTGGGAAGATAATAGGCCTATTAAAATGGATTAGAGGGAAGTGGGATATGATGATAGAGACTGGGTTAATCTTGCTCAGGATAGGGTCCAATGACGGGCTTATGTGAGGGCGGCAATGAACCTCCGGGTAAGTAAGAAAGTAAGTAAGTAAGGTACGTTAACAGGAAGCCACAATTTAAGTCACACAGAATTTGTGTGCACTCAAAGTTGGGTTCTGACGTCTGGTCAGCCCATTTGATTTAGGCCTATATGGATATAGGCTAAGGAAAAAATTGTGACGGTATCGTGTATAGTTCCTGGGGTAGCTCAGTCGGGAGAGCAATCGTACGCTAAGCGAAGGGTCCCGCGATCGATACCCGGCTCCGGAACAATTTTTCCTTGAAATTATTCAGACAGATAACTGTTATCACAGCTTGCCTTTATCTGAAGACAAGGACAAAAAATGCGTGCGCTCCGTAGTGTATTTTAAACGATGTGCAAATATTGAAATCTGAGCGTCAAATGACCTATGTGTCAACTGTGTTTTGCCTCTACATTCCTCTGCATTCAATCCCGATATCTCCACTCGCAGACTTTACTTGGGCAAGCTGTACCTGATGGCTCTTTTCAGACATTTGTACACTAACAATAAATATCTTTTAAAGGCTTTAAGTTAATTTTAAACTAATATCCTTCAAAGCTATAAATAAAGATTGAATTTCTTTAAGCCGAGATGTTGTTTTATACTGCTGTGCGCTTCAATATGTCTGATTTTTTCCTGTCGTCATTAATGACCGTTGGAGCAGATGATCCGCAGTTAGTCCTCCTAATTCACCTGAAGACCATCACAATAAGAACAAAGAACGCCGTCGAAGAAAACAGAATATATTATTGGCAGAGGAGTGAAGCTAAGAAAACAAAGCGTTAAAATTGTGTTTAATGTTAGGAATTCTATCTATAGGTCAATCGAAAGTAGCGGCAGTTTAATTAGTAAAAATCTTAATCATTTAACATCGGATGCAACCGGCGGCGTTGATATTACTGCAGTAGTATATATTGAAAAAACAACAGAATTTTGAGGTGTAAGAAGTGTACAGCTAATTAAATCATATTTTGTAGGCCTATCTTATAACGTTCCTTAGATCTAAAAAAAAAAAAAAAAAATTGCATCGACATCAGGCAACTAAACTGGTAGAGAAGCAAATTATATTCTTTTGTGGTTTAATATGATTTTTGTGTTAGGAAAAAAAAAAGACGTAAAAGGAATTTATCCATGACTGATATCTGAACTGGTCTTTATTTCACCGTCCCTAGCAACCTAACAATGACTTTATTCGCAGCAGTGCTTAAAAGTTTATAACTGATGGCAGTGAATTAAAGGTTTTTTTTTTTAATTCACTCTCTCCGTGACAACCAACATTTTAACAATTATAAAATAAATATATTCTTTAATTAAAACTTCTTCGCCAACAACACATTACAAAGAAAATACCTACAATTTAAAATTAAATTTTCATAACAGTAATGGATAAACTATTGTATAGCACACTAGAGGAAACAGATTTTATGCGCTCGTGGAAATTATCACCTGAGGGGAAGCGGATAAAATCTAATTTTACTCTCTTTTAATATAAATTACTGTTCTGTGATCACAGTTTCCGGAAATTTTACCTGCCCAAAACTCTTAGTTAAATACTGTATGACATTCTGGAACTTCAATAACATGAGCCTTTAACACTTATATAATTCTGTATTTCTTTGTTTATTTAGGCGAAACATATTAGTGAGAATATAAGTATAAACTATTTTTAAATAAGTTTGTTCATTTTTATACCGAATTTGTTTTAGTAATTATAAATTAAAGTATATTTACAAAGATAATAGTCTTGCTGAAAATGGCGGTTTCACGGAACACAGTTTGAAAAACGTTGGCATATCACAATGACTTCAAGAATTGGCAACTCAGCTAAGGGTTTATCCCTTGCGCGTGCCTGCAGTTAAGTGACGAAGGGGCTGAGGGAAGGTCGTCATGTTTTGGAGCTTTTTTTTTTATATTTATAGCTTATTTTGGTAGCCATCAGCGAAGCTCAGGTCAGCTCAGCCTTGTCTTGCTGATCCAAAGCTGCGACCGGGCTTGGGTATGACCCTTGCTGGGGTTAATTACCTGGCTGGGTTTATTCTGAGGTTCTTCCAACTGTAAAGAGAATATGAGGCGAATCCTCGGCCTCAGCTCGCCATATACAATCTAAATAGTTATCACTAGAGCATTCATTTTTAGCCCCTTACCTTTTAGTTGTGTGCACATGGCGATTACGTCGTTGTTTGTTGACATCAGATTGAAGGGGTGGAGTACCCACTGGGACACACTCGACACGTACACTCGCATTAATATAAACGTGAGTCACTTCTGTTAATCATTCTTGAGCGAAACAAATGAACTTCAACTGTTGCGATTTATAACTAAGTGCATGCGTAAAGTATCGAAATTGAAGCTTCTCCTGCGATCACTCAACAACAGTTTGTATTTAGAGAAACTTCCCTCAACATCACAAGACGTTACTGGAGCAAACGGAAAATAAGGAACGTTACTGTCTTTTACTCCATCTTGTGCCAGTTTTTTGCCACAATGCCGAATAACCAGGTATCTTGTGTAGGACGCCTGTAAATTTATTCTTAACTTTTTCGCCAACAGTATTACCTTGTACATCTAGAACATTCACGTTTCTTTCAAGTTCTTCTATTAAATTAAGGGCGTCTGACATTTTCAGATCGCGAGCTTCTAAACGTGTAATTGTTTTCGAGAACCCTGAAACTATCAAGTCCTGCAACACTTAGCGAACGATTCGTTGTGTATACTTTTTCCAGAAAGTCCTTAAAATAACTATTTTCGAGCTTGTGAAATGGTATATTACATTTAACCATCATTTCACATAAATCTCTGTAAAATTCCGAGTCCTTAATCTGATTGTTAGTAGAGATGGACGATTGTTCATTACCTACCCTGGTGAACAAATTTACGTGATAAATATATTTCTTCGAATTACAATGTTGTTTCAAGTACTTTTACTTCCCCTTATTTACGTCTTACACAGAACACATATTATAGAGTCGGCATGTGACTTTATATGTCCATTTCCAAAGTCCTCCACAATCTTATTCAAACGATCCTGTAAAGAACGTTTTGCTTTCGGCATTCTAAATGCACTGATCTCGTACAACTAAAGATAATTGACACGGCACGTTCGCTGTGTGCTCTACGTGGACAGACAACTCCGCAACTATTTTGTATGTGATCCGTACGTACGCAAGATCAAGTGACGTCATCCATACTCCATACAGCTAACTTAACATTCGCTGTCTGTCGTGTTTTGGAGCTAAAAGTGAATGCTCTAGTTATCACAGATTCCACCGACATTAAATAATCTAGTATTTGATACAGATAGAGTGTCAGTTTGGAGACCGGAGGGAAAAAGACCTTTGGGGAGGCCGAGACGTAGATGGGAAGTTAATATTAAAATGGATTTGAGGGAGGTGGGATATGATGATAGAGAGTGGATTAATCTTGCACAGGATAGGGACCGATGGCGGGCTTATATGAGGGCGGCAATGAACCTGCGGGTTCCTTAAAAGCCATTTGTAATAAGTAAGTAAGTATTTGATACAGTTTAGGTAAATAGTATATCAGAGGCGTCATTTAATTAGTAATTTAGTAGTCCTAATAAAGAAAAAAAGTGTGCTAACTGTACTTTTAATATCAAAATATTCCACTTTTATAAACGTTTAATAAATAAAATATGAGCTAGTAAATCACTTTTTAAAAATAAAATCAAAGCCATTACCTCTTGCTACATTAGGCTATTATCTATGCATTTCTAACTGGTCGATCAAGGTCACATAGAAAACGTACAAGAATAGGCCTACAAACCACGCACGAGTAACTGAACTGAAGCACTGGTACTCCCGACTATCCCAGCTGACATTAGTTGAGAAGAATGGTCCAGAATTGGGGTATGCACACGTGGCAAATGCAGTCTATTGGTTGACCTTGAACCGACAGTTCGAAATGCATACACCATAGTGATTGTTACCTATTGTGAATAAAGTAACCTACAAATTTATTAATTTGAAATGGCAAATTCTTTATCAATAAAACTGTGTTCATTTGTTCGCTCTACGTCATAAATGCATGGAAATTATGTGTCGCATAAGTAGGATAAGAAGTTAAAGCTAGGCGTATGTGTGGAAACTGGAAATGTAGGCCTAATGTAAGGTGGGGTAAACTTGACCGTTAAATAGAAAAAAAAAAATGAAACCATATCATCCCTTTTTGATACTTAAAATAGACTAATATAGATACTTAAGGAACGAAGAAAAATAATGAACTTTAAAATAAAAAAAAAATGTGTTCAATCCATCTGACATCATGGTTTAGATCCTTATATTTTATGGTTAACTTTACTCCAATTTACGGTATGGAAAATGGTTCATTTCAGGGAGTAGCCTACGCCTCTCAGTAGGCCTACACTCTACAAGGCAGTGGTCCTCAACCCTTTCCAATGACGAAGCACTATTTTAAATTTAGGACACTAGCTGTACTACTAATCATATTTATTAGTTATTTATTATAGTAAAACCACAGTCTAGTATATACAGTCACGAAGCTTGAGTTGTGAGGGTGCTAGGAACAATAAGACTGCCGGTACTATTTCGCATTGTCTGTAATGAGGCGATATTAGCGATCCTAGTGATTAGCAACTACTGTCATCCTCTGAGGAGTTTAGGGCTGAGAGGAATGCGGTTCCGACTAGTCTAGCGCAGTACTGGAGTGGGACGGAACAGTGACATCGCCAGTCTGCAAGGAAGTACAATCATACTGAAAACATTCGCCCAATTTACGAGAGCAGTATGCCTATTAGTTTGTTTTCTAACGTAGTAGATAGAGATACAACCATTCGTACTTACGTGTTCAGAGAACATTTTATTTATTTATTTATTTATTTATTTATTTAGTCTATTATTTATTTATTCTGGTGAAGTTAAGGCCATCACACCATCAGAAATGCAAACACAATAAAATAAACATAAAAATCATAATAAAACTACAATAATATAAATGAAAAGAAGAATCATACTATAAAATTTAGTGATTAGTAGAATTGAATTAAATTTGTAAAGTAATCAATTTATAATAATAATAATAATAATAATAATAATAATAATAATAATAATAATAATAATATTAAACTGCCCCCCCTCATTGAGGGTAGCCCTTACGGACACATTATATCCTCAAAAAATTATTACACATATGTAAACATAGATATTAAGTTTTAAAAAAGGGAAACAAAGAAAAGGGCGTGAAAAATTACAATTGCTATTAATGTGGCATCATATGATTAATTAGGATTTGGCAGGATTTTTTTAACACAGTTATCACACTGTCATCCCTCAGAGATGTAGTCCTCGAGCACCTATGAGCAAGCCGAATACATCAACGTGAATTGAGGCATATTTCGGCTTGAAATAGTTGACTGTAGGCTCATAGATCGACTTCTTCTCAAGGTGGACCTCGGCTGACTGATGACATACTACTTCAAAACGTATCGTGGAGTCCACAATGATGCCCTGTTTAGTTTCAGCATTGTACGCTAAAATATCTACTCGTCTCGTTGACCCATTTTCCACAGCATGTTTCCTTAAAAATGACTTGTAACGGTGAAATATTTAATGAGTCATTCATTTAATATTAACATAGCTAACATCAGGGAGATGTTTGAGCAAAAATTGCAACAATATATTTAATATATTTATAACAAAATCACATAGGCCTAGGTAAACAATATGTATATGAAATATTCACACACTACTACAAACTGAAGACTGCATATTTTTGGACGATTAATACTTCCCACTCCTCTCGGCTCGGCTTAGCTGTAGCAACAAAAGAATCTACCTGCAATCCCCCCGCACCGATGGCAAGAATACCACAGGTCCCAGCACTAAACTCGTCGGAGGAAGACAGTATCTATGGATGCATATTTACTACGTATTGAGCTTCGTGACTGTAGCCTATAAGATACTAGACTGTGGTAAAACGTCATGTGTCGCTCCTACAATCATATTTAAGGTTCCTAAACAATACCAATAATTGATTGCTTCATTTAGGCGATTTTAATTAAGAAACAGTTACTCTTTGAATTTATTGAATGGAGTGCCCCATAAAATATACCAGAAAATTGTATTTGTTAGATAAGAGTAAATTATTATTGAATGCTTAAAAATTACATCGTAAATATATAGGCATGATATCTCTACTGATGCTAGAATCTTTAACTTAAATAAACACTTACAGTTTCAGTGTGAAAGTTGTGCTTATTTAGGAAAATACAACTTCTTTATGTCAGGTTTCAATTGAGTTAATTTCAGCCTTAAATCAAGTTCAACATTAAATTTAATCCTGTACATATTTTTTAAAATAAATTAGAGAAGAAAACTCACATTCACAAACACCGTAAAAAATGTAGGCCTATAACTTTTTGTGAGATTAATGGATATTTATTTCCTCTTGTCAACCAAAAGTCTGTTAAGCTTAAATACATCCTCTTGATCAACATTAAATCCAGACGTTTCAGATGGGCAGAGCATGTAGCACGTAAGGACGAACCCAGAAATGGATAGGCTATACATTGAGTGTTAATTGGGAGATAGAGGGGAAAAGACCTTTGGGGAGGCCGAGACGTAGATGGGAGGATAATATTAAAATGGATTTGAGGGAGGTGGATATGATGATAGAGAGTGGATTAATCTTGCAGAGGATAGGGACGATGGCGGGCTTATGTGAGGGCGGCAATGAACCCGCGGGTTCCTTAAGCGGTTAGGTACAGCTTAAAGGAGTAAAATTTTGGAAATATTCAACATTTTTTTTCCTCCATTATTCTACCTTGTACAATAATGAAAATTAGTTTGTGTAAAACACTGTCCTTCTGCTATATGATAAACATATTTTTACGATTAAAAAAAATTTATATATATATATATATATATATATTTTTTAATTCAAAGTTTACTGTGCAGTGATGAAGCGTTTCCCTCATAACTCAAAACGTACCCAACATTATGTGATGAAGAAATTTTTTGTGTGTATTTATGCATGTCATATCTACAATATGATGCAAAATCACTTCTCTACCTTTGATAGATTGTCTGATAAATAATAAATTCATTTAAAAAATGGTCAAATATCTAACACAAAATAAAAAAAAAATATTGTTTATTAAGGAATGTAGTTGAAAGAGCATGATATTGTAAACATGAGTTTCAGCAATAATTTTGAAAAAAAAATTAAGTCGTAAAAATATATGTGTGTGTATATATTATTTTTTTTTTCTTAAAGCAGAAGGATAGTGTTTTACACATACCAATTTTCATTATTGTACAAGATACAGCAAGGGAGGAAAAAAATGTTCAATATTTCCAAAAAAATTACTGCTGTAAGCTGTAAGCCTACCTAACCCCTTAAAACCCATTTGTAAGTAAGTAAGTACATCCTCTTGATCATTTATCTCAGATTGCCATCCCAAGAGAGTTCTATCAGTTCGACTTTTTCGGAAGTAGTTAAGGAATCTGGAAAGATGTCGTCAATCCAAATTTCTAAAATCACGTTTTCAGGAAAATATTCCTTGAAACCTATGATTAGGTTTCCACAGTGTTTCTTTATATTCGTCATCAGTTCACTTATGAAGAAGAATATTATTTTCACTTCTGGAATTGTAAGACGTGATATTTTAATTTTTGCGTCCTATGTAGATGAAAAATCTGTTGAAACATGATTTAAGGGGCTATTTGTGTATTTATGATCTTCTTTAATACTTTAAATACGGGAAAAGTTCGCACTTTTTTCTGACTTTCATAAGTTGAAATGTCGAAAAATCTGACTTATGCCACTGTTGCTTTTAAGCCCATAAATAAAAGTGAATCACGTTCAGCACCCATCTCAGTGCACTCAATCGAATAATATGGTCTTGAGTTCGTAACCCTGTATTTAATGAAGTTGACAATCACCGCCGCTTCATTAAAAACTGTCTTCAGATCAACCAGCACATTTCTTGCGGCTAAAGCCTCACGATGACTGTTACAAAGTACAAATTTAGTCTCAAGAGCGACTTTTTTAAATTTTTTCAACAACTACCCTATGTCTGGCTAAGCGGAAGAGAAGGCCTGCTGGCCTTAGCTCTGCCAGTGTTCCTCCATAATCATCAGTCATTTGCGATGGGCAATTTGAGGATGAATCTCATTGTGTACTGTAATTCTTCAGCAGTTGGCGATACAGTAGTATAATTTAGGCTATACTGGTGAGTATTGTATAATCTATTGTTTACATTGACATGAAATAATCGAAACATAATTCAATTCCGTATTTTTCCTTCAGTGTCACATTTTCCCTATTTTAGCACCTAAAAATCCGAACTCTTGACTTATTTGAAACATAGTATTTTTCCGGGACCGGAACTGCCGGAACTGTTCCGGGAAGAGAACAATTTCGCTCACCACTACCGGTAAGTCGACCGACTTATCCCTCCACACACACCGTCCTGCATTACAACTTAAGATTATACAAGCAAAATGATCTACAAGTATGTGTGTATATGCCAGGCCTAAGCTCTATATAATGGTAGTAGTGGTAGGCTATTCAGGTATGAAAGAGCCTGACCGAAGCTGTCTTTATTTGAGTGGGGGAAAGATAAACAGGAAGGCGGGAACTGGGGGTTCTACTCCCTACTTGGTCTTTTTACTTGTTAGGAGTTAGCTTCGGGCAACTTTCTGTGTCCATCTGGTAGGAAAATTTATTTTCTAATACAGTCCTTATCTACTTAAGCCCTAATTTATTTTTGACGGGAAGGAGAAAATTAATATTAGAGGAGAAACATTCGTTCCGGAGTCGAGGATCGAATCCGGGTCCTTGGTTCTACGTACCAAGCGCTCTTACCATTGAGCTTCGCCGAAGTTCAATCCACAGCACCGGATCGAGCCCCTCTCCTCCAATCTTTTTCCCTTTGTGGCCTGACTACAAGTTGGGCATGTATGCTGACATTTTATATTAAGTCAACTGCCATTATACAATGAGCGTACTCAGTTGAGTGACTTGGTGGCCGGGATTCCACAGTAATACGCACTGTTGCTCGAAAAATCTACGTAAAGATTATTATAGCAGCATACATGCCCATCTTGGAGTCAAACCACAAAAGGAAAAACACTGGAGAAGAGGAGTTCGATCCGGTGCTGTGCTTTGAACTTCGGCGTAGCTCAATGGTGATAGCGCTTGGTACGTAGAACCAAGGACCCGGGTTCGATCCCCGGCGCCAGAGCGAATTTTTCTTCTCTAATAATAACAGATGTATATATAGGACCAAAAAAATGATAATCTTTACGTAGGAAAGGAGAAAGTTAAAATGGAACATATTTTGTAAGAATTACATAGACTAGTTAAATATTGTGTTGTAAGAAAGGTAATAGTGTAGCTTATTGTTACTAGATACATAAATAACATGTTTTATTATTTTGTGCTCAAATTTCATATATTTAACCAGTTAAGAATAATACAGACAAAATAATACTGACACAATTTACAATTTATTACACATTCAAGTTAAATTTTGTGACGAAAATAATAGCCTACTCTCACTTTGCACACATAATAATATATCTTACATGTTTATTTGTACTCAACTTTCATATATTTAAGACATAATTATCAAGAATATTCCTAGTAGGTACAGATAGAACGATATTGAGATAGTTTATAATTTATTAGAAATCTTATTTCAATTTTGAGACAAATAGCAGACAATTCTAAGTTTTCATTATTATTATTATTATTATTATTATTATTATTATTATTATTATTATTACTTATATGTAGTCCTACATTCTACCCTAAGGACCTAATAGATGTAATTTTTCACTCAAACTGTTAAATAAGCTGTGCTATAAATATTTACAACTAATTATATCTATAAATATGAATATTAAGTTTGTATAGGCCTAATGGACGTGTACTTAGGCTTTTGTCCTACCAACTTTTTTTTTCACTTGACTCCTCGTTATTCACTCATATGAAGCCGGTTGTGTAGGCTTAGACAATTTATCGACAGAGTCGTTACCCTTAGGAGGCTGATGATGATGATGATGATGATGATGGTTGTGGTAGTGGTGATGATGACTTGTTGGGATGCCACAAAGAAATCTGAGTTCCCGGAGAAAATCTCTGCGTTTTTGGACCACGGACTTGCCCAACGCAAGTTATAAATCGGGCGTACGCCGGGGATGAAAACCCTGGTCCACAGAATTATAAGTCCAGCTTTCTAGCCACTAGACCACCGTGACGACCTTCCTAGCAACATAAAACTTACGATCATTTTAATCAGTGAATTTAGGCCTACATAATACTACCGTCAACGCGGGCTACTTTGACCCTTAAGATGTTACTTGAACCCAGAAGAAAAAAATGTTTTCGTCGATGTAAAATAACAGTTTGGTGTCGAAAGTTGTGGTCTTTTTTCTCAGCAAACTTTAATCTGTTCAAATAATTTCACCTAAGTTACTACAATGGTAAGTAAACATTTTTTTCTTCTGGGTTCAAGTAACACCTTAAGGGTCCAGGTAGCCCGCGTTGACGGTACCTTAAATTATAGGCCTATAATGGAGCCCGGATTTATAACCTATGGGAGAAGAATAAGAAAAAAATGCATGTAACATTTTAGAACATGTTGATTTGTACTACTTTGCTCCACTATTTTAGATCGATTTCTTTGCCGTTATGTATACATTTAAATACAGAATTAGTTGAAAATATTTTGCATTCATATTTTAATTATTAGAGCAGTAAGTAGGCCTATATAAGAAATTGCATAATCATTTTGACAACATTATCTATTTTAAATGCTAATATTTAATAATAGGCCTATTACATTTTTACTACGTAGGGCAGTGGAATAGGCCTAACACTTCTGTAACGAATATTCCTCAAACGAGTCTCTAATAGGCCAATGTTTCTACTGATTATATTTTACATGTAGGCCTAAATAAATCTTCCCAGCAGGCCCAATCCTTACCGGTACCATTAGGCATAGGTAGGCTATGTATAATAAAAGAGCACCTCAAGACGAATATAATAATAGCTGTGGGTGGTACAGATCAAGATGTGGCTTATGATGGATGAAAATATAACATTTTATAGACCCTAAAATCTTGGATGCTCTATACTTTGCAAAAGAAAAGGAAAAAAAAAAAACTATATAGGCTAAAAGTTTTAATTAACTCCATTACAGATGGGAGTAGAACAACCGAGGACAACATTAGCAGGGCTGTGATAATAAAGTGTATACATTTTATGTTTCAACTCTAGTATGTGGGCAGCTGTGCGGTGCACTGCCTCTTCCGCTCTACCTCTGCGAGCGTGGAAAGATAAAATGTATGCACTCTTGGCTAATACTTGTCAAAGATTTAATGAATGGCTGAAGATAAACAACCTGTCAGAATGGTATCAGACGTCTAAAATTTAAACAGTACATCATATATCAAGATAATTGAAATTTTTACTCAGAAATAGGCACAATTTTGACACACAAATTTATTTTGTACCCCTGTATAAATTTAAGCATGGCTGCTGGCGATAATTGAAAAAATCTCTGTGGGGATGAATAAATAGATTCTTTTTCAAAGCATCCAACACAAGGAAATGTGGTCATCAATTGGTATTCATAGTCTGTATTATACAGAGTGAAATGTGCGTCAAATTTTGATGCGCACTTTCTTGACTCTAACATAAATACAACTATTGCCCATTTTCCGTCGTGCACTTTCTTCCGGTACAAGAATACCTGATCGTGTGCAAATATCACAGCTGCAGTCTCGCCTAAGGTGTAAGACTCGAAGTAGTCACCTTCTCTGTAGAAAGCCGAATGGGCAGATTTGATATGATCCTGGATATCACTCTTCTTCCCTTTCCAGGAGCACATGCTGAATTTGAAGCTCCCTAAAGGACAGAGTATGTCTCCAAAGAAACATACTTCTCGATGCTCTTTCATCAGTGAACTGCATAATTTGACGTCACAGAAGGCGATGTTAGTGCAAGGCACTAATTCACACGTAGCATGTTCATCGATACACACGGGACATTTCGAAAGGCTCGGTCTGCATTTGGTACAGATGTGATGCTCTCCTATGCAGGTCCGTTTTCTTATGTCCGCGACCTTTCCACATTTCAGACAGTCTCTTGGTCTTGGGTACAAGCATTGCGTGACCAAATTTGGAAGCTAGAAAAGAATCACACTTTAATTCATGGTATTTCATTTTCATAAATTAGGTTCCAAGTGTAGTTCATTCAGTGTCATATGCGACATCGCACCTTGCGCAGACTCGAGCAGCAATGTCTCCACTCAAGCGAAACAAACCCCCCTATCTCCACTCCTGTCCCAGCTACTGTACAATGTAAGGGTTGTCCAAATCTTTAAAATTGTACTTTTCATTGGTTTTATCATCAGCCACGAAAAAAATTGACACTCTAATTTTCATCCTTATCATTTAATAACTTATCATTACAGGTTGTAAAGGGTATAAGTGCGGTCCTTTTCACAGTCGTCGGGGACGGTCTACAGGATCCAAAAATGTTCATACATTATAGGGTCAAAACCTTATAGTTTTCCCAGGAAAAAATATTTCTTTCCTTATTTTATTTGCGTTATAAGTAGGCCTACTGCTTATATCGTTAGTAAAATTACGAAAAGAGTTACATCAATAGGTGTGTCTAGCAAAGAATTAATAGGCCTATTAATTTAAATAAATATTTGTGTGTTCTAATTCATTTTCATGAAATTTCTATTCGTCCTGGTGAAATTAAATAATAACGCATGCTTAAACTTGTTAATATTCTGGCATGAGAGACGTGGCAACGTTCAGCAGGATTCATTCAGCTGTCATAGTCTGCACAGGCGTACAACTCAGCTGAGTTCAAGCTCCCTGTTCATAGGTCTCCTGCCAAGCGGATGACAATTCAGTAGATCTACAGGTATTCGATAAACAAGTTACAGTGCCATTCATTGTTCAGGAATATCATATGTTGTTAATTTATGGACAAATTTGTAGTAGTTCAAGTACGGCAAGAAGGATATACCGTCAACGTTTTCCGCAAAGAAGGTTACCTAATCGGCGAACTGTTGTAGCAGTTTCTCAACGATTGTTAGAAACTAGAAGTCTCTTACCCCGTTTAGAAAATCACACAACCAGAAATTTCTTTAAAAATGATACTGCTTTACGGAAGCGGGAGAGATTAAAATTTTGCATTCGAAAAAAAGTTCGTGTGATTTTGTGCAGTAAACCATTATTTCATTATTTTCACTTTTAGACGTACAATAAAATAATGGAGCAATATTGTTAAATAAAATAGAAATTTACCGTTATTATTAATGAGATTGAAAGTTTGCATTTGCTGCTCGTTTTATGTTAACAAAAGTTGTCCTGGTCCGTCCCTGCATTAGAACAGAGCATCTGTTTTGTGCCAGTAAGGTCTGAACCCGCCTTAGCTGTACTGGGTACTTGCAAACCCCCTCCTCCTTATCCAGCAACGTTGTTAAACGTCTAATATTGTAAACTTTAATAATTAGTTAAATATTGAAATTAGAAAAAAATTGGAAGGACATTTTTTCTTCCTTATGACATGAATAATCATCAGTTAGAATAATGGTACTAATACCCCTTACACCCTGTATAAATAACGTAGGCCTTACATAATGTACATTAGGCCTACTGCTGGACATAAAATAACTTACATATGGATTTGTTTGCTCGATGAACTTAATAACATGAATCACAAATATTTCAGCAATATGTAGGCATATTAGGTGTTCATGTGAACACAATTAGGCCTACTCTATCCTAGTCCAACAACATTAAACGTAGTCTAATATTAATGGAAAACAAAAATGTAAAATACGGTATGTCTGTTCTTCTTGCCACTTGTAAGGCTTGTTATGCGTAACATTCAAACAGCTATATCTGCACACACATTGAAAAATGGACATATGTTTATAGGAACATATTTTATACTCAAGGTATTCCATACTATCACACCCAAAACTATTTACTGGAAGGAAAATCCTGGAGATCCTGTGAGGAGGTTATAAAGCATAGTTCTTCCATTTGGAAGTGTAGGATCGTCTTCATTAGCTGCGAAATATAATTTTTATTCATTCACTATAGGATAGATACCGTGAGTACACGACACATTTGGCGATGTATTTAAAAAAAAAATCACCAACTTTCATAAATAGGCCTACTTCTTTCAATCGGTTTACGTGAATCAGGTTCCATGTCGGCTATTCGAGCATCAGCAGTTATGTGACTTACGAGCGCCCTAGACACTGACGTTACGGGTTATAAATTCGAACATCTTTCATGCAACACTCTTATAATAAGTATTCATCCCTCTCTTGAAATAGGACCATACCGAATCAGTTGTGAATATGATGACTCCAACGGTCTCCAAATTGTCATTACTCCAACAGTGTTGCACGTTCTAAAGTGCCGACAACTTTGGTGGACACTACTGATGTTTGTAAACTCAAACGCTGTTTGCACACCAACATACGACACACAGACTAGGGCTGCAGGAAGACGAGTTGCTGTCCGAGGTTTAACGCCAACTGCAATGTCGCTTAATGAACTGTATCTGATTGTGATGTCTCACAAACTGGGTAGCCTACTTCTTACCTCACTAGGTAATGTTCAATTTCTAATTTTCTGTTTCGCAGCTCTCTTGAAATTTTTATTGCAGTTATAAATAGCTTTTTGTTACATATTAAAGCAATTTGAAAGAATTCGTCCTACAAACTTTTGTAACCGATTTTTTATAGTCTACAACTTACCTGAATGTTTGCTAAATTTTCATAAAATTTAAATTTGTATGACTAATCTTCGAACCACAGAGAATTACCCTATCCTAACAAGTTACTTACTTACAAATGGCTTTTAAGGAACCCGAAGGTTCATTGCCGCCCTCACATAAGCCCGCCATCGGTCCCTATCCTGTGCAAGATTAAGCCAGTCTCTATCATCATACCCCACCTCCCTCAAATCCATTTTAATATTATCCTCCCATCTACGTCTCGGCCTCCCTAAAGGTCTTTTTCCTCCGGTCTCCCAACTAACACTCTATATGCATTTCTGGATTCGCCCATACGTGCTACATGCCCTGCCCATCTCAAACGTCTGGATTTCAAGTTCCTAATTATGTCAGGTGAAGAATACAATGCGTGCAGTTCTGTGTTGTGTAACTTTCTCCATTCTCCTGTAACTTCATCCCGCTTAGCCCCAAATATTTCCTAACAAGTAGATAAATATATTTACTTTGAGTGGTTAAAATTTGAATTTGATATCTTAAGTAGTTTCTGAGATGAGAGCACCGAAAATTTAAGGGTTATTAAGACTGAGTTTTTACAAAAAAAAATAATCAAAAATCAATTTTCGGTTTTTTGTACAAAAATATTCCATGGGCACTTATGAATCTGATAGTAAGAGACTTTTTGTCTCTATGTTTTCGTCGAGGTCCAGGGACGGTTTTTATATAATACTCTTTTCACTGTAAAAATCCTAATTTAAACACAAGCACGTGGTTGTCGTACTCGTGATTGGCTCCCAGTCGAAACACTCACATGACTTTGGAAAACATAGTTCCGTAAACCATAACCTTATATTATTTGAAAATAAAAGTTGAATTTCAGTTATTAAATACGATGAAACATATAATTTCACTCATATGTAAAACTAATTTCATATTTTGTTATTTACGTTGTAGGCGAATGAATACTAAGAGTAATACCAGGTAGTGTGTTCTTGTAATACACTGGCGCCACTTGAGCTTGTTGGTCACGAAAGCACATTTTAGTATGGCTTCTGCATACTTAATGCGTGGTTACTAAACATAGGAGTGGAAACCCTCTCAAAAGCGGAGAGAAAGGAATAATGTTGAATGTATATAGTAAGTTCCAATTAATAAATTTTAAAGTGACAGTTTCCTAAGCGAACCAATGCATAGCAGTGAGGTGAGGTCCACTTTGACGAGTAACGGGAAATGCTTAACATGAAACACAATGTACAGGAGTGAGCGGGATCACTTACTGAGAATCTCTGGCGCCAAACTGCGGCCAATCAAGCCTCACTTCAGTCACGTGCCATTGTTTACTGTAGTATTATTCTTACAACGAAAATATTATAGATCAGCTTATTTCAAACCCGTGGCTTTAGAAACCAGTAAACTTCAAACCCTCACCTTATCATTCGTTAGATTACTGCCAACTCATTCTACAATTTTAATATAAAACAATTTGGCTAAGTTATACTCACTTCTAGAGGAATTTCTCCTCCTTTCCGTGAACTAAGACTGAAGTATGTGTCTGGAAGATTGGACATCTCAAAGTAGAGACCAGACGACAGCAAAGTAGGAGGCCTGGTACAACCTACAAAGACATAAGTAAGAGACAGTGGATTTGAAAAATTTGACTATACGAACAGTGTAGAGATGCTTAATGTGGGATCGACAGATCGCCGAAGAAAACATAAAATACAGTGCGGGTCATGTACAATAGGGTGGAGTGAAAATATGAAGTTTTTGGAATCAAAATGTAATACCAGGGAAAAGTGGTTTGATATCATAAAGAACAGTGCAAAAGATTTTTTCTCTAGCTTAATATTTAGAGGTGCCCCAAGAGCACCATACTTTGAAATTTTCACAAAATTTGGAGGTTCAGATTTTTTAGTGAGAGCATATTCTCCAGTGGTTTAATCTGAACAGGATACCAGACAAATACTTAAGAAATAGCCTACATGTTAAAAGACTCTGCATATTTTTGTTCTTCTGTTATTTTATCCTGAAGTTCACAGAAACATCAATTTATAAGAAAATTGGGAATAATCACAAAACTCTTAGGTATGATATACTCGTAATTGATATAATTAACGAAAATTCATTCTTCCTATGTTGCATGGTATTTAAATCAGAACAATGGCTCTAATTAATACAAGAAATCTGACCTTCTGCCCTGTATTCGGAATGCCGGAGGGGCTGAACCCATTACAATTAAGTACCTACCTATCATGATGTAATGAAATATTATCTATGGGTCAAAAATGAATTAAAACGTGATTTAAGCCACTGGCGTGGCTCAGTCGGTTAAGGCGCTACCTGCCGAGTTCGATCCCCACTTGGGTTGATTACCTGGTTGGGTTTTTTTCCGAGATATTCCCCAACCGTAAGGTGAATGCCAGGTAATCTATGGCGAATCCTCGGCCTCATCTCGCCAAACACCATCTCGCTATCACCAATCTCATCGACGCTAAATAACCCAGTAGTTGATTCAACGTCGTTAAATAACCAACTAAAAATCTTGATTTAAAATCAAAAAGAACCTATTGTTGGAGAGATTTCAGAAAGAGTTGATATCAAAAGTAAGAAAATCTGGGTAAAGGTATTTATTCCGACAGTCAGTCATACAAGAACAGTAGCCTACAACTGGTTCGTGCTTACCATGATGAATGCAGAAAAATACTGTAAGCTTATACTGCAACCTCAATTTAGAGTCTTCCAAATAAAGTTTAAATATGTGATTTTACAGCAATTCACTAGCTATATAATGAAAAACAAAATAATGGAACAAATATA
The DNA here is from genome assembly GCF_040183065.1 of Periplaneta americana. Lineage (NCBI taxonomy): Eukaryota > Metazoa > Arthropoda > Insecta > Blattodea > Blattidae > Periplaneta > Periplaneta americana. The sequence goes on from NC_091120.1 coordinate 141,305,179, forward strand.
GAGAAAGGCAAAAAAATTATAATTTTAAGAAACTTCAAAGCCCTTGGGGCACCTCTAAAATTAAATATAGAAACTCCATATTTTTCACATTCTTAAGTTAAGTGAAAAGACAGATTTTTGCAACTATTACATTTAGAAAAAAGATAAAAACAATTTCATGTAGGCCTATAGAATCACTCTACCCTAATGTACCGGCATTATGAGCCGTCGTAGCCCGCGTTTAGTGTGTAGATCCGACAGCTCTCCCACACGGGAGGAAAATGAATCGATGGTGAATGGCAGTAATTTAGGCCTATAGTCTTGTCTAGAACAAATAATGGATCGATAAGAAGTAATAAGAAAACGTTTATGTTGAAAATGATGTCCACCTTCCTGAATGCGAGAATCACATCGATGCAGAAAGTTCTCAAACAACTTCTGCACGTCTCTATGCCTATCTGTAATTTCACTAGCACTCGTCTGACTTCATTTCCCAACCTTCATCAGTGTGAGGATTGTCCACATAAGCTTTGTGTTTTAATTTTCCACCCCAAATGAAAATCACAAACATTTAAACAGTAAAATTACAGATAGAGAGTTGGAGAAGGTGTTTCGGAATTTCCTATACCGATGTGATTCTTGGGGTTGGACATCATTTTAAACATATACTTTGATAAAAGATAAAATCGACTTAACGTTTTCTCCCTTACCTCTCACCGCCACGTTATTTGTAAATACAGAGTGAACCGTAAGTATTGTCATTAATTTCAGATATTCTTTGAGGTATTTCAAACAAAAAGTTTAATGTAATTTTGCTCGTTTTTGCTTCCTTTTCGAGATAAAAATTGTTTTATATGAAATATTTCATTGCGTGTTTTGGCAAAGTCATTGTTTGAATTCCCAATATGCTCAGTCAATTTAAGAGAACAGTGCATTGTGGTACTAAATAAGTGAAGGGATTTCAGTTTTGTTCTTTAAATAACTTATGCAGAAATTTGATCCGAAGAAATGTAACTTTTCGTTCTGCGAAGAAATTTTACAATGTAACATGTGCCCGGATCTAATTCCTGCACATTTGAAGGACAAAACTAAAATTATTTTAATCATTTATTATCATAATACTGTGGTCTCTTACACTGACTGATTATATTGGGAATTCAATTAATGACTTTCCCAGAACACGCTATGAAATATTTAATATGAAACAAATTTTATCCCGAAAAGGAAGCAAAAACTAGCAGAATTATATTAAATTTTTCGGTGTGAAATATTTCAAAGAAAACCCTTCTGAAATCAATGACAGTACTTATGTTTCGCTCTGTATAGGTTATATAAGCCTAAAACACTTGCATTCACCGCTGATTAGTTTTCCTCCCGTTCGAGAGCGCGCACAGTGTGCAATTTTTCCAATCTAACTTAAGTGGACAAAAACCAAATTTCGGCTCGTTAAGTTAAGGATAGGTGAATATGAATTCATCTTCTTTAACATTTGGAGAATGCTTTGAGAAGTAGCTTTTACTGTTGTATCAGCAGCAAGTTACGTATATTTAGAAGGTTATGAACAAAGAATTCTTTCTAACTCATCTCGGTCCAGTTCAGTCGTAAAGAGAGCTTAGGCCTACTATGTGAGTGAATAAGTGCCAATTGTTAGTGATTTATTGTGTTGTGAGACGTGTAGTCTATTCAGATAGGTACGTTATTACTAATGTAATTTAAATTTCAATTTTGCAAAGTATTTTTCTTCTTACAGTACGATTTAAATATTACAATTGAAAAATATAGGCTATATTTTTTAAAGTTCTCCAAATATAATGCGAGTTTTAGTATAGTCGGTCACGTCCGGTTACAACAATTCTTTTACTATTTAATACAGCATCATTTAGAGTGTTGAATTCATATTTTAAAGTTTGTGCGTTCTTGCGCATTTGTCAGTAATTAATTGTTTTCAGTGTCGAGGCACACGGTAACATGGCGGCAACTGTTTCACGTTTGTCTTAACAGCGGAAAAGAATAATGGAATGAGGAAGTTTTTAATCACTGTGTGAGTATTTTAGGCCTGCAAAATTATTCACATGACATCGAACATCAGGTTAAAAATACATTGGACATATTTTTATCTCACCTTAAAAATCTCACAATGGATCGGAACGCAAATCTAGTAGCTGAACAAAATTAATAACTTCTCTGCATTCTAACAGACTTTTATAAAACTTCGTACAGCCTTTTTGGAGGCACATATTTTTTGTGTACAAACTCTGATTACATTTGCACATGAAAAACTACCTCTTTATAGCGGGTGCATTTAGACAAAATTAATAACTTCTCTTCTATTTAACAGACGTTTATGAAACTTTATACAGAATTTAGAGGCAGCATATGCTTTTCGTCTAGGCCAGGCATGTCAATTGATGTCCACAGGAGCAAGCGCGCGCTTTAGAGCCCAGGAGAGCCTGAGCGCTTTACAGCGGAAAGGAAAGAGACAGAGGAAAGAGGTGATATATGCAGCTTGGTCGATCTAATTCAGGGATGGCCAGCACTGATTCAATGGCTAAAGGAAAGAGAACTTATTAAAACTGTATCCATGTTAATTTTTAGATTTGCCTGAGAAGTATAAGTGCATTGTAAGAATGTAAGTTTTAATTTTAATGCTCATTTTTCACAAGTTTGATTTTTTTATTCAAAAGAAATATTTTCTCAACTTTTCATATAGAAAAGTGTAATTTTCAGGTATAGGCTTATTTATTTAGTAGCCTTACAGAATGTTTTCGTAAATCTAATATACCGTATATACGTAGCCTATTACTGAAGATAGTGTATTGAAAATTTTGAAAATATTCGCATGGAAATTGTTTGCAAGGAAATGAATTAACAAATCAACTACTGTTACATCACAAGCAAAAGATAAGTGCCCATGTGTTGTAAAAATGTCAGCTCTATACCTTCAGCAGTTTTCGAGAAAATAATTTAATATTCTGACGATAGGAAGTTGCTCACAAATATCACTTTAAAAGCATAATGCGATAAGAGTTTTGTTAAGTTATGTCATGTTAGTTACACTTAAAACAGATACAGTACCTAGGTAACTTTGCTTTGTACTGTAATATTGTTTTGATTAGTTTATTGATTACTTTTGTAAGGCTAAAGATACCATCAATATAAATTCCAACTTATCATGTCATACTCAATCTCTTTCTTTGGAATATCACTTTCTTTATGAATGATGTGTTTCATCCACTTAATACAGTATAATATTATAGGCCTACTACTATGGAATTTAAGTGAATATTCCTTCTTAACTCTCTATTATGTTATTAAGATTTAAAGCACAAGTGCAATATTAAGAAATCAGTGTTTGTACTTTTGTTTTACAGACAATATAGATAATAATAAACAGAAAGAAGCCATACAAAAATAACGACATAAAATTTCACGTTTCGTTTGAAGTTTGTGCACCACTGTTTTCTTAATCCAACAGGTTTCTTATTCATATACACAACCCTTCCTACTTCCATACTTAGCGCTTGCTGCCCGCGCACGACGTCAAGGTCAGAAAAATGCGCTTGCTTTGACATCACTGGTCTTGGCCTACGAAGTGTGATTATGTTCATATAAGAGGAACTGCCCGTTTATAGAGGTGAATGTAGACAAAATTAATAACTTTTCTCCTAGGCCTATATATTTTCATGAAACTCTGTAAAAGAATTAGGCCTATAGGTAGCATACAGATGTAATCATAGTTTGTTTGTGCACAAAAAATATATGCTACCAGTAACTCGTGTACAAAGTTTCATAAAATCTGTGAAGTAGGAGAGAAGTTAATTTAGTATAGGCCTAAATGCACTCCCTATAAAGAGGTAGTTTGTCTTATGGAACCGTAAATAGCCTATATTTTGTAGACTACACAAAAATATATGCTACCTGTTACTTCGTACATTGCTACAAAAAATCTGTTAGATAGGAAAGAAGCTATTAATTTTTTTCTAAAATCGCCCCTATGAAGGGTTAATTCCTCTTACTCAAGCGTAATCAGACTTTGTAACCTACACAAAAAATACGTGCTACCTATAAAATCTGTACAAAGTTTCATAATGATCCGTTAAATCCACAGAAGTTATTAATTTTATCTAAAATCGCCCCTATAAAGGGATAGTTCCTCTTACTCAAACGTAATCAGACTTTGTAACCTACACAAAAAATACGTGCTACCTATAAAATCAGTACAAAATTTCATAATGATCCGTTAAATCCACAGAAGTTATTAATTTTGTCCATCTAGATTTACGTTTTTGCACACTGTGGAGCGGTCGGGTTTTCCCACTAAAAACGCGTGCTATGACCACTCATAATGCGGGTGAGTTATAGGCCTACTGTATATAGGCCTAGGCATAGTCCTATGCCGCATAGGCTACTGTAGTTATATCCTATGTCTTGTCTCGATACTATAACGCAATTTGAAATCCTGTTCAACACCAACATCAGTAATAATTATAGGCCTAATAATAATAATAATAATAATAATAATAATAATAATAATAATAATAATAATAATAATAATAATAGGCTACAGTGGAAGCTCCTAAGTAAGTTCGACATCCTATAGTTCGACTGCTTACGTAGGAGAATTAGACACGCCCCTATACTGCACTAAGAAATGGGTTTGCCATTTGAATGGGAACTGGTTCTGTGTCTTGTTGTGATCCTTTTGTTAAAGGAAAACAGAATATTTTATTGATTAGGACATCCATATTTAATAATTGATTTTAAATGAATGAACTCTTCTTTTTCTATTTGAGAATTGTGCCTTTTGTGAGACGGAACTGTCGAAACCCACTGTGGTACTAGAAGCGCATACACAAGTCTCGGGGCGGGCAGGAATTCAAGTACAGTACTGTATTCGTTGATGGAATACCAATAAGAATTTGTATTCCTTTCACCTGCCACACCCACTACCTTTATTGGACTGAACTTCAATTCTCTTCAGTCGAACTTAGGAGATTTCACTATAATAATAATAATAATAATAATAATAATAATAATAATAATAATAATAATAATAATAATACACTGGAAGCTCTTGAGTTCGACAGAAAACAAGTTCGACTGCTTACGTAGGAGAATTAGACACGTCTCTATACGGACACTAAGAAATGGGTGTGTCATTTGAATGGAAATTGGTTCTGTGTCTTGTAGTGACACTTCTGTTAAAGAAAAACTGAATATTTTATTGATTAGGACATCCATATTTAATAATTGATTTTAAATTAATGAACTCTTCTTTTTCTATTTGAGAATTGTGCTTTTTGTGAGATGGAACTGTCGAAACCCACTGTGGTACTAGAAGCTCATACACAAGTCTCGGGGAGGGCAGGAATTCAAGTACAGTACTGTATTCGTTGATGGAATACCAATAAGAATTTGTATTCATTTCACCTGCCACACCCACTACCTTTATTGGACTGAACTTTCAATTCTGTTCAGTCGAACTTAGGAGAGTCCACTGTAATAATAATAATAATAATAATAATAATAATAATAATAATAATAATAATAATAATAATAATAATAATAACAGCAAAATGTAGATTGTTTAGTTACATGTAGGTTATATAGAATTGTAGTGTAATAGGGGGTAAAGATACGCAATTTTTATTAGTTGTTCCTCTGATCACATTATTAATTATTTTAATTTGATGTTGATGATTAAATATACCTTATAGTTTTCTTTAACTTTTGTAAAATCGTGTAAATTGTATTTCTTAGTTTTATTATATTTATAGTAATTTATATTAGATAGAATAATTGGGATCTTTACAGAGCTATTGGGGTAAAGATCCACGAAACAAGGAGCAAAGATCCCAAAGCAAATAAACAATGTAGGCTATTGACTACATAAACTCTCAAAATTGCTTGTTTGTTGTTGTTTTTTAGTCAACTGTCCGAAGACAGATCTGAACCTCACAAGTGATACCAAGAAGACATCACTTATGAGGAAAGTAGGCCTGGAGATAATGCGGTAGGGTAGCCAGTTCCTTTACCCCTCCAATGCATACATCGCCGAGTAGCTACATATTATACTAGTCAGACTTCAGATGCATACAAACAATTATTGTTCTTTCTCTGACATATCGTCAATTGTTTGAGTATGGAAAATAAAAATTTATAAATAACAAAATACGGATGTCACTAACGTTATTACTTGAGTCGAATTATAAAAATAATTGACTCCGGTGTTAATGAATCGCATTATTCGACCTTATGCCATAGTAGGTCTCTATGTAGCCGAGTCGACGACAGCCATCTGCTTATATCTTATCGTTGAATCGATGAGAAAATATATTGTTTCGGATATCGTACTTGTAGTCTATGCAAACTGACGAATTGGTTCAAGTCACAGGCCATAAACCACAAATGTAAATTTCTGCAGTACTTTGTCAATTCATTTCCTTATCTGTCGTTAAATGAGAGTCTAGTCTACACCTAAGGAACCAAGTGAAGAAACACCGAATCTTTTTTATTTTTACCTTTCCTTAGGTGGATTCTTTTACATTTGACATTAAGGCAGATTTTCTTTTTGATATACATTCATCGAAAAATTGTCTTACTTGTTCCATCACATAGCTAGGCCTATTCTTATAGACTATATTAATGTTTTATTTTTTATTTTAGTAGGTTAATTATTTTACGACGCTTTATCAACATCTTAGCGTCTGAATGAGATGAAGGTGATAATGCCGGTGAAATGAGTCCGGAGTGCAGCACCGAAAGTTACCCAGTATTTGCTCATATGAGGAAAAACCCCGGAAAAACCTCAACCAGGTAACTTTCCCCAACTGGGAATCGAACCCGGGCTACCTGGTTTCGGGGTCAGACGCGCTAACCGTTACTCCACAGGTGTGAAAACACTATTAAAGGCTTAGAATCGTTTCTCTGTAGTAATTTCTGCAAAATATTTTAGAGTTTATTGTAATTGTTAAAAAAAACAGCTCTACCACCGAAGTTAGAGTATTATTTTATTATAGCAACACACTAAATATTGCAATCCGACCCATGGATCGAAGTTGCGCATTCGAATCTTTGCCCCATTTATCTTGCGGATCTTTACCCCACACGGCAGGCTAAAGGATTCAAGCAAGTGCTGTCATTTAGGAAAGAAATTGTTAAAGTACGAACTACGCATTATGTTCGTCGTAGGTAACGAAATAAAGCACGAACAAAGAAATGTATTGTCGGACCATCGGATCTATGCCCCTTCCGCGCTGTCGTTCTTGGAAAAGTTAACGCCTCTACTCACCCCATTCCACCTGTTTCTCTCCCACTACGTCAAACACCAGACCACGAACCTTGCTGAATAGGGATGTTGCCAAACTTCCGTCAAACAGTATCATGTCTCTTGAATATTGCTTATAATACTGTAAGGTTAATTATTACTTATTCATAATTTAATTTAAGTAGGTCTAATGACGCTGATTGACTTATGCAAAATGCTATTACTTGCTTAATAATATTTCTTTCACCACTCCGTACTACAGTATTCATGTTGAGTTGACAACATTGGACTGCAAGTGCAAATAACCTGTCCCGCAAGAAGGCTCAAAATTGTGAGTAGTGGGGGAGAGAAAGAGAGAAGGATAGAAAAGAGAAAAATAGGAATACAGGGGGAGAAATGAATTGCCGAGGCTGAAAAGGAATTAAGGTTCAGTTCGCATATCTTACGGGGGCACAGATCCGATGGTCGGACTATAGTCGCTATTAATATTTTAATCTCACCTGGGATTCTGGGAAACAAAATATTTAGGATAGGATCTTTACCCCGTGCGGATCTTTACCCCGTGCGGATCTTTACCCCCGGTTACTCTAATTCTGAGTTAAACAATTACAATTTAGTGTTAAATAAGACAATTTGTATCAAAGAAATGATGAACATAGTGAAGAACAATTTACATAGGCCTATTAAAAATAAAAAAAAATATTCTACAAAAGTTGTATTTGAAGAAAGACCGTAGGCTTATTTTAGAGACGAAAAGCAGTCTTTTTAGAAATCGACTTTTGAAAGTAGTCACTGATTGAGCTTCTGTACACTATTCACAAAATAAGTAGGCTATAGTATTATGAAATAAAATATCTTGGATTACAACACACAACACTGTACATAATAGTGCAAATAATGTTTGATCATTTTAGGCCTACATTCTTTTTATTTTAATATGTTATTTTACGACGCTTTATCAACATCTATGGTTATTTAGTGTCTGAATGAGTTGAAGGTGAAATGAGTCCGGGGTCTAACACCGAAAGTTACCCAGCATTTGCTCATGTTGGGTTGAGGGAAAACCCCGGAAAAAACCTCAACCAGGTAACTTGCCCCGACCGGGAATCGAACCTGGGCCACCTGGTTTCGCGGCCAGACTCGCTGACCGTTACTCCACAGATGTGGACCCTACATTCTTTAGCCCTGTCATAGTGTAAATAGTAAAATTAACATATTCTAGTGTATATAGTTTAAATAGTTTAAATAATATCAATTGTAAATATTAGTGTAGTTGTTAAAGTGGTCTGTTTTACCAAGAGTCGCGTGAGCAGGCAAAACTATTTCGCTTGCAAGATGCACGCGCGTCGTCCGATACAATAAAAACTGCAGTAATACTTAATATTGTCTTATTATTTTAATTATTGTACTTGTTCCTGAATCACGTAACTTATGTAACTTGTAACCGTAAATCATTGCTTGTAATATCCCTTTATTACTCTTAACTGTTCCATTGTTCATGAATTAAGTATTAATTTGAAAGTGAAAGTCAAACTTTGTTATATTAATCTACTAGGCCTATTGATTAACCGTTCTGCATGGACTTTGTTGTTTTGAAATAAATGAGCGTTTCTGATTCACAATTACACACTGATTGCAAAAATGAAATCCGTTTTCGCGTACCACGTCAGAATTTTTACAATTCAAAATTGTATGTTTTCAATATTTTTCGTAATATAGTAATATTACAGTGTGCTTGTTTGTTAAAAAGGCACGACAGCTTATAATTTAAACTTTATCACTTAAAATGCATCGTAATATATTTTATTATGTTTGTATTTGATATTTATTAAAATCTACTGACTGTATCCGCCCTTAGGCGATGTACAAAATTGTACCCTTCCCCTTAAAATGAACCGAGGTTGTTTATTCTTGGAGATTTTTATCTGTCTGCACCCAACGTTATCTATAAACAGGAAGTTGAAATGTTTGGTGTCTCAGGTCATAAAAAATTATGAAGGAAATTTACTCTTAGAGATTGCGATAAAATTAACAATGCATTAGAGAAATGACATAGGGTCCCTGTATATAGGCTATATTTATTTATGGAAATGCAATCCACCTTACGAGGCTACAGATTTCCTTACTGAGATAATAAACCTATCCCCTTTTAAAAGTTGTTTTAAAATTAGAGGTTCAGTTTTGTGTTGTTGGTTGTCGTGTAAAAGTGAAGTGTGTAAGTTCTCATTTTTCTGCGAGAGTACAACGTTATAGTGTTGTTTCATAGAAATGTCGAAACGTGGTTGTGTAAATGATCCATATTTGTTTTGCTATATATGTGAGTCATATACGTTAGTAAAACAGAGACAGAATATAACAACTTTTGTAAAGAATACTTACTTTCAATATTTTGGCATTAAGTTATGAGACCAGAACAAATTCTGGTCCCCCATAAAGTATGTCGTAGATGTGTTGAAGAGTTGAGGAGTTGGAAAAGTGGAAAAAGGAAGTCATTACCCTTTGGTATCCCTATGATTTGGAGGGAACCTACAAATCATGGAGACAATTGTTATTTTTGTACAGTTAAGGTAGCTGGATATAAGCTTACTGCTAAAAACAAGAAAGATATTCTATATCCTAACATTCCCTCTGCCATTCGGCCCATACTCATGGTCCTGATATTCTCGTTCCGCTACCCCCTGAATCAGATACAGTGCCATCTGGATCCAAAAGTACTGAAACTGAATCTCCAGTGGATCATACTTATGAACCAGGCAATACTGGTGATGATAGATGTTTTAATCAAAGTGAGCTTAATGATTTAGTGAGGGATTTAAATTTGCCTAAAGAATCAGCAGAACTATTAGGTTCTAGGTTAAAAGAAAAGAAAGTATTGGCTGAAGGTACATATTTTTCATGGTACTGGCATCGTCAGAAGGAACTTGTCCCATTTTTTGCTGAAGAAGCAAATTTAGTGTATTTCCAAGACATCTTTGCCGTCTTAAAATTAATTCCAAAGAGTGGAGGTTCTTCATAGATTCTTCTCAGAAAAGTCTTAAAGGTGTTTTGCTTCATAATGGAAACATTGCGGACTATTGCTGGATGTTAAAAAGGGACTGCTCTGAACAACATGCGAGAGGTCAAAGAGGACAAAATTTGAAGTGCAATATTGAGGTAAGGTTATGAAAGTGCTTATAATTATTAATTAATATTAATTAATGATCAATTAGTGACAAATAGCAAATTGTGCCCTAGTTTTTCTCACAAAATTCTTTTTGAAAATAATTTTTATGACGTTTCACGAAGCTATAATTTAATTTCTAGTTATTCATGAATTGTCTGAAAACCTGACGTGATGGGGAAAAATGGAGATTATTTTCCAATTCAGCACAAAAAATCCGTTTAGAATCGCCTATCAGATTGAAAACAACAAAAAATAAGTTCTGAAATGCAGAACGGTGTTATCTTTTTAGGTCGTGCATTTACTCTGAAACGGTTAGACATGCTAGTATATCTTTTGCATTGATTATTCCTCAAACATCTCATTAATCTTTATCAGGATCCATTTTTCATTAAGGTGCATTCTTCTACATAATTCATGTGAATTGTAACTGTGGCCACCATTTTATATTATAACTTTACTATTGTTTATTGGTTATAAAATATGTATTTTCATGCCAACTATAACCCTAATATACCTCAGGGTGAAATAGGGTTTATTCAATTGGATAATAAAATAATACTTAATCTTGTAGTCTCCTGGCACAAAATACTGTTCATAATAACAATAAGAACAACAATAATAACATAGTAAAGTGACATCAAAAACTTCATCTTGCATTTTTAACTACAGTATGTCCTGATTGTACCTATGCAGTGTAAAATATTGCCATGGCAACTAAAACTTACGATTAAACAAAGTCTGCATGGTATAGTCTAAAAACAAGGTACAATAAAAATGTAAGGAAAAAGTTTTTGATGTCAGTGTAGTAGCCTAAGTCTTAAACTGTAAACGTGTAGTAATATTTTTAAATATTTGTGCAGAGAGACGATAACTTAAACTAGAGTTAAGCATACATTTAGCACTTTTGTCTTTGAAATCTCAATCCGGCAGTGAACAGTGTTGCCAAGTTGTGAGAAATAAAAATTCAGTTCAAGTAGCCTGCGTAAGTAAAAAAAAAATCCCAATAGATCTATAGCCATAAAAAATGTCTGTCATAAATTCGAAATAACGTATTTTTAATTACTTATAAATTAATGTAATTCGAATAATAAAGACTGTGATATAGTCTCCTATTAACGACCTACACCATGGAACAATTCCCATAGGTTTAAAGCATACGACACAATTCATAGATTAATAAAATTAATCAAATACATAAAAAATTATCCAAATCTATCGGAGTTCCTTCTCACTTTTCTCTTCTGTAAATAACGTACATAATTCACCATTTTTGTTGTTCTAGTATTTCCTTGAATAAGTTTTACATGGTCTGTGTAACTGGACAATCGTAGACCCTAATACACTTTCTTCATATGCATGTCCAGTTTTACTCGCATAAAAGAGGCAACCATTCGCACGTATTATTCTCTTTTTAGTTTTAAAACATTACCGTCGGGAAAATGTGAACGAGGATGTGTTCACACCAGTGGAGTAACGGTTAGCGCGTCTGGCCGCAAAACCAGATGGCCCGGGTCCGATTCCCGGTTGGGGCAAGTTACCTGGTTGAGGTTTTTTCCAGGGTTTTCCCTCAACCCAATATGAGCAAATGTTGGGTAATTTTCGGTGCTGGACCCGGACTTATTTCACCGGCATCATCACCTTCTTCTCATTCAGATGCTAAATAAACTAAGATGTTGGTAAAGCGTCGTAAAATAACCTACTTAAAAAAACAGGGATGTAAAACTGAGCGCCAGTTGTGGCTTACGTCACAAGTCAAATTACGTTTTTCATTCCTTCCATCAACCCTACTGGTCATTCACATGATAAAATAGAACGGGTTTGTGTTCATTGTCTAGTGGTGGAATTCAACGCAATGTTGTTCGGAAAATACTAGTTTAAACAGTAGAGTCTAATGAGAAAATGAATACTTCTGTATTCTAGACAATGACAAAACGCGTATGAGTCTGTGTTTGGATGTGCATACGTATGTGAGCAAATATTCTCGAAAATTATTTTCAATAAGAGCGACGATCGCTCTAAATTGACAGAGGCACATCTGATTTTTCTCCTCAAGCAGTAAGCTTATAGCCTAACATAACGAAACTTATTAACAAAAAATGAATGCAGAGATCTGGTGCACGTAGTTTTTTTAGTGGATTATTTAATTACGCTGTATCAACTACTAGGTTATTTAGCGTCAATGGGATTGATGATAGCGAGATGGTATTTGGCGAGATGAGGCCGAGGATTCGCCATTGATTACCTGACATTCGCCTTACGGAAGTTGTATTTAAAGGTAAGTTAATTTAGGAATGATTTTCCTCTATGCCTATATTGACATGAGAAATTGGTTTTGTTTTGGTTTCTGTTATGAGATCAATTTAGTCAATTTCACTTAAACTAGAAGTTGTGTACTTTTATACTTTTAACAATGTTATGAATTCTTACAATCGTATTACACAGGCCTAAATACCAATGAAAGGATAGGTTATAGCCTACTTATAATCTTATTATTTATAGCAATATGTTTTGAAATGAAGTATACTTAATTATTTTTAATCATGACTAAAGTTTCCCTAATTTGCTAAGACTAGACCTACAACAAAAATGATTTGTTTAAACATTTAGTATCATCAGTTCACTTTAACCAATCGAATTTAAATGAGAAATTACGCATTTAAGTATTTCCAAATCTTTTTTCTTACACATAGATCTAAATGAATTTGAACAGTTTTCTTAAAATAAAGGCAAGAAAATAAAATTGAAGTATAGAACAGTTTAGAAAACTTCAAATTTCCGTGAATTTATAATAATATTATTATTACTTAAGTTACTTACTTACTTACTGGCTTTTAAGGAACCCGGAGGTTCATTGCCGCCCTCACATAAGCTCGCCATTGGTCCCTATCCTGAGCAAGATTAATCCATTCTCTATCATCATATCCCACCTCCCTCAAATCCATTATTATTATTATTATTATTATTATTATTATTATTATTTTAGTACTTTTTCTAGAGGAAAAAGTAGTGCAACTCTGTGCAAAATTCATTGGAGCGGACTAAGATATGATTACTGCCCAGTGCACCGGCAATTCAAGGCCTAAAAGGTGTTAGAAAAAATAATGTTAAAACATAATTAGACCTTATTTGCTTTTACATCTTAATGCACTCTTCAGAGAAATACAAATTAATTCCATGTTAGTAAGTTATGTTGGGTTATCAAAATAATAAATTGGTTTGCAAGAAAGATATTTATTAAACTACCTACCGGTACCCGAAGTACAGTAAGCTATTAGAATATTTTCCACAGCATAGCCACTTGTTCAGTATGTTCTCCTTTTCTGTTACGCTTTTTCCTGTTGCAGCATGACGGCCTTTCAGCAATCAAAACTTAACACACTAATTGTCAGGGTAGAAGTTGATCAAAGGAGGCCCAACAATTTTAATAAGAAGCAAATTCCTGGCGGTATTAACTAGACAGGGATAATCTCAGTGGAATGACAATGGAGTTGAATTCAGAGAAACTTCATAATATAGGGCTACTGGCGGCGCAAAATTCGAATATTTCTCGGTTCCTTAATGAAAAATATAAGTTAATATAAAGGTTCCGCCAGAAAAAAAGCACTTATTATTATTATTATTATTACTATTATATTATTATTATTATTATTATTATTATTATTATTATTATTATTATTATTATTATTATTAAATATTTCATGATATAAAACGACACTTTTCCGTTCTAACTTGAAAGTCCTGCTGGCTTACTCAATTAATGTGGCTTCAGCCACAACTGTTTATACCCACAATATAAAGTTTAGTGCCCGTATATGCCTATTAGCGAAATATTTATATAATTCACACATTGTTGTAGGGCTAATCATCACGAAATCCTTACAGATTGCATTTCTACGCTTACCTCACTGTAGAAGAAGTCTCCCAAGCAGCCTCTTTTTCCTTGCAAAGGATACGTCTTCGCAGCCCCACGACTGTATCTTGTGACTTCACTACAGAAGAAGTCTTCAAGCAGCTTGTCGACCTCTTCTTTCAGGACGCGTCTTCGCGGTAGTGACCACCAGAACCTTGTGTCACTTCAGCCTCAACTTGAGTATTAGAGGACTGAGTGTGAACTTTGTACCTGTCTTAATTGCATCTATAGCCTACACATTTCCACAAATGAGCGAAAAGATTGGCTTATCTCTCCCCTCCTTCCTAGTGGTCACTATTGTGTGGAAGTAGGCAACAAACATTAACAAACTCATTTCATTCTCTTGGAATCCCAAGAAACCTCTTCGGGCTAGAGTACAAAGGTCTAAGCGGCAGCCATTTTGATCAAAGGTCTCGGTTGTTTAAGCTAAGGTAGGATGGCTGAGGTCTTCGTTCAGTTCTTATGCTGTAACTTCCAACCTATTTGTATTATTTTATTTATTTAATTAATTAATCTATTTATTTATTCTGGTGTAGTTAAGGCCATCAGGCCTTCTCTTCCACAACACCAGGAATACAAATACAATAATAGAAATAAACGGAAAAAAATACACTATACAAAGTAAAGCTACACAAGAAATAAAGAGAGAGAGAGAGAGAGAGAGAGAGAGAAACATTATAAACAAAGTAAAGCCACACAAAAATATACACAAGTTGCAGTCACACAAACTTTAAATGAGTGATTAAGTATCATAATTAATTGTATCCTAACTCATTAACTAACATAAACAAGAAACTTGCAATTTTAATCTAGATTTAAAAAAAAAGAAAAAGAAAAAAACACAAATCAATACTTCCACTTAAAAAACATTAACTAAGACAAAATTTTCCAATTTAATTTTGAATTGTGATAAAGTCCGGCAGTCCCTGACGTCATTAGTTAACGAATTCCAGAAGCGAGGTATTTCTACAGTATAGGAAGATGAGTATAAAGAGGGATAGAAAGAAGTGCTTGATGTCGGTTTCGAAGACTTGTAGGAAATTGAAACCGCAATAGCAGATAATTCGGAGTAGAAGTATGCATGATTCTAAACAGAAGAGAGAGTGAATGTATTGTTCTTCGTTCTTTCAGACACACCCATGAAGGTAACTGGAGGGAAGACGTTACATGGTCAAATTTACGAGTATTGCATATGAATCGTATGCACACATTATGAATACCTTGTAGTCTCTATAGCACTGAAGAGAATTCTTAAGGCCCATTCACAATGAAAATTAAACATAAAGTAAGCGTTAACTTAAGAATGTGAACGTTACGGTAAAAATCACATCATTCATGATGGGGAATAAACATAACCGCAAAGATACTTGGTAACCATGGAAACGTAACAACGACTTCATTTCCTCATATTCTGTCGTATACTTCAGCGCTCCACGATTGTGTACTGTTTGCAAATCACGCAAGCATAAGCATGAAAGTTTGGAGTTCGCAAACTTTCATGTTAACGTCTAACGGCAATGTTAATGTCAGTGTTTATGTGAATCATTGTGAATGGTCCCATTTGGTAACCTGGGCGCAAACTTCTGTGTTTATGTTACGGTTATGTTTAATTTTCATTGTGAATGGGCTTTTAGAAAAAGTTAGGCCTACTGCTATGTAGTCAAGTTTGCCATATGATTAGATCTAATTATATGTATAAGTTACCTAACATTGAAATCCCGTTTAGCGGAAGTCTGAAAAATCTGGGTGTTCACATCGATGAACACTTATGGACCACACAGAATAAACATGTAGGCCTATGTGAAAAATTATTTTATATACTGTACTGATCTCGACGAATAAAAACTTTTCTTCCTTTTAAATTAAAACAAATCTTAATTCAGACACTTATGATGCCACAGTTCGACTACTGAGACGTTCTATTCTGGATCTCAATTATGACCTGACCCAAAAATTACAGCGTGTCCATAATGCCTGCGTTCGGTTTATTAGCCTATGTAATATCCGTCTCTATGATCATCTCTCACTGTTTTTCAATGAATTATCTTGGTTTAGGCTGCCTGACTGATGCAGTTTACATTCCTTTTCTCTTCTCTATCAGTTTTTGCATAGGGCAATTGAATCAGTCATTTAAGAAAGGGCTCAATGGTACAAATTCCAATTTTTCAGGAGAAAGAAAAAAATAATTATATAAAACATGGCAATATTTGATGCAAAGTTATACACCTATCCTATAATAATCAGTAGTTTTAGCATTAGCATGTATGAAACACAAGCAAAGTTTGTTCAGATAAGTTGTTATATAACAGTATATACTGATTCAGAACTGTGGAATTGAGCCCTTTCAAAAGGAAATTCCTATTTTGAGAATAAAATTATGAAAAGTGAATTCTATTTTGACTAATATTTTCATTTCACTGGAATCATTCTGATATTCATAATCTCAGAAACACAAACATTAACATATTGTGTCAAAATTATAGTACATTGTTAAGAACAACAGAAAAAAATGAACAACAAATGTAATTATTACGATGTACAGAAGTACATGTAAATTTAATGTCCTTTATGCATCATCATCACTTTTGCTGCTAGTAGGCCAAGCTACGATGTCCTGTAAGGGTAATGATTATTTTCAAACATATGTTATGTTGCAATGTTAAAATTTTTAATGTATTTGTCATAAGTGTTCATATGTTTGTCACTATAGTCCCGTTGCTCTTATTTCCGGCAACCAATCACGTTGCAGGTCGGCTACATTCAAACGTGTGCGTCTTGTGATTCGCTGATGATGACGCTATGCATTTCCTAAGGCTCGATAAATACTTAATATAATCGCCCGCCATTTTGGCTCTTTCGTTGGCGTTCGCAGAAAGCACATAAGGAAGTTTTTTGCCGCTCAATTATTTGCTCAATTACAGTACGTTTGATTTATTATCATAGGAGCTACGACATGATAATGTTTAACGGTGCGGCAAATAGATTCCTCGTCTGGTAGCTCGGCAACGAAAGAACAAAAATGGCGAACGATACTAGACTACCTACCTAGACTTTATAGAGCCTTCACTTCCTAAGACGTAAGCAAAGAGGAGGAGTCACGCCGGAAATAACAGCGTCGCGACTATAGGTGTCAAGGCAAATTCACTTTATAAAGGCCTCAATTCTACGAGTTGAGCCATTTCTAAAATGAATGCTATATTCAGACAGTTACAGAACCTCTTTTAATGCAGAATCATGTATCTACCCATTATACACCAATATATGTGAAAAAACCATTTTCTTAAAAACATGTCATTGAGTCCTTTCTTAAACGACTGATTCAGTTAGACTATAACTAGTTTATTAAGTGATCATGTAGTCTAATTTAATTTCTCACCTAGTTTAAGTAGGCCTATATACTACTTAAATTCGATATTCTTCTAGTTTTGAACTTCGGTTTTGTCTTAGGTAAACTAAATAATTTTCCTTCGTGTTAACATCATAACCCTGATAGACTATGGTGTAGGCCTATTTCTTTTTCATCCTCTGGCTGATTGGAAGAGAAGGTCTCTGCCATAATAAATAAAGCATTAAGCTTACATCGTAAATGAGGTACCTCTATTAAGGTAAAGGCACCTAAGACTGCGTAGTCTCTAAGATTGCGCAGTGTCATATTTTTATAGTTGGCAGCGTTGTTGATTCCCACCGTTCCGTCGAGAAAAGTTGCTTGTGAGGTATAGCTCTATGGCAGCCGTGACGAAAATGTGATCGTGCGCCGAGCCACTGTGTAACCTGCAACGTGCATAGCACCTATGGAGGGAGGCGGACACCTGAAGGGGAAGTGAAGCAACTGTCTGAGTTATTAACGGATTTATACAGAATAAGGTTACAAACTAATGTTTAGTAGGCCTACGTGTAACGAAGAAAGAAATGAATAAGAAAACATAGGACACATTATCACAACCTAAAATGAACTGTCTTCAGAATGTCTCTGCGACAGAGTTTCAAAATCAGAAATTATGCCACTTACTGCCAGTAGTAGTTGATCACGAAGGCATTTGTCTATCAGTCGTGATCTAAATTTGGTTTTTACTATTTTCATTGTTGAAAATAATTTTTCACAAACGTAAGTTGTAGCAAACATAGCTTCAACAGAGCAAGCGAAAGAACGAAGCTTCAGATATTTATTTTTTGGCAAAAATTTGAAAAGTTCAACATTTTTCAAATCCTTATATCTAGCTTTCATTTAACATCACATTGTAAATCTGTGAGTTTAAATTGAATATCTAATCCCATTATTCGTACATCTGCTGAAAAAGGATCGATGTACAGAGATAATAATAATAATAATAATAATAATAATAATAATAATGATGATGATGATGATGATGATAATAATAATAATACTTAATCTTTTAATGTTTCATGAGTGACATGTAGTATGATGCCGTTTTATGTTATAGGCCTATAACCGTTTCTTCGTAATACTTGTGAACAAATCATACATTTAATATTCTCATCATATTGGCAGCAAAAAATGCGTCCTCCCATCCTACTTGAAATTTTCGTTTTTGTAGAGGTACACGGTTTTTGAGAGAGACATGGCGATACGCCACTCGCAGGTCAGAGACAAATACAAATGGAAAGGAGTTTGACTCCAGTGAGTGAGAGGGTGGGGGTTGTGGGAGGTAGGAAGCAAGAGAAATGCATAGCTATCATTGCGAGCCACAATGTGCTCGCGAGTCACATTTTCGCCACGGCTGCTCTATGGTGTAAAGTGTTTGTGTGGAAGTGGATTTATAAAGGCTTATTAGGTAAAAATTGATTTTACCCAATTTTTTTATGCATATGAAGAAGGTTAAGTTTATTTAACAATTCCAACGATGTAAACTGCATGCGTGTATTACTGTTGCTACACAAATACATATGCTACCCTACGTTATGCACTTTTCCCTCTTTGTCCAAGTAAACACTCCTGCCATTTATTGACTATAATGCAGAACTGTGTAGAATAAATTTTTCCAATGAAATTGTGTTTTCTTTCTGTTAACGGCCCCTGGCGAACTTAATTTTTACGGTCCTCGTAATTGCGATCGAGTGGCCAAAATTTGTACAAGCACTTCTTTTGACATTATTAACAAGGTGAAAGAAAAAAAAATTAACTTTTTTTATCTGTCCCCATCAGAATGTTTACTTGTGAGTTGGCTACACTGAACGTATAGTTAAAATCGAGCGCTCAGAGTTCGCGGGCGTAGTTATTCCCAGTGTTATCACTAGGTAGAATAAGCACAGCATAGCGCAGCGCACGCAGTGAGTTAAGGACGTGAGCTGTCTCAGCTGATGAGCAGTTTAGCTCTCGAACTGTTATCACTGCTTAAAGAGTTGTTTAATCACAGGTGTGATCGTGATTTTTCGATCACCATGATAAAATCACAGGTCAGTGATTTTCTGCTCATCAGTTCTCTTTTGCGTAGTCGGCGTCGCTTCACCGTGCGCATTATCCAGTTGTTCTAGAAGTGTTCAGTATTCACCATAGAGATTAAAGAAATCACTGTTCCCTGGATATTTCATCTGTTTATCACAGATATTTGTATGCCACAATCACAGTTATGACAGATACTTGAAAGTATCGTTGGTATCTAGCGTATTCCGAATCTCACCGGACCGGTGGACAACAATGACGTCACGCTGCAGCGAAATAGGAACAAAATTGCTGGAAGGTTCAATGGCTATCATGGCGGCTGTACAAGTTGTTGTCTGTGCTACGCTAGCAAGATTTTGCGAAATTTCCGTACTGTCATCTCGTTCAAAGAAAAGAGAGCATAAACAA
The DNA here is from genome assembly GCF_040183065.1 of Periplaneta americana. NCBI lineage: Eukaryota > Metazoa > Arthropoda > Insecta > Blattodea > Blattidae > Periplaneta > Periplaneta americana. The sequence continues at coordinate 141,325,307 of NC_091120.1, forward strand.
TTTATTTCTTGAACCGGTAGTAATAACTGGTTCGTTGACATGTTCGCTTATAAGCCATTAACATATTTTTTTTTACGTTGTGTTCATGACAAACAATACAGCAGAACCAAAGCAGAACACACCGCCATGACACAACAGTGCACGATGTCATGCGACTGCTAATTCCCGCCCTATACAAGAACCAATCAGATTCACTGGTGGCGGCTGATAGAGACTGCCATCACCTCTGCAAGCTGATAGAACCGGTGCGACACCAGTGGAGCATCAGTGACGTCACCGTTGAAATTCAGAATACCGTGATGCAATCAGATTGCTCAGCTCTGAGATTGGGAATACGCTCTAAGTTTAAGCTCTTCTCTTTTACAGGAACTCTAAAGGTGCATCTACTGTATAAGTACCAGCGGTGACCAAAGCGGGTGTCGTGATTACATCGTGTAATGACAGGCATTCAAACGGGTACGAGAAGTTTCCTGTACATTGCTGTGTTTCATTCACGTACTGAAGGCAAGCAGTGCCGGTATTATGTCGCTCTACAAATTCCGTCTCTACAAACAGTAGGCCTAAGAGGTGGTTTCGTAAAGAATGAGAAGGAGAATTTCTTTGTTGTTCTATCGGACAAAATGTAATATGTTTACTTTGCTCAACCGATCAATTAGGAGTATATAGAAACATTAATTGCCACTATGAATAATATATTATTATTAGACTATTATTATTATTATTATTTATTATATTCATAGATGATATATGTAAAAGAATAAGTTCTGACAGTTTATTATTTGCAGACGATTTAAAAATTTTTCGTACAATCAAAAGTAGTACTGACTGTCAATCACTTCAATGTGACATTAATTCAGTCGCTAAATGGTCGGAAGACAATGGTATGAATATTAACGTATCCAAAACTAATGTAATAACCTTTTCTAGAAAAACTTCTTCACTGAAATTTAATTATTATCTAAATAATGTACTAATTAACAGAACGGATTGCGTAAAAGATTTGGGAATATTCTTTGACAGTAAATTGTATTTTCATAGTCACGTTGATTACATTTACAATCACGCAATCAGAATTCTAGGAATAATACGGTCAATAACTTATTCTTTTTCCACGCCCGATTCTCTTTTAATGCTATACTATACATTGGTGCGATCGAAACTCGAATATGCATCTGTAGTTTGGAACTCGATTACAACTACGGACTCGGCTAAATTAGAAAATATACAAAGAAAATTTATATCCTTATGTTCATTCAGATTTTTGCCCATTAATTCCGGGTATAGTTATGAGAGAAAATGTGAATATTTTAATTGTCAAAATCTATGTGCTAGACGCCATGAGCTAGATTATCTGTTCTTTTGTAAAGTCCTCAAAGGTGATATATCCTGTGACTCTTTCTTAAACAATATTACCTTACGTATCCCAACAAAAGATATGAGAGCCCACAAACTTTTCTATATTAGAAATTCGAAATTTCTTTCACCAGTCTCCAGATGCATTAAAAATGCCAACATGCATGGCTGCGAATTCGATCCCTTCAATGTATAGACTTTGTTTGCTCTTGGCAACGTTTTATCATTTATGTATTATTTTAGGCATTATACTCAATTAACATTGTCTCATAGTATTCTTAGTTATCCATTCATCGTCATTATTGTAATTAATTGTAATTATATTTATGTGTAATAATTATTTTTGTTTTATGTTTTTTGTTAAATTTGTGCTGAACTGTAATTGGCCACTGGCTGTTGTACAGCACATCAAATAAATAAATAAATAAATTATTATTATGATTATTATTATTATTATTATTATTATTAGTAGTAGTAGTAGTAGTAGTAGTAGTATTAGTATTAGTATTATTACTGACCACAAAGTATGTGTTTCTACCATTCTTCAGTATGTGCATGAATATTGATATTTTTAGATCTTCTCCCTAGAAGGATAAAATTATTAGGTTTTATCTCAATTTTATCTTTTTAACCTTTAGACAAGGGTAACTATTTATTAGTTATTCATTTAATAATAATATTGTAGAAAAACTGGTTCAATATTATGTTCCAACGAACTGTTAAACGCCAGGAATTGACATGTCTTAAATTATAGCCAGGAAAAGAAAGATGAGATAAATAAATGTAAGGAAATCAGCTACCTAATGGGGTTTGAAATATCTCGTGCTCTAAAGCCTTTTAATAGAACAGAATTTCTCAAAAGAGTAATGATTAAAATAGCTTAAATTCGTCCGTAAGAAGTGTTTAATTTTGAAAAACTACGAATTTCTCGACCAAATATCGAGAGAAGAATTTAGAAAATTCCTGATTATGTTCAAGAGGAAGGTTAAAAAAGAAGCAAGAAAAACCGTATAACTTGTTATTCACTGGCTCTAGATGACAACAATGACATTAGGCCTAATGATACAGCAAAGCTTCAAATTTTTATCCGCGGAATTGATCAAGATGTTAGTACAGGAACCACCACTCGTTGTAGTTTTCAAGCCAAGTACCTTTCCTCCGTCTCCTTATTTCATAGGCTTTCTGTCGCATGTAATCACTGCAGCTCGAGTTTTGGTCCCCGCTGATCTACACGGTTCAACTTTTCTTTCAGTTTTAGGCATTCAAGCAAATTATTTAATATTTACGTAGTGAAGATGACGTTCAAAACAGCACACCATGTAGACACAAAATCTTTATGCATCTTAATTGAACGTACGTTTGAAATTTGATTATTTCAATATTATTCCCAGATTGCATGCGTACGGCAAATTGAACTACATAGATGCAGCTTGATATGTTTATTTTTGTTCTGGAATGAATATTTGAAAATTTCCGTCAGTCCAATGACGTCTTAACTTTTACGCATGCGCATCACCCGGTTAAAGTTACCTGCGCGATACTGTATACTGCTTAGTGCTGAAGGGCTACAGGGTCAGTTGGAGGTAGTAACTGCTTCAGGCTTGCTGGTCAGGTGGATGAAGTAAACTCAGATTTCGTCGAGGTAGAGTGTCTGTTTGATATTACATTAATTTAATTGTCTTTTGACTCCAATGGACTTTAATCTGGTCATATAACAGATCCAATAGTTTTCCTGAATTCTAAATTAGGATAATCACGATCTTTCTGTTGTTAAAATCTGCTTACATTGAGCAGAGATTAATTGTAAGAGTTATGAAAGTACAGTATTTAAATCTAATACTGATGCAACCATTTCATGGGTTGAAATATTCCCTTTATACCAGACCTATCAAAGTGAGCCATGTATGGCATTTGCCATGGCCGTGGTTCGTCTTTTCTACAGTACCAGATGATTGACAGCTCAACTGAGAGCTCGATTGCTCGAAGTAAAGTTGCTATTGTAAACATACTAAAAGCATTGGCCGTACTCTGTTTCAGACTATGTAAAGCTTTTTTATTTTTGCTTTACTATTGAGTTCACAATTTTTTTAGTGGAAGCAAAAAGTATAACCTTGATAATTTGTGAATACCGAAAATGGTTATTTTATTATTTCTTCTAGTTTTCAAGTACGTATACAATTACGCGCTGTACAATACTTATGAATAGAGCCGGATTCTTATGTAATTGTACATATTTCATTCCTTCACTTGTAGAAAATGATAAATGTCTGCGATTTGTGGTTCTAATATGGTTATAGTTGAGTTTCATTTTAAATATTTTTACATATTCTTAGTAATATTACATATTTTACATTTACATATTTACATATTTTTTATAAATAAAAAAAAACAAACATAAAACTAAGGATTCCAACTCTTTGTAAAACATAGTAGTTCGGAGTGCCTCAACTCTATACATTTGCCCTAATGCTTTCTCAGAATCTGGGATGGTCAGGTGCGCCGGCCATTTAACTATGTTACAAATTGAAAGTAACTATTGGGGGGGGGGGGGTAAATCAAAATACCAAAATGTGTGCCACAGAAAAATATTTTTCTAGGAAATCTCGAGGCACTAGAAAATCATAAATTATTGCAGAGGCAAGTTGTATTTGCAAACTATACAAATTACAATCGACTTTCCAGGCTTAATCCTCCCACTTCAACTGACCAGTTAAATTCTGATAACATTTTTATGAATTTACTGCATTAATAAATTATTTTAAATTACATATTTTATTAATATCACATATTTAATTACATATTTTCCCGATATTTACTACATTTTTATGTATATAGCCTATTTCGCACTTTTATAATTAGTCTACTGTAAACTGGGCTTATTTTGAACACAGAGGAAACTTTGAACATTTTTTCAGAAAATCATATTTAGGTTTCTACATGCTGCACTTGTTATAGATGTAGGTAAATTTGGTATGAGAATGATTTTTATCATAATTTACCTCCATCTATAACAAGTGCAGCATGTAGAAATCTAAATATGATTTTCTGAAAAAAATGTTCAAAGTATTGTGTTCAAAGTAACCCCAGTTTACGGTAGGCCTACATAAAAATCCGGGGTCTACTTATGAAGTAGGTATGTTTTCTTGTGCAATATTTAAAGTGTGAGATAATGATTTCTGTGATTTCAAAAATTGAATGTTTGTAAACCTGTTTTGCATACTTCAAAATATTAAAAAATCAATAGTTTAGAATGCATTATTCATTACATGAGGGGGGAATAATATGTATAATGTAGAACTAATTAGATACCGGTATTTTACAACAAGCATGTTTAATATTGCAATTTTGGAGTAAACCGCTTATATGAATGTATTTCAATACGAACATATTGCTGGCCTTCTATGCCCAAGGTTGCGGGTTCGATCCCGGGCCAGGTCGATGGCATTTAAGTGTGCTTAAATGCGACAGGCTCATGTCAGTAGATTTACTGGCATGTAAAAGAACTCCTGCGGGACAAAATTCCGGCACATCCGGCGACACTAATATAACCTGTGCAGTTGCGAGCGTCGTTAAATAAAACATAATATTTTTTAACGAACATATTGTACACCGAGTTCTTGATTTTACGTGTAGTGTCATGCACTTAACATTCAACGTAAGAACGTTGGACTTATTATATTACTAGGCTAGGTAATAGACCATACTTCTTACCAATAATAGCGTATATGAAGATGTCTGAGCTGTGTGTTGTCAGACTTGCAATAGAAATTAGCAGCTATGGTAATGACAGGAATGACTATTGGGGAGGGGAGGTATAAGAGAACACCAGGACACCATGTTTGCACCACTTGTCTTCTGGGGGCACTGTTTTTGCGTCACTTACTCAGATTTCCTCCTATAGAGCCTATCATCACTCAGCCATAACCCACATGGGATCAATGTTACTTATGTCCCGTCCACTATAGAGACGGAGGCCAATGTTACACATATTTAGTATAACTTGTTGCTTCTTTGACAGGTTAGGTTTGGTTAGTTTAGGTTTTTGCTATAGCCTACCTTGCATATATGATTATAGCGCAACATTGGCAGTGATAAAAGTGAAATCTTCGTTCAGTAGGCGTTGAATACTCTACATTCACCAAGAAAGGAAGGGTATTAAGTGAGGGGTCTGGTTAAGTAGGGCACGTATTTCACAAAATCTATCGGAGGGATTTAGTCTCGCGCCGTGGTGTCGTGGTCTAAGGCATCCTGTCTAGGACTCGCGTTACGGAATGCGCGCTGGTTCGAGTCCTCATGGGGGAAGAAATTTTCTCATGAATTTTCGGTCAGTGTATGGGACCGGTGCCCACCCAGCATCGTGATGCACTTGGGGAGCTACGATAGGTAGGGAAAATCCGGTTTCGCAAACGACCTATAATGGGTCGGAGGATCATCGTGCTAACCACACGATACCTCCATACTGGTTGGATGATCGTCCACCTCTGCTTCGGCATGTGGGCGTGAGGCCAGCAGCCGGCTGGTCGGTCTTGGCCATGGATTTTTTATCAGAGGGATTTTGCTTTTTTTAAACTTCGTATGTAGTCTACTTTCAAATTCTAATTGTCTGTTTAGTTTTCTCCCTTTATTGGCCAGTCCGTGCATTCTATTAGTCTGGCGTCCTAAGTGACCATAAAAGATAAAAAAAAAATACAACAAAAAATACCACTTTAACCCTTTGCAGCATAGTGGTTATTCAGAAGAACCACAGTTTTCTTTCTTTCTAAATTTTATGGCACAGATATTCCACCAAGGAACCACCTCTTGAGTATACATAGAAGTGTCATGTGTGATTTGAAATTGTGTGCAGAGTTAAAATGTTGAAAAAAATTGATTGATGCTTTGCTATGATTCATGATATGAAAAACATAAAAAATTAATTTGTGCTTCAAAGGATAGGAAAAGAATGCCTAGAATAACAAGATTTCAAAGATACAATTTTTAAGAAAATAATAATAATAATAATAATAATAATAATAATAATAATAATAATAATAGCAGCAGCTGCAGTAGCGGTAAATCTGCAAGACTGAACACAATTTAAGAATTTCGAAGTACAATACGATCGTTTTATAGGTCTAAACACTTATAGGCTAATTAGGATCGTACTTTGTCCCAGGAGGCAACAATGTTAAGTATTACTGGAGTTTTTACTGTAGCGGATGATTGCGTGCATGTAGCACTCGAAGTAGGCCTACTTGTCTGCTCACGCGACTTCTGTTTGGTCAAGTTGGGCAGAACAAAACATAGACTCTATAGGCCTACCACTTTAACAGTTACACTAATATTTATAATTTATATTATTTACACTGTGTACACTATTTTTACTATTTGCACTGATAAATAATGTAGACCCACATTAATAAAATATTATTTACACTATTATGTACAGTGACGAAAGTTATTTTATTTCATAATACTATAGCCTATCTAAAAATCTTGAAGTACATGAAGTACATTATATATCCGAGGATGGCAGTAACAGACGAGCGGATATAGTTGCTCTTAATAGACAGAAGAAGAAGAAGAAGAAGAAGGCAGTAATATTGGTCCCAACTGTACGGTTCGAAAAGGATGTATCTCGAGCATTAGCGGTTGATCAAGAAAAAAGTCATTTACCGCCCATGTGTTCACTCACTTGAGTGAGAGATATAACCTAATGCAATTGATTACACATGGGAGGTGAGGGGTTTGATTTTTGGCGTCCGCGGATCTGCGTATAAATATAAGTTACTACTGACATTCTAAAATAATATGATATGACATCCCAAGATATTAAAAATATTTGTTTAAATATTTTAAAGAAATCCATAGGCATTTTGCATAATCATTTATATAATATTTAATCTTTTAAACTTTCTAAATTGCATATTGTACTATGATTGCTACATAATGTATTGATTTTTCTCTCTATTCCATATATGCATTTTTTAAATTGTTTTCCGGACCTATAGCCTATGGTCACCTGTTATGACAGGGGGATTTTATTAAATTTTGTAAATCGTTAATAGTGTATAAAGGGGTTTCAGATATTGACTACTTTCAAAACCCGATTGTCAAAAAGATTGCTTTTCATCTCTAGAACGTGGTCTCTCTTCAAATATGACTTTTGTGCGGTTTGATTTTTATTTTTAACTAGCCGTACCCGTGCGCTCCGCTGCACCTGTTAGAAATAAATATAAAGTAATTACATAATTAAAATAGGACATTTGATCCAGGGAACATTCGTGTTTGATAGAAAGAAGGTTAATTATATAAGCTATGTTAGGACCAATTATTTTTGGAAAATCGAAAATTACCAGAAAAATTTCGGCTACAGATTTATTATTAGTATAGATATGTCAGTTGTTCTTCATTACGAAATAAGATTTCTTTGACACAAGAATTGTCTTATTTCACACTAAATTGTAATTGCATAACTCTTGGAATTATATGTAACTAAACATATTGCTAAATTTGTTATTATTATTATTATTATTATTATTATTATTAATCCATTGTTTTCTGTGTTGCTGTTATATATATTAGCTATGCTTTTTTATACTGGTTGAGTGGAAGAGAAGGCCTTATGGCCTTGATTCTGCGAGTGAAAATAAATGAATTGGAAGAGAGACATGGAATGTATTACTCCTAAATTGAGCTCTACCTGATGTGCATTAAGATTCTTATCTTCAGTTTACGATATCAACACCCTTCAAATGTCATCCGTTGCATACTTTCATTCTATAATGGAATATGGATTAATATTCTGGGTCAACTTGCCTGAAGCTAAATCTTATTTTCTATTACAAAAGAGAGCTGGGCCTATAGGATAACAGGTGCCCATAAAAGGACATCATGCAAAAAGATTTTCCAAAATATGGATATTGAGCTTGTCTTGTGAGTACATTCTTTCCTTGATTACTTTATACCAAACAGGCCTACTATAATCAAGTCCTTCATAATTGAAGGGTTCAGAGCCATAGTGGGCCAAGCGCCATTTATTAAAAACGGAGAAAGCAAGGGTTAAAGTTAAGTGAATACCATAGTTTAATGAAGATTGACATATAATTTAGTTTTAATGTGTATACTTTATATTAGGCCTACTTGCTATATGTTTCCATTGAATTATGGTAATTACTTCATTTTAACCTTTGTTTTCTACGGTTTTAGTAGGCTAAATGGCGCTTTGCCCACTATGGTTCTGAACTCTTCCATTTTAATGCTAGATACAAATCACATTTCCATCTATTTTGTTAGTCACAGCTGTTATAAAAGTGGTGTTCACTATTCATGTATTACTGTTGTCTCTCATATGACCCTTTTGTACTCGCAATGGAATATGCGTGATCTTTTTTTTTTTTTTTCGTAAGAAGTTCAGATATAATTTTGTAGGCCTATAGTTTTTCTTTTATCTCCCTATCTCTCTCTCCTCTCTCCTTTGTCCCTCTCCACTGATTTATCCTACCACTCTCTTTTCCCTTTCTATTCATTTGTATGTTATTTATATTGCTCATCCTACTCCTTACGAAATTTTTCATCTAACATTTAAGTAAAATATTCTAGGTTAATTTACCTTACACTATGCGCTGCCATTGGGATTCGATTTGAGAACCTTTCGATTTATAGTCGAACGATTTACCACTGCGATATGAAGCGATTTGGAAGAGTCGTTTTAAAATGTTTAATTCAGTATTATTTGTTGTTTACAAGTAGGCCTACACATTAATAGATTACGCCACGTTAAAGGCCACTTTTTGAAACTACCTGAAATTGTTTTGCGTTATGTATAATTTTAATTCCTGAAGTAATTTTGGATTTGTTGCGGTGGGGGAAGGTTTCCCTCTCCTTGAGGGTAACGCTCCCAAGTCCTCACTACCTCTTAATAAAAGTAAAAAGTAACATTAAAAATCATGTTACACTTCCAGTGAGGTTGAGTTAGTGAAACAGAATGAATGTCTGAAAAGTAAAATTTAAATTTATATAAGTACGTATGTTGTAATATAATAAAATTATTTGTCACATTATACATTATTTAAATCCCTGATGACGTGTATCGTTTAAATAATACTGAACAACAAATTTTTACTTTTTGTCTTGCTCCGAAATAAAAATAGGTGAATATTACTAATATATGTGCCCTAAATCTGAATTTAAAATTCAAATTGCTCCATTACGTACCATTTTCCGAGAAAAGTGAATTGAATTTATGAATTTTTTTCACTGCTACTGATAAAATTACAACAGACTAGGGATTCAAAATGCCTCATAATACTTCAAAAATGTGTATTAGATAGTTACATAGTTTAAAACACAAAAAATACAACAATAAATAATTTCATATGTATAATGAGAAAAATCTCGGAATTTGAATTTACCATTCAAAAGGATTTTCTGGATGACTTCCGTTTATAATTAGATCCGGAAATGTCTTTTACAAAGAACCAACAATAGTTTGCATGCATGCTAGATGATGATCTTCCTTTATATCGCTTTTTCATTTCAGATATTTGTTGATAAAACCTTTCCCCATGTTCGTCGCTTACTGCTCCAATGTTAGGAAGAAAGAAATCCAAATAAGAAATCAATGTAGTTGTCTGTCATAGAATTTCCAAGGAAACTTGAGCAAACATCTTTGAAAGCGCGCCATGCCATTTTTTTCTGTAATAGAAAGTTTTTCCTTAAACAAAGAGTCGGCCATAAATTTGCGAATTTGTGGACCGATGAAAATGCCCTCTTTTAATTTGCCCTCATTCAAACTGGTAAATTTTACTTTTGAATACTGAAAACTACACCCTTGTTTGTTCATTGCGTAGATCTCATTTTGAACTGTTATGAAAGATATGAATAAAAGGGACCAATATCTATTTATTGATTAGAAGTACAAAAATAATGTCAACAACCATAAGAAACAGGAAGTAGGTCATAAACTCATAAAATGCATTAACTTTTGTTTTGGTTTACAACCACCAACTCGCGCCAGATGTTTTCTTGGGCGAGCGCTTATCGAAAAGTGAAATCATAGTAGGCCTATATCTTAAAAACCTTACGTGATACGAAGAAAAGAGATGCATTTTCGGATTCAGCGCACACAAAACCATAAAGGTCGGAGCAAAATTCTTCTTGTTCAGTGTAATTGCTAAAAATGCAATTCATGGATACTACAACACCAGGTGAACTATTTAGGGAATTTGTGAAGGACTCAAGCCCTGTATATTCAGTGTACGGTAAGTCGCTGTTAAAACGGAAGAAATTTACACCGCAGACTTTGACAAAAGAACGTCGGAAAACTCTGATAGTGAACACGAATAAGTTGAGTATAAAACCGAAATATGACTCAATGGCATATTATGGTTAATTACTATTTTTAACAGCTAGACAGGAGAAAAGATTCACAACAGAAATAGTCAAATTTCTACGTATTTTTCTTTTACTTAATTGATTAATGTTTGTAAATTGAATTAATCCACTTGCAATATATTGGAATGTCTTGCAGAACAGTTCACCAAGATTAATACGTATTAATCAGAGATGTGCTGAAGGAGGCTCGCAAGGGATCGCGCAAACCCATTGTTAAATATTTATATTAGTTCCAAGCCCTTTGTTAGAATAGCTCGTGAGGAAAAACCAATAATAGCAACGCACTTTTGTAATTTAACTATGTTCTATTCCATTGTTCCGCAACCTTTTTTACTCACGGCACACCCTAGATAGGCCTAGACTCAACACGGCACACCAAAATGTTAATCCCCTCAAAATACATGATGCGTCTCTCTTAATATAATTACGTAATGTAATCAAATTTATTACTGCTGCTGCTGTCAAACAGAAATCGACGCTTGCATTTGAAGAGTCCACAGCAAGAATGATGCATGTCACTTCCTTGTCGAAAATGAACCAAGACTGTCAATGCATAGCTTAAGACATATAAAATGTACATAGAGAGTTATATGGCATTAATTCTGATAGTCATTGTCCAGTAATAATCGTAAAATCAGTTAAGCTTTGAGCGCTAAGCATTTCAAACGTTAAATTGCTTCTCCTGCAAAATGTATTCCAAATGACATCCATAATTCTTGCAGTGGATTCTTCATTTATTAAAAATTTATTAACTTTAATTCACTGTAGAAAGTACGTATTTTTATTACTAATATTAAAGTAAATAACTGTACTCATACCTTCAATGTGATACTTGGGCCTGCTGAGCTACATACAGGTGACTGATCCGCGGCGGAATTATTGACGGTGCAAGCCTCATTTCTTCGATGGATTTGAGACTCTCACTCTTTAATATTTTAATTTCAGTTAACGTCGAGAAGCCCAGTTCACACATTAGTTCTTATACGTAGTTGAAAATGACAATAACATAGGTTACTAACTTTTACTACTTCGTGCATCGCAATTTTTAGAGGAGATGGCAAAGACTTAGCAACAATGGCTTTGCTGCGTATGTTATGATCAGGGAAAGGGATCTGGAGTATTATAACGAATGGTGAAACGTAGTATAGATATTCGTAGCTCAGCGACTGTCAAGCGAGCTGCGTGGACGAGTACAGTCCACTTCATACAAACTTACAACGTGCAGTAAACGTATTTCAGAATAAACAAATGTTAGAGTTTAATGACATGTAGTGGTCTACATACATAATCTGCATTTCATTTTGAACTACATGTGTTTTTCTAGGCAACGCACAAGACACCAATAAACAACATTACAAATATACATAATTAAATATCAACCTCTGCATCCTCACGTGTCAGTGGAAATATTGATGGCTGATAGTTGCCTTCTGTATGGAACTCGCCTCTGAATATAGGCCTATTGTAGGCTTATGTTTTTCTCTCAGGAGCGTGTTAAATTAAAACCTTTATTTACAATATTATGAAATATGATAATATGTATACAACGTATACTACAGTATTTACAATATATACAATATACTACAATATTTACAACATAGCCTACTACAGTATCATTAAATGTTGAACAAAATGTAGAACCAAACGAAATGGCATTTTCAATTAATGTTATGTTTTGTTGATGAAACAATTATTCCTGCTGTGCCTTGTTATAATAAATTGTAAATATCATTTTCAAAAATTTCCAAAATACAACTTTGTTCTGTTGCAAGGAAGAAAATTTTTTAACATGGAAAAACTCCGCTCTACATCTGCAAAGACAATTGGAGAGTACTTGAGACAAGATGCGTCAATTAAATTCACATGTTGAATGACGTCATTGGGACACGTCTTTGTTAGTACATCTGAAATCCGACTAAGAATACTGTACCTGTCATTTTTAATCAAAACTATGTTCATTTTTTCACCAACACGTTTTCCTATTTCACCTTCTACTGCACTCAGTTTATTTACAATAGTCCTCATAATATTTATTTGCTCAACTAGTTCTACTCCTGACTTTTCTAACCGAATAATGGCATCCGGTAAATATAAAATATTTGACTTAATATCCATGACTTCCTTTTAGATTGTTCTATCATTTAGCAGTTTCTGGCGTATTTGAATCGCAGCCGCGTCATCGGGATTGAAAACTGGACCACTTTCTTCACAGATTGGAGGTGATGTGCGTAATAATTGCAAGCTTTTAACCATGACCCCCATCTCTTAAGAAGTGGACATGGGGGGAGCGATAATTTAGGGAATTGTTTTCTGAATTTTGATACTCTATCTGGAGCTTTTACAAATATAGACTAGTATTTCAATTTTGTATTGTTAGTTGGTTTCACTTTCGGCATTGTACCTGCACTTCACTACTCTGAACTGCAAACCTGCATGTTGAAGTTCTTATGCGACAACTGTCCCGTTCACCTGTTGTTGACGTGCAGAGATCTGCGAGTATGTCATGGAGGGGAGGACTTGGTATAAAGGTTGTAAACAAATGGCTGTGTAGATGCCAATACTAGCTTTTACTGCTCCAAATTCCGTTCCCTAGTTATGATAATACTTCACGTACTTTAGACACGAAACCTTTCATAGAAACGGCTCCATCTGTAAAACGCTAACGCAATCCTCCGATGTTCATTCATTACGGACCACATAGGGCTATTCATTAGTTGTACGAAATATTTCCTGGCCGGTTGCCCGCTCGGGCACTTCTGAGCACAAAAAAAGTACAATTACATCCCCATGAATGTACCGAATGTAGAATAGTAATGTGCGTTACAAGAGCGGTATGTTGACGTTTTCATGGTCGAGGAAAAGATTGAAAAAGCGAAACGTAGTTGAGATTTTTTAATTTCCGAGAACATGAAAACAAACATACCGCTCGTGTATCGTACATTATTTTGTGCGAAGATCGTTTATTACATACCTGAAAGACGAATTTCTAATTAGTTGCAATGAAATCGCCATGTTGGTTTCTGTTTGACTGCAACTTCGGAAAACCAAAATATCTTTCTTCAACATTGTTGCTATAAAATGCTTTCTGTGTTTACTATACTCCAGCAGGCCGTGATATACGTCTGTCTTTTTTTTCCCCAGTCTATAAATGCGAACTTAAAACAAACGGTAAGGTTATGTAATGATTTATTCTTCGTTTTAATATTTTAACAATATTATTTATATAACATATTGCAGTAAAAACATCGGCATCTGGAATCTCGTTGATTTTTTCACGGCTTCCTTAATGTTACTTGTATCAGGAATGCAATGTTTCGTGGAGTAGTAGACTTTACTTAATTTTTGCAAATATTTAAAAACAATAATTAATATTGCAATTTAGGTGAAATTGCAGTGGTAAGTTTCCAATTTATAATTATTACTATGTTAAAGTCTCTAAAAATATGTTAAAAGCCTAAAGCAGTAAAATGAATGTCGCGCTTAAGCGGTAAGAAGAGGGAAATTGTTGTGTGTTACGTTGGGAATACTGAATGTGGTATTTCACACTTACCGCGCATTGGTTCTGTGCGGAAAACAAGCAAATACGCACGATCTCGCACAAAAGAAGTTGTGCGTGACCGCTAATATCGTCGATCTGAAGTGAAAACTTCTGACTGCTCTTTATTTTCTCCTTCATAATGTCTTGGATGTCACTGGACATGTCACTAACTAGGCTGCTAATTGTGTCAGCAGAGAGGGGAATTTAATTTTAATTTAATTTTAATTTAATTTTAATAAATTTTATTAATTTCTTACAATGACAGGTAAAAGTTCGCGTCACACCTTTCACCTCGTGGAGGCACACCGGTTGCGGAACACTGTTCTATTCTACATTCTACTGAAACGATCGATTGAAGATACAGGAATTTAGAGTCGACCTGGGTAGCGTAGTCGGTATAGCGCTGGCCTTCTGTGTTCGAGGTTGCGGGTTCGATCCCGGCCCAGGTCGATGGCATTTAATTGTGCTTAAATGCGACAGGCTCATGTCAGTAGATTTACTGACATGTATAAGAACTCCTGGGTGACAAAATTCCCGCACACCGGCGACGCTGATATAACCTCTGCAGTTGCGAGCGTCGTTAAATAAACCATAATTAATTATAGAAATTTAGCGGCTTTTGCACTGCTTTTTGGAGGTTTTCTATAATTCTGATTTCCTAGATTTCGTGGAGGAGAGAACAATGCAGCTTTGTCACTAACTATAGCCAAAGTACCAAAAAAAAAAAAAAAAAAAAAAAATCTGTCACCATTAGCAGCGCTGAAGCTGAAAGAGGCTTTAGTGTAATGAACAAGCGGAGGATTTTTAGGCACTAAAACAATTCAAATAGGCAGGCAAAATAGGCATTCAAAGTTCTAAAATAGGCATTTAAAAAGGCGCAAACAAATTTCTAATTCTCAATAGCTAACATGACCATAGCGTAGCATTATACACTAATTTCTATAGGAATGTCATTATGGCAATGGATAATTAATATCCGTCCAAATGTTGTAATGAGAACTGATGTCTATTGTCTGTAAGAATGTTCTTAAATTGGGAGAAACTCCCTTCCACTTCACATGAAGTGATGGGGCAATACTTCAGGGATCCAATCTCAGCTGGGGACCAAACCAGTGGGAACGCAGTAATGTCAATGTATTTTCCAATCTGTGCTTCTGATGACTTTTGCTTTGGTATATCTCCACGGTATACTTCACGTATTACAGCAGAAAATTCAACTCCATACTCAATTTCCAAGCTCACAAAACGGATACACAGTTTAAAACAACTACCCTAGTACCACAATGATTCATGCCGATTTCAAAATACACTTTTCCTTGTTGGTTGATTTTAAATTACTCGATTTCTCAGCGCTCTGGTGGCAGTAAAACGTAACACACAGAATTATCGATAGTTCTATATCACTTCCCTCCGCTAGATAAAAAAAGAAACAAATTAGGCCTACAGATTCAAAAAATGTCGATAGAATGGTCAGTAAATTCAAGTATAATATATAATACGGATATTTAGGCAACGTTTAGGCATTTATAAGCAAATAGGCATTTATTAGTGAAATAGGCAATTATAGGCACTATAGAATTCGCATAAAATACTCATTGTCTTAAAATGGATATGTAACCTAAAATCTTCCGCCTTCGGGTTAAGGATTAAAATAGGCACATAGGCATAAATCCGCAGCTTACTAATGAATGATATTATTAATTGTGAAGGAAGTAAGCTTACAGTCTCCCACTTGTTAACGACTCTTCAAATTATCGGCAGTTGACAAGCATATGAAAGAATGGGACTCGGTCCGGGGCCTTCGCGATAAGTTCTCTATAGAATCGTGACGTCATATAAACAGGCCATGCACTGCATGCCATTTCTCTTGGGTATATTTAATAGCGGTGCTGGACGTTATTTACTGTAGTTAACAGTAAATTACATTAACAAGACTGTAATCAGCATAATTATTTAATCTAATACTATTAGGCCTACTACGTACTGCTAAGACTTGGGGCCGTATTCATAAACGAGACTTTGGATGAAGACTTCCCAAAGTCTAATTTCATAGTAAAGTTTAACTTTGTTAAGTCCTATTCATAGACAATACTTCTGAGACTTTGACTTTGACTTTGGTAAGTCGAGATCTGACGATCTTGTTCTAATGTTGGCAATCACAATCACTGCTTTCTAAACGAATTAAATTAACAGATAGTTGAAATCACTGCCTGCTGGATCGCATCTTATCGATGCGTAACTGCCTGCTCATTCCTCTTGCTTAGCATTGAGTTTTGCGTGGACCATTATTGTCCAGTTTCGACACTAGAGCGCAGCAAGTAACTGCCGTTGGTTTGGCTGTACTAAATGTGTAGAAATAATTAGTCATCTTATAAATAATTACAGCGTTTGTAAGTGACTATTTATTAATGATATGATTTTCTTCTTTAAAATACATGGGGGGAAGGAACATTCGAGTTGAAATACATTTGATTTTGTGAAATATAAAACTTCGTTTCCTGAAATAACAATATTAATTTTATTATAATATATTTGCAATGGTGTCTTCTTGTGTCCCTTTCTGCAAAGCGCACAGAGGAAAATTGAAATTCAGAAGATTATCATTTCATGAATTTCCATCTAATAGTGAGCTGCGGGAAAAGTGGTTAAAGGTTAAATATTATATCAAGAGAAGGTGACAAAAGAGGAAGTAAGTGGATTGAGCAGGCAGTGTAAACATCCACAGGATGTGATCCAGCAGGCAGTGGTTGAAATAGAGGCATTGCCACAATCAAAGCCATCTTCTGAGACACAAACTAATGAAACAATTGACTATCGGTACATGTTAAGCGATTGTTAGCCGTTCTTGCAGCTTTACATAAGAATAATTATTCGTGGGCTTAGTGTGGAACTCGCGTAAGTAAAAGAATTGATATTTTTAGATCTTTACACCAATAGATAATAATTCGTTCTTCTACTTGGTCACAAAAAATCTTAACTCAGTTTCGAAGTCTTGTATTCTTATATAGGACAATAAAATTCGTAACTACAAAACCTGATGGTATAGTTCATCTGAAATAGTATTTCCTGCTAAGAATTTTGTTGTGAATAAAACGTCGATTGTAGTTAGGTTAGGTTCACATTAAACCCTCGAATTATTTCATTATAAAATAATTTTATTCTGAAAATAAGGAAGATAAGAAGATGCCACTAATGACAGACTACTTAAAATTAATTGAAATCAATATTCAGAAAACATTATTATGACGACCGCAGGATTAAAAATTAACTGCATATCCAATTGTATAACATAATTATCCTCTATATAGAATTAAACAGTCAAATCATTATTAAGCCATCAAATACCTGTAGCGTAAAATCGCGATGAAATAAGAAATTCAAATATTGGTGGAACAGATAATCCTCTTTGATTTTTATTCATCAACTAGCCGTACCCGTGCGCTCCGCTGCACCTATTAGAAATAAGTATAAAGTAATTACATAATTAAAATAGGACGTTTGATCCAGGGAACATTCGTATTTGTTAGAAGGATAAATCGTTTAATATGTCACTTAATTGAAATTGTATTTAAATAATTAAATTGCGATCATTTTTGTTCAGAGAGCACTCATTTGGTGCAATGACAATTCCTTTAACATGTTTCTTATTTGTTATTACACGCAATAGTTTAATGAAGATTGACATATCATTTAGTTTTAATGTGTAAACTTTATATTACTTGCTATATGGTTCCATTGAATTATGGCAATAACTTAATTTTAACCCTTGTTTTCTACGTCTTCAGTAAATGGCGCTTGGCCCACTATGGTTCTGAAACCTTCAAATAACTTAAATAGTGATACAGCATAAACAGTGATATGTAATTATATTTCTTTCTTTCGAAAATGTAAGAATTCACGATCTCCTATGTACCATTGCCATGGAATGAATAAATGTGTTTTTTCTTCCTACTCAAAAATTTTATATTTTGCACATGGGAATTACTGCAGGAACAACAACGCTACAATCTGAGGCGGCGGTGAAAACGTATTGTATTGTTATTTAAAAGCTTATCAGACCTACCAAATTTTGCATAGAATAAAACTTACCGGAAATCATTTTTAAAGAAACTTTTTTTATGTAACATTTTTCACAAAAAAGCAATAATAAGCGAGATATTTCGATTTAATTCAGCTCCAGTTAAATGAAGTAGTTTGAATGCTATATAGCCTAAAATCTAAATTACAACGAACTTAATTTATATTCCAATTTTCATATAAATCGGTTCAGCCATTATCGCGCGAAAAGGTAACAAACATACAGACAGACATACGTACTTACTTACTTACAAAGGGCTTTTAAGGAACCCGAAGGTTCATTGCCGCCCTCACATAAGCCCGCCAGCGGTCCCTATCCTGTGCAAGATTAATCCAGTCTCTATCATCATACCCCATATCCCTCAAATCCATTTTAATACAGACAGACATAGAAACAAAAATTTCAAAAATGAGATTTTCGGTTTCAGGGTGGTTAATTATATATGTTAGGACCAATTATTTTTGGAAAATCGAAAATTACCAGAAAAATTTCGGCTACATATTTATTATTAGTATATATTATATTATATTATATTATATTATATTATATTATATTATATTATGTTATGTTACGTTATATTACATTAGGCCCTATATAAAAAGTGCGTTGATAACGGATGTACTTCGATAAGAAAGTTTTTAATTTGTTGTGGGGGCTCTTGAATCTCAGAAGCAACAACTTTTACAACAGCGCAAAATATCTGCTTGGCTCATTACCCAATTTTTTTTTTGCATTGCATTTATTGCATATATAGTCTATTTTATGTATTTTAACACGATTCGTTTGAGCTTAGTTAAAATTTGAATTATAAAATAATGGATTGCTAAGGTAACGTACTATTACTCTCGTTGTTCGTTAATTCTCTGAGATTAAAATGAAAGTGTACATAAATATTATTTTAAGAAATACAGAAAACGAATGTACAAAAAAGCCTATCAAATTTTCTGTGCATAGGAAGCTATTTTAATCTTACCTGTCCTCGATTTACTAAGAAGTTACTGTAATAACATTATAGCAGTATGTCCATCTAGAGAAACTACACTTTCCAATAGTGAAATAATAATTAATTATACAAATCAGTTAATTTAGCTTCCGATATTACTTCATACAAACACAGAAACATTGTCTGTAGGCTAAGTTTAATACCTTTTGATTGTTGCGGTCCAAGGCCCCTTATAGACGAAGTCATTTGTTATTTCATTGCACCGTCTTAGATGGCGTTATTTTAATTTGAAAACTCATTTATCTCATTAAATATCAGTCCTATCAAAATTGTGTAAAGAATAAAACTTATCGGAAATAATTTTTAAAGAAACTTTCATTATGTAACATTTTTCACAAAAATCAATAATAAGCGAGATATTTCGATTTAATTCAGGCCCCCTTATAACCCTCCTTTTAAATAAAGTATTTTGAATGCCATATAGCCTAAAATCTAAGTTACAACAAACTTAATTTATATTCCAATTTTCATATAAATCGGTTCAGCCATTATCGCGTGAAAAGGTAACAAACATACAGACAGACATAGAAACAAAAATTTCAAAAATGCGATTTTCGATTTCAGGGTGGTTAATTATATATGTTAGGACCAATTATTTTTGGAAAATCGAAAATTACCAGAAAAATTTCGGCTACAGATTTATTATTAGTATAATTAGATGAATGTTGAAACATGACGAGGATATCTAATACAGTCTGTTTATTAAATCTGTACCTTGATATGAATTTATTATCTATATCTAATAATACGATAAGGAACATGAACAGGTTTAGATGCCCTCAATATTCTCAGAAAATTCAACAATTTTCCAAATATCAGCCATTTTCCTTATGTCCACGAACGAAAGTCAAAGTCAAAGTCTAGATTTTCGGCGACTTCGAAGTAAAGTCACGATTGAAGTTTACTTTCGTCAAAGTGTCGACTGTGAATAGGAAAATGGTGACTTTGTACTTTCCAAAGTCAACTTTGGTCCAAAGTCTTGTCAATGAATAGCCTAAGACCCATAAGGTAGAGTAGCATAAATCGCACCGCTTCCTAAATCGCCCCACTGCTAGTTTAAAACAAATTACTATAGTAGTGTGGCATCTAGGGTATTGTTACAATCTACAATATGAACTTCCACCATGTCGCTTGATTTCTGCCACTTCTTTGTGTCAGCAGCGTGGTGATAGTGTATCTAATATAA
Organism: Periplaneta americana; assembly: GCF_040183065.1. Classification (NCBI taxonomy): domain Eukaryota; kingdom Metazoa; phylum Arthropoda; class Insecta; order Blattodea; family Blattidae; genus Periplaneta; species Periplaneta americana. The sequence continues at coordinate 141,345,840 of NC_091120.1, forward strand.
TCGCTCAGGTGGATGTATATTTAGCTAACATTTTGTATCTAAATAACGGATTTGTATGCAAAGGAATCCATAATCTTAAGATGTTATTCGTTTAAAGAGGTATTAAAGAACATTTAACTTAGTAGGATTTTCGAACATGTGGTGATAATAGGCTAGAATGAAGGAAATAATAATTTATGGTTAGTTTCTTAATTCGCACCACTTTGTAGGTGCCTAATTCGCACCAGTGCGATATGAGCAACTGTAGCAATTCTAGTCTTATAAAAGAAGTCCCCAAAAATTTTAGGTGAACGAGGAATGCATCAGGTGGGTGCAATATCAAGTGGTGAAAAGGGCGTTAGTACAAGTGTGTGTTGTACAAGGCACTAGGTATTTTGTGCCACCTATGATAATTTTTAAACGTCAAACAGTCCATCCTACATTATCAGCTGGTGCTCCTCCAGGATCGTTAGTTGTTTGCTCTGAGTCGGGTTACATCAACAGTGAACTATTTGTCGAATAGTCAAACATTTTATTTGCCACTCAAACCTGCCATAGAAAAAAGTGCTGCTTCTGTATGTCCACCTATACGACCGATTCCAAAAATTTAGTAGCTAGATTATCTTGGGAAAATGGTGTGCTCCGTTTCAGCTTTCTCGTCATAATACTCATAGGCCAAGCCTTTAGATGTTTCTATGTTGAAACCATTTCAGACAGCTATATCATGAAGCAGTTCTTAGGTGGCTTCGAGATAATCGTGGAGAAAAGGTGACGCAGTTTTCAGTCTGAACTGCCTGGTGAAGCACATGGCAAATGTGTAACAATAAAAAACGCATTCAGGAAGTTTAAATGTTAGGTACTATAATTTATGCTTTGTTTTTCCATTTCATTTGAAGATGCGTTACTCTCTCATTAATTTCGTTAAACTTGTAATTTGTATTTATTACATTATTCATATTAAATACTGTTCAATATGTTCAATATTAAAAACTTCCTTCATCCTGTTCCCTGCAGATAAAGATGTGCGATTTAAGAAACCGCAGGTGCTATTTAGGAAACTAGTTTCCTAAATGGCACCACTGATAAGTGTTTCGAAACTGTCATTCTAATTAAAAAATATTAAATCAAATTCAAGGATTCTTTTTTACTTGAAAGGCAAATATTCTGGGAATGTACCTCTATAAAGGAATGCAGAAAATAAAAGCTGTATTGTTCAATAAAAATTATAAATGCTAAAGTAGTGCGATATAGGCAACTTTACCCTACTACTGTCAGTACAGAAAAACGACGGTTAAGAAAACAGAAAACTGACAGGAATGCGCAGTTCTCTAAAGAAGTGGAAGCAGTGAAGTTATTCGTGAGATGTCATTTAAATACACCCTGTTACCTGTTTTTGTGTGAAAGTCTGCAATTTTCTTCTTGTTCCTGAAGCACTGGCAATACTATCTTGTTTCATTTTAGAATAATTGTTCAACAAATTATTAGCCAATACAATCGTGGCTTTAGAAACTAGCTACTTCTGAAATGTCGCCATCACACTGTAAAGTCACCACTATTACCAACACTTTCACATTGTTCACGTATTATTGTTTTAAGAGGCGCCTTTGATCTGTTGCAATTATGAATTCGGTCTCATATTTGTCCGAAATTAAACTCTGGAACACTTTATATGCAAGTACAGTCACACTTGTTACGAATTGTGTGGGTCACATGAGTCTTCCTCTATTATTCTTAAATAATTAATTATTCAATTCTACTTTATCACTGGACTATTTTACTGCCTGATCACTGCATGAAACATGTCTATCTTACACACTTTACTCCTACACTTACACACTTGGCAACATAACCTGCAATGTATATCAGCGCCATCATATTATTTTCCTCTACCTCAACATTTTCATAATAAAAATAACTTCTTCAAAACCACATTCCACAACAGCATCTGAATCTCCCCTGTAGTTAGTCACCTTCACTCTCATTTTGAAGGGATTTTTAAAAGTGGACGTTAGTTGCCCATTACATAATTTCTCTAGCATGTTGTCTGAAATGAGAGTGATACTGATAACTAGCATCAATATTGGCCACAAAAGTTTTCAAAAACGTGTAGGCTTAATACAATAATTTATTGAGGTTTACTGCTTTAATATAAGTATACATTTTTTGCTTATAATTATCTGTAGCGATGGCCAATGATAAATTAAGATTTGGTCACTACGTCCCTTTAACCTATGGTATATAACTATATAGGAACTCAGTACCTCTCTTGAGCTTCACGATAACTGTAGTTACTATTTTTCACATCTGTGACAACCCTCTCTAAGTTCTCTACAGTGTAGTTGGGTGGAGGAGGGGGGGAGTCTCTTTGATTACTGAAAAGTACGAAATGTAACCATAGTAAAGCATGTTTACAATTACCCCCAAGCAATTAACCCTTTCTGACCCAAATTAAATTTACAAGCAATCCATGTTGAAACAAATAATTGTATTAGGATCAATTCAGTGACCAAGTTACGGGAGTGGCAACATTTGAAACAAAATTATATTGATGAAAATGTATTGAAATAGAAGTTATCCAGCAAAATTTACCTTCATATTTAACACACAAGTATATAAATGCTATAAAGTTAATTATTGCCATATGGTATCTATAGGTAAGGAAGGGTTAAAACTATGGAGAAAGTGTAAACATGTCATAATTTAATGAACTGAGGTTATAGGAGATCTCAAAACCATTGTAATAAATGTCAACTACTATACATTACTCATAAAAACAACATATTCTTAAAAAATAGCACTGTACGTTTACTTACAATGCCAAAAATGAAGGTGAAGCAAAATTCTTTCTCAACTTTTTTTGTAGACATACAAAACATTCGTTCACAACTAAGCAGTTACTCCTATTTGGCCCCAAACTGCTTTGTAGGTTAGCCAACATAGTAATTTAAATATTCTCCGAATTAAAATTTTTATATTGACAGTTTTGTATTTCTCACAGCATTTGTTTACAATTATCCCCGGTTTACAATTACCCTCGTCTAGCCTATATATATAGCTGGACTTTTCCGTAAATATTTGAAGACCGTACTAATAATGGAATTCTTGTTTCAGGCTCTGAAAATATTTAGTATGCAAAATGGATCCTTTCTCAAGAAAACTGCTTCCTGAATTGGAGTGTCCAGTGTGTTCATACTACATGGAACCTCCAATTGCGATGTGCGAGAATGGACACAGCATTTGCAATAAGTGCAAACCAAAGATAAGGTGCTGCCCCACATGCAAGGGGAGATTCGTAAAAACCAGGAACAGACTTGCTGAAAATTTGGCTAATAAAGCCAATTATCCTTGCAAATACGATTATTTAGGATGTAAAAATATATTTCCCCTTACCTCTTCAGACGCTCGTATAAAACATTTCTCAGTGTGTTCGTATAGAACATTCAAGTGCCCTCTTGCTGTTTTGTGCAGAGACAAGTGTGTCTGGGAAGGATTACTAAGTGATGTTATAAGTCACACTAAGATGTGTCACAGGACGAATATCAAGGAAAATGAATTATATAGCCACATAAGAATTCAGACTCAAATTGGTAACGGTAAATGGGTCTGTGTATTCGTGGCATACAAGGAAATCTTCTTAAGGATTGCCCAGATTATCGACGGTCTTTTCTATTGCTCTGTTTTTTACGTTGGACCAGAACAAAAAAATTCCTATAGGTACAAAATAACTGCGAATTCATTAGATGGGTCTGCTTCTATTAGTGCTACTTGCATAACCCACAATTATACAGAAGATCCAGTTGGAATTCAAAAAAAGATGAACTGTGCAGTTTTCAGTTGCTCACAAATTCAGAAATTCATGAGAAAAGAGCATACGTTCATCTTTTCTTGTGACATTGTTAGATTCGAAGACCTGAAATAAGCCAGTTGCTTCAATTTCTATTTGCATTCAGGTCGCAAAAAAGAAATGGAACAAGAATTATTGTACTTTATAGTTAACAAAACTGTATTTTATTTATATTTAAAACATATCGTATTCTATTCATTGTTATTTTAAGGCCTATAATGGTTTTAATATTCGCTATTCCAGAATATTAGAAGACTCTATTTTAAATTTTCAGTAGGCTATTGGGAAAAAAATGCAATTACTACGTAAGCCAACTTCTTTCAAGAATTTTAAAAGTTGTAGAGAAAAATGAGATACAAGACTAATTTTAGAAGATATGTTTGAGAAATAAAATAGAATAAGCTACATCGTGTAACATAAATTCATAATTATGTAGGCTTAAACTTAATCATGTGAAACTTAGAATGCATGCTCATTAAGAAATCTTGTCTGTAACTTTTCATTGTGTCGTTGGTTGCATGAAAATAAATTTGATTTCACAATTAAATTGTTGTTATTCAATACAAAATGATTGAGGAAGAACAATAAATATTATAGGGTGATAATATGGAGTGTTGAGTAAAAAAGTTGAAACATGCCCTATTTTTAATATTGGGTGAAAATATGGAGTGTTGAATAAAAAGTTCAAACATAATTACGTCCAAATTTTAATTGGTGTGGAAGTAGCTGTTTGAATGTGACAAGTGACAAGAAGAAAACACAAATTACTTGACTGCGTTTATTGCTTATTTAAGTAGAATTTTACATTTTAACAATTTAATGCACATTTCCGCTCTGCGCTCGGGCGCGGGTTCGATCCCCGCTTGGGCTGATTACCTGGTTGGTTTTTTCAGAGTTTTCCCCCAACCGTAAGGTGAATGGCAGGTAATCTATGGCGAATCCTCGGCCTCATCTCGCCAAATATCATGCCGTTATCACCAGTCTTGTCGACGCTAAATAACCTCGTAGTTGATACAGCGTCGTTAAATAACCAACAAAAAATATTCCGCTCTGTTAACAAGAATTGTTGCTCTTCTGAGATCGTCTGGTTTTTGAGGGCAGCACTATTCATAATGCGAGCGAGCATTAATTTTGTTTTTGTACAGTTCTTCTTTTATCTCACTCGACAAAAATCGACAAAAGGAAAGTCTGGGGACATTGGTGGCTATTGCAAGTGACTATCGTGGCCGCTCCATCGTTCGGAAAGTGAGATTTAGATGAAGTCACCTGACTGCTAAATGGAAGAACATGCCCATTCTCATCATCAAGGGAACTACAAACAACAGTCTCTCTATACCAGCCGTCGACAGAAATGTCATCGCGATGCCTATTTCTAAGTGATGTTGCAGGAGCAGGCAAGGAATACACATCCTCCCTCCCAACCAACCCTTTGCAGAACATTTTACAAGCAGCTACCAGTGGTGTAATGTACCTTTTCTAGTTAAGCATGGCTCTGTCGAAAGGTAAGAAACGTGAATTTAAAGATGAATGGGAGGAGACTTTTTTTTGTGCTTATGGAAACCATAGGCATAATATATGTTTGTGCTCGAAAGTTTTAAAAGGCATTTATCATCATCATCATCATCATCATCATCATCATCATCATCGTCCTTGCAGGTATTAGGTCTAGTGGCCTGTTACGGTCTCCATCCATCTTTTCAGGGAGCGCACAGTGGTCTAGAATGCAAATTTAGCGGGACATATTAATAACTTTTCAGCTACCGAACAGATTTTTATGAAATTTTACACAGTAGTTACAGGTAGCATATATGTTTTGTTTGCAAGCTCTCGTTACGTTGGTATAAGGGGAACTACCCCTTATAGGGGGGCGCATTTAGACAAAATTAGAAACTTTTCTTCTATCTGACAGATTTTTATGAAATTTTACAGAGCAGTTACAAGTAGCATATATGTTTTGTATACAAGCTCTGATTACGTTCGCATAAGGGGAACTACCCCTTATAGGGGGCGCAATTAGACAAAATTAGTATGTTTTCTCATATTTAACAGATTTTTATGAAATTTTACACAGCAGTTACAGGTAGCATAAATTGCATGTTTTGTATACAAGCTCTCGTTATGTTGATATAAGGGGAACCACCCCTTATAGTGGGGGCGCAATTAGACAAAATTAGTAACTTTTCTCCTATTTAACAGATTTTATGAAATTTTACAAAGTGGTTACAGGTAGCATGTATGTTCTCTCTCATTACGTTGGTCTAAGTGTAACTACCCCTTATAGGGGGGCGCAATTAGACAAAATTAGTAATTTTTGTCCTATCTAACAGATTTTTATGAAATTTTATACAGTAGTTACACTTAGTATATTTGTTTTATGTACAAACTTTGTCTACGTTGGTATGAGCAGAAGTGCCCCTTACAGGGGGATGCATTTAGACAAAATCTTATGGGGGCGGGAATGTAACATTTTAGGTACTATTGCACCTTTTGGACACTCGGGATGTTTATTTGGTGCATAATTAACAAGCTGTAATCTTGAATTCCCTGAATTATAATGCGGAAGCAGATTCGGTTCACAGATATTGAAATAACTGCAACCGAGAAAAATTGCACTACTGCACCTCGAAAGAATAGTGCTCATAAATTATTACTTCCGCAAATATGCGCACCTTAAGACTAGATTTAAAATAGAGGTAAATAGTGGAGGAAGTGAAATAAAAATAATTTTTGGACGAACCAAAGGGTTTTTTTTTCTCTACCTTAGCAAAGTCTGCACTCAATGGTTATATTTATATTTTGTCCCGTGTCCATCCATGCTAATTTGACATGCTACAATAACATTAAATGTAACACAGTGTAACATACCTAAAGAACTACTTGACACGTTGGTACCAAATATGAAAGGAATCGACCACTTACAACAGAGTTACAGCACAAGGAAAACGGCAGACTCACGGCGCTTGCTGAGTAAGTATGCTGGGTGGCGAAATGTGGCATGTTACCGGCTTCTTATCTCGCTATGCAGCCACCTCCGCTGATTAAGATTATCAATTCAGTGTTGCTCAGTTATATAGGAAAAATAATTTAAGGGTATAATTTCATTTTTTTACATGTCATTTTTCTCCATTTGTCCTCCTAAATATGGATTTTAGACCACTGTGGGGCATCCCAAAGATCGTCTTCCATGTCGTATATAGCGGAGAATTTGTCTTGGGAGTCTGGAACGGTCCATTCTATTGACATGGTTAAGCCATTTTTGTCTATAGTGGTTGAGATGTTCATAAATAGGCATTTATCAACACAATATTAGACGTCATTATAATATAGCCTGTCATAAAAAGTATCAGAAGATCACAGGTATTTATGAACATTTTAAATCCAAATTGCAGTACGAAGGGCAATAGCAAAACGTAGTAGATATGTACGATATGGTGCGATCATTCATTACAATTATAGATATCTGGAAATCAAATATGAGGGAAAAACAGTTCCATCATTTCCCATGCTTACAATCTCTTCCTGATATTTCTGAATCAAATTTAAAAAAATATGCTCATCTAAATCTAAAAACAGAATTTCAACAACGAAGATTCGGTGATTTTAAAAATATTGCAAATGATTTGACCATAGAAATAAACAAGCCAGATATGCAGCGAATAGTAGCTGATTTACAGAGTGATACATATTTACAAACGCGGTGCAAAGACATTTGTGGTTTAAATTTCTTTAAAATTCTGTCTACGGAAAAATTTTGCCGTCAATATAGCGGATATGTTTGTTCCACTTACAGTTCCGAACTTTTTTTTTTCAAAATTGAAACTTGCAAAATCAAAACAAAGATCGCGGCTGAAAGATTAAAGTTTATTCGCTATCTTGAGATTGGCTACTTGTGACATAAACTTAGAATTATGCGGCACCTTGAAAGTTACGGTACAGTAAATATGAAATTTGTGATGGCTGCACGCCATTGATGTCTGAGCGGGTCCTCAACCCTAACCACAACCATGTGACGTTATGTGTATTGCTGGTTGCATTGCCTGATGTCATCATGAGTACAATTCTGCCGATGACTGCTCTATACCCATTGTGAACAGAAAAGCGGCGCGTAATATTCTTTTGTATGCCTACGTCAGTGATGTCAAAGCAAGCGCATTTTTCTGACCTTGACGTCGTGCGTGGGCAGCAAGCGCTAAGTAAGGAAAGAGGAAGGGTTGTGTATATGAATAAGCAACCTGTTGGAATAAGAAAACAGTGGTGCACAGACTTCAAACGGAACGTGAAATTTTATGTCGTTATTTTTATATGGCTTCTTTCTGTTTAATATTATCTATATTGTCTGTAAAACAAAAGTAGGCTACTAACACTGATTTTGTTAATATTGCACTTGTGTTTTAAATCTTAACAACATAATAGATAGTTAAGAAGGAATATTCACTTAAATTCCATAGTAGTATAATATTATACTGTATTAAGTGGATGAAACACATCATTCATAAAGAAAGTGATATTCCAAAGAAAGAGATTAAGTATGATATAAGTTGGAATTTATATTGAAGGTATCTTTAGCCTTACAAAAGCAATCAATAAACTAATCAAAACAATATTAGCCTACAGTACAAAGCAAAGTTACCTAGGTACTGTAGCATATCTGTTTTAAGTGTAACTAATATTACATAACAAAACTCTTATCGCTTTATGCTTTTAAGGTGATACTTGTGAGCAACTTCCTATCATCAGAATATTAAATTATTTTCTCGAAATCTGCTGAAGCTATAGAGCTGACATTTTTACAACACATGGGCAAGTATCTTTTGCTTATGATGTAACAGTAGTTGCTTTGTTAATTCATTGCCTTACAAACAATTTCCATGCGAATATTTTCAAAATTTTCAATGCACTATCTTCAGTAATAGGCTACGAATATACGGTATATTAGATTTACGAAAACATTCTGTAAGGCTACTAAATAAATAGGCCTATACCTGAAAATTTCACTTTTCTATACGAAAAGTTGAGAAAGTATTTCTTTTGAATAAAAAAATCAAACTTGTGAAAAATGAGCATTAAAATTGAAACTTACATTCTTATAATGCACTTATACTTCTCAGGCAAATCTAAAAATTAAAATGGATACAGTTTTGATAAGTTCTCTTCCCTTTATCTATTGAATCAATGCTGGCCATCCCTGAATATAGATCGACCAAGCGGCATATACCACCTCTTTCGTCTGTCTCTTTCCTTTCCGCTGTAAAGCGCTCAGACTCTCCTGGGCTCTAAAGCGCGCGCTTGCTCCTGCGGGCATCAATTGACATGCCTGGCCTACGTAGTCAATGATAGTCATTTGTTATTCCTTCATATCATTTATAAAGCTTATTATACGTAACATTCAACGAGCTGTATCTCCAGAATCATTGTAATTTTATTCCGCCTTTTCTCCTTGTATTTCCCTTTTTTCTTCGTATTCTTCTTATTCTGCTTCTACTCCTCTTTCTGTGAAATTTTCTACGTAAATGCGTGCAGTATAGTAAATCTATGCACCTGTCAAATTTTTATTATAAGACAAATGATAAATTAATTTAGTCTTTGGAGTTATCTGTCCAATTGTATTATTTATGGATGTTTCAATCGAGGTGTTTGTACTGCGTGTTCAGTTCAAAGTGTGTCTTGGCTCGCTGTATGTCATGTGGCTAGCCGATGAGCCTAGAGAATTCAATCTTCCTACACTTCCGCAGAAGCGTATTACCTATCTGCCAGAGAAGTTGCCTAGCAAGTACGGCGTTCATTCTGAAGAGTACTTACCGATACGTACGGTAACGCCAGGAATGTGAACTGTTAAGAAACACGTACTAAGGTGAGTTTTTTTTTTCTTTATGGGGAGAGGGTTAAGACGATTACTTACGTATTTGTTGACATTAACTTCGACGGTCAACATGGACACGGAGCATTTGATTTGTGTTGTGGAATGTTGCCGTTATCGATGATAAGAAATACGCTGCGTACGAATTGCCCTCGCAAAATACAGTTGGATAGAGGTTATGGTAGCACACAGACCGTACAGACCGCCATCTGTTGCTACGACGTTCAAGTTATATCGTACACGTTCTCAAGTTCAGATTGAACGCCTTGAATAATAGCAACTTCTCTGACATAAAAGGTGAAATTCGCTTCAAATCGCTGACTCACAACAGTGACGTCATGACTAGGGAACGGAATTGGGAGCAGTAAAAGCTAGTATTGGCATCTACACAGCCATTTGTTTACAACCCTTTATACCAAGTCCTCCCCTCCATGACATAGGCCTACTCGCAGATCTCTGCACGTCAACAACAGGTGAACGGGACAGTTATCGCATAAGAATTTCAACATTCAGATTTGCAGTTCAGAGTAGTGAAGTGCAGGTACAATGCCGAGAGTGAAACCAACTAACAATACAAAATTGAAAGACTATATTTGTAAAAGCTCCAGATCGAGTATCAAAATTCAGGAAACAATTCCCTAAATTGTTGCTTCCCCAATGTCCAGTTCTTACGAGATGGGGATCATGGTTACAAACTTGTAATTATTACGCACATCACCTCCAATCTGTGAAGAAAGTGGCCCAGTCTTTCGATCCCGATGACGCGGCTGTGATTAAAATAAGCCAGGAACTGCTAAATGATAGAACTGAAAAAGAAGTCATGGCTATTAAGTCAATTTTTTTGTATTTACCGGATGCCATTATTCGATTAGAAAAGTCAGGAGTAGAACTAGTTGAGCAAATAAATATTATGAAGACTATTGGAAATAAACTGAGTGCAGTAGAAGGTGAAGTAGGAAAACGTGTTTGTGAAAAAATGAACAGTTTTGATTAAAAATGATGGGTATAGTATTCTTAGTCGGATTTCAGATGTACTAACAAGGACGTGTCCCAATGACGTCATTCAACATGTGAATTTCATTGACGTATCTTGTTTCAAGTACTCTCCAATTGTCTCTGCAGATGTAGAGCGGAGTTTTTCCATGTTAAAAAGTTTCCTTCCTTGCAACAGAGCAAAGTTATATTTTAAAAATTTGAAAATAATATTTACAATTTATTATAACAAGGCACAGCAGGAATAATTGTTTCATCAACAAAATATAGCATTAATTGAAAATGCCATTTCGTTTGGTTCTACATTTTGTTCAACATTTAATAATACTGTATTAGGCTATATTGTAAAAATTGTAGTATATTGCATATATTGTAAATACTGTAGTATACGTTGTATACATATTATTATATTTCATGATATTGTAAACAAAGGTTTTAATTTAACACGCTCCTGACAGAAAAACATACATATTCAGAGGCGAGGTCCATACAGAAGACAACTGTCTATCAGCCATCAATGTTTCCACTGACACGCGAGGACGCAGAGATTGATATTTAATTATGTATATTTGTAATGTTGTTTATTGGTGTCTTGTGTGTTGCCAAGAAAAGCACATGTAGTTAAAAAAGAAATGCAAATTATGTATATAGGCCACTATATGTGATTAAACTATTCCATTTGTTTATTCTGAAATACGTTTACAGCACGTTGCTTGTAAGTTTGTATGAAGTCTACTGTACTCGTCCATGCAGCTCGGTTGACAGTCGCTGAGCTACGAATATCTATACTACGTTTCACCATTCTTTATAATCAGGGAAAGGATTTATATGTAAATACATATTTACTTATAAAGCTAATATAATTTATATTTTGCATTATCTTTATGTTTCACAATGTGTAGGGTTGAAAAATCCTACTTTTATTTTCCATATTTTTCCATATTTTAGAGTTTAGTACATATTTTCGTTAATTTCCATATATTTTCCATATTTCATATAAAACAGTCCATATTATATTAGGTTTAACAATAAAACAAAACAAAATTCCATTAACTTTTAAAAATACATTTCAACAATAGAGATTTAAACACATGTTCAGTAATCCCTTTAACATCAGAGTTATTTGAAAATTAGCAGTCCTATCAACAATGGGAAAGTAAGTTACAAAACTGTATTAATTTAATTTAAAATTTTTAACAGACTTCAGTTGTGCAGCTCAACAGTTAAATGCCAGTCAGAGTACACATAGGTTCAGTTTTGTAAATCATACTATAAAGACGGTAAATATGCCAAAAGTACGTCATTCAGTCAATTTAAAATCAAAACTAACAAGTTACATTTCAGAATTTAAAGAAGATGGTTTATCAACTGACAATAAAATATTATTTTGTAATTTGTGTCAGTGTGCAGTATCATCTACACAAAAGTTCCTGGTGCAACAACACATTACAACTAGTAAACATCAGGCCAACAAACAACTAAATTCCAAGCAGAGACAATTGTTTTTAACACAACCAACAACATCGAATGTAAGATCTGAGTTTAACATCGACCTGTGCCGTTCTCTCATCTCTGCTGATATTCCTCTCTACAAACTAAAGAATAAGGTCTTCAGGGAATTCCTTGAAAAATATACTCAACATACAATCCCGGATGAGTCAACACTTAGGAAGACGTATGCTCCATCCATCTACGATGAGACAATACAGAAGATAAGAGATGAAATTAAAGATAGTTCAATTTGGGTTTCCATTGATGAGACTCCCGACAAAGAAGGTAGACTTGTTGGTAATGTAGTTATCGGTTTGTTAAGTGAACAATATTCTGAACGAATTCTTTTACATTGTGATGTTCTAGAAAAGTGCAATAACAAAACTATAGTTAAACTGTTCAACGAAGCTATGGGTATCCTGTGGCCAAAGGGTATTATGTACGATAATGTGTTATTCTTTATTAGCGATGCTGCCCCTTATATGGTCAAAGCTGGACAAGCATTATCTGTTGTATATCCTAAATTGACTCATTTTACTTGTGTGGCGCATGCATTTCATCGTGTGGCAGAAGTGGTCAGAGACAATTTCCCTAAAGTAGATTTGTTGATTTCATCAGTGAAAAAAGTATTTCTCAAAGCTCCCAGTAGAGTTAACGTGTTGAAAGAAATGTACCCTGAAATTCCATTGCCACCAAAGCCAATTTTAACTAGATGGGGTACATGGCTAGAAGCAGTTGAATATTATGCCGAACATATAGACTCTATTAACAATGTTCTCCTTGCATTGGACTCTGAAGATGCAGTCTCAATTGATACTGCGAAAACAGTTACCTGTGACATAAGTGTGAAGAATGACTTAGCTCACATTCAGCATACATTTTCATGCATCATAAAAACGCTCAAAAGTCTCCAAAATAGGCACCTTTCACTATCTGAAAGTTTTGAAATTATAAATAGTACTGTGGAACAACTGAATCGTGGTAGAGGTAAAGTTGCAGATGCAGTAAGAGCTAAGGTGGACACTGTACTTTCAAAAAACCCTGGATATGAAGAACTACAAAAGGTTGTTGCTGTGATGAGTGGTGAATCAACAGTGAAGATTAACTTGGACTTATCCCCAGCAGACATTGTGAAATTGAATTATGTACCAGTTACTTCTTGTGACGTCGAACGCTCTTTTAGTCAGTATAAATCTATCCTCAGAGACAATAGAAGAAGATTCACTTTTCAGCACTTGAAAGAAATGTTTGTAACCTATTGTTATGGTAACAGACAATAAAAATTGTGTTTTGTTGAAACTACATTGGAAGATAAGGTACGTCCATTATATTTTTTGTTTAGTTTGATTAAAATGTACCAATATTTAACGTACATAGTCATTTTTTTATAATTTTAAGTCCATATTTAATTCCATATTTTGGTAAAAATCCATATTTAATTCCATATTTTGGTAAAAATAACTACATATATATTTACATATTTCATATATTTTTAGTCCATATAAATCCGTTCCCTGTTTATAATACTTCAAATCCCTTTCCCTGGTCATGACACACTTTGAAATGAACACCCAGTATTCTACAATTAGACCTGTAAAATAACAAAATAACTTACATTTATTGCGAAAAGAAACTTAATTTGATATTACTAGCATATATACTTCCATATATGTGTTTTCTTTTAATTCTTCCTGAGTACCCCACAACAGGGCTATAAAAACCGACATATCCCACTGCCGCATCCTATATTAACAAAATCCTCCCAATTGTTCAGAAATCGCTGTACACCAGACAGACAAACAGGCCTAATCCAAGTCCAAAATCACGGTTTTGGTACTGGTTATTTTTAAATGGTTTATTTTACGACGTTTTATCAACTTCTATGATTACTTAGGATGTGAGTGAAATGAAGGTGATAATGCCAGAAAAATGAGTCCAGAATCCAGCGCCGAAAGTCACCCAGAATTTGCATTTGTATTGAGGGAAAACCTCCGAAAGAAACTTCAATCGGGTAACTTGTCTCAACAAGGATTTGAATCCGGGCCCGCTTGTTTCACGGTCAGACATACTAATTGGTAGCTTACTGGTTATCAGGGATGCTGAAGAATGTAGACCTATTTCTGCGAAAATTTCGAAATATATATGTCTACATATTTTTTTAGGTTCACAGTGCCTTCACTAACAAGGAAGATAAAAAAAAAAGAATGTGAACCTATTGCCCTCTCCTATTATGACAGTGTTTGGTAACAAGGATTTAAGGAATTACATGTAGCAGATTGTATTGTCGGACCATCGGATCTGTGCCCCCGTAAGATATGCGAACTGAACCCTAATTCCTTCTCAGCCTCGGTAATTCATTTCTCTCCCTGCATTCCTATCTCTCTCTTTTCTAGCTCTCTCCCTTTCTCTCCCCCACTATTCACAATTTTGAGCCTTCTTCCGGGGCAGTTTACAATATTTGCACTTGCAGTCCAGTGTTGCCAACTCAACATGAATACTGCAGCACGGAGTCACAGTCTTAGACTGTGACGGATTGGTGAAAAAAATATTATTAAGCAAGTAGGCCTAATAGCATTTTGCGATGAAGAGAAACAAACAGGTCATCTCTTTCCTATAAATAAGGCAACGATAAAAGAGCTGCGATCACTGGTGAGACTTATTTTATTTCAATTGATTACGTATTAAAATTACTTACCTAATACTAATACAATATGTTATGTAATTTATATAGGCAGGTCATAGCGCCTAATAAAGAAACTCAGGAGAGAGAGAGTCTGTGCAGGAGATGAAAAGTTAGAATCACCAGGGAAGAACAGACCAAGAGAACCTTTAATTCTTGTAGATCATGTGGACCGATGTATATTTTAAGAAAAAAGATACAAGAATATAATACCTTGCAGAAATAAGTTTCGACATTGAAGAAATTACTGACATTACTGAAGGTTGCGAGAGAAGCAATAATTTCCAAGTTTGGAGAGAAACGCTACGGAAAGTGATTCGAGACATGCGATTTAGGTTTAAAAATTGTAGAAATACAAGATGTATTTTGATTGAAAGAAATGATATTGTAGCATGGAGGACCAGTTATTTATGACAACGTTTGACGGAAGTTTGGCAACATCCCTATTCGGCAAGGTTCGTGGTCTGCTTTTTGACGTGGTGGAAGGAAAGCGGGTGGAATGGGGAGTGAGTAAAGGCGTTAATTTTCCCAAGAACGACGACAGCGCTGAAGGGGCACAGATCCGATGGTCCGACAATAGTAGAAATAAATTCGCCTTTCATTAACATTTCTTTAATGTAGATTTAGGTCATCTTAATGTACAGCAATACGCTTTTGTTTATATTGTCTCATCGCCATGTCATAATTCCATCTCTATAGCCAGCAAAAACTGTCATTATTTTTAATTGAAATTTACTAAGTAACTAAAAAAATATTAAAAATATAATTAATAAAATCTCCTTACAACACCACAGACTTTTGCATAATGACAAACTTTATGTATATAGATTATTATCATAATTTTACATGATCTGACAGTGGCCGGCAAAATCTCTTGGATAACACAAGCTCTTCCATATGTGGAGCAACGAATGCTTACTAGGAAGTTTAGCAGAAGAAAAACTTTTGAAAACAATTTGCTCATATCTTTAGTCAATACAATGTAAGTTTACAGTAGGCCTATATAATTTTTGCACTTAGAGTAAAATTATTAATAATTGAAAATTATACAGTTTCTCCAAACTCTGCAACTTATAGGCTACAGTGTGTTACAGACTTTAGCTGGAAGCATAATTCGTCAAAATAAGAAAAGTTTTCAAATAAACCTAAGTCCAAGAACAATTAACTTATGGAGCTATAAGACCTGTACTGTTATTGCATGCGCTCTTTTTAGAATTCTTTTTTGCTCAATAATCTACTGATAAACAATTGAGACAGGGAAATCAAAAACTCCCTACTTCCAATAAACCACATTTTACAGGAGAGAGAAAAAAACATCATCTAACTTGAAATATTATACATTTACCTTTTAATATTGTGTAAAAATACATTCTTTATCAATTAAATACTACAAGACCTAAATTTTTACATTATCTTACGCTACAATTTGAAATAAACACTGCTGGAGTTTTTTGTTTTCTGACTTCCACAGTGTATGAATTAAGAAAGGTGAATAAATATGAGCCATATGAAGAAAAAAGTTAAGTATATCATAATTCTCTTATGAAACATTGGAATATACGAAAAAATGGAAGTTTATTATTAAGATTAACATTGCTACATTTTTTAAATTTCAAATATATGAGGCAGAAAATCACAAATTACCATAAAGAACATCAAAATACACAAATAAAGCCACAAACAATATTAAAATATTAACACAGTCTGATTCATGTTACAGATTCTGTTCTCTCTCTCTCTTTCTCTCTTTTTCTCTCTCTCATGTTCTTCCTGTGCATCTAGATTATTACTAGAGACGAGAACTTCATGTACTTTAAAATCCCACAATATGCATGCATTCATGCACTATCAAACTATGAAACATGCACGATCAAGCGAAAAATATATTAAAATATGCACTTTCATTTTTGTTCCAAATTTCTTATTTTTCATTTCACTTTTTTGCATAGTTTACAACTAACAACATTTCTAAATTTGTTTCTGTAAGGTTCTGCAAGGTGTGCTTGTCAGTCAATGTGTTTTTTTAGACACAGAATGACCTTTCTACATCGCAAGAATGGGTGCAAACTTGAATGAACCATTTTCTGATAAGTTATATATATAATTTTTTTTTCTTTTCCTCCTTCAATCCTGATTCCTGAAGATGAAATAAGGGACATAAAAATCGACAAACTGAGATGTCCACTCAAAACCATTAAAACATGCATTTAAACAGAATATAATGTATATTATAAAAGGTAAAGGTAAAGGTATCCCCGTCACATGCCATGAAGGCACTTGGGGGGCATGGAGGTAGAGCCCCATGCTTTCTATGACCTCGGCACTAGAATGAGGTGTTGTGGTCGGCACCACGCTCTGACCGCCTTTTACCCCCGGGAAAGACCCGGTACTCAATTTTATAGAAGGCTGAGTGAACCTTGGGGCCGTTCTGAAAGTTTGGCAACGAGAAAAAATCCTGTCACCACCTGGGATCGAACCCCGGACCTTTCAGTCCGTAGTCAACTGAGCTACCCGGCCGCCCATAATGTATATTATTTGGACGATTAAACTAAAAATTGCTTAAATCTGCATTATGCAGGTTATTATCCCCAAAAAGGCCAAAATATGCAAATATGCACTGAAATCAATCTTCTTAATGTATCCAGCCGTTTGCTGACAACATATAGTCCACTGTAGTCTAGTAAGTTGTTGTTTTTCACGAGAAATGAGGGGTATTTTGATCGGTTTTCATTATAGATGCCAGTTGCTAGTAGCCAGAGTTGGGGTGTAGTCAATATATACTGCAGGGCTTTGTCTTCTGCAACTGGTACTGATGATTTTAATTTACTTCTTTTGTGGTTTATGGTTGGACAGTATAGAGGTAAAATAGTCCCTCAATCGGATCTCCGGGTAGGGACTGCACTGAGAGATGCCTAGAATCGTACTAAAGTACTTATTTGGAACACCAAAAGTCACACCGTCCAGTCAATCAGAGCCAAATTTAATATTGAAAAATGTGCACTGAAAAAGTACACATATTTGGAACCTGAGAGTAATGAAATGGATAAGTACTGTTTGAGCTATGTCCTGTGTTCCTATAGAAACATGCATTTGCATGGAATTCTCGTCTCTAATTCATTACTGTCCGCAAACAGAGTTTGGTAATACATCCTAGTTTTCTGAGAAATAAACAGCATTAAATTTTGCAAGTCCTTTCGCTTTCTTCTTTCAATGGCAATGCTGAATTGTACTTATTGATTGGGAAATGATGCATCTGTATTGGGTTTCTAGAAGTTAAATCGACTCCATATTGTGCCTTTCATGGTCTTACTTACATGGATTTCATAGATTTTTGTGTTGCCACCAACCGTGAAATTAAACATGGAATGCAAAAACTCTCTTATTCCATTGAGTAAGTGGAGTTCTGACTGCCATGAGTTTTAAAACAGCCCCCAGAATGCAGATGAATGTCGAAATTAGTGTATTCTTGTCTTCCCCGCATATGGGACAAACTAAAAAGCACCTTCCAGCCCATAACTCAATTTAGTTAAAAATTGGAGTTAGTTGGTTTTGATCTCCCTGTCTCAATTATAATCGTTTATTTATACAGAGCGAGCCGTAAGTAATGTCATTAATTTCAGTCGGTTATTCTTTGAGATATTTTAAACAAAATATTGTCATACAACTTCGTTCGTTTGTCTTAATTTTCGAGATAAAAATTGATTTATATGAAACCTTTTATAGCGTGTTCTGAGAAAGTCTTTTTTCAATTCCCAGTATGCTCAGTGAATTTAAGAGAACTGTGTGTTATGATAATATATTATAGAAAGCATATTAGTTTTGTCCTTTAAATGTGCAAAAAATTGATCAGAAGAAACATAACATTGTAAAATTTCTTTGGATAATGAAAAGTTACATTTGCTAGGGTCAAATTTCTGCACATTTAAAGGATAAAACTAAAATTCTTTCAATAATTCATTATCATAATACAGTGAAAGTTCCCTTAACGGACACTTCCCAATAGCGGACATGTTAAAATTCCCTTGCAAAATAGCATTGGCTCTTACGATAAAATTCTTCCAAATAGCGGACATTCTCAATAACGGACGCGGACACTGAAATTTATCTTCCAACAACAATTAAAACTTTCAAATAACGGACAGCGTGAAAGAAAAAAAAACGAAAAAGACGGTTGTAAATTAAACAGAATTCTAACTGAATTTTTTTTAGTAATCATTACCGAGCATTTGAACGTTTTTGTAGCCTACTTTATGGAAAGTAAGCAGCACAGTGTTAGTTAGTTGTGATATTATACGTGAACAGTTCGTACTTTCTTAGTTTGTCAAGTTGAGTGTTCGGAAGTACAGTCACATTAAAAATGTCACAAAAACGTAAACGTGTGTCACTAAAAGAGAAAGTGGATATTGTAAAGCATAGTGAGAAGGAGAAATTAAATGTTTGTGAGCTGGCCACAAAGTTTAATGTGGAAAAACTCAGGTTAGTGAAATTTTGAAAAACCAAGGATGTTATTTTAAAATCGTACACTGAGAATGCAAATAAGAACACAAAAAGAGCTTCTCCTAAAGCTAAGGGGCTTGCCATTGACAATTTAACATATGAATGGTTCTGCAGTGCTAGAGCAAATAAGATGCTTTTATCTGGGTTTTCTTTCTGGATGAATGCTGTAAACAGTCTCACACTCTGTCTACTGTACTGTACTGTGTTGAATATGTATGAGAAATTTTAATGTACTGTATACAATACATACTAACGATTTTCTAAATAGCGGACACTTCTCAATAACGGACATTTAATTTTTCCCCGGCGGTGTCCGTTATTGGGAAGTTTTACTGTACATTGCTCTCTTAAATTGACAGATCACATTGGTAATGGCTTCCCCAAAACACGCTGTGAAATGTTTCATATAAAACTACACTCTTTATTTATATGAACTATAAAATTATATCTTTATTGAGTAGTATTGTTTCAACATTCTTTCGAATTCTACTATTGTAACAGTGAACTGCAGATTTTCAACTGTAAAACGTAATTAATAGTCAATCGGTCATCTATAAAGATTTGTCAATAGTATAAATGCATTCAATAACAAATGTATTTATCATTTGATAAATATTTTTTCAAAGTTCTTTCAAATCATGAAAAAATAATAGGCCTACTGAAATGAAAAAATCAGCTTTTAAAACTAGTTCGCTTCGTTATTGAAGATAGTAACATTGATGTAAAAGCGAGAGAAAAATATAAACTCCTTCATAGCTTCGTAACTTAAACGGAAAATGCTTCGCTTAGAAGAATAAACAGATGTGTTCTCTGAATATCCCAAGCAAGGAAATTTTGCTATTAATGTACAACGTAGATTAAAGCTATCCATTACAAACTGGCATTTAAATTTCAAAGCGTTCTCACGCGATCCAATCAAGAAAACTACCAGTGACAAATGATCCTCGTGCATTACCTTTCTATACACGAATATTTCTCCATAAACAAATATTACTGCTATGTCATCTTCCAAAGAGCAAGTGGTGAAAGTTACGTCATCTTTGACGACCTCAGGATGAACTGATTTAATATGGGATTCCAAACATGTTTTGAAGCCTTTCCAGGAACATTTCATATTTGACAACTCTTCTAATGGACAGACCATCTCTTGATATTCACATATTAGTAAATGTTCTTCCATCAATGGTTTGCACAGTTGTTTGGTACATCCAAGACCTTTGTTCATACAGAAGAATATTCCATCTTCTTCCGCACTTTTTGTGTAGATTTCATTACAGATTTTACAATGACGATTGTCAGGTCTACATGCTTGGCACAAGTTGTGGTTTTCTATGCACGTCATTCTTGGTGAAACCAAGAATCCCTGACAGACCATGCATTTTATGAATCGTGGGCTCAGATACTTTCCAACCAATGTAGCTGTCTGAAAATATACGAGATATATTTAGTCTAACTACGGTAGGTCACACAATCAAAACTACAATGCAGTTAAAATCCACACTGATTATGAGAAGGAAATATAACCCATGTCGATAACTGAAAGTAAATGGCGTCAGAGATATAGAATGAAGAGAAGTGGACAAAAAAAGAGAATGTGAATTGGGAACAGGATGAGAAATAAGAGAATGATGACAATTAGAAGAAAATGAGGGATGAGAAGCAGCAATAGAAAGAAAAATATTAGAATTAAATGAAGGATGAAGAACGGAAATAGGATGAGGAGAATTAGGAGAATATGGAGGATGAATATCAGAAAAAGGATAACGAGAATTAGGAATGAAGGATGAGTGGTATGAAGAGTATGAGGAGAATTAGGAGAATATGGAGGATGAGTAGGTATTAGTAAGAGGGTAAGAGGAATTAGGACGAAATGAAGGATGAGTAGTAGGAAGAGGGTGAGAATAGGGAGGATATGGGATGAATAACAGGAAGAGAATAAGAAGTATTAGGAAAAAATTAAGGATGAGTAGGAGGAATAGGATAAGGTGAATTTGAAGGAACTAGAGAATGAACAGTGAAACAGAATGAGGATAATTAATAGGAAAAGAAAGATGAATAGTAAGAAGAAAAATGAAGGAAGAGTAGTAGGAGGGGATGAGAAGAAGGCATGAGTAGTAAAAGGATGAAAAGAAGTGACCAACAAGGAAAAGAAGTATGGGTAATAGGGTTCACCGATATGGAGTAACAGTTTGTACGTCTGACCATGAAACGAGAGGGCTCGGGTTCAAATCCTGATTGGAACAAGTTACCAGATTGGGTTTTTTTCCGGGGTTTTCCATAAAAAAGTGAAACAGAATTACTGGGTAACTTTCTGCGTTGGACTTCGGACTCATTTCGCCATCATTAATTCACATATCATCATCATCATCATCATCATCATCCATGCTATAAGCTCACGCTGCGTCCGTTCCGCAACCCAGTAATTCACAATAAACACAATAAGACTCAGGCTGCAATGTAAGCCAACGTTAAAAAGATGTGTACGAGGAGGAAAAGAAGCATAATGTAGCAGGAGGAGGATCAGAAGAAGGAGGAAAAGAATCGGTAGTACTAGGAAAGTAGGATGATTGGCACCAGGAGGATAAGAAAAAGGAGGAAAAGATGGATAAGTAGCAGGGGGAGAAGTAGGAGGAAAAGATTCACGAGTAGTAGGACTGAAATAAGAAGAATTAGGGGGGAAAAGAAAGATGAGTTTTAGTAGTAAGATGAGAAAAGTTGGAGGAAATAAAAATGAGTAATAGGAGGAGGAGGAGGAGAATTAGGAGAAAAATAATGAGTCCTAACTTAGTAGAAGGATAAGAAATAAGAGGAAAAACGAATGAATACTTGAAGGAAGAAAAGGATATAGGCAAAACAAAACGATGAGCAGGAGTGGATGAGAAGAATTATGAGGAAAATAAAAACTAGTAATATTAGGGTGAGAAGTAGAAGAAATAAGTGTAGTGTTACAAGGATAAGAAGCAGGAGGAAACGAAGGATGAATATTTGGATGATGAAAAGTAGGAGGAAAAGGATGAGGAGTAGAAGGGATAATTATAAATAGCATAAGAATGAGTAATGGAATGACAATAAGAATGAGTAGTAATAGAATGAGAAGTAGAAAAAGAATGGGATATAGGAGGAAAGAACGGATGAATATTTGGAGACTGAAAAGGATGTAGGAAGAAGAAAAGGATGATTAGTAGGAGGGGAATGAGAAGAATTATGAGGAAATGAAGAATTAGTAGTATTAGGATGAGAAGTAAAAGAAATAAGGTGTAATATTAGAGGGATAAGAAGTAGGAGGAAAAGAAGGATGAATATTTGGATGATGAAAAATAGGGCTACGAGGAAAAGGGTGAGGAGTAGGAGGAAATATTTATGAGTAGCATGAGAATGAGTAACAGGAGGAAAATAAGGATGAGTAGTAAAAGAAGGAAGAGGAGTAGGAGAAGAATAGAATGTAGAAGGAGGAGAAGTAGGAGGAAAAAACGAATGAATACTTGAAGGAAGAAAAGAATATAGGAAAAACTTAAGGATGAGTAGGAGTGGATGAGAAGAATTATGAGGTAAAGAAGAATTAGTAGTATTAGGATAAGAAATAGAAGAAATAAGGTGTAGTATTAGAAGGTTAAGAAGTAAGAGGAAAAGAAAGATGAATATTTGGGTTATGAAAAATAGGGCTACGAGGAAAAGGATGAGGAGTAGGAGGAAAGAATTATGATTAGCATGAGAATGAGTAATATGAGGAAAATAAGGATGAGTAGTAAAAGAAGGAAGAGAAGTATGAGAAGAATGGAATGTAGGCGGAGAAGTAGGAGGAAAAGGAACATGAGCAGTAGGATGATGAGAAGTTGGAGGAAAATAAAACTGTGTATTATGAGCTTGAGAAGTAGTAGAAACTTGTGAATAAGAAGAGTATGAGAAGTGGAAGGAATGGTACGTTGAGTAATGATAGCTGAATTAGGCCCTAGATTTGGGAGGAAAACAATTACTATAACTAGGAGAAGAATGAGAAGACGTAGATGGAATATTAGGATGAGTAATAGGACTATGTGGGGATGAGAATTGGAAGGAAAATTAGGATTAGTAGTAGAAGGATAATGAAAAGTGAAAAGGAAAGCATGAGAATTAGGATGACAAATATGAGGGACAAAAGGATGAGAATTTGGAGAATGTGAAGCCATAGGCGGATGTGATAGTAGAAGGGAAGAATGATTAGTAGGATAATGACAAGAATTACGATGAATAGACAGATTAGAATTAGGAGAATGGAGTGGTGAAGAAAAGAAGGATTGGGTGGTATGAGAAGAGGAAAAGAAGTACTAGGATTACCTAGATGAGAAAAAGTGGTAAGAAAGGAATGATGAGGAAGAGATTGAGGAGGATTGGGAAGAGAAGAAGGATGAAAATAGTAAGAAAACGAATGGGCAGTACAACTAAGAATAAACGAAGGAATATAAGTGGGGATAGAGGAGAAACAGGTAGTGAGGAACAGGATATAGAGATGTAGAAGAAATCGTTGAAAAAAGAGAAAAGAGAAAATGTGAAACAATAAAATCTGCTTTATGAACAATAATCAACATTTCTGTTGCCACTGAAATTTCTAGTGCTCTATAGCTAGGCAAAATTTTGTTACGCGTAAAGAAAATTGTATTTTATTGTTCCTAAAAAATAAATTCACATTTGAATTTTTGTCTTGTACATTCACAGTTTGTAGAACTGTCAAACTTTATCCCAAGAAACGACTTTATTTTATAAGGGATTAAATTGTTAGTAGTGGGCTCACCGTTATCCGAACGGGAAGAGCGTCGTCTTTCCACGAGTAACCGGGTTTCGAATCCCGGTGGGTCTAATTGGAATTTGTGGTGAACAAAAACAGTGTATGGTTGTATGTTTTCACGGGATACTCCCATTTCCCCTACCAGCACCAAGGGCAACGCCTTCATGGTGACTGAAAGAACTACAAGCTTCGGTGTGTCGCCCACTAGATGGGGACGCTCGGTTGAATCCAGTGAGCTACGTACTCATGTTATACTAAACAATAATCTTGTTAAGGCAAGGGTCCATGTGACCTGGAACTTGTAATGACATGTGTCTTTATTGACACCAGCAAATAAATAAATAAATAAATAAATAAATAAATAAATAAATAATACTATATTATATTGGAGGCACCACTCAATGCTTTAAAAGCGGACGCGAATGCTGAACTCAGGAGGGTACTGCTATCTCTTTCTAACATAGTGTTGTCCTTGTCTCTCTTGCAGTGAATGCTAGCTTACACAATAACGGTATTTTTATTGCTTACTGCGCATATGCAACATCAACCTCACGAAAGACTCATTGAAACACATTAGTTAGAAAGAGAGAGCAATACCCTCTCCAATATGGCAGCTACAGCCACGCTTTCAGACAGGAATAGAACATTGCAGTGGTGCCTCCAGTAGCCTATAGTATAGAGCTCACTGGCTGAATCACTTGTGAAAAGAGCTAGCCATTGGTGAAAAATATTTGCAGTTTATTTTTGGTGTAATTTATTGGGTAAAAGTTATCAAACACAGGAAGGTGACTGAATAATTCAGTACAATATTATTATGACGTTGTCGTCGAAAATAACACTTTAGATATAAATTCATTCAGTAAGAAAGGGGAATAGATGCTTCAGAGTTAGACCTATATATCACATAAAAAAACCGTATATTCCGACATGGGACCTTGGAACTGTAATAACTTATTTAAGAAATTGTTCTTAGGAATTGTTGCTCACGAGATGACGAGTGGGAGGTGAGTCGGAAGGAAGAAGAATGTTAGTGATATAAATGCTTATAGGCTATTATGTGAATGACTAATGATATTATTAGACATATTAAAAAAAATATGGAGGCTTCAATAGTTTTTGGTCATTAAGCTTACTCTTATGAGAAATTAAGCTATTAATTACAGTTCGTATTATTTTAAGTACGGTAATTATTAATAGCTATTTTATTAAAATAATTAGTAATAGTCTTTAATTTTCATACGCCCATTGTAGGCCTAACTAAAGTTTCGGCATAAGTAATAACCTGGCTACTGGGATGATTATCTGAGTGATGTTTATAATAATCAACACTCACTGTCAAGGTCACTTTTCTTCCCCTCATCCTCTCCTGAGTAACCAATAATAGACTTCGCATAATTTCGTGATATTCCCACTTTTTAATAATAATAATAATAATAATAATAATAATAATAATAATAATAATAATAATAGTCGGCCTGGGTAGCACTTTTGTGTAGAAAGATTATGCAAATAATATTAGCAAATACATGTTCTAATACTTCTATAGGCCTACATTGAATGGATCGAAATCGCCTACATGTTTGTTAGCATTTTTAATACATCTGGGGACCGGCGAGAAAGATTTAGAATTTATAATATAGAAGAGTTTGTGATGTCTCATGTCCTTCATAGGAATACGAAAGCTGACACTGTTTAAGAAAAATTGACATTAATGTTACCTTTAAGGATCTTATAATTATAAGAATAAATTGACATTAATGTTACCTTTAAGGATCTTATAATTATAAGAATAAGTAATCGAGATCTTGACGTCTAACATACAAGCTTTGAAATTTAAAGTGCTCGCATTTTTTTCATCATAGTTATACCCGGAGTTATTTGACAGAAATCTGTAAGAACATAATGCTATAAATTTCCTTTGAATATTTTCAAGTTTTGCCGAATCAGTACTTGTAATAGAGTTCCAAACTACAGATGCATATTCGAGTTTCGATCTCACTAATGTAGCCTATAGTATAGTAGACCTATTAAAAGAGAGTCAGGTGTTGAAAAAGAATAAGTAATTGACCGAATTATTCCTAACATTCTTATTGCATGGTTATAAATATAACCAATGTGGTTGTGAAAATATAATTTATGGTCAATTAATATACCGAGGTCTCTAATACATTCTTTTCTGTTAATTAATACACATTTTAGATGATAGTTATATTTTAGCGTAGAGGTTTTCCGTGAAAATGATATTACGTAAGTTCTGGATTCATTAATCATCATCCCGCTATCAACTGACCAATTGGTGATTGAATTAATGTCATAGGCCTACTGAAGAAATTAACAGTCAGCATTACTTTTGATTTTTTTTAAATTTTAAGACCGTCAGCGAATAATAGATAGTCAGAACTTATTCTTTTGCAAATGTCGTCAACAAGTAATATTAAATGGATCAGATAGTAATAATAATAATAATAATAATAATAATAATAATTTTATTGAATAATGTTCTTTTATTTACTGTCTCTATACTTACATCCACCGTTACAAAGTTCTTGAAGAGCGGACGCAGTATGAAGAATTTTTCAGAATATAGTAAAGGCATGATGAGTAGCAAGTTAAAAATGGACCCTAGGAGTGTTTCAGTACTAAAACAGCAGAGAGGACAAGATCCTGAAAAAAAGAATAAATAAGTTAGTGAATAATTAATATCAATTAGCACAAGTAGCTGTAATGTAAAGAGTGATTATCGGTAAAAAAAATAGAATAACTTTTTTAAATCCGCCAGTTTTAAAGGTCGCGACAGCCAATTTCCAATTGCTGTGTAGGCTATAGCGTTTGAAATTTTAATTTATTCTCTGCCAATACTATTAAAATTTCAAACGCTATAGCCTACACAGCAATTGGAAATCTTCCAATACTATTCCATGTATTGTGGGTCCCTATCACCACGGCATGGCGCGTCCTCAGGTTGCGGATCGAGGAGACTGCCTCCAGATATGGAGGGTAGCTGTGAATATATTGAATAAGCAGTCGCGGACAGCCGATGAGAGGTGGTCCTCCAGCTTGGGGGTTGGGCGAAGGACTAACAACCCATCACCGTAAAAAAACAGCTTGTTACGAAACCTTCAAATAAGCCTCGGAATGGGACTGATTCTCTGGCACTACCACAGCAAAGGAATAAGGTTTTGAGAGAAGTGGAGACATTCAAATATCTGGGAGCAACAGTAACAAATGTAAATGATACTCGGGAAGAAATTAAACACAGAATAAATATGGGAAATGCCTGTTATTATTCGGTTGAGAAACTTTTATCATCCAGTCTGCTGTCAAAAAATCTGAAAGTTAGAATTTATAAAACAATTGTATTACCGGTTGTTCTGTATGGTTGTGAAACTTGGACTTTCACTTTGAGAGAGGAACATAGGTTAAGGGTGTTTGAGAATAAGGTGCTTAGGAAAATATTTGGGGCTAAGAGGGATGAAGTTACAGGAGAATGGAGAAAGTTACACAACGCAGAACTGCACGCATTGTATTCTTCACCTGACATAATTAGGAACATTAAATCCAGACGTTTGAGATGGGCAGGGCATGTAGCACGTATGGGCGAATCCAGAAATGCATATAGAGTGTTAGTTGGGAGACCGGAGGGAAAAATACCTTTAGGGAGGCCGAGACGTAGATGGGAAGATAATATTAAAACGGATTTGAGGGAGGTGAGATATGATGATAGAGACTGGATTAATCTTGCTCAGGATAGGGACCAATGGCGTGCTTATGTGAGGGCAGCAATGAACCTCCGGGTTCTTAAAAGCCAGTAAGTACTAGTAGTACTAATGCCAATACTATTATTTTGAATATACTGCTACTTGTGGCTTCCCAGCTGACGATGCAGATCAAAGAGTGTATGAAACATATTCTCTTTGAAATACTCTGAACAGAAAGATATAGACCTATTAATTTTCTCATTGCATTATGGAACTGTTGTCACGTGTTGGTAAATCTTGCTGCTCTCAGAGTGAAATGCAAATTTATGTAATTTTGTTTCCGAGTTATCTAATTTGTTGAGTTTGATTTATAGAGTTTTTATCTTTTTGTTTTTTACTAGTTATTAGACCTCTATATTAGATTATTATTTAGTGTCTATAAGCTTATTAGTGAAGTGTTTACACTTTTAAGTGAGAACCTCGTGTTATTTTGTTACAGTGAGAACTTAGGCCTAGATAGATTTATATCGTGCACAGCGTGGCCCGACGAAGTGGAGTGTAACTTGAAAAATGGGTCACAGTTCTGCCATCTATCCGCAATATACGGAACGCGAATCACCTAAGTGGAGTGCGTAGGGATTGAATGTATACTATCGGTCAAAAGTTTTCGATCAGTTAAGAAAACAATTATATACTTTATTTCAATGTACAAACATATCGGAAAAACTAAATAGACCAATAAAATAAATATTTTCTCTCTCTAGTATTATGATATGATAGAATATTCAAAAAACAAATTCCCTGTTTTAGTCACAAATCCATAGTTGTGATAGGTGATGGAAAACTTTTGATCGGTAGTGTACATTTATATCTTAATTTAGGGTGTAGGCCTATACAAACTGAAATGGTTCAGTTGATAAAATATGGAAAGGCAAAAAGCACCAAGAAGTAGTTACAAAAGAACAAAAAGAAAGGCCTTCTAAGAAAGCAATCGCAATAGGAAAAAAACAAGCCCAACGATTTAGCAGTGATACTGACAATGTTGCTCCTGTCCCTACTACAGCACATACAGTGCTCTCATTTTACGAGAAAACTTCGCATCATTCCGCCGGCCGACTTCCTGCTCCCCTACTGCAGCGTGGGAAGCCAGTTCTACAAAACATTCTAGCTATTAAGTTCGTTGCTTCCGAGAATTGTACCGGAACGTGTGTGTGTGACTGTTGCTTGTGTATTAAGTAATCGATTGGGAAATGAAGTAAACTGTTGAACAGCGAATTTATTTGGTGGAATGTTAGCCTATAGCAAGTGCCAGCGTTTTTGGCGCGTGTCCTTGAGTAGAAAGCCGGTCAGTGAGCACTGTTGCCAGTGCAGCTGAGAACGGTACCACCCAACATGTCACGTGATCAATCTGCCTACTGCGTCAAACGCAAGACACTCGCACTTCGCGTTCCTGGGGTTTCTGTCCAATCAGAGGCATCTGTTGCAACTTCTGCTGAGAGTGGTACCACCTCCTATGATGTCACGTTAGCAATCTGCCAAACACAATTGTCATCTTTCTCGCCCCATTTCGTGGCAAAGACAAAATACTCGCTCTCAACGTTCTCATTACTTATTTCACATGCCAGACACGGTGGCACTGGCTGTACGTGAAAAAAAAAACTATAGAAGATGCGTTTAGACACTTACTCGTAAATATCCTGGCTTTAGCATTCCTACAAAATCTTGCGTTTTCGAAATCGATGAAAAAGTGGCGTGCAACAGGTTCAGTTTGTGACATACAGAGGAAGCGGAAAATACTTGTTTTAACTGAAGATGATGGTAACTCACACGGACCACAAACTGAAGTCATTGTCGACGTCTGTGGTCGTGAGACGTCTGTATCACACACAGCACAACTGCAGAATTGTCGCTATCGGTGGTCGAGCGCAACTCACACGTGCTTCACCCGACCACACGCCAACCACTCGCCGCCTACACTGTATCCTTGGAAAGGACAGACGCTTTTACAGAGTATCCTTGGAAACGATATACGCTTTCTTGGCAAATAGCAAGCTTGCCGTGTGGTTGTCTGTAGTCGATATGGACTTCAAGCGACCACAGAAAAGAAGTCCGCTTGTGGTCGGTTCCACCGACAGCACAACCACACACAAAATGCAAAATAATCGCAAATTTGTCGGCCGTGTGAGTTGAGCCTATCTGGCATTTTAAGTAATGTTACGCAAGTTAATACAGTATTTGAAAAATGAACTTAAACCCAGTCTCGTTATTCCTGAAATTTGAGAATAATAAACTACGGTAATACAGATGAGGCTAATTATTGTATGATAGTCGATCTATTGAAAGTAATTTAAATTCGTACGTCAATGATGCATTTAAAGTACCTAATTTGTTAACAAAAGTGTTTTTTTTAATTGTACACATCTGAGTCAGGTTTTTCACATTGTTTGATCTTTATGTAATATAACAGC
Source organism: Periplaneta americana (assembly GCF_040183065.1). Lineage (NCBI taxonomy): Eukaryota > Metazoa > Arthropoda > Insecta > Blattodea > Blattidae > Periplaneta > Periplaneta americana. The sequence continues at coordinate 141,376,109 of NC_091120.1, forward strand.
ATGTTAAAAAATATAAATACAACTAGTGGCTTGTGCAGCAAATGCTGCAACCTAAGGTCATTAGGAGTTCAAATAAAAATTTTTCAAATTTATTTCCAATGAAGAATACCAGACATTTTGGAAGTTATTTGCTTCCATAATAATGAAACATACCCCCCCCCCCCGAATGGTTTTCTTTATGCTAAATACTTTTTATTGAACCTATAGCTTTTCAGTTCTTGAGTTTCAATGCGAAAACACAAGTAACAATGTCAGGACGATCAGTAGGGAGTGAAGCAGTAGCTATTTCAGCGGATTGTAGGTGAGAGATATCAGGTTTGCCATGCTTTCCAACAATAGACATAGCGTCTTGGTATAGCTGCTGCATGTTTTGTGAACTACCTTGAAATGTAGAGGATAGAATCATTTTATCCTGCTAAGAGATCTTGCTAAAATAATCGGGACACAACAACATTTTGTAGGCCTCTTATTTTATTAGTAAGTAATACCTTTTGGTCTTTCCTTAGTCATTATAATTTTTGCGCTTCCTCCAGACAATACTGAAGAGAATCACACATATAAATATCTATATCACTTACAAATGGCTTTTAAGGAACCCGGAGGTTCATTGCCGACCTCACGTAAGTCCACTATCGGTCCCTATCCTGAGCTAGATTAATCCAGTCTCTATCATCATACCCCACCTCTCTCAAATCCATTTTAATATTATCCTCCAATCTACGTTTGCCTTCCTCAAGGTCTTTTCTCTTCAGGTCTTCCTACCAACACTCTATATCAATTTCTAGATTAACCCATACGTGCTACATGCGATACCATCTCAAACGTCTAGATTTAATGTTCCTAATTAGGTTAGGTGAAGAATACAATGCATGTAGTTCTGTGTTGTGTACTTTCTCCATTCATCTATAACTTCATCCCTCTTAGCCCCAAATATTTTCCTAAGCATCTTATTTTCTAACACCCTTAATCTATCTTCCTCTCTCAATGTGAGAGTACAAGTTTCACAACTATAAGGAACAATCGGTAGCATAACTGTTTTATAAATTCTAACTTTCAGCTTTAAATATCTACACCACATTTCCATTAAATATATGGAAAAGACCCATACCAATTGACTAATAACTATAAAATACTTCATTTTTAATAACAATATTGTTACCTTACGTAAGTTTTGTATAGACTACTATATAGCCGTCACTCATGGAAATGAAGATCTAACTTCAGATATTCTCTAGGCCTACTTATATAACCCCAAAAGGTTTCACTTTCATATCATAAATACAGCATTAATCTGTATAATTAGTGACAATACTCACATCATGGCATTCACTATAATAATATTTCATTTTTAATGGTAATAATGTCATCAAACATGCTTAAGTTTTGTATTTTTATAATATCCAATACACAGACAGCTGTACTCGGAAAATTACACACCAGAGAATCTGACCTGTAAATTTCTTTTAGTAAGTTTTGAAGTTTCAAACGTTCTGAAAAAATTACATAAATGAAGATCGACATATTTATTTATTTATTTATTTATTTACTTATTTATTTGTTTGTTTGTTTGTTTCCATAACAGGGCAAAGCCCCAAATACGATAGACAGTATAGAATTGACATTATGATGTCAGAGAATCTGAGCCATCTGAACTCTAATGCATCATCCAGTCTGCTATCAAAAAATCTGAAAGTTAGAATTTATAAAACAGTTATATTACCGGTTGTTCTTTATGGTTGTGAAACTTGGACTCTCACTTTGAGAGAGGAACATAGGTTAAGGGTGTTTGAGAATAAGGTGCTTAGGAAAATATATTGGGCTAAGAGGGATGAAGTTACAGGAGAATGGAGAAAGATACACAACACAGAATGCACGCATTGTATTCTTCACCTGACATAATTAGGAACATTAAATCCAGACGTTTAAGTTGGGCAGGGCATGTAGCACGTATGGGCGAATCCAGAAATGCATATAGAGTGTTAGTTGGGAGGCCGGAGGAAAAAAGACCTTTGGGGAGCCCGAGACTTAGATGGGAGGATAATATTAAAATGGATTTGAGGGAGGTGGGATATGATGCTAGAGACTGGATTAATCTTGCACACAGTGGCGGCTCGTAACTTGTGGATTGGGAGAGCTGCAGTAGATTTCGGTACATACAAATTTCACTTCTTGATACCATTACTAATAGGTATAGGATAAAAATAAATGCACTACATATCGAAAAACCAAAACCTCCTAACTTAGTTGGGAGATGTCGTGGGGCCATTTGCTAATCCCTAAGAAAAACTAATACCATCGATTTCAGTCTGAATTTCAGATCGGCAGACACTCAACTTACAATCTACTAGTTCATTCTGAATTGTCTTAGAATAACCTCAAAAAGTGACACGTTCCAAATGATTTTTGAGAGGCTCGTTTAGATTATCGACGAACTGTAGCAACCCACGAAACACATCAGGATTCTTCGAATCGTTTTTTCATCATGTTCCCTAAGGGGAAGTTCATATTGGCCACAAAATTTGATACAATCAATATTTTTTTTTAATAATTTCACGATTTTTTCTCACTTCTTGATTATGTCTGAGAATGTTTGTTCTGTTCGTTTCACTTAATTGCACAGCAGTATGAGTTGCGTAACATAGCCAATGAAACATTTTTCAGGTGAGACTGCGAAGATTCGTGCATTTTGCTTTTTAGGGGCAAATGTCCTAAATCTGTCACACCACTCCTAGTCCATGCAGCATCACCACCGAAGAGGAGGCAAGGAAAACAAAATACAGATTTTTTTTTGCTCACATCCACTTAACCACAAATGCTTAGAGTAAATTTCATTGTTATACTTCCTTACATATGTGCACTATTTCGGCTGGAAGAAGCTTAAGTAAGATTTAAGTCGTGTAACGGACGACCCTTTAATTTCACTTCATTACATCAGTATTCTCCGCAAGGGAAAGTTGAGAAAAATAAAATTAATATTCTGTAATTCACACACACTCATGCTTACAAATTTGCACTGATTAAGTTACGGTATTAAGACGTCACACCAAAGCAACACTCAGATATACTGATGGTCAACAATTTTCTAAAACTGGAAAAGAAGTCTCTTTCGTATTTTACGTGCTATATCAAAAGGATTCTACTCGTGCAATCATTTTGAGTTAAGGCAAATATTAGGTTCTGCTGGAGGCTGGATATATATATATATATATATATATATATATATATTTTAGTTGGTTATTTAACAACGCTGTATAAACTACTAGGTTATTTAGCGTCGATGAGATTGGTGATAGCGAGATGATATTTGGCGAGACGAGGCCGAGGATTCGCCATAGATTACCTTGCATTCACATTACGGTTGGGGAAAACCTCGGAAAAAACCCAACTAGGTAATCAGCCCAAGCGGGGATCGAACCCGCGCCCGAACGCAACTTCAGACCGGCAGGCAAGCGCCTTAACCGACTGAGCCACGCCGGTGGCTGGGATATATATATATATATATATATAATAAGGCAAAAGAGAATATTAATTTCGTTATATCAATTCGATAAGATTCTACAACAATAAGTATGTGAAAAGAAAATACAAATTTTGTCATTAAGTTTCAAGGAAATAGAGAATCCATTTGACGCAGCATTACAATAGCGGTGTGGGAGGAGAGGAAAGATCCCTTGTGGCCTGGCTCTGCAAGCCACTGCAGCGAAATATGGGTTTTAAACCGCGCCAGTTTCCCTCTGCTTCCCTTCACCTCTCTACCCCCTGACCATGCAAGACACACTCTCTATGAGCTGACCACCCTGCAGATCCCAGGACGACTTTGAATGCAGTGTCAATTCCAATACAGTCGACGCGCAAAAAGATTATGCATAAGATAATAGTACATATTCCCGGCCAGATGAAATATAAAGCAATTTACCAATAAAAACTGTAACAATTCTTCTACAAATTAAAATAAATATAATTTTTATTTTCCTGTCAAAGCAGGGAGTGCTGCACCTCCGCAGCTCTTATGGACGAGCCGCCCCTGCTTGCACAGGATAGGGACCAATGGCGGGCTTATGTGAGAGCGGCAAATGAACCTCCGGGTTCCTTAAAAGCCAGTAAGTAAGTAAGTATGTATAACTGATATACCCTTATACTCCCATTTTTTTTCCAATACAGTATCTGTCGAATACAAAAGATCTGATGAATAGTCGATCTAATATAAACACTAGGCTATTTTAATTTTATTGCAATTTAGACTTTAATTTTAAGGACTTATATAGCTATTTTAGTACGAAATCGTTAGTTTCCAAAGAATTGTTTTGGCTACACAGTCATCCATTATATAACCGTATAACTGAGCAAATCTTATCCTATAGTCGAAAAGGACGTGGAGACTTCGAAGGACCGAGAAACGTTGGAGGCAGGGTGCGAATTAATGGGGGGTGGGGATGGAATGGATTTTCCCCCTGTTGGAGAATTAACCTCTCATAAATTCATATTTACATCCCTTCCAGGGATAACTAACTTCTATCCCCTCCCTCACAAAATATAAGAGTAGTCTATACTTTATAAAGTACGGTACAGTATGCTGTAAAGTAAGCAAAGAAAATAATAGCCTAAGTATTATCATCACCAACAAGCTGATAACAATAAATAACTTAGGAATTACACATCTTATCATAAGGCTGCTAATGGATAGGCTATAATTGTTATGATCAAGGTGCAAGACAAGCAACTCAGTGCGACCAAGCGTTGAGCAGTATCGAATGAGGAAAATAATAGTTTTATGTATGGATTCTCTTTCTAGGATTCTATCCCCGCACATCAGAAATCTTAATTCGCACCCTGGTTGGAGGAATTAAATTTAACCTCATATGAATCAGTTTAACCGATGAATTTTTGTCGTCGTCGATGATGATGATGATGATGATGATGATGATGATGATGAAAAAAATTTTACGCTTAGTTGTACAACCCTGGTTGCCACTTCAGGCAACAGAAAAAAAAAAATCGAGGATTCAGAGAGACTCACCACAAAGGCTTCAGCTGTACATTTCTGCAATTCGGCAACACTGGTTATGGCCGGTCTCTGTTTCCCGCGGAAAGTGTTTTAAATAAGCCTACATAATAACTCTTCGCTTTTCTATGAACTTGACGTCTACCGCATTCACTCTACGCGGTGAAATTTAATGCCCACTGTCACAATAATTTTACAGAACGCAACAATCGGAATTCATTCCACCAACGAAATATTACTGGAGCGAAGTTATAAGTTTACACCGCCGATCTAGTCCACACAGCAGCAAAGTTAGCCAGTGACTAATGTTGATTGACTCTAGCGGCACTACGTGACCACAGGCACAGAAATGTAGTGAAACAGTCAGCTGGATTGAAAATTTTCACACTGACGGGTAGCGAAGTGCAGGAAGCTCTCACAAGAGATCCATCCAGACTTGCTAAGCATGCGAAGCACGCTGTTGTAGGCCTAAAGTATGTCGTCGTTGTTCCTGCAATAACTCCTATGTGACATATTTATCGATTTTCAGATTTTTCCTCTAACTTATTAAATAACTTAAATAGTGATACAACAAATAATAAAATCTCCTATATGTAATAAGGCCTATATTTCTTTGTTTCGAAAATATAAGAATTCACAGTCTCCTACGTGCGGCTGCCATAGGATGAATAAACGTGTTTTTTCTTCCTGCTGAAAATTGTTCTATTTTACACATAGGAGTTATTCCAGGAAAAACGACGATGTCGTGTAGCTGACCTTCTTCCCTGCCCCGGACTATATTTTAGATTTATATTTTTCTCCCTACATAGTTTTAGTAAACCTCTATTAAAATTTAACCAAATAGTTATCTCAAATTAATTATAATTTTTTTTTACATATTGCATATAGACTGAATTGAATTACATTAGCTCATAAATTAAGTTATTACTTTTTCGTATAGAGTATAGACTTTATCTCAAACTAAATAAACATGTACTAGTCGTTAAATCTTAACTGAAGAATATTGCTGGAAAATCTTTGGTGTAAATATTCATAATTTAAATACGTATGTCACTATTGTATTGACTAAGGCTGATTTAGTGGAAGAGAAGGCCTTATGACCTTAATTCTGCCAGCGAAAATAAAACATTCTGTTCTATTCAAATAAAACATTCTATTCTACTCGTATTCTAGTCTATTCTAATAAGCAGACATCGGATTCTAGGGCAAATGCCTATTTTGTTTCTTTAGGAGAAAAGTGAAAATAATTATTAATATTTGTGTTTCATGGAAATTGAAAGGTATTCAAAGAGTTTTATAGTGCCCTAAAATGCCCTAAAACGGTTATTAGAGCCTAATTTGTTAATATTCGCCTAAAAATGCCTAACTCACTGTAAAGTTTCGCATTTTACTCTTATTTTTTATAATTTATACATGCATTCACTGCGAAATTTAAGGCATTTAAAAAGTGGAAAGTTTGCTTCACACCGGCCATGAAACCATTGATAAAGGAAACAAAATGTTTTGAATCTCACGACACTCGCAATAGATTTCACCGAATTTAACATGTTTGGAGGCATAAATGCCGACAAAGAACCAACCTTAGTTTTGAAGCAGGCAACAATCACACATGTGCTGCTACCGATTCAGAGATATACTATACTATAAAAATGACTGTTTTCGGTCTGAAACCGATTAGCTGTACTGCCCTTCAGAGTTTCATAAAATCACAATTTTTGGAGAAAGAGTGTTTTTGAAATATTTATGAAAAGTCGTAAAACTGCGAATTAGTAGGGTAAACCGTTACAAAATATTTAAAAGAATGGCCCTCCTAGTGTTAACACTACCAGGAAATGCAACAATAAGTGGAACTTTGTATTTTTGTCCAATTGAATCTCAATAACAACGGTTCATTTGAATGCTCGTTAACAGTTGCTCTTTCCCTCATCTTATTTGTGTTGAGAAGTTTTGGGCGGTAGGACGTTTTCCTGTGAAGTTTAACGCGATAATGCCGAAAAATGTAAGTGCAAAATCTACATTGATCCGGCAATGCCTAACAGAATATTCAGAATTCACTTATGATGGAAAAATGATATTCTGCCAGATTTGTAGCAAACAGGTATGTAACAATAGTTGAAATATATAAATTCTATTAATTTTAATGAGTAGGCCTATAATATTTATACATTGACTGAGCTATCCTGAGGTATAATTCTTTTTAAGACCACTACACTTTAACCTTTTAAATTCCGATAGTTAAAGTATTTGCAAGTCATTAAAATTTTGATTGTTCGAACCCACTAACTTTGTGATAGAAATACGGCAATACAACAATTAGGATTTTATTTTAATTCAGTTTACTTTACATTTTTAGATTTCGCAAGAAAAGAAGTGCCACCTAAAGCAGCATGTGCAAGGAGCGGCTCATAAGGCTAAAACTCAGCAGAAAAATCAACTGCAACAAACTTTACTAACACAGCCTACTTCATCCAATCTCAGCAGCAATTTCTATGCTGATTTAACCAGAGCGTTTGTTGCTGCTAACATTCCCTGGAATGCAATTGAAAATCCGGTTTTAAGACAGTTTTTACAAAAATACTGCAAACAAAATATCCTATCTGAGTCGACCCTAAGAAAAAAATACTTAGACAGAATATACAATGAAACTTTAGCTTCCATTCGGGAGGATATAGGTGATTCTTACATATGGGTCTCTGTGGATGAAACCTCAGATCCTATGAATAGGTATATAGCAAATATGGTAGTAGGAAAACTTAGTCCTGATGGACCTTCGATTCCACACCTCGTATGTGCTAAGGAACTTTCGAAAGTGAATAGCCAAGCCATTGCTTATTTTGTAAATAAAGGCCTACAGTCTTTATACTCAGGTAATATAGACGATTCTAAAGTTCTGTTGTTTTGTACTGATGCTGCCTCATACATGGTTGCTGCAGCTCCACTTCTTAAAACATTTTATCCTAACCTCACGCATGTAACCTGTCTAGCACAAGGCCTTCACAGGGTTTCTGAAACAATCCGGAATGAATTTCCTCTTGTCAATTCGTTTATTTCTAACATAAAAAAATGTTTTTTTAAAGCCCCATCCAGGATTTCAATATTCAGAGAGAACTTTCCAGATATCCCACTCCCACCTCAGCCGGTTGTTACACGATGGGGAACCTGGATTCAGTCAGTGGTGTATTATTCTAAGTATTTTAAAGAAGTGGTTACAGTTATTGATAAATTACCTGAAACTGATAGTGCAGCGTGTGTGAAAGCAGTGAAAGATTGTCTGAATGATTCACGAGTGAAAAACGATATTGCCTACATAAAATCAAACTTTTCTTTCATACCTGCCAGCATTGAATAATTAGAACGTGAAAAACAATCTCTTTGTAGCCAAATAGCAATAGTAAAGGAAGCTCAAGTGAACATACATTCTGCTTTGGGCGAGACTGGGAAAAAAGTTAAAAATAAGTGGGACAACGTATTAAATAAGAATGTAGGATTTTCATTGTTGGAAAAAGTATCAAGAGTGATATCGGGGGAAAGTGTAAATGTTCCAGTAAGTATTGATGTTTCTATTGTACCTAATTTAAAATTTGCGCCTCTCACATCAGTTTCGGTTGAAAGAAGTTTTTCTGCTTTCAAAATGATTCGCAGTGACAAAAGGCAAAGGTTAACTGTGGAGAATTTAGAAAAAATTCTGGTGGTGTACTGTGCAGATAATTATAATAAAGTCTGAGCATGGAACTGAATTTCAATAACTTAAAATGAGTAATCTTGATATCAATAATCATTATTTCATTAGTTTCAATATATTAAATTTGTGCAGCTCTGTTTATAAATATAATATAGTATTCTTTTTTAATGTTTAAACATAGTCTACTTTTTTGTGCGTATTTTAGTGTATAACTAAAAATTTCAGTGAAAGAAATAAGTATGATACCTTGATGTGCCTAAAATGCCTATTTTCATTAAATTAGCCTAATTTTACAAATTTTGAGCTTATTTTAAGCGCCTAAAACTGCAATTTTTAGTGCCTAAAAATCCGATGTCTACTAATAAGATTGCGTTGTGACACAAAAGTTTACAGGCATTGTAGGCATAGGCGAAGAGAGAACCGTTTCCTTGCGGGGTAGGGGGGGGGGGCAAAACTATATAATCCCATATAACGGAGTTACGGGGGGCATCATTTATCTCATAGCTTGATCATGGTACAGTATATCTAAATATGATGACTAAGTTTTCGAGAGCATGTTTCTTACAGTGTTACATTCACATCCGCAATGTTTCGGACCGAGTTGTATAGGACTTGAACTGTAGGTCTGCTACAATTTATAATAGAGCATAACTTAAAACAATCGCCCTCTTTTTCTCTCTCGTACAGAAACACATGCATACATCAATAAAACTACATAATAGTGCTAACAGAAACTTTTTTATACGAAGTTTGCCTTCCTGAAGATATATGAAATATGAACTCTAATTATTTTATTTCATCTCGTCTTTAAGTTTACACATTACCTATACCAGGATCACTTTTCTCTTTTCTGCATTGTTGTGCAGTAAGCTTATGTTATTCATATTTCTCCAAATGGCGGCCTGAACACCTGCAGACTTCTAACGCATGGGTACAAGCTGTTACAAAATAAACATTAGGCCGGGTGCACACAGAATCAGACGCGGCGCGACGGTCGCGAGGAGACACAAGGAGACACGAAGAGACGACATCGAATGACTGCTTGAAGTTTGTCGCGAGGAGATTGTCTGATAGCTGCAGTGTATTGCGCATGCGTTGGTAGTGGCTATGATTGCACGCTTTCATTATCTACAAAAAATACTATTGTTGTGTAGGGCACATTATTCATAATGGAGCTCGATGCGGATAAATTAGGTGATTTAGTACAGGAAAGATACATTCTGTACAATCTTTGAAACAATATCACGAGAATAATGTGGTTTCTGAAAATATGTGAAAAATTGCAAATGAGATGAAAGCACCAGGTGAATAATAATTTATAATAGGCTAATAACACTTCGTAACAAATGTTAACATTTTTTTTTGCGCTAGACATGTGATACATGTTTTCTATATAATTTGAGCCTCCTGAATACGAATATGACAATAAAAACAGTTGTTGGTTTCGGTTTTTGAGAAATTTTGGAATTTATATCTATTCAAAATATTGTTTTATATAATGACAATAAGGCCAAATATTCACTGTTCAGAAGATTATAGGTTTCTTTTTCTGCATTTTCTTTTACACTGGGCATCAGGTACATCACGAGCTAAAGTCCAACAATAGTCTGCTAGCATATTGGTACTCCATTGTCCTTGGTATCTTTTTTTCCATAGTTGAAATTTCTTGATAGAAGCGCTCATCATGCTCATCACTGAAATCGCACAATTCTCGGGAAAAAAAAGTCAAGATGTGAGTGAAGGAAGTGAATTTTCAGGGAAATTTTACAACCCCTAGTTTAATACGCCAACAGTACATTTTTCACTAGTTCTTCATAGTTCTCACTTCTACAGTTATACAGAAAATTAATTCAATCTCCTTGAATGCAATCCAGACGGCTGTCTCTTTTCCTTCCAGCAAAGATTCGAAGTGATTGTCCATTATTTCTCTAATTTGTGGTCCATTTTTGAATCACTAATAGCAGGAAATGTTAAGGAATGCGCGCTGGTCCGAGTCCTCATGGGGGAAGAAATTTTCTCATGAAATTTCGGCCAGTGTATGGGACCGGTGCCCACCTAGCATCGTGATGCACTTGGGGAGCTACGATAGGTAGCGAAAGCCGGTTGCGAAAGCCAGATATAACGACTGGGGAGATCATCGTGCTAACCACACGATACCTCCATTCTAGTTAGATGATCGTTCACCTCTGTTTTGGCATGTGGACGTGAGGCCAGCAGCCGGCTGGTCGGTCTGGGCTCTTCACGGGGTGTAGCGCCACGGATTATTAATAGCAGGATATTTTCCTGGATATTTTTAAATGCTTCAGTTTTATAATTTATTCCTTTAACAAAATTCTTCATTAACCCTAACTTATTATGTAAAAGGGGTAAAATTACTTCGCTTTGAGGTACAAGGGGTTGATGTATAATATTTTTCTTCCTTGGCTCTAGTGATTGTCGTTTTATTTTATAATGCTTATCTCGAGCGCGAGTCCACACCTGTGGAGTAACGGTCAGAGCGTCTGGCCGCGAAACCAGGTGGCTCGGGTTCGAATCCCGGTTGGGGCAAGTTACCTGGTTGAGGTTTTTTTTCGGTTTTTTCCCTGAATCCAATACGAGAAAATGCTGGGTAACTTTCGGTGCTGGACCCCGGACTCATTTCACCGGCATTATCACCTTCATTTCATTCAGACGCTAAATAACCTAGATGGTGAAAAAGCGTCGTAAAATAACCCAATAAAATAAAATAAAAATAAAATATCTGGAGCGCGACTGTCCAATTCGTACAGAAAGCAGCAAAATTTTGTGTACCCTAATTGCATTCCAAAAAGCAATGCTACAACCTTCAAATCCGCACATATAAACTATTCGTACTTTGAATATTATCATTATAGGACACTTTAAAGAAATTGCCTACACGTCCTACACAGAATACTAACACCACAGAAATACCCTGGTAAACTGAAGCGTTTTCATACGGCAAACCTGTTTCTTCCCCTCCAAATGGAACCGAAAAGGCAAATAAAACAATTTCCGCTTCTAGAAGTGGTTTTGACATGGTGATATATTGCAAAATATAAACTACAGTAGGCCTAATGTAATTAAGCTCACCGTGAAAGAAATGCACATCTCAAGTAAAATCAGGTAAACTCAAGTGAATATATACCGCGAACCTATTTCACTCCCTCGAAATAGACTCGTAGAAGGGCAATAAAATAATTTCCCTTACAAGTGCTTCTAACATGGTGCCCTACATATACTACATTTGTTTTGCACATAATGGGTCTTCACATTTGTAAAACAAAATAGTTACACACGAAATACGGTGATTTTTAAATAAAATGCATAGAAAATTAATTATAAGCTTATTGTGCATCTCGAAAACCCGAAGTGATGGAATATTTTGCTTGTTATTTTTTAATTCAGGAGGTCGAAATTAGTAAGAATTTGTTAGTTTTATGTCTGACGCAAAATGACTGTTGACCAGTGTAATTTGTAGTAAGCCTAATTCTCTGCTCTATACTATCACTCATTATTGCTTTAATATATTATTTTTCTTTATTGTGAGTCGTGAAGTAGTCATAAACATAAACATGACGTTTGTGCAGTACATTTTAATTTTAAGACTCTTTCAATCGTATAGATTTTTAGGAGCTTGCGTCCTTAGGAAATAATAAGCAAATACAATAGAATTTTTCATATAGACCGTCCTCTATTGTTGATGCCATTTTCTAGCCTAGGCCAGTTTTCCAATCCCACAGCCAGCAAATCAGTTGTCGCGAGCAGACAGTTTTAAGCTGTCGCCAGGCGTTGTAAAGCAAAACGTAGCGTCGCGCCGCGCCGTGTCGCATCGCGTCTGATTCTGTGTGCACCCGGCCTAGCTACACTGCTTCGATTCCTCAAATGAGGTATAGAAATTCTTATACACTCAGAAATTAAAAATAAATAGACCTATTATACTTAGTCCAGACACATGATCTGAAGACATTAATTAATCATTTTAAGCACAGAAACTTAATCCTAAACAAAAGCAAACAAGATCTTTTGAATTCAATATTTTATAACGTCAATAGAAAAAAAAAAAGAGTTCAGACAAGTTTGGGGGGCCGTGCCCCCCATGCCCCCAATCTTTCTTTATCTTTGATGTAGAAATTGCATTATTACTACCCATACTTACTTACCCGGAGGTTCATTGCCGCCCTCACATTTAAGCCCGCCATTGGTCCCTATCCTGAGCAAGATTAATCCAGTCTCTATCATCATATCCCACCTCCCTCAAATCCATTTTAATATTATCTTCCCATCTACGTCTCGGCCTCCCCAAAGGTCTTTTCCCCTCTGGCCTCCCAACTAACACTCTATATGCATTTCTGGATTCGCCCATACGTTCTACATGCCCTGCCCATCTCAAACGTCTGAATTTAATGTTCCTAATTATGTCATGTGAAGGATATAATGCGTGCAACTCTGCGTTGTGTAACTTTCTCCATTCTCCTGTAACTTCATCCCTTTTAGCCCCAAATATTTTCCTAAGACCCTTATTCTCAAAAACCCTCAATCTCTGTTCCTCTCTCAAAATGAGAGTCCAAGTTTTACAGCCATGCAGAACAACCGGTAATATAACTGTTTTATAAATTCAAACTTTCAGATTTTTTGACAGCAGACTGGATGACAAAAGCTTCTCAACCGAATAATAGTCTAACACGCATTTCCCATATTTATTCTGCGTTTAATTTCCTCCTGAGTGTCATTTATATTTGTTACTGTTGCTCCAAGATATTTGAATTTCTCCACTTCTTCGAAGGATAAATCTTCAACTTTTATAGTTCCATTTCGTATAATATTCTGATCACGAGACATAATCATATACTTTGTCTTTTCGGGATTTACTTCCAATCCTATCTCTTTACTTGCTTCAAGTAGAATTTCCGCGTTTTCCCTAATCGTTTGAGGATTTTCTCCTAACATATTCACGTCATCCGCATAGACAAGAAGCTGATGTAACCCGTTCAATTCCAAACCCTCTCTGTTATCCTGAACTTTCCTAATGGCATATCTAGAGCGAAGTTAAAAAGTAAAGGTGATAGTGCATCTCCCTGCTTTAGCCCGCAGTGAATTGGAAAAGCATTAGATAGAAACTGTCCTATACGGACTGCTGTAAGTTTCACTAAGACACATTTTAATTAATCGAACTAGTTTCTTGGGAATACCAAATTCAATAAGAATATTATATAAAACTTCTCTCTTAACCGAGTCATACGCCTTTTTGAAATCTAATTATGAATGACTGATGTACTGTACCCTTATACTCCCATTTTTTCTCAAATATCTGTCGAATACAAAAAATCTGATCAATAGTCGATCTATTACGCCTAAAACCACACTGATGATCCCCAATAATTTCATCTACATATGGATTTAATCTTCTCAAAAGGATATTCGACAAAATTTTGTACGACGTCAACAAAAGTGATATTCCCCAAAAGTTACTACAGTTATTCTTGTCCCCCTTCTTAAAAATAGGTACGATTATGGACTCCTTCCATTGGTCTGGTACAATTTCCTTTTCCCAAATTGCAAGTACAAGCTTATAAATTTTACCCATAACAATTATTATACTGGTAAGCTTATATACATCAAGAATTATAATATGAGCAATTATCAGAACAATATTTTTATTAATTCTATTAATTGGACTATATCACGAATGAAATCCGCCTATGACTGTAGGGCGTGGGCAGTGGTAGACTAAGTTATATTTCTTAACAAAAAAGCGTCCTGGCTCTGGGATTTCACTAGTTCCTGGTAGTAGTTGTCTTCGTCGTCGACGCCGTCGTCTTCATCACATCATCATCATTACCACCACCACCATCATTATCATCATCATCATCATCATTTCAGCAGGAATAATTACTTATTGTATGTTAGACGAAAATACAAGTAAATTATATCGGTTCAAATCTAGATAAAGAGGTTGTTAGGTCTACGAAGTAGACGTCACTATGAAATTGTTTAAAAAGGGGGAAAATATGATTTTTATAAACGCAAAATATGACGATAATAGTCTGATTAGTGTTATATGTAGCTAATCGGCGATGTATGCAATAGAGGGGGAAAGGAACTGGCCACCTTACCCCATTGTCTCTTGGCCTAGTTGCCTCATAAGTGGTGCCTTGTTGATATCACTTGTGATGTTCAGATCTGTCTTCGGACAGTTGATTAAATAAAGAGTATGAAAATCATAAAAGTGCCCTGGCGTCGCCCGGCTCGAAAGAAAATAGGCTACCTGTAGGTTAGCCTACGCCCACGAGATCGCGACACACTTATTTTTATAATAATAATAATAATAATAATAATAATAATAATAATAGGCCTACTAACCAATGCTTTCTTCTGGAGAAGAAGGTGGCGGAACTCTGTGTAGAATATTTTGTAGCGAACGGGGAGATGATTAATGTTCATTGCACGGGAATTTTGTCGTTTTTAACCTCTTTTTCGTCCAACTCAGACTTTCAAGATCTAAGCCGTTCCAGCGCGTTCTCCCATAAAAAAAGCACTGACAAAAACTTCTATGTAGTGTCGGACATCCAGTGTTGTAGATAGGTCGATGTTAATACGCAATCGAAAAAGAAAAACAAGCAGCAACTTGAGTGGCATTAGAAAAAAAAAAACAAAGGTACAATACTTGTGTGTGAAAAATCCCAACCTAACAATATTGGCTGTCCGATAAAAGATTTTTATTATCGTTTTTGGAAAAAAAACCTTTAAGTTAATGTGAAGTCTGCGCTTGGTAAGTTGCACAGAGTTTCTTTATGATTGACAGGCCAACATATAAATCATCTTCAAGATGCAGCAGTCTGTTCCTTTGATTAGATTTCACTATTTTCATGGTAGAAGAATCCTGATTCACACAAGTATGATTTTGAAAATGGCAGTTCAAAATACGTTTTTAGTCTATTCGGCACCATCGACTGATTTGGCAAAACATTTCCGCATGTAAGACACTCGGGATTTTGTTTATATTCATCTCCACGCCACGTAAAACCATAGCCTATTGCACGTATTCATCACTATATTTACGAAACGCAGTACAGTACGTTTTTGTGAACCCTGAAGGGAATTTTCGCTCGCATTATTTGAATTAGCACTGCTGTCATCTAACCCGGAACTTGATTCAGATAGTCTTTTTCGAATTAAAAATTTGTCCATGATAAAATCTAAATAAAGTACTTTTGCTAAAATAGTCGCACTATCACCCGCTCACACGTAAGTAGCCTATGTACTGAAACGACCAATATGTTCTGACGATTCTAAACTCTGTTTTTTTCACTAAGTGGGAAGAGTAAAGGAATTACTAAGAATTGCTGGAGGTTTTCACTTTATTCGAATTATCACCAGGCAGAAAAATTAAACTGAGCATTGTTGCAGGTGTTCACGTTTCATTGGTAAAGTCTGTCTCAAAATAAAATGTACCATATCAACGACTTCATTGTAAATTAAGAAAATACATTGTAAAGAGATTTTCTGGATGGCATCAAATTTATTTTTCAGTTCCAAAATTCCGCGACACACTCCGTGGAGTTACGCGATCACACCAGTTGGGAACTCCTGGCCTACTGGTGCAGTCAGGGCCCGTCAGGCCTGAAATATAGTGACTCCTGATTGCAGCTACTTATGGTTTGCAATGTTAGAAAAAATAATTCATAGGTGTAATTCTTATAAACAGACCCCAGAAATAATAGAGATTTTTGTACTCACCTGGATCGAAATACCAGAGGTTGCCTATAATCCTGTTGCACTTCTTACAATTATTGCACAACTGACTTTGATGTGGAAACCGAGACACGTCGAGCGGCTGCGCACGCAGCTATGCCCACGCCAGCAGTTCTTGTAAAAGTTCTTATCAAAGTCAGTTACTGTATGCAAAACACATTAAACTTATTTTTGTCGTTTGATTGTCGAGAACTACCTATGCTGAAGTTCTATTAAGCATCTGGAACAATGACCCATAAGTACATAACTCACGTTTATGAAATCTAGACGCACTTGACTTATTACCGAAAGGATATAGGTTCAATCTAAGACATAGCCTATCTTGGGATAAACTAGGTTTTTATCAGAGTGCTCCCATTTGTGTTGCTAATTTCATTTCAGCTCCTCGCACCATTAAGCTTCCTACATTATCTTTATCTAACTTAGTCAACGTCTGTAATTGAACCCCTGCTGACAGTGACACTCCGCAAACAAAAAAAAGGCTCAACTGTATTTAGGCCTACAATTATGAAACATTTATTTAGGAAATACTCATAATTATATACTAGTGACTTGTGCAGCAAATGCTGCAAACTAAGTTCATTAGACGTTCAAATAAAAATTTTTCAGATTTATTTTCAATGAAGAATACCAGATATTTTGAAAGTTATTTGCTTCCATAAAAATGAAACATAATACTTCTGAATGGTTTTTTATGCCAAATACCTATCAACCTTAAATTTTTTAGTTTCAACGCGAAAATGCAAGTAACAATGTCAGGATGATCAGTGGGTTTTTCATGTGAGAGTAAAGCAATAGCTATTTCAAGTCATTGTGGATTGTAGGTGAAAGTAAAAAAAAAGTCAGGTTTGCTATGCTTTCGAACACTAGACATAGCATCTTGGTGTAGCTGCCGCATGTAGAGCTTGAATTGTAGACGCTAAAATCATTTTATCCTGCTAAGAGAACTTGCTGAAATGATCGGGAGACTACAAAATTTTGTAGCCCTCTTATTTTATCAGTAAGTAATACCTTTTCGTCTTTCCTCAGAACTGTAATTTTTTGCGCTCTCTCGAGCCAATACTGAAGAGAATGATGCATATAAATACTACACCACTGTCATTAAGTAGGCCTATATGAAAAAGACCCAACCCAACTTGATTACTAACTATAAAAATATTTGATTTTTAATGGTATTATCTTACGTAAGTTTTGTAGTTTATATATAGGCCTATAAGCTTATATATAGTAATTGCCGCCACCCAGTAAATTATGATGTTCTCTAGATAATTTGTATAAACAAAAGCCGCCCTAAATAAGGGTTCGATAGATCGGCCTACTAATCAATTCATAAAGAATAATAAGTAAACAAAACAATTTTGTGACACTTGGAAAGAAAAAGAAAAAAACATTAAGATAAGAAAACGTAGGAAATCATTTACAATAAAAATTTTGTTGGGTACAAATGATTACTAATTATAGCTGAGGATGATTTTAACACGTGAGATCCTATGGCATCAATCGTTGCATCAGAAATTTTGTATTGTTTAAGTTGATTTAAAGTTTCACGTGGGATCGTGCCACGGGCACCGAACATGAGCCCAAAAACTGTCCAATGTGTAATGTGGTATTGTGCTCCAAGATGCTGACAACAAGGCTCATATATGACTTGTTTTTCACGATACACCTCTTGTGGCTGTTGCTCATGCATCTCAAAACGGATTGTGGGATCAAGAATGACACCCTTATCCTTCTGCCGATCAATTATGATGATATCAGCCCGTCTAGTAGAGCCATCAGAAGAGACGCAACCAACCTCCTCATAAACCTCATAGGAAGCATCCTGACGGATTGAAGCTGCGATGAGAGAACGAACCGTATTATGTCTGTTGATTCGGAGCAATTCTCCATGATGGCAGAAACCCAAGACGTGAGGAAGCGTTTCTTGCTCGTCGCATCTTCTGCAACGGGTTGAGTCAAGAGTTCTACCAGGGAGAGTACGTACAGGTATTGTATTACAGTTCATCTTAATGGCTTGCGTCCACTGACTGCTCGAAAGTCCCTTTTTGGTTGAGATCCACGAATTACCTTTCATCCAGTGAGAATAGAAAACAACTCCCAAACCTTTACTTTTCAATTTGCTCCATTGATGAAAAGAATCTTCACGCAATGCTTTTCTTAGTTTTTGAGAAGAAAAACGTTCAGAGCAATCGAAGGTAATTGGTAATTGTTTGATGCAATGTTCAATTTCGTTTGGAAGATTTCGAGTGGCTGCTATATGAGGGTTGTCAACGTGTAAAATTCTTTGAAAAATATTTAAGTGCTGAAGGTAAGCTTCCCACTGGGCTTTAAATACTCCTAAACCTCGCAATCTTCTTGGTGCATACAACATAGCATCCGGGGTGTCAGTAGGAATGTTAATTATTTCCTTAACAGCGCTGCGAATTAATTTGTCAATCTCAGATAGAAATTTCACTTTAAGATCTTTTAAAGGAGCACATTGGAAGGGGTAAACCAACTGAGGCCAGATATATTGACTTAATATATTTATCTTTTGGTCAGGCATGAGTAAGGGAGAAGTGACCAGCTGATTAAGATTTTTTGTCAGTTTTTCAATTAGTTGCGCCGCATTAAATTTTATTTCATCATTAAAAGTAATGCCAAGATATCTTATAACTTCATCCGATTTGATGCAAGATATTTCTTGTCCATCGATCAAGGTGAGGGAATCAGAGCAGAGACATCCTTTACGTAGGTGTATAACATTACTTTTATGCGGGTTTACTTCAAGATCAATTCTAGCTAAGGAATTCATAGTCAGCGATGTTGAATATTGAGCGGCAGATTTATTTTTACACAATAATACTAGATCATCCGCAAATGCAAGAATGGAAAGATTATTTAATTGAGGTGATATATTGTATCCATATTCTCCAGAGATATTACTTTCGCTTAATTCCTTCATCACGAAGTCAATGGCAACATTGAATAGAATTGGTGAGAGTGGAGCCCCCTGTGCAACTCCTTGCTTGATCATTATAGGGGCTGTCTTTGTAGTTTTATTAATAGTGATAGTAGTAGAATTTCCTATTAAAAGCGATGTTATAAGCGTCTTGAGTTTTGGAGGTATAGGCATAGCATTGAGGGTTTGTTCAATGTGTTGATGAGAGACATGATCAAACGCCTTAGAGATGTCCAGAAAAACTACACAACAATCCTTTTTATTAACTTTTGAATCCTTAAGGCATCCATTAACAAGAGAGGAATTTAGGAAAACACCTGGACCAGACATAAAACCTCGTTGGTTAAGATTTAAATCAAGATAAGCTCGTAACTTGATATCTAATACACGCTCAATAATTCTGCGCAGAACAGAATAGATCGTAATTGGACGCCAGTTCTTAAGAATATCTGGATCGCCATCCTTATAAATCAGAATTGTGCGTGCACGTCGAAGGCACGGCGGAACATGTCCCCAACGGAGCATATATGTGGCAATCAATGAAAGAGATTTAGATAAACGAAGCTCTTTAACGACCTTCATTCTGACTCCATCTTCACCTAGTGCAGTGTCAACCTTGATACCCTTACATGCAAATGCAATATCTTCAGGGGTGATAATAATATTGTCATGATCTGAATAATTGGATACCGAAGATGACTGATAGTTATCAAGTGTGCAATTGTTGGCGACACCATATAAATTGTTGTAATATTCGTATACCGAAGAAACGGGTAACTTACATTGCATAGGACCTTTAGAGGATAATACATGCTGCACAATTTTCCGACGTTGGAAGTAATAATTAAATTGTGCTAAATCATAAGCGTATTTGTTCTTCCTTCTCTCAGAATTCTTCTTACTTCTATTTTTAGGATTGCTTGACTGTTTATAAGTAATACCATCTGGATTATTTTTCCTAGCTTGCCGTTTTTGTAATAAGTTGTTGCAGGATGTTGGGACCCTTTACATTGAGATACTGATTGTTTAAGGTAGTGACAATATTTTTCAACACATTTATCAAAGACGGCATTGTCTGATACATCTAAACATGCTAAGGTGTTGAATTGTGTATCCCAATACTGAAGATCAAAATTATCATGTAGGGAATCATGCGTAGAAGATGTAGAAGAAACAGGCTGAGACGACGAATTTGTGAATTCATTGTTGAGTACAGGATCATTATATGACTGATTGAGAATGTTTCCACGTACTTCAGACGTTGAAGATGTAGAAGGAACGGGCTGAGACGAAGAATTTGTGAATTCATTGTTGAGTACAGGATCATTATATGACTGATTGAGAATGTTTCCACGTACTTCAGACGTTGAAGATGTAGAAGGAACGGGCTGAGAAGAAGAATTTGTGAATTCATTGTTGAGTACAGGATCATTATATGACTGATTGAGAATGTTTCCACGTACTTCAGACGTTGAAGATGTAGAAGGAACGGGCTGAGACGAAGAATTTGTGAATTCATTGTTGAGTACAGGATCATTATATGAGTGATTGATGATATTTCTATGTACTTCAGGATGGGCACGTACAATATGACGGTTAACGCTTTTAAAAAGACGGCCACACATTTCACATTTACGTAAATTCTTAGGTGATACATTTTTATCTGAATTTTGAGTATTAAGAGTAGTTTCTTCATTAGAAACAGCTTGGGATAAAGAGTCGTTATTATTACATCGATTGATGTGAATATGAATTCCTCTGGTTGTGAACTGTTTATGACAGATTTTACAATTTACGAAGGATTTTGTATTGTGCATACTATTTGACGTTGTGGGAGTATCGTCCATAATTACACAAAACCATCACAAATTTCAGCAAAAGACATAAAATATTACAATGAGGTCGATCAATAAGTCTTCAAAATATATATATATATATATATATATATATATATATATATATATATATATATATATATATATATACACACACAATAGTTTGTTTACCTAAATTAGAAACACGTAAAAAAAACTTAAATATTCACTAGAAATTGATAATATCTTCAAAAGTCGTAATAAATATAACAGGAATTAAACTTTTGCATAACACAGTTGTCCACAAGACCACAATATTTCATTAGTTATATCCGTAATAAATTGTATGATTCTTGTCCATAGAAACCATGTCAACAAATAGGACCCCAAAACGTTTCACTTTCATATCATCAATATAGCATTAATATGTATAATTAATGAAAAATAGTCACATCATGGCATTAACTATAGGCCTAATAATATTTCATTTCTAATGGTAATAATGTCATCAAACCACCTCAAGTTATGTAGATTTTAATATCCAATACACAGCTGTAATCAGAAAATTACACACCGCAGAATCAGACCTGTAAATTATTTTTAGTAATCTTAAAGTTTTTAATAATCAATGAATTTGAACTCTAAATATGTCAGCAATCCTGCAGGTTATGGCCTTCGTGTAATAGTCTATTGTTTATTGTAGTTGTTTTGTTTTATTCTGAAATGCAATTAGGTCTCAAAACTGACGAAAGATGGATTTTGGAAAATAGGGAAATTATGTAGGAAAACTAACGCTTCACTGAAAGTTACTATTTTTCTGAAAATCCTTGGATGCCAAGCTTCAAAATAACGTGTCATTCATTAAAATCCGTTCAGCCGTTTTCCCGTAATTTCCATTACCAGTTCAAATTATATATATATAAAAAGCTATTATTGTATGTTAAAAAAATGTCAACATTAACTTGGAGTCAGGCACAAAGGGAAAAACACTGGAGGAGGGGGGTTCGATCCGGTGCTGTGGATTGAACTTCGGCGTAACTCAATGATGAGAGCTCGTGGTGCGTAGAACCAAGGACCCGAGTTCGATCCCCGGCGCCGGAGCGAATTTTTCTCCACTAATATTAATTATCGCGGATATGGAGTAACGTTGTAAGAAACATTCCCCACAAAAAATACCTTTATTAAATGATCATATTTCAATATATAGGCCTATCATATTCCATTATACTGTAATGTACCACGGTTAAGCTATAAGAGGAGAAGGGGGTAAATTATGTCCCCCATAACCCCGTTATATGGGAATTCTATGGTTTTGTTTTGCCCCTCTCCCCAAGGAAACAGTTCTCTCTCCGCCTATGCACGCGGGACAAATAATATAAGTTTGATTCAGGGATTTTGGCCCCTGCAAAAAAGTAAATAGATGACTAAGAATGAGTTCCTCTAACTAGAGATGGCCGACATTTCACAACCCGATATTTTGTCACAGGTATTTTTTTGTCACAGATAAACCTGTTACTGATGACGCGAAATATCTGTGACAAAATATCGCTATCGAAATCTGCTACATATTCAGTACTCTGTGACTGGTATTTTCTCCTCTGCGTCGTGGGTTTGCTCATCCGCATGATACAATAACAGCAATCGAGCGGTGGTATTTGATTATTTTTTCGTGATATTTTGTTCATATTACTTTTTTCAAAGTGATGATGTGTTGCGAAGTTATTAGAGGCATTATAATAATATAATCGTGAATCTGACATTTTGTTTTCATAGTTAGTCTATATATATATATATATATATATATATATATATATATATATATGTTTTATGAATATTTTATGTAGGCTATTCCCCGAGATCTTCATATTTTCATATTACTGTGAATTTGTATTAATGTATAAGTATTTTCCACTCAATTTTTACGCAGTAACATTTTTTTTGTTATACTATTAATTACAAACAGCTACAGGAACCTACAACATTATTTTAATAACTATACCTGTACTTCTCTCATCTATGTATGAACCAATTTTAATATATAGCTCTAACACGAACAGTGCATGGTAGTATTAATTAAAATAATTAAAATAAAATTATTTGTAATAGGCCTAAGTTCATTACCGGTATGTTGTTTATGGTTATTAACTCTTAGGAAATCGCACAATGCTTCCTAACATTGGTACTCGTGTGGAGTGTTATTTCACCTCAATTAATAGGCCTAATCAGTGTTCTAAACTTGATATCTAGTGATAATTGTCTAGATGTTGTTAAAATCATCAACTTGCAAGTAATTTTCAACTTTTAAATATAATAATATGGGGTAGTTAGCAAAAGTTGTCAATTTTATAAATTCCAAAAAGATCTGGCATCTAGCAGACACTGCTCTATCAAATCGTTCTCATTGTCCTTGCACACTTTTAAAATAGACCTACACTTACACATAAACGGGATAATTAATTGCATTTGAAAATAAGGGGTATCAAACGTAAATCATGTTAATTCACCGTGTCACTGAATGTTATGCTCTTCCGAACTTTCGAAGCATTTCTCACAAGCCGACAACAGTACCTGCAGAATTAAAACCGAACGTGACAAAACTGGCTAATATGATGGGCAACTTATTTGACTAAACTAATCTTGAGGTAGTTTCCTTCGTATTCCCCTTATACACCTTGCATATACGAATCTGTGGTTGGTCAGGTTTGGTTAGTTTCTTTTATTATGCCTAGACATATACCATCAACGACTAACCTAGCGTTGAGGTAGTTCCCTTCGTACTCCGCGTATACATCTTGCATATACGGATCTGTGACAGGTCAGGTTTGGTTAGTTTAGGCTTTGTTATGCCTTGCATATACGATCAACTGCATCTCCACAAAAAATCAAATTCAACGATTTTCACTTCCGAAATCACCGAAACTACTCAGCGCTAGTTTAACCCGAGCAACTGCATCTCCAAAAAAAAAAAAAAAAATCCTTATAAATGCAACGATTTTCACGTCCGAAATCGCCGAAACTACTTCAGCGCTAGTTTCACCATCTTATTATAAATGATATAGTGATTACATGATTTAAATAATAATACCATTAGTTACCAGTACTTTATCTTGTGTAAAATCCTGTCTGAACAGCTGTTTTGTTTTGCAATTATTTTCTAATGTTTTCCGAATATTTATGTTTCGTTAATTTTTATTCTATGACTCAATATTATAATGTTAATGCACGACTTAAAGTAATTTATCCATTATATTATATACAATAAAAAGGATCAATTTTTAAAACGATTAGGATAATCACATAACCTCAATTTCTCCATACCCAACTACATTAAAAATTATCAACTGATTCCATATCTACAATCAACTACAATATAGCCTCTTGGTATATGAGTTTAACTTTTTACATGTTACTGTTCAGTTAGGTAAGTATTTATTTGTTAATGGTACATGTACATAATTTATTTGTTGGATTTTCCCATATAAATCACTGATGTGTGGCGTATATAGAAAAATCGTATTCACATTATACTGCTCTTCAATATTTCCTGTTAATTTTTATCGGTGTGACAAAATATCGGTGTAATTCATGCATATTGTGCTTACTTATCGATATAAAATATCGGTGTGACAAAATCACCGATAAAAGTCACAGATATTTGTCACAGTCACAGTTGTCACAGATATTTGAAAATATCGTTTAAGCTCAACTCTACTCATCACTACTGGCGGGCTGGGTCACACAGGTCAGGCCGCGCAGTCATAACACCTAACACTTCCTTCTTATCATGTCACGGTACACTCCGTCTTAAAACACAATATTCTTCTACACGTCCCGTTACCAACCACTACGTCTGTTGACTAAACATTGTCATGATGAGTTATATTTTCTTGACATGAGTGTCCCTCATCTACGAACATAGATATTATTTTCATTCTTTCTCTTCCCGGTTCCCCTTCTATGCACGTTTGTGATTAAAGCTCTTTCTTATGACTAAAGATGAGGGATTTGTGCGGTTTGTCGTCAGGTTGCGTGTGCATAGACGTTATACAGCTGTATGCCCAGTGCCTGTGTTGACTTCCGACGTAAACAAACCACCGAAGAGTACAGTCTAAAAATGAGAAATGTAACACTCCGTTAAGGTCTAGCAGATGACAATATACAAATATGAGGAATATGTTGAAACATTATTATAGTTAGAAGAAGAAATTTGCCTTTATGATTCATCCATAGCTTCAAAGCCATCCCAAACCAAATTGCACTGCACTACTAGTTTACAGACATTCTTACATTATCGAATGTCAAACGTCGTCATCGATCACTCAAACAGTTTTTGAACTGCGAAAAGCTTCTTTCCACGTCACAGGACGTTAACGGTGCATATGTCAGGTACACTATCCTATCGTCTGATGATTTTGCATTCTTCAGCATGTTACAAATTGTTAAATAGCCCTTATTTTTCTGTAGAATGTTTTGCCTTTTATTCTTTATTCTCAGTGTGCAAGGTCCTGGAGGTCCTTTTTTTATCTTTTCTGACACCTCTTCTATTATTGCTATGCCCTTGGATATTTCCAAACCAGATGTTTCTAATTGTGTTATACTTTCCGGTATCGTTCCGTGATTTTGGTATATGAACTTTATATCTTCAAACAGTTTAGAGGAAATAAGAGATTTGACAGTATTAAGGCAGATGCATTTTCAGTACTTAAAGTATCAATTACTTTTATAACTGACGTGTAATTTACTGCATAATATGAGATAGCCTCTAACCAGGTACCCCATCTTGTAATTACTGGTTTTGGTGGAAGGGCAGTACCTGGTGCAATGTTTCGAAATTGTTGTATCCTTGCAGCGCCATAAGAAATATTTTCTTCATTGCCGATATGAAGGTGTCAACATCACTAAACATAGCACGGATCTCCTCAGCCAATCTATCAAGAGCATGAGCATTTTGTGAATAATGTTCTTATACCGTTCTTTAATTCCATTTACTCTCTTCACCATATAGGGGGAAGCATCGGTAACGAACAGTAGGCCTACGTCTTCGTATCTAACCTGAAGAGGCCATAAAAGACACACAGCATTATGAAAAAGACTTCAGTAGAATTATGATTCACTTTATCCAAAACCTCGGCAGTCAATAAAAAGGTTTTACCTGGACCGTCTCTTGATAGTACACCTACAATTACGTTTGCCACAAATCTGCCTGTTATATCTATTGACAGCCAGATTTTGTTACCGTTGACAGATCTTCTAATATAACCCAATGTATTTTCATAGCAATCAGATACATAGTCTTTACGGAGAGTTGTCTGATTCGGAACGCGCTGCTTGGTATATTAAAAAAAAATCCTCGAAAATGGATTGTCTACTTTACTCAACGGAATATTTGCTTTAATCATCATCGCACATAGGCCTAAATCCTTAGCAAATTCTGATTTTGCATTTGTTACTGATTTTGAGTCCCGCGCCGTGGCGTCGTGGTCTAAGGCATCCCGCCTAGGACTCGCGTTACGGAATGCGCGCTGGTTCGATTCCTCATGGGGGAAGAATTTTCTCATGAAATTTCGGCCAGTGTATGGGACCGGTGCCCACCCAGCATCGTGATGCACTTGGGGAGCTACGATAGGTAGCGAAATCCGGTTGCGAATACCAGCTGTAACGGCTGGGGGATCATCGTGCTAACCACACGATACCTCCATTCTGGTTGGATGATCGTCCACCTCTGCTTCGGCATGTGGGCGTGAGGTCAGCAGCCGGCTGGTCGGTCTAGGCCCTTCACGGGCTGTAGCGCCACGGATTATTATTATTATTATTATTATTATTATTATTATTATTATTATTATTATTATTATTATTACTGATTTTGATGTTGAGGGAATCATCACATTTTAAAGCGCGTGCAATATTGTCTTTACGCTTTTTGCTGTTACAATGTCTTTCTGCGTAATATTTCCTACATATTGTAATTTCATACTCACATACTGTACATACAATTTTGTTTGCTTGGGTGCGCAACATATCACTGCTCTATCTCCGTAACAAAGTATTTAATTTCACATCTCTTGTTTGCTTAGTTTCCGTCATTGTAGGTAACTACTGCTCACTACGTCCGTTCACCACTGCAGTGCATTGGATTATGAAGGCCTCTGTTCGTTCCGTGTTGTTATGATAAGATGGCAAGTAGGCAAATGGATAGCGTGTAGTTGCATTTCTTTTGGTTGCACTGGCCGTAGCTGTTCACCTGTCTGTCCACCTATGCTCCCTGTCGAGTCAACATGTTTTCGTGCCGCGCACAAACCCCTCATCTTTACATATGGCGCAACACACAGCTCGCTCACTAGCCAAACAACCAAGGACAAGGGCCAATAACGTTGAATCAAGCTGTACGTATTACGTCCCAAGTTAAATTTGTGTCCTGTGAATGCAAGAGACGAGCGCTAGTAGCTCTAATTAGCTCTAATATAACCTACTGTTTTGTAATTTAATTGTGAGCACATTCCCAGTAGACTTACTCACTTAACACAAATCTACCATTTTCTTGCCTAACTTTGATATACAGGGTGAAGAGTAATTAACTTAAACCGACAAACTCCGGGAGGTTGTATGGGACACCAAATCAAACGGTTTTCTCTAATGTCATATTTTCCTCGGAGGCTTTATTAAACCGGCAGAAGGCGTAAGCGTTCTTCAGTTCATGACGACTCTACAAATTCACATTTTGTTATATTAAACTCAATCAATAACTTATAGTTTCCCCATTCAGTAGAGAAAATAGGAAGACTCCCCTTAAGATAATACACTCATAGTCATAAGCTTATGCTTAACCAATCACCTTCCAACGAGAAAAAGTTGCAAGTAAAGAAACTGAGAAAGAGTGACTTTTTCTTCTCTAATAGTCAGTGGCGAAGTGTAGGCCAACATTTATAACAAGGGTAGACACACAGTCTAGTATATACAGTCACGAAGCTTGAGTTGTGAGAGTGCTAGGAACAATAGACTGTGCCGGTACTATTTCGCCTTGTCTGTAATGAGGCGATATTAGCGTTCCTAGTAGTAAGCAACTATCTATGGATGCATATTTACTACGTATTGAGCTTCGTGACTGTATATAGTTAGACTGTGGTAGACATCCAGACATTTTTAAATCCCAAAAATTACTTCTTAATAGGCCTATTTATTAAATTACATGGAACATACAATTAATTATATGCATATTTTTCTGCTTCTGTAAAGTATGTAAATTATTGCAAAAAACAATTTTTTAAATATGGCACTCATCTACTAAAAACTCAAATTGCAAAACATTTTCAAATTCCAAAATCTACTCCTTCGACCATAATAAAAAACAAAGATAAAATCGACGCTGCTGTAACTTCGGATTCTTCATCACGAAAAATTAAGCGAATTCGTGCAGCAAAATATGAACAAGTGCAATTTGAGGTTCTTGAATGTTTTAACAGTATGAGGGTATAATATAAGTCAGTTAGGAGTGATTTAAATTAAATTCATTGCTGTAATAAAAGTGATAGGTTTTATAAACTGGATAACTTCTGTATCTGGAAGAGGGACTTGGACCAACCAAGGAAAAGATGGAAAGAGGCCAGATATGGAGAATTCTCTAAACCGTAAGTATTGATGATTCATTCTTCTAATACAGTACGGTATTCAGAAAGGCTCACAGGTACATACGTAATTCGAAATTCATTACAGTATTATTAACTACAAACCATGAGAAATTGTTCTGAAGTGAAAGAGTGATATTGGATTCATTGTAACAAAAATCGATCAGAATTCGGATAAGACGAACTTCGTTAATACGAACAGGCGATTTTTCGTCCCTTGAGGTTCGTCTTAACGAGGGTTTACTGTAATGTGTTTTATTGACATCAGGATTAAAAATGCAGTGAAGAGACTTTCGAGTCCGTTCAGCGTTATGCACGGCTGGAAGTAGGTGGACGTTGTACAGCTATCAAAAGAAAAAGTGGCCGCTCTCCTGAAACAAAGTTCCCTTCGGGTATCTTCGCTACAATTCGGAGACAGGCGATGTTACATGTTGTTGGACCACGTTGCCTGATATCTACAGTTATAATTGAAGTATACTGTGTGTTATTCGATAGCATAATGGTAGCGTTCAGGCGTCTTATTCATGAGGTCCTGCGTTCGACTACAACCTCGTGCTTTTTATGTCCTTTTTTGTTCTATTTTTGAGAGAGACAAACTAGACATAATGGCTCCTTTCTCTTTTATGATTATTTTAATAATTAACATCAGGTTCATTAATATATTATGCCATGACTTTATCATTATCATTATGATATTGTGGCTGCAAATGGAAAGAAAAAAGATTTTATTCTCAATAAAATATCTTTCGTGGCATAAACAAAACAAATTTACTGGCGTCGGCCTTAAAACATTCAAACAATTAAGCGTTCAAAAAACAAAACAAAAAGCCACAATTCAATATTTAGTCTATCTTCCTCTTATCTCGATCATCTTGCAGTCGAGTGGGCATGGAATTGACTAGTCTTTGCAAATAGCGACTGTTCTTAGACACGATATTCCAGGCATTCTGAACATACATACATAAGTGTTCTGTCCATGGGCAGGTCTTTCATTGCAAACCCAGCAATCTCCAATCTTTCCTATTTTCTGCCTTCCTCTTAGTCTCCGCATATGATCCACATATCCTAATGTCGTCTATTATTCTTTTCAACCAGAGACCCAACCAATTACTTTTTATCTTTCTAATCAGTTTCAGCAGCATTCTTTCTTCACTCACTTTTTCAAACACAATTTTATTTCTTATTCTGTCTGTCCACTTCACACGCACCGTTCTTCTCCACATCCACATTTCAAATGCTTCAATTCGTTTCTCTTCATTTCGTCGTAATGTCCATGTTCCTTCCCCATACAATGCCACACTCCACACAAAGCACTTCACTAGTCTCTTCCTTAGTTCTTTTTTCCAGAGGTCCGCAGAAGATCCTTCTTCTTCTATTAAAAGCTTCCTTTGTTCATGTTTGCAGTTTTTCTTGGGAAGGATAGGCCTAAATGCGGTAACATCCCGTTGCTTTCCGCACACCACTATCTCTTTCGCATCTTATTAAATTCCAGGGGGCCCAAGCGTGGAGATGAGGAGAGTGGATTTGACTACTTGGGCCCTCCGGACTTCACCGAAAGTCACGGCAAGGGTTAAATATTAATTCTAGCAGGATGTTTGACCCGGTCAGAGACCGGGAAATCTCAATTAGCCTTTGCCCCCCGCATCCTGGACTGGCTTCTACGAATCATCAGAAAATCTTAGAGTGTGATTGGGCCAATTTTTCCGAAAATGTTTCCACATTTTTGCTCTCGTAGCTCAGCGGACGAACGTCGGAATTTAGATGTCAACGTCTCAGGTTCAATTCCTCGTTACTCCTTTTCATTTTATTGTGGTTCAAGATAGTATAATGTAATAATACAAAAAGAAAAACTAATACCAGTATTATGCAACTGGATTTTTCCAAACCTAATATTAAATTTATGTTATTTATATCGCTAAAGAACGATTACAATATAAATAACTTCAATATTATTTATACAGTATCACTAAAGAACGATAACAGAATATAAATGATAAATATCGGTTTGTTTAATTAATATATTGCGAAAGAACATTAACAATATAAATAACTTGAATATTGTTTTATAATGCTAATGAAGGAAAACAGAATATAAATGATAACTTCAATATTATTTAAATCGCTAAAGAACGATAACAATATAAAAAACGTGAATATTATTCATATCGGAATTTCACAGATTTATTACAGATGTATTTAAGAAATTGTAGAAGAATAGTAATTAGTAACAGTGTCCTATTTATTCTTCTTGGAGCCAAATTTGTAACTTTTAAAAGTGTGGTTACTATGTTGAAGTGTATGTGTTGTAACGGATGCTTGATTTGTTATGTATGTGAGTCAGTTATGGGATGCTTGATGTCGTCGCAATGTCGTAATTATAGTTTGATTGTGTTTGTGTGACTATTGTGTATTAATTTATGATGTATGGTACGGAAAGCTGCATATTTGTGTTATAGAAATGTTACGTATTTGTGTTGTTAATGTTTTTGTATGTTTCAAATTGATACCTGATATTTGTTTTGCAATCGCAATGCCTAATTTACGGATTGTTTATGTTTTGTTTACATCGCGTAAGCTAATTTAATTTTCTTTTCCATTTCTCTTTATGCTTATCTTTTTTGTGTATAAAACTATAACCCTAACATACATATGTAAAATAGGGCTAACCCCCATTGGAGATACAATAATAATTACAGTATTATTCATATCGTTATAATACGATAACAGAATACAAATGATGACCTGAATTTTATTCATATCTCTAAAGAACGATAACAAAATATAAATAACGTGATATCCATAAAGAACGATAACTGGATATAAATGATAATTTGAATATCATTTACATCGCTAAAGAACGATTAAAAAATGAAATGAAAACTTAAAGAAGGCCCGAACCCACGACCTTTGAATCATTAAACAAGCACTCTACCGCTGGTCTACGAGGCGCAGATATGGAATACTTTCATAGTTCCGGAACTACTTGTACAAGCACATGCATCGTGTAACATCGCCGCGACCCGAAGTGAACTTTGAAAATATTCGCTGTTCACGAGTGCGGCCACTTTTTTTTTTTGACAGCTGTACATATCCGTGATACTTCTTCACCAGCGCCGCACGAACGAAGCAACTATTCTTTCCCACTTCTCCGCCTTCCACACGGTAGGTTGGATGAATCGGCTGAAATTCCTTGAGTCGTCCATTCGGGTTTCTCAATGTCGACGGGGTGTTGCCACACTACCGGTTCAACCGGTTTCTACGAACGATCGTGCCAGTATGGAATGAAAAATGACAGCTCTAGAAAGAAAATGGCCGCACATACGAAAGCGAAACTATTTCTTCCTTCACAATCACTTTCTACTCTCACTCATTAATAATGACAGTTCACTGTGTGTATAAAACATTAGTTTTGGTAAAGAAACTTTGAAACCACATGATAGTTCAATGTTACTAATTAAAAGTGTGTGTGTGTGTGTGTGTGTGTGTGTGTGTGTGTGTGTGTGTGTCTAATTCTAGATCATATATACCCCAGATAGGTCAGCCTTATAGGCTTTGACGTTAACAACTTTTGTCAGGTTTACTACGCTGCCATTTAGTTGTTACATAAGGAGTCACGTCATAATTCCCATTTGAATTGCATTAGCGACTGTACTGCCATCACGTGTTCGTGTGCGGCGGATGGGTGGCGATCCTGGCGGTTGTTCTCTTCAAAGTGCAAACGATTTTAACATAGCGATGAGCTATCTGTTACATATATGATCTAGAGTCTAATGCCTACGCACTTTATTTTGCGTGATTCGGGTTCCGCATTCTGCGGATATATGGCAGAACTGTGACCAATTTTCAAGTTGCACACCACTTCGGAGGCCACATTATGCATGATGTGTATCTGCGAAGAGTTATGTCGTGTAGGCCTACTAGGATGAGTGTATGTTAATTGTTCGTGTAAGTGTATTGTAGGGAATGGGTGAGGATGATGAAGGTGGGAAAGGGAGAAGGGGAAACCCGGTGCCGGTGCGTAGCCTACTCCTGTCGAATAGCACCAAGGGGGGCACGAGGCTTAACGTCCCCATTCGACGGACGAATCACTATCAACAGTGACATATGTCATACAAATTAAAAGAAAACCTTATAAAAATTATTAGGGAAGCTTGATTTCTGTAGTCCACACCTGTAGAGTAACGGTTAGCATGTCTGGCCGCGAAACCAGGTGGCCCGGGTTCGATTCCTGGTCGGGGCAAGTTACCTGGTTGAGGTTTTTCCGGGGTTTCCCTCAACCCAATATGAGCAAATGCTGGGTAACTTTTGGTGTTGGACTCCGGACTCATTTCACCGGCATTATCACCTTCATCTCATTCAGACGCTAAATAACCTAAGATGTTGATAAAGCGTCGTAAAATAACCTATTAAAATAAAAAAAATGATTTCAGGATTAGCGTTTAACGACGTTAAATATTAAGTTTTGTATCGAAAAAAAAACTTTACCTTAGCATTAAAACTAATGTTTGAAGTGCTTTGTGTGTAGTGTGGTATTGTATGGGGCAGAATCATTGACATTACGACGAAGTGAAGAGAAACGACTACACTCCGTTTCTGAAATCTGTAAAGTTAAGTCGACGAATTTTTGGCAGAGCCGATGACGAGATTTCAGAAGCGGAGTATAAAAACATTTGAAATGTGGATACGGAGAAGAATGGAGTGTGTGAAATAGACAGACAGAATAAGAAATGAAGCTGTGCTGGAAACAATGGGTGAAGAAGAATAATGCTGAAACTGATCAGAAAGAGAAAAAGGAATTGGTTGGGTGACTGGCTGAGAAGAAAGCCACACTTACACATGCTTACACTAACAAATTGTCAGGTATTTTTAAATGCCACTGCACATTTTTATTATTATTATTATTATTACTATTATTATTATTATTATTATCATTATTATTATTAGGCTAGGCCTATTATTATTATTATTATTATTATTATTATTATTATTATTATTATTATTATTATTATTTCGACGTGATGAATGGATTTTATTCGGAAGTAGAAATGTACACTGACGTTCAAAGATATCTGACCCTAGTATTCGATAGTGATGGCTAATTTGTTGGTGTAAGTGTGGCTTCTTTTGTTATTACTTGTATGAAGAGATGGCGAAGATAATAGTCGGTGTTGTCAACCGCTGATATTGTCAATTATGAGAATAATTATTTACCTATGCTTAATCTACATAATCATTTTCTCTGATACTTTTTTTAACTGCACTAATAATGGTGTCACTTATTGAGAACTAGTGGAAATCTTTCAAAGTTTGTCAATTTTTTGTAGGCCTACTATCTTTGGTTCTGACTTATCCCGTGGTTCAGAAGTTCGCTTGGCCAGGCATGTCAATTGATGCCCACAGGAGCAAGCGCGCGATTTAGAGCCCAGGAGAGCCTGAGCGCTTTACACCGGAAAGGAAAGAGACAGTCGAAAGCGGTGGTATATGCCGCTTGGTCGAGCTATATTCAGGGATGGCCAGCACTGATTCAATAGATAAAGGGAAGAGAACTTATTAAAACTGTATCCATGTTAATTTTTAGATTTGCCTGAGAAGTATAAGTGCATTATAAGAATGTAAATTTTAATTTTAATGCTCATTTTTCACAAGTTTGATTTTTTATTCAAAAGAAATATTTTCTCAACTTTTCGTACAGAAAAGTGAAATTTTCAGGTATAGGCCTATTTATTTAGTAGGCCTAGCCTTATAGAATGTTTTCGTAAATCTAATATACCGTAGGCTATATAAGTATGTGTTACTGAAGATAGTGTATTGAAAATGTTGAAAATATTCGCATGGAAATTGTTTGTAAGGAAATGAATTAACAAAGCAACTACTGTTACATCATAAGCAAAAGATACGTGCCCATGTGTTGTAAAAATGTCAGCTCTATAGCTTCAGCAGATTTCGAGAAAATAATTTAATATTCTGATGATAGGAAGTTGCTCACAAATATCACCTTAAAAGCATAATGCGATAAGAGTTTTGTTATGTAATATTAGTTACACTTAAAACAGATACAGTACCTAGTTAACTTTGCTTTGTACGGTACTGTAATATTGTTTTGATTAGATTAGTGATTAGGCCTACTTTTGTAAGGCTAAAGATACCATCAATATAAATTCCAACTTATCATGTCATACTCAATTTCTTTCTTTGGAAAACACTTTCTTTAGGCCTATGAATGATGTGTTTCATCCACTTAATACTATGGAATTTAAGTGAATATTCCTTCTTAACTCTCTATTATGTTATTAAGATTTAAAACACAAGTGCAATATTAAGAAATCAGTGTTAGTACTTTTGTTTTACAGACAATATAGATAATATTAAACAGAAAGAAGCCATATAAAAACAACGACATAAAATTTCATGTTCCGTTTGAAGTTTGTGCACCACTGTTTTCTTAATCCAACAGGTTGCTTATACATATACACAACCCTTCCTCTTTCCATACTTAGCGCTTTCTGCCCGCGCATGACGTCAAGGTCAGAAAAATGCGCTTGCTTTGACATCACTCGCTTAGGCCTACATGATCATAAAATCGTAAGTCACATAAGTTATCGTTCAACATCAGTGTACACTGGCGTTCAAAGATGTCTGATTTACTAATCGATAATGATCGATAATTTGTTGGTGTAGTCTAAGTGTGGCTTCTTTAATTCTTAATTCTATGGATAGATGGCAAAGATAATGGACATTGTTGCGAATTGTAGATAAATATTCCCGCATTATGGAAACTGTTGGTGGCGCGGCGAAGGTGTTCACAGTGGAAGCAAGTTACAAGCGCAAGCTTGTGCACCCGTCTCCGCCGATCAAATAAATTTTTTTTCTAGCACGCTTGCCTGTGTGACGTTATATTGTAGCTGTATTTGTGACTGATTTTTTCCGCAAAGGTTGTTGAAATACTAATAGCATGTTTTCAAGAAAACGAAGGACAATCTGGGATGCATCTTGTAAAGACATTCTAAAATAATTAAAGAATAACTCTGGCTGTTTAAGAAGATCGGGAAAAATTCGTTTATATTCTCCATCTTCCTCCCTGTCCTTAAAATAATCGTTCACCCATTCATCTCTTAATGCAGTGGTCATCAAAACACTGCACGCTCGGACTAGCGTCCCTTACCCGCGGACAAGACACAGCCCTAGCATGTAATCGTCGCTGCTGGCGGGTATGCTGTCTCTCTATCCCTTGTGCACGCCGACGGACCAGAGTTCCTTACCCTCCATGAACTCTACCCATTTCAGCGAGTTCTGACGACCACTGTCTTAATGCATCCTCATCAATCATTAAGAACTTCAACACTCCATTTTCTAGCAATAAATGCTCTTCATCCGTATAATCCATTTCGACAACTAGACTGAAAGTAAAAGCGGTTATTGTCGGACCATCGAATCTGTGCCCTCGTAAGATATGCGAACTGAACCTTAATTCCTTCTCAACTCGGTAATGCATTTCTCTCCCTGCATTCTCTCTCTTTTCTATCTCCCACTACTCACAATTTTGTGCCTTCTTGTGGGACAGTTTATTTGCACTTGCAGTCCAGTGTTGTCAGCTCAACATGAATACTGTAGCACGGAGTAGCGAAAGAAATATTATTAAGCAAATAAGTAATAGCATTTTGCGATGAAGAGAAATAAACAGGTCAATATCTGTTTCCTATAAATCAGGCAACGAAAAGAGCAGTTGCAATCACAGGTGACGCTTATTTTATTTCAATTGATTACGTATTATAATTACTTACTTAACAAATAAGCTTACTAATAATACAACATGTTTATGTAATTTATATAGGCAGGTCATAGCGCCTAATAACGAAAATCAGGAGAGAGGGAGTCTGTGCAGGAGATGAAAAGCTAGAATCACTAGGGAAAAACAGACAAAGGGAACCTTTAATTCTTGTAAATATGAACTGATGTATTTTAAGAAGAAAGATACGAGAATTTTATACCGTGCAGAAAAAAGTTCCGACATTGAAGAAATAGGGTAGGTTCGGCTAATAACGCCATCAATTCAGTCATTCGTCAATTATTCATACGTATAAAATATAAGAACTGTGAAACATGTAGAAGTATGAAGCACAACTATCTGGCTTAACGTACTAATGTATCTCTTAACGAATTTTTAAATAATTTTACTTATTTATAAACAATTTTGAAAACGTGTAGAGATGGCGTTATTACCCTCTGTGAGTATAATAACGCCAGGCAGGTATATTGCTATTTATTTTCACACTGGAACTGAACACGTTTATTAAAATAACGTTAACATGATTCAAGCAATTAATAGAACAATATCAATATATAGATAGCTACCGGAGAAGTCCTTGGTTCGATTTCTAAGTCCGTACTTAATGGGGACAAAACAAAAACTTTAATCGTGTCCACTACTTTGTAGGTCCTAATGTTAAGTTCAAAGCATTGTTTAAGTAGGCCCTGCAGAAAAGTCACACTTCACTTTCACTTAAAGAAGCACAACCTTCGTCACATAAAGTGCACAACCCACACTTAAGGATATTTCCTTTGTCGCACTTCTCATGATACCACACTTTGCACTGAACACATTGTATCCAGCTATCCCTGTTTTTCTTGTCAAAATAAAATCATCCGCAGTCACCACAATACATATCATCAGTTTTCTTCTTTTTGTTCGGAACTTCGGAACTTTTTTTGGTTCCTGATGTTGAAGTTTGAAACAAACTTCTGTTGACGAGTGTGGCTTTCACATTGAGGGACCGACGACATTTCACGGGATTTCTAATGATTTTAGGAGTAGGGAGGAGTTCGTGAACGGAATGAGATGATGATGTGGTTGGAGTTGATGTGTTTTTGGTTGGTGTTCGTTCTGGCTCAGTCTCATGTTGTGGGGTTTCTTCAATGGTCTCAGATGCTGATGGCTCCTCTGGAGTTGGGCGGTCTGAAACATTGCTTGGAGCAAATGCTTCATCAGGTATGATCTGAGGATTGTAAGGATAAATTCCTGTAGATTTGAAACCTGATGCAGCATTGCTCGGAGTGGCAGCACGCATCCATGCCTGGGCAAACAGTTTGGGGAACCGAAGCTTTCCCAAAGACCTTCCAGGATTCTTTCTTCTGAAGTTATCTAGTTCTGCACTCCAGAAAACTTTCAGCGGCTTAAAAAAGCTTTTGTCGAGTGGCTGAAGTTCATGACTGCAGTGTGCTGGGAGACAGAACAGCTGAATTTCCAATTCTTCTGCAACATCAACTACAGAAGAATCCAAATGACTTCGATGCCCATCTAGAAACAATAATGCTCTTCCAGGCAATCGATTGGCATTGAAATGACGTAGGAATCTGCAGAATTCCTCCTTCGTGATGTACCCATTAGGAGTCATGCCAAAAATGCTCCCATTAGGAAGATCATCTCCAAATTCATTTTTGGCATACTTCCCTTTGTACAGGATCATTGGTGGTATCCAATTAGATCCAGTGGCATTGGTGCAAGCCACCACCGTCACAGTTTCGCCCCTATCACTGTGCGTTGCTGTATGGACTCGCTTGCTTCCTTTTTGGGCCAACACCAATTGGGAACTGCTGTACGTCAATTGTAAGCCACTTTCATCCACATTGTATAGTAATTGTGGTTTGTCGCACAAATCTAACTCAATTAGAGTTTTCTTAAGGAGTTCAAAAAAGTCTGAAACTATTTCCTTGTTGAATCTCATTAATCTTCCGTAACTCAGATTTTCCGCTTTTCTCAGCACAATGTCTGGAAACCTTTTGAGAAAGCCGTACAACCAATCTTTCCCGGCTATTTCGTTTTTAAACGGGTGGGGTATGTTATTTTCCTCACATATTTTATAACAGCATGATCGAACTTGCAGTCTTGTGAAGCCGAATCCAACTTGCTGCAGGCGAACTATCCTCCTTTTAAGTTCCAGTTCTAGATCTGGACTCAGAACTGCACGCCTTCCAAGTTTTCTTTCTGGACTCTTATTTCTAATCATCCAGTCCCGTAATGTTCTTCTGGGGATGTTGTACTGATGAGATGCAGCAGCTACAGGCAATCCCGATTTGATTGCCTGAAGGGCAAATTTAAGATCCTCAGTTGCCCACTTAGCCCTAACCTTGGTAGACGTTTTATTCATTTTCTGTAAAGGAATAATTCGTGTAAATTGCGGGATGAAATACTATTCACCATATTTCTTAACTAGTTTGATGTCGGAATGAACTGAGGAAATCGATCTTCCGTAAAGTTTTACAGTCTTCCCCTCCCCCTCGGCTCACAAGAATTAACAATACATACTAGCACGCGGAAATACAGTATAATAATCTCAGTTCCGTTGATTTTCGGTTTGTAAAATATTTTCCGTAAACTTAGTTAAAATTAGGGGTTTGTGCAATAATATATATTTAGGCCTACTTAGATACTTACAAACCAGAGTAGTTAATACTAATATTAAAATAATAATCATAATAATAGCTGTATTTTGTCTTCCATTGGAATAAAATAAACAACTAGAACAGTTTCTACAGAAGGATAGTTATCATTCCATTACACTTCTGTCATTTTAATTTCATAATTAAAATAATTAAATTGCATAATTTAATTAGAATAATCTAATTAATTTAATGGCTCTACTCTTATAATTTAAAGGTTCTTAATTATTATTGTTCAATTTTATTGCAGTGCAAACAAATCTCAAACGATATCAAGATTGCAATGTACGAAACTAGCATGGCGTTATTTCCCGAAACGTGAGTGGCGTTAATACCCGAAGTGATATGTTTCATTCAAATTATTTATTGCACCTTAGAAATTAACTCAAGGCAGTTAATTGCATGAGATTATTATAGAGCATTCAATTACGAATCTAAGGACACTAGTTACAGTATGATTCATTTCATATATAACACAGTTATATTACTCACCAAGAATAAGTGTTGAAAATTTCACTTCAGAATTCTGACTCTTGTTGACGGCGCACTGTCGAACTTTTATTGCTGAGAAAGCAGAACAACTGTTCCCCTCCAAAAGCGTGGGTTTCATTGTGCAAGGTCCAGGCTACAATATACCCAAGTGGTATAGTCACTTCTTCTTACGATGTGTCTAAAACTTAGCTTAAAGAAATGAAATGGCGTTCTACTGAAGGTTGCGAGAGGAGCAATAATTTTCAAGGTTGGAGAGAAACGCTACGGAAAGTGATTCGAGACATGGGATTTAGGTTTAAAAAATGTAGAAATAAGTTACAAGATGTATTTTGATTGAAAGAAATTATATTGTAGCATGAAGGACCAGTTATTTATGACACCGTTTGACGGAAGTTTGACAACATCCCTATTCGGCAAGGTTCGTGGCCTGCTGTTTGACGTGATGGGAGGAAAGCGGGTGGAATGGAGTGAGTACAAGCGTTAACATTTCCAAGAACGACGACAGCGCTGAAGGGGCACAGATCCGATGGTCCGACAGTACTTGCATCCGATGTGACCACACTTCCAGAGCAAGCTTTTGGGCACGCCATTTGACTTACCCAAGCGTGCCTCCCAGAGGTCTGCATCGGACATTTTCGCTCGAGCGCCAAATAGTTCATAGCATAATTCGATAGGTAGCGCACATGCAAGATGGGTAAAATTGTCACGGGCGATAAATCCTCGAACGGTATAATTTAAGCCGAGCGTTAGACATTCGTTCTTGTTACAGTGTTGTAACATCATAGATGTTTATAATTTCAAAACTTTGCAGTGTTTAACTAACCTCTCCATAGTACAGCTACAAAACTTACTTTAAAATGTAATATAAATGTTGTAGGTAAATGGTTTTTTTTTCCTCGCACAGGAGTGATCTTGTTTTTTCCACATCTGATAGATGTTAGGCCTATTGGATGTAAATGTAATTATTTTAACTTAAACGGAGA
This sequence comes from Periplaneta americana, assembly GCF_040183065.1. NCBI lineage: Eukaryota > Metazoa > Arthropoda > Insecta > Blattodea > Blattidae > Periplaneta > Periplaneta americana. Next base: position 141,416,834 of record NC_091120.1, read on the forward strand.
ACACAATCACGATAATGCAGAACTGTATTAAGTTTTTCAGTAATAATAATCTCTAATAATTAGTGTATCAATCTTTACGTCTGTAACAGTTGTGCAGCATGATTATTCGCTTTATTATATTTTCTGTGACATTATCTCTGTACTAATATTGTTATTAATCTACTGCTATATCAATAATATTTTGTAAAACGTTTCTACATTGTCGCAGTGTATAGGTGGAATACTATGTATGGACCTGTCATATTATATATGTGGTAAACCAAATATTGAATAATTATTAACTAGCAATAATAACTGTATATCGAAGTTTCTCATACTATTTTATTTATAACTTCATGTTCCTGTTTTGGTACGTTCTATTGACTGTTCCATTAAACGTTTGTCATAAACGCAGAAAATAAAGCCTTATTTTTACCGTGTGAGCAAAACATATGTGTATCTTATCTGTCGCCTTCGATACAAGATAAGACATGTCGGTGAGATGACCTTGTATTGTGCTTCTATTTATTACGAGCGTATCACGACCGATCGTATGTCACTCGAGGGTGCGACATTCGACCGAGTTCAAGCGAGCGATTTAACTCCAATGCAGCACTCTGGCACTGCCTCCAATGTGACCGCATCCGTAGACTACGCAGATTGCAAGAAACTGACCGACGCGACGCTGCTGTTATATACTCGAATGTATGAAAGGATGGGATGGGATGGGATGGGATGGGACTTTCAGTTCTACCATTCACGGGCTCTCTACTTGTTGGACGGACAGTATCGTGACTTTTAGTTTATATTGACATGCTGCGAGAAAAGTAGTTTGTACAACTGACCATTAGCACTGAACGACACTTTTGTTTCAAATAGTTTTCTCTTTAAGAAGTTCAGTCATTTGAAGGGTCCGTGGAAAGAATATGTTAAGTCACTTTTCTTAAGATTTTCAGGGGGAGGGGTATCTCTTAACTTTAATACACTCATAAGATGTAAAGAATTTATATATAATTTAGTTTAATTTACTAGGCCTATGTTACAATGCAGTCTTTTCTTGGCATTCTGATTTATTGTAGCCTAAAGATAGTTCACTTTATGAGCTAGCAGATTAACAAAATGTGACTTAGCATGTTCTTTCCGTGGATCCTTATTTTGTGTTTGGAATAAGAAAATGAAACAGAATAGGCCTTTATTTATTTCCTTGTTAACTATAATTTCACTCTTAAATTTACACAGACCACTCTGAAGTATCATTGATCACCTTGCACACGACAAAAAATATGTCGATTTGAAAAATTATTACACATGAAGTATGAATTATTATTTAGGAAATTTTCTACACAAAACACAAAGTAAGTTACCTTCCAAAAAAGTTTATAAACAAAACACTTAAATACTGTTGAAAAAGTTCTTACACAAATCGAAAATTAGGCCTAACTGTTTATGTACTTCATCTACTAGTATGAATGAAGTTATACTTGAAACGAGAGATGAAATATTTCTCCAAGGAAAGTTCTTACATGAAACAGAATTAGCTGAATTTCATAAAGCAAAAATTTTTACACAAAATGCAAAATATTGCTAAGAAAATAATCTCTCAAAAACTTGGCGAGAGTTGAAAAATAAAATACTGTAGCATTAACTTAAAGGACGTTCTTGAAATAGCGTGCCAAACTGATGACAAAGAAACAAAACTTTCAAATAGCATTAGTTCCAACCCTCTTTATTTCAACAGTTATATTTAGTTTAGTATGAAATATGAATTTATCCATAATTTCTTTTCCTACACGAAAAACTGAAAATCCTTCACCTTTATATACTAAATCATGATCTGCGTATCCATGACAAGGAAATGTAGATTCTAAGGTAAACGAGTCCGAATAACTGTCTAAAGTAAACTTACTGCAGTATTCCAGAGCCTTAACTCGCGGCCCTATCAGAAATACTGCCAGCGTCCACGTGTCTGCATGAATTCGTTTCCTAAATATAAACGACTCTCCATGTGCAAATACGATTTCTGAACTTTCGCCGACTGCACAGGATCTGAAGACCGTTCCATCTCTTAAAAAAGCAGGATGGTCGATTCTAGTATGGTCTTTTAGACTACTTAAACGTCCCCTAAAAAGACAATTCATTATCTTTAAATAGTCCAGTGGGCATGGCAAGTATCCATATGGGCAGATAAGCTTATGTTCTTCCATAAAAATATAAGAGCTTTTGAAGAAACAGCCCTCAATGTCGTTAGGACAGTAATCATATCCCAGATCCTCTACAGTTCCTTGATGGCCTAGGTAACAAACTGAACACATTTTGCGATTTGGCCTGCATTTCTGGCAGAGCGTGTGACCCCCTGTACACGATGCTCGTGGTACATCGGTTGTTTTGCCACATCTTCGACAGCTGTCTCGTGCTGGTCTCAGGTACTGTTCGATATCTTCTTTTACCTGGAAGGAAGAAATAAAGTCTTCCATTTGTGTTTTCATATTTTACGTAATAACTTATATATTATTTAAATTACATAGCCTACATGGTGCCTGAGAAGGAATAGCGAATACACGTACTTTAAGGGTAGTATAGATTGATAAATCGAACTGAAACCCTGACCGAGTTACTGCGTGAGCGCTGGCTGTCTTCGGGAGGAGCAAGTGAGAAAGCACGGGAGGAAGGGAGAGAGCACTATGCACTATGTACTTGCAGGTCCACTCACAGTGTGTCAAACCTGCTAACAGGCAGGGCATCCATCTTTATACATACCCTGTCTCAAAGAAATTTGTGATGCAGATTCCCATGACGGTTTGATCTATACAGATGGATCGCGTTTCGATAAACTGTCGAATCAAAATGCCAAAGTAGGCTGTGCCTTTGTTGCCTACAGGAACGACAGCGAACACACCTCAGCCATCTTCAGACTCTTCTCAGAGTGCTCAGTGATTCAGGCGGAACTATTAGCTTTGCGAGAAGCAATCAAATGGTGCAGTCAGTCTGGTTACAGCGCTTGCGTTCACAGTGACTCGTAGTCAGCAGTAATATCAATTAATGATAAATATAACACTAACATTATAGCCTCAGAGATAAGAACTTTAATAATGAAAAGTGCCGTCCATATTTATATAACTTGGGTCAGAAGGCATACTGGGATAGTTGGAAATGAGAGAGCCGATGAATTGGCAAAGATGGCAGCCAACTCTGATGTGCCACTGTCGTACAATTTGTGTCCGATATCATATATCAAAAAAGTAGCCAAAGAACATTATATGCAAGAATGGAACGAAAGATGGGCCAATAGTGATGAGGGAATTCTTACAAAAGAGCTGTATTTTCCAACGGTCTATGATCGTAATAAATGTAAAGTAATAACGCCAAATTTCGTACTGACACAGTTTTTGACTGGGCATGGAAAATTCGGGGAATACTTAAATAGATTCCATATTAAAGACTATGCAACTTGCATTTGTGGGGAGGAATCTCAAGATGTCAAACATGTATTATATGATTGTCCAGTCTTTTGCCGTGAAAGATACGAGCTTGAGTTGTTACTGAACACTTTAAATTATACATTTACCAAACCGTTAACTAATATACTTACCAACTCCAAATCATATAAGTATTTCATGTCCTTCTTGAATAGAATATTCGTGAAACTGTAAAATGTTAAATTATTCCGGGGGGAAAAAAATCGTATTAGTTCTAATCAACTATAATGAAACTGTAAGTCTTCAATTTCGCATACTATAATATTGTACTATTGGTTTTAATTTTTATTTTAATTAGGCATTTGATTTCTAATTTTGAGCCATTTCTTGTAATATACCTGATTATTGCCAATTGTTGTTACTAAATAATGTATTTAATTCGTAAATTTTAAGCCATCTCTTAGTATAGCTATTTATTGCTTCTAAAATAACATGTTTAATAGCTATTTTATATATATATATATATATATATATATATATATATTTCTTCTTATAACCATTAGATATAAATATAGAGACATGCCTTGAGGCTTTATGAAACGACCCATTCTTTCATTAAGGTGCATTCTTGTACATAACTCATGTGAATTGTAACCTTGACCACAATTTTGTATTATAATTTTATTATTGTTTATTGCTTATAAAATATGAATTTTGATACCAACTATAACCCTAATATACCTCAGGGTGAAATAGGGTTTATTAAATTGGATAATAAAAAAAAACCTGCTAACAAAAGCATTAAAAGGTTGACTAGTTACCTACAATGCTAGCATAATGGAACCTTCCTAGCCGACAGTAGAGGCAAAAATGAAGAATCCGTTATTGTGGTAACACTGGAGAGTGGTCCTTCTATTCGTCGCGATGCCCACACACACTCTCTCAGATATTTACGTGGTGATTCGTGACTGAATGACTAGGAGCGAGGGAGAGAGAAGAAAGAAAGAGAGAGATTTCGGAAGTTGGCGTGTTTTACGGGGTTTCATTTGAAGTTGTCAAACTATAGTGTGTGCTATTCCATGAACATATGTCCAATTTTTAATTGGTGTGGAGATACAACTGCTTGAATGTTACGCATAACAAGCGTTACAAATGGCGAGAAGAAGAGGTAAATGACTTAATGACATCCGACTGTTGACCTTCTGATAGGGTCTTGTTCCTTTTATGACCGCAGCACTATTTATGACGCGAGCCAACAATTCATCTCTTGTGTTTACTTTTTTTTTTTCACTTCGCATTTCAATTCACATCCACAAAAACTAAATAGACAGGGGTTGTGGAAAATGTACGTGACCACCGCAGCCGATCCATCATTCGAAAATGTGAGATTTAGATGACGCGTTACCTAACGGCTAAAATGTATAGGGGCTCCGTCATGCTGGAAGAATAGGCCTATGCCCATTCTTGTAGCCAAAGGAACTATAGTTCCGTCGCTCTTATTTCCGGCAGCAAATTACGTTACAGGTCGGTTACATTTAACGCGTGCGTCTTGTCATTCGCTGCTGATGACGTTATGCACTTCCTAAGGCTCGTTCTTTCGTCGGTGTTCGCAGAAAGCACACGAGGACGTTATTTGCCCCACAATTACAGTGCGTTTGATTTATTGTCATAGGAGTTACGACATGATAATGCTTAACGGTGTGGAAAATAGATATCTCGTCTGGTAGCTCCGCAACGAAAGAACAAAAATGGCCAACGATACCACCTACCTAGAATTTATAGAGCCTTCACTTCCTAAGGCGTAAGCAGAGATGAGGAATCACGCCGGAAATAACAGCGACGTGATTATAGAAACGGCTGTTTCTCTATACTCATTAATAACATACAGTGCATCGAAAGGTATTGTAATAGGCTACCAAAAGGCATAGAAAATGTGTTGAACGTAATGTAAAAAAACCAGTACCATCAAATTCTGATAATGATCAAGGCATTAACTCTACATTTAGCATGGATTTGTTTATCTTGATGTTGCCCTAACTGGCGCAGTTGATATAGCGCTGGTCTTCTGTGCCTGATGTTGCGGGTTCGATCCCGGCCCAGGTCGATGGCTTTAAGTGTCCTGATATACACCGGCGACGCTGATATAACCTTGGCAGTTGCGAGCGTCGTTAAATAAACCATAATTTTTTTATACCTTGATGGTCAGTCCGAACATCCCAATTACTAAATTAGGCCTAAATAATCGACATTTTAGAGATTTCCTAGAAAATTAGGCTACACAGAAAAATAGTGATTGTTCAGTGTTGAGTGACATACACAATAGCCTGATGAAATACAAAGAAATATGAGGCAATACGAATACCTTTTAGTATTATTCACTTGCATCAATAACGTCATGTGATACTGAAAGTTTCTCGCAATATAAAATAATTTTAAGCGATATCTTCAGAAAGTTCAAGTTCCGTAACTTATGGATAACTTACACATTACAGTAGGCCTACTATTCACTGCAACGATCAGACGAAAATCGAGATCACTGCTATTAGTACATGTAACAGGCTATACTTGTTACATAGCTCATTATTGGTCACGACGTATTTCAGTAAATATCAGAACTTGTTTAGCAGTACTCCACTATATTGGGAGTTGACTGTACTCCAGTATAGGTCTCGACGACAGGAATGCGAACGAAAAAATTCGATAAGAAAGAGCGGGCAACTTGAATGATATTCAAGAGTACAGTAGGAAGAGAAACGACATCGATAGAATCAGTCTTGCATTGTGATAGTGCCATTACGGTTTTAGTTTCAGTGCCACTGCATAGGCCTATGAACACGTGTCTTGTTCCAAGTACGTTTATTTTATTGTGTAGTGATGGAGCGTTCCCGTCGCAGAGTATCATTACTTTATTCGTAAACATATGTTGCGCGTTTAATTCGCTTCGAATTTTTCTCTTGTTCTTGCTTTTCATTTCCACAGGCGATGTCCCCATCTGTTCATCTTCTTGGAAGAGGCAGTACTTCCATCGGCCCGCATCTCTCGCTCCCTCGGCCTGCCTACATATACACGTCAAAACAGACAGTAACGCCACCACTTTTTTTTCGGTAATCGTTCGAGCTATAACACGAAGCGACGACCTGTTTGTTGTATCTTTTTCCATTTCATTAGGGACTATCTGTGTTCGGTGTACTAAGTTTACAGTATACAGCTTATCTACTGTATCCAACTTCAGTATTTAGATAGCTGGGAATACTAATCCTAATAAAGAGTAATATTTTTGTCCTGAAAATTGGTCACACAGCTTTGTAGTATCGGAGCCGTTGCAAATTTGAAGGAGAATTCAAGAACACAAATTTGGAACCTTTATACCGCGTAGATAGGCCCCACCAAGCTATAGGCCTATTACGTCCTCTGCTGTGACTATATGGTTAGCGTGTGTGCCTTCTAAGGGTACGTACACGTTGGAGCAACGATAAACGATAAAGGAAGCAGCGATGCTGTATCAGGGAGAATTGAAGTATGCATTGTCATTGAGGTGTGCGTATTGGAGTAACGATAAAAGCGAAGATACACGATAAAAGCGACGAAAAAGAAAAGTGCCATTTTCTTCGCTCTTGTCGTTTATATGATCTCTGATTAAGATAATATTAATCTGTATAATGACCGGTGGTTGTCAATATATCCGAATATTAATCGATTTATTATTAATTCGGCATATTAAATTAATTATTGTAGATATTGGCAAATTAATCAGTTGTGTATTTATTGGTCATATGTTATGTGATCACAAGAACCAATCACAACACAACGAATTTATACTATCTTTGGGATGAGAAACTGGTTTAATTTTGTACGTATTTAAGTGACATTAACCTTGAATCTAGCAGCTGATATTTCCTATACAGGATGTTTAAAAAATACGGGGCATAATTTCAGGTATGTATTTCCCACATGTAGACAATCAAAATAGTTCATTACAACGTGTCCGGAAATGCTTCATTTCCGAGTTATGGCCTCACAACATTGAAATTCACCGGAACGTTTTTCTTTCCGCAGGTCGTTGTCATTACAGAAGATGTTCAAAATGTCCACCTCCTGCTTCAATACAGACCTCACATCGATGTCTCATTGACCTGCGAACACGATCCCAAACTCCTGGGGTATTGCGTAGTCTATGTCCTCAGAACATGCCACAATTCGATTCCGAAGGGATTCCAAATCAGGCACCGGAGACGAATAAACCAGTGATTTTAAATGGCCCCACAAGTAGAAATCGAGAGGGTTCAGATCAGGTGAGCGTGGAGGCCAAGAAATTGGGCCACCTCTACCTATCCATCTATCAGGAAACCTTAGATCCAAGTACCGGCGAGCCGTACGACAGGAGCGCCATCATGCAAGAAGTGAATGTGTTGACGATTGATCAGTAGAGTGTCTTCTAAAACATGAGGTATGGTGTTTTCCAGGAAGTTTGTGTACGCCTGCCCCGTAAGTCTGTTTACAAGTACATGGGGTCCAACTAATCGATCACCAATGATACCGGCCCACATGTTGAGGGAGAACCGCACCTGGTGATGAGATGGAATAGTTGCACGTGGGTTTTCATACGCCCATACATGCTGTTTGGGGAAATTTGTTATGCCATCTCGTGTGAACTGTGCTTCATCTGTAAATAATACTAAGGCAGGAAAGTTCGGATTTACACCACACTGCTGCAAGAACCACTGACAGAACCTAACTCGTGCAGGGTAATCTGCTGGTGACAGGGCCTGTACACGTTGCAAATGATAAGGATACAATTGATAGCCTACTCTTTCAACAGTCTCCAGACAGTCGTATGAGGAACATTTACTTGCAACGCTACCCTTCGTGTGCTGATGGAAGGAGTCATGTTCACAGCCTCCAGAATCTCCTCCTGTACTTCTGGAGTTGTAGATCTTGGTCGTCCCCTTCCCAAACCAGGAGAGTTAAATTTTCCATACTCGCACAGACGGTAATGGAGACGTACAAATGTCTTCCGAGCTGGATATCGTCGCTGTGGGTACGTCTCCTGGTACAAACGACGAGCCAGCGCAGCATTGCCGTCCGCCTTACCGTACATGAAGTGTATCTCTGCCAGCTCTTGATTTGAATACATGTCGCACAGTCTAACGCCTACACAACACTGAATGTAACCTTCGCCTCGGAATGAACTGTCAGAGTGCCCTCTTAATGTCTCCTTTGACGGCAACGACCTGCGGAAAGAAAAACGTTCCGGTGAATTTCAATGTTGTGAAGGCCATAACTCGGAAATAAAGCATTTCCGGACACATGTTGTAATGAACTATTTTGATTGTCTACATGTGGGAAATACATACCTGAAATTATGCCCCGTATTTTTGAAACACCCTGTAGATCTTCTTTCATTAAGTGGATGCATAATATCTTCTACTGATAAATCAAAATGTTCGCTTCCCGCGTCCTCGTTGCTCCGATATGAACACTTGATTCTTTGATAATACCAAAGCGTCGCTAGATCATTTCTTTTATCGTTTATCGTTGCTCCAACGTGTACGTACCCTAAGTGGTCCAAGATTCGATTCTCAGCGTGGCCAATGAAAGAAATTTATCATCCGTCTAGAGGATTGAGTGTTCGTCCGTTGTCTTGTGATTGCTCTGTGATGACTCTCCGGTAGCCCTACGTCGTGTCATCAGAAGCAACTCCCTCCCCTATCCAGTAGGCTTATGTGTAGGGTCTAATCTTAGTCGGACTAAAAGAGAACGTTAAGCAGAATAAGAAAATAAAACCACGATATGTTACATCAACTCACATCATCTAGAAAGTGTTTATCGATCTCTGGGTCGAGGGAGAAGTATTTATCACAATATACAGATGTTGCCATCACAGCGTCAGAACTGGATCTCCCACAACTTCAAACTGTAATGCAAAACACAAAATGAGATTAATTTAGCCTACAATGGTTAATCATTTTAAAATTCTGAGTTGCAAGGCAAAAAAAAAAAAAAAAAAATCTGAATTTCAGTAAGCTTTAAATTCCCTTCCTGCAATGCTGTTAGAACGGGTTAATGATGCGGTTAACATTATCTTATCAAGATCTGTAGACAAAATGCAAATATTTTGTCTTCGACCATAAATTAAAATTAAATATGTGTACAGCAAGGCCTAATTATGTTTTACAAGAACGCTACTTACGTAACCTCTCTAAATTGCTGTTAGCAGGGATATACTTTACGTTACAAAAGTGGCACTTCGATATAACTTGTAAATCAGAATGTAACAAGAAATCTAATTATTTCGATAACAAGGTCGAATGTTTCATTCAATTGTCTCACTATACGTAGTATATGAAATCGATTCACTACATTACTGCCTTTAATAATCTATTGATCTTACCAAAGTAAGTTAAATTGCTACATTTTTAATAAAACAGTTTTCCGTATACTTGCAATGTAATGTGCTGCCGTACGTAACGTCATATAGGCCTATTACGTCATTCAACTTCTTGATCGGGAAATCAGCAACTCTTCCTTACCATTTTTAACAGATAAAGAATATAATTTTTAATGGGAAAAACTAAAATTTTTTTTGTCCAAATTTCTCAAATTTCAGTCACAACTTCCCTTAATCGGCGTGAATATGTGAATTGATATTGATTTTAGATGTAATAGAATAATAAATGCAGGCCTAAGTACTGACATTTCGTCTTCATTTCCACTTCCAAAAAATATTCTGTATTAGAATTATTACAGTAATTAGAACGCGATATTTAATTTTATTGAGTAGCTACTGCTTCATACTACTTCACGTCTCACATAACTTAGTTTGACCTCGAAGTGCCATTGTTTTATTTTAAAGAATTTCATAACGGTACTACACGTAATAACCCCATCTATTAACTGCTATTTTGAGATCGCCTAAATTTTACTAAAAGTACTGACATTTCGTCTTCATTTCCACTTCCAGAATATTAGAATTATTACAGTAATTAGAATGCGATATTTAATTTTATTGAGTGACTACTGCTTCATACTACTTCACGTCTCACATAGTTTGACCTTGAAGTGTCATTGTTTTATTTTAAAGAATTTCATAACGGTACTATTCGTAATAATCCCATCTATTAACTATTTGGAGATCGCCTGAATTTTACTAGAAGTCACAGTCATCAACAGATAATATTAGTTTTATTTAAAATTTCGTAATGTTTTTAAGTTACTGAAATTGAAGAGCGTTTTTTCAAAAGTCGATAGACGCAAAAATCGTATGTTTTCTTGCTTTGCAATCGACCTATGAAATCGATTTAGCAAAACTTGATTCAGGCCATAAGTAGCGACTACAAAACGTTCCTGGTTTTTTCAAAACTCGATACATGCTGTCACTTAGTTAAAGCAAAACTCGATAGATGCTCGAGTCCTTATTTGAAATAGCCTATATGCAAGGTCAAATAAAATAGTTTTCAGCATAATATTTCAGACAATTTATTTTTCTTAGAGGTTGCCGGCAGAAGTGGAAAGTTATTATTAGACCCAGTCATCAAGGGGCTATAACCAAGTTGCGTATGCATTGATATATTTTTTTAGGCTAATTTAGAAAAAATCCGCAGTTAATATCCCTTTCACCATTAATCTGTTTTCAGATTCTTGTGCAAGTCAGAACAAGAATAAGTTAGTATTATGATGCAAACTCTCGTTGCTTTTTTGGACCCAAGCAGTATACAGTAGGCCTATTTATTAGCATTCTTCATTTCTTTCCGATACGCGGTCATAGCTATGTCCAGGTCCAGGTCGTGTTTTCGGAAGAATAGAAAAAGAATACAGGAGAATGGAAGACATATTGATCCCTAAAGTCTACCACAAGACATTAGGAAATCATGGCACAGTCAAGAATCTCAACAAGAATTGAAAAATCATGGACTTAAAATCGAGTGCTCAAAAGGTATTAAGATCGACACTGCCCTTTAAGATGACTTACACGAAAACTTCTGGCAAACATTGTAATGTTTCTGTTACAGTGCAGAATATATATACAGCGTGTCCAGTGCAGTGTGTATGTGCTAAAACCAATAATTAAACATTCTATAGTATGATAAGTTTCCCTATTCTTTCAGAAGACAATAGGCCCATAGTGTCAAAAGAAAAAAAAAGGAATGACGTTAAGAAACTCTTAGAGTATTTAGAAGTAACAGGTGAGGTAAAGGACTTCTACATAACCGTTCCAGCAAATGTTCGCATTAGATTTTTGTGATAAAATTGTATTTTTGTGTTGAGACTAACGATTTTCTTCAATTTTGTTTTTTTTATTAGGTTATTTTACGACGCTTTATCAACATCTAAGGTTATTTAGCGTCTGAATGAGATGAAGGTGATAATGCCGGTGAAAGGAGTCCGGGGTCCAACACCGAAAGTTACCCAGCATTTGCTCCTATTGGGTTGAGGGAAAACCCCGGAAAAAACCTCAACCAGGTAACTTGTCCCGACCGGGAATCGAACCCGGGCCACCTGGTTTCGCAGCCAGACGCGCTAGCCGTTACTCCACAGGTGTGGACTTCAATTTTGTTGGTGTTGTAATGAGACTCTTATATGAAGATAGACTGCATCCATCAACTTTTGAAAAAATTCCTATATTTGCTCCTAAAACTCACAAGTAATAAAAAAAAGTGCTTATATTTCTTCAAACCTACTTTCATTGCCTCAGAACAAAGAATGTTTCCTGTGAAAATTCTTGTTGTAAAATAAGTATTTATGTATTTAAATTTAAAAATGTAAATAATTGTAGTAAAATCTTGTTTTCTACATCTATCGACTTCTGCAAAAACGTTCCACAATTGCGAAGTCTTATACCCACCTCTGACTCTTTCCACTTCCTCGTGCGCCGTGAGATGTAACTGTGACCTATTCGAACTGATTCCTATTTATGCCGTAGACAGCATTCGTTCTGGCCACATGTCGATCTGCAGGACTTCATTCATAAATCTCTAGCTACGGCAATCGACGATTATCGATAGTAGATATAGAATTCAATGGACGTGGCTTAAACTTAAAATATACCTATGGGCTTACTTACGACGAAATGTTAAATAGGCCTATAATTAAGGTTATCTGTAGATGATTCTTATCTTAAAACTGAGGTGATATCTAAATAGCAGCTATGGATAAGGAGTTGATACGAATTATACTGTAGAGTTCTTTAAAACAAAAAGAGACACTACAAGGTCAAACCACAGTCTAATATATACAGTCGCGCAACTTCAACACTTTTTTTGCCAACATTCGCGACACTAGCGCCCAAGCGGCAGGCAAGGCACTGGTCATAGGGTTGATACAGCCAGCACGTGCTTTAAAGGGATGCGAGATGTTATAATAACGTTTTAATCATGCGTCGGAATAAAGGCAATGTGTGCAATGACGAAAATTGCAGTAACAACAAGTTTAAATCTCCGAATTTGTCGTTCTTCAGATTCCATAAATACCAAGAGAAAACCATAACTCAGTCATAACCAATAATCCACGTTGTAGGTAGCCTACGTATTGTGTTCTATAAAATATTATTTTATTACTTATCAGTTACCTATTTGTGTGCCAGGAAGGACAGTTTAAATAAAAACAAAGTAAGTACCTATTATTTTTTTTGCAGAGATCATATGTGTAAATGTGTAATCATTCCGATTTTTGATAATATATCTACAGTTTTTAATGCAATTAATTCCATAATTTTTGTATTCGTGTTTTTTTCTTTATATTTTTCAAATGTTGAATGTTATATAGCATTCAAGTAGGTATCATGGTGTTAATTTTGAAAGAATTCATGGAGTATAGTAATCCTTTTGCAAAATATTCACTACTTGAATAAATCCAGATTGTGTCGATAAATTTCTGATGTGTTGGTGTAGATTAATATGGGAGACGTATTAAGTTCTCAAGAAATAAAAGAGCCTTTTTAAATTTAATATAAAAAGCAATATTTTCTGTAATATTTTGCATGACTGTTATTGGTGTTGATTTTACATTCCCAGTGATTATTTGAGCCATTCAGTGCAGAAGTGGTGTAGCCTAAGTCAAAATCAGGTAATGAGGTTTAAAGTAAAAATTCTGTAAAATACAGCGCAAAGTAGCAATTAATATATCCTTCGTGCTATTCACTGACTATTAATAGTTTAAATACATTCAATATTAACTGCCGCTTTGCGCTGTATTTTACAGAATGTTTACTTTAACCCCTCATTACCCATTTTTGACTTACACTACTTCTGCTCTGAAAATAAAATTAGGCCTACATTTTCTGAGTTAATTGAAGTTACAATTTTTTCAACAAAATTGTGTGTTCATTTATTTGTTCTCATCTACGTCATATTAACAGTAAGCGCATGTAAATTACGTATTATATAGGTCGGATATGTTAAAATTAGGCATTATGTGTGAAAACTGGAAATGTAATGTTGTTGTTGTTTTTTAATGCCAGGCGTTTGACAATAAAGCCATTTGACCTCTTGCACTCCAATATTTTTCAAAGATATTATCATGACCAGCCACTGAAGCACAGATGGAAATGTAATGTAAAATGCGGTAAACTTGCCATAAAAATTTAAACCATAACATCAGCACTATTTGTGACTCAAAATAAATAAAGGAAATACCGGTTCTTAAGAAATGGAAAAATAATGAACTTCATATTAATGTTTAAATCCTCCCCTTTTCTTTATTTTCAAGTTTACCTCAGCGGCCGAGTTTACCCCAATTTGTGGTATGCAAAATCGTTAATTTCTCAGGAAATAGGGAGAGGAGTTCACCACGCGATGTACCCTACAAGATATTCCCTACAATTTTGAAGCTACTAATTTTTACTCTTCTCACAGGAAATACAAAGTTCCAATGATTCATAAATGTATTTAGGAATGAAATGAATTAACCGAACACGCAACGAACAATTATATTATTTCAAACCATGATACGTGATCAGAGCCATGATTCAGTTGTAAGGAGCAGAAATAATTGCGTTTATTCCCAGCTTCTGAAACTTGTAGATTAACTGCGTGTGAAATTCTTCCAGGATTCTAAAGTAGAATTAATAAGAACCATATACACTTATTCTATAGCATAAAAATATAAAATAAATTACGCAAAACCCGTTTTCTGATGTGTTATCATATGTCGTGTGCACACTTTTAACTTGCCTGCCGCTAGAGGGCTACTGTCGCGCCAGCTGTCAAATGTTGGCATATTTTATACGTATGAGTTGCGTGACTGTATCTATTAGACTGTGGTCAAACCATATGAGAAGTGGAATAGGTAGTTCGAGACATTAGCTACTCAATGGAATAAGCAGTGTAAATAAATACATACAGGTAGGCCTATCTCATTTAAATGAATCCATGCCCCCTGGTTTGTAAGAAATCAACAACTGCATCAAGAATTGGGAATTCTTCCACTAGAACAGTACATCCACTCAATGTCAAAATCTTTCTTCAACAAACTTCCTGGTGTTCCTGGAGCTGTGACATATAACATTGGAGCAAGATCTTGTCAGCCATCTCGACTTAAAAGGAAACTCCCTCAAGACATCCTTCTTAGTGATACAGACGACTCTTCATAAATTTAACACAGAAAATCATAATATTTTTGTTCACATAATTCACAAAAATGTTTAATTAATTAATTTAAATTAATTAGAGGAGCCTTTAGAGCCAACCTCTGGTATTCTGCATGTGATATTCCATCATTTAACAGTGGTCTGTATAGCAAGTTTGCTGGTCGACCGATATTAAAAAAAAATATATATTAAATTAAATTAATCCAATTCTAATATAGAACATATTCTACAATTAGCCTAAAGGTCTGGACAGAGTGAACCGTTTAAATGTCATTAATTTCAGGGGTTATTCTTTGGGATATTTCAAACAAAAAAGTTAAATACAATTTTGCACGTTTTTCCTTCCATTTCGAGATAATGTTTTATATGAAACATTACATAGCGTGTTTTGGGAAAGCCATTGACTTAAATCCCAACTTGCTCGGTCAATTTAAGAGAGAAGTATATTATAATATCAGTGATTGAAAGAATTTTAGCTTTTTTCCTTTAAATATGCAGAAATTTGATCCGAACAAATATAACATTGTGAAATTCATTTGCAGAACGAAAAGTTACATTTGATCGGATCACATTTCTGCACATTTAAAGTACAAAACTATAATTCTTTCAATCATTTATTATCATAATGCACTGCACCCTCAAATTGGCTGAGCATAGGCCTATTGAGAATTAAATCAATGATTTTCCCAATGAGTTATTCTTTGGGATATTTAAAAAAAAAAAGTTTAATACAATTATGCTTGTTTTTACTTCACTTTTTAGATAAAAATTGTTTTATACTTAAGGAATATTTCATGGCATGTTTTGGGAAAATTATTGAATTATTATTATTAAGTGTTATCGCATACCGCACCAAGATTAATAATATACCAGCATAATTCCATAAGGTAAGCACAAAAACTCGTTTCATTTGCCTCAACAAAAAATAACATAACATGAAATAACTTAGTGTTTATACATTTTCACATTTTGTGTACTTAGGGGTCTACGTGCTTTCATATTATATTATAAAATTAAAATTAGAATTTAATATCGCTATCAATTTACTTAAGGGTTAGGTACAGCTTAAAGCAGTAAAATTTTTGGAAGTTATTCAACATTTCTTTCCTCCATTACTGTACCTTGTACAATAATGAAATTTGGTAAGCTTATGTGTAAAACACTCTTTCTGCTATATGAAAAAAAAATATATTTTTACGATTAAATGTATATATATATATATATATATTTTTTTTTTTTTTAAATTCATAATGATGGCAGTTCACTGTGCAGTGATAAAGCGTTTCGCTCATAACTCATAAACTTGTTAACTTTTTTATGTTCTCTCTCTTTTATTTTATTGCTGAAATTCATGTTTACAATATCATGTTCTTTCAACTACATTCCTTAATAAATAATATATTTTTTTATTTTGTGTTAGAAGAAAATACTGATATTTGACCATTTTTTAAATGAATTTATTTTTTATCAGACAATCTATCAAAGTTAGAGAAGTGATCTTGCATCATATTGTAGATATGACATACATAAATACACACAAAAAATTTCATCACAGAATGTGGGATAGTTTTTTAGTTATGTGGGAAACGCTTCATCACTGCATAGTGAACTGAATTTAAAAAGAAAATGTAAATATTTTTTTTAACCAAAAAAGTATTTTTTTTTCATATAGCAGAAGGACAGTGTTTTACACCTACTAATTTTCATTATTGTAGAAGATAGAGTAATGGAGGAAAAAAATGTTGAATATTTCCAAAATTTTTATTGCTGTAAGCTGTAATTAACCCCTTAAGGATGTTTAATTCACTAAATTTCGCAAATATTCAATGAGTAGAGCAACTTGACTTGGAGCGACGATAAACGATAAAAGAAGCAGCGATGCTATATCAGAGAGAATTGAAGCATGCATTGTCATTGAGATGTGCATATTGGAGTAACGATAAAAGCGAAGATACACGATAAAAGCGACGAAAAAGATAAGTTCCATTTTCTTCGCTCCTGTCGTTCATATAATCTTTGATTAAGATAATATTGATCTGTATAATGACCAGTGGTTATCAATATATCCGAATATTAATCGATTTATTATTATTTCGGCATATTAAATTAATTGTTGTAGATATTGGCAAATTGATCAATTGTGTATTTATTCGTGATACATTATGTGATCACAATAACCAATCACAGCGCAACGAATTTATACTACCTTTGAGATGAGAAACGGGTTCAATTTTGTACGTATTTAAGTTATATTAAACTTGAACCTAGCAGCTGATATTTCCTATATATCTTCTTTCATAAAGTGGATGTATAGAATAAGTTATCTTCTACTGATAAATCAAAATGTTCGCTTCTCGCGTCCTCGTTGCTCCGATATGAACACTTGATTCTTTGATAATACCAAAGCGTCGCTAGGTCATTTCTTTTATCGTTTATCGTTGCTCCAACGTGTACCTACCCTTAGTAATAAGTAGGCCTAGATGAGATATAATCTATCAAGTTTACGTTAATCACTATAAATACTGCCAAAGCTCGGGTTTAGAGAGTGGGGAAGTATCTTTACGGATCAGAGTTCCCAAACTTGAGTGTCACGGAACCCTAATGCCTCATACTTGTAGGACACCATACAGTGTTTTCTATAAACTAAGGGTAGGTACACGTTGGGGCAACGATAAACGATAAAAGAAATGACCTAGCGACGCTTTGGTATTATCAAAGAATCAAGTGTTCATATCGGAGCAACGAGGACGCGAGAAGCGAACATTTTGATTTATCAGTAGAAGATAACTTATTCTATACATCCACTTTATGAAAGAAGATATATATGAAATATCAGCTGCTAGGTTCAAGTTTAATATAACTTAAATACGTACAAAATTGAACCCGTTTCTCATCTCAACGGTAGTATAAATTCGTTGCGCTGTGATTGGTTATTGTGATCACATAATGTATCACGAATAAATACACAATTGATCAATTTGCCAATATCTACAACAATTAATTTAATATGCCGAAATAATAATAAATCGATTAATATTCGGATATATTGATAACCACTGATCATTATACAGATCAATATTATCTTAATCAAAGATTATATGAACGACAGGTGCGAAGAAAATGGAACTTATCTTTTTCGTCGCTTTTATCGTTACTCCAATATGCACATCTCAATGACAATGCATGCTTCAATTCTCTCTGATATAGCATCGCTGCTTCTTTTATCGTTTATCGTCGCTCCAACTTGTACGTACCCTTAGCCATGTGTGGAGTTTCGTTGATGTATCGATTTAGCTATCATCTTTAATCAAGGCCATCTAGATATTGTTAGTCGTCATAGTTTTCTTTCCAACGTTATCAACTCCTTTGCCAGTGCATATTGGATCACAATCTCGCTGTCAGCCGGATGGTGAAGTCAGTTAAACTCATCCTCAGTTCAGTAGACCCGAAAGATGAATGGCCGATCTTCAGTGCAGTACTTGTAAGTCTAATTTTAAATATTAAATTAAATCTAGGCAATTATATATTAGCATATATTGTACCCTACTTAATTTTTGTGCTAAATATAACTTGTTAAGAACCTCTTTAATTTTTTTTATTCAAAAACATTAAATTCTGCCGGTAGGCCTATACGGTGCAGAATATGACAGTAATTTCAATTCAATGTAAATGTATGTATGTATTTATTCACACTGCAATGGGTAGGCCTATATACCCGGTGGCAGTGGTAACTAATTACACTCAATAATGACAATAATAAACTTATTAATTAAAAATACAATTAATAATAATACTAATAATTAATACTAATAATAACAATAATAATAATAATAATAATAACAACAACAGGGAATATATTAAATTAAATGAAACGATCACTTAAAATAACATTTGAAATATTCTAATTTGTATCTTAAAACTAAGATCGAACTAAAACCCACGAGTATATGTTCATATCTGCACAAGTGCCTTTCAACATTACACTCATTTCGCTGTCAACTCACTCACTGCACTGGAACTACGACACATTTCACTGATTCTATCCTGATTTCACTAACACTTCAAAAACATTTCACTGTTCAAATTCTTTGCACTGCCACTATAAACTATAAAGCTTCACTGACAGGAACACGTTTCACTTACACACACACTTCACTGACACGACATACTTCTTCACTGATACAACACACTTCACTGACACAACATAATTCTTCACTGATACAACACTTCAATAACAACATATCATTTACACCCTTTAAATACTGTGTATAATTACCGTCTATTAGTAAGGTCCTTAAGCCTATTTTTAAATGCATTTTTGGTTGTTGGTAAAGCCTTTAGTAAGTCTGCAGGTAAAGCATTCCAGTCCCTGATAGTACGATTGAGAAAAGAAAACTTTCCAGTGTCCGTCCTCTGCCTTCTTTCCCTCAATTTATATGAGTGGTCGTTCCTTGAAGAGTAATTTGGCGGCTGCAACCTATTTTTTATTTCTCTCCAGGCAGGCTCATCTCTGTATGTTTTGAACAGTGCGCATAATCGAATTCGCGTTCTCCTGTCCGTGAGTGTGTCCCATTTTAATGGTGAATTTTTCCGACAACACTTAAGAGCCCGTTTTTGAATCTTTTCCAGTGTCTTAATATGTCCTAATCTGTAAGGATCCCAACATGCAGCATCATATTCCATTACTGGACGTACTAGTGATTTATATGCAATCTCTTTGGATTTATCAGAACCTTTTCTTAGTACCCTCATCACAAAGTGTAACGCTCTCTATGCCTTTCCCGCTGTGTCTGTAACGTGTTCCCTCCAGCCGAGATCGCTGCTAAATGTTATTCCGAGGTATTTACATTTGTTAACTTCCGGAATGGTTTCACCCCCTAATGTATACGATGCGACTATTTTATTTCTTTTCCTTGTAAAGCTGATGGCTTTGCTCTTTAGAGAATTTATTTTCATTTTGTTGGCTATTGCCCAATCGTTTATTCTATTGAGGTCATTCTGGAGAAGAGTAGTATATTCATGACTTCATGTAGTTAAGAAAGTGACAGCACTTTCACCTATTGTATTATAAACGTAAAAAGAAAAGTATAGATAGACGCAAAATAGGCCTATCTAAGCCTAAGTCGTTCCGAGAACAACAATATATTTTCCCTTAAAGTATTAGTGACAGACAGCCACCGGTGTGGCTCAGTTGGTTAAGGCGCTTGCCTGCCGTTCTGAAGTTGCGCTGGGGCGCGGGTTCGATTCTCGCTTGGGCTGATCTACCTGATTGGGCTTTTTCCAAGGTTTTCCCCCACCGTATGGTGAATATCAGGTAATCTATGACGAATCCTATGCCTCATCTCGCCAAATACCATCTCGCTATCACCAATCTCATCGACACTAAATAACCTAGTAGTTGATACAGCGTTGTTAAATAACCAACTAAAAATTAGTGACAGACTGGATCAAATCGGGTAATGATTTACATTAATTACCTCGTCTATTTCTGGCCGAAAAATTCGAAAAAACCGTCCAATTTTCGCCAGAATTTTAAAACGTTTATAAATTTTTGTCCCCAACCCAATTTCAAGTAGGCCTATACAATATTTGTAAAATAATTATAATTTCTCTATACGAACTTCAAATAATATATGCCACTTTATATAAAATAATTTTAAAAACATAAAATAAGCAAATCTATGCTAACCTAGTTCACCTACACTAAGCTAATCTAACTTAAGCTAACCTAACCTAACGGCCCCCTCAAACCCATGGCTTATGTATTTATTAACACTACAATTGGGTATAGGCCTACACCCAGTGACAGTGATATATAATGTACAATAGGCCCTAATATTACAATAATTATATTAATAAAATTTACAATAATTACAGCAATAAAAAATAAACTTAAATTTAATTCTAACTATAAATAGATGCAATAAAACTAGGACTATAAATAACTTATACAGTAAGTACTTCTATTAAACCCAACTATTACCAACTTAAAAATTACATATCACTCTAATTACATATCACATTAATTAATTACATATCAACTTAATTAATTACATGACACAACTTATATAATTACACTGCACCTACAATTACATTTTCAGTCTAAACTTCTCAACCTTTCCTTAAATAAGTTATATTGATTTTGAGAGGACCACCCGAAAGATTGCAGCAGGTAAGCTGTTCCATTCTACTATTGTGCGGTTAACAAAGGAAAATTTTGCCACGTCCGTTCTTTGTTTTCTAATAGGACCAGCCCTGATTAACACAACTTAGAAAAACTACATTAAATTTAAATAGCCTAAATTACCTTTCCTTATAACATAGGCCTATGTTCAAATATAGGCCTATACTAACACAAATGCGGAGACATAACAAATCTGTTCCACACAGAAATTAGTGCATAAGCTTAAGTTATAACCTATTTTTCATATCTTTTAACTCGATATAAGTTTTAGTCTAGGTACCGAGGTAGTTAATTACATAATTGATTCAAAGCGTTCTGGAATCTGGAGATGTGCCTTTAAAAACAGAACTGCTTTCAAGTTCATCTTTCATGGAATGCTTCTTCTATTGCCATTTAGTCCAGGGTTTCTAAATAACCGTATTTACTTATTGATTCTTGGGCTTCTTAATTTTCTCTAAAGCCCAATTTATTCTTGCCGTCACGAGGTGGCATACTGCATCAACAATGTGACCAAAATATTCGTCTATTCCGTGTTAAATTTTCTTTAAGCTTATGTTTAACAGCTTCTAAGTATGATGTTTCCATCAGTGTTCTATTGTTTCTTCTCAACATAAAATGTAACATTTCTTCATTTTTAATGTGTTTTTCTCCCTGCATACTTTATAGCTTTTACTTCAAAGTTGTTTACTGAGGAAACACCATTACGACTCCAAGGTTCTTCACCTGCTCAGAATCATGTAGGCGCCTATATTTAGAGTATACCAAGTACTTTGACATTTTCTAGACACATTTCCGTCTTTCACACTTTGCCAGTGTGTATTCGCGTGAGCCAAAGTAAAGAGTTTTGTGAGAGAACAATGTTAGTGGAGATTAGTTTATACCTCGTGATATGTTACTGCATATTGAAAATTGAGACCTAGGTGAAAGATCGTAACATGTTAATTATTTCTTTAGGTACAGCTCATGTATTTTGTCAAGACACTCGCGATGTACAGTACGTGAACAACGTTTCTGTAGAGGGGATAGGAGTAGAAGGGAAGGTCGGGCGTGTGTCTACAGAGTTCAAGGCAAAAGCTAACCCATTCCCTATAATTCGTAAGTGGACTCATCCGATCTCGTACGCACCTCTGTAGGAAGAGTGGGGGAGTGTTTTGACAAAATGCATGCGCTGTAGGCCTACGTATTCTGCAAAAGACGGAGTTGTTTTAGAATGAATGAACGAACAAACGAAATTAATTAATTAATTAATGTGGGGTTGATTTCATTTCACGAGGGCAGGCTCCGGGATAAATCCTTTACTTACGCCGTTTAGGCCCATGTAGGCTACTTCCTATATGAATTGATTGTCTAAGTCCAACGGATGGCCCGGGTGGCATTCGTGAATCCGACTTGACAACGGGATATCTTTTCTGGGCCCTGCACGTAAGTTTCCATTACTTATTAAGGAGCTCGAACCCAGAATCCTAGCTCCAAGCCCTTAGTACGTAGATCAGATTGGAAACCCGTACTACCCCCAAGACATCACTCCAGCCTATTTTTACTGTTACAAATTGTAGGTGAAATGAGGGGGGGGGGGGGAGTGGAGAGTGTTGATGGAATAAAAGAGAGAAACTGAAGTACTGTCCAAATTTCACGAGAGGGGAGTATGGTCCTTGCGGGGTAAGAGGAGAGAGTAAGCCAATAACTCGGTGTTCTTGAAGAAGCAGGTGGATGGGAGTGGTGTCATTGACCGACTGGGACAAACAAGACTCAGGCAATGGCCGACCGGTTCCGTGTCGAGGTTAGGTTATAAGAGTGGGGGAAAAACTAGCATTCCTTGCTCGGATCTTCTCGTGAAATGCGGACTGTAGGCTCCCTCGAGAAAAACCCTCTGCAACGTCTTTTTCGTCCACAAATTTCACCCAAACCTGACCGGAGATCGAACCCGGACCACAGCCACAGATGCGGCGAATGAATGGGGAAATTGGAAGAGAATCACACACGCTTTCAAAAAAATGAGTAGGGTTTTTGTAACCATCTTGTATTTTAAAAAAATATCAATTGATTGGTTATTTTACATTTTTACATTTTCAATAATACACACATAATTAAGTATTGTAAATGCTTAACAAAAATAGTTTTTCAGCATTAGAAAATCTTACCTGAATACAATAACTAGGTAACTCGATGGTTTACATAGAAGAGAGCAAAAAAAAAAAAAAAAAATAGTAGGCTACTTACATTGATTGAGCTCAACACTGGTTGCAATTCAACACATGTCCACCACTGTGGAGTAACAGCACGTCTTTTTCTCAGAAATTATAATTTTAACTTAAAGTGTTTTACTTCTACAAACATTTGAAAGCGACTCATTCTAACATTAATGTAGACCCATGTCTGATCATAACTAGATGTTCATAATTTCAAAACATGATTGACTTTTTTTATTTCGATTCATGCTTTAAGTTCACATAGTAAAGCAAATGGAGCATAATTTTATTCATTTCCCACATAGATTGGATCTGAATTTTATATAAGTGTTGTAACCTAACTAAAAATAAATATTTATAAAATAAACATGTTTAAAAAATTTACCTTTACAACTTAACGTCATAATAAATTACAAACATTTGTTCTACATTTTCTTCGTATGAATGTAGTTCTCCTTTCACTTCAAATTACAAATATGTACAGTAGAACCCCGCTAATCCAAACATGCCAAAAAGAACAGAGAGACACAATAGGAAGGGAAAAAAAAAAGAGGATTTGAACTGAAACTCGATTAATTTAATGCTACAGTATTTAGGAACTCAAATTGTATAATATACAGTACAATTTACTTTATCACTAATGAATGAATTAGTTCTTGTTTTCTGTACTACAGAGCGATTCATATAAATCAGTGGTGGGCAAAATGAACGCAACCCACAAGACAGGATTTAAATGGCGACTACATACTGTGGGAGGGGTTGCCCTCTACAATGCAGTGACGGATTTACATACAGTTGCGCCATTACACTCTTACCTACCACACGTAATTAGAATAGTCCATTCACGTGATCTTTAATTAATCATTTTTCAAAGCAATTTCTTCGAAATTGGGATTTATATCTGTGCATGCTATTTTCAGTTGCGCAAGGAGATGAGCATCGCTTAAGCGGGATATAAATTTCATTTTAGAAAACAGCTATTCGCACTGGTAGGTTGATGAATACATTTCCCATAACTATGGTCCTGAAACACAACTTTGGTCCACGATACAACTATTCAAAGATCATTGTAGAAGTAACATAGACCGTTCGTAGATAGCTGCAGTGACTTGAATTCAAATTACAGTACAGCAAGAATATAGATAAACGATGTACTACGTTAAGGAGTACAGAATTTTAATACCTAGTTGTATCGTGGACAATAGTTATGTTCCAGGACAATAGTTATGGGAAATGACGGTACTCATTATTTTTGAAGCAAACTGTCTAAGCAGTGGGTATGTAGTACTGGACATCTTTTAAAAAATGTTAGCCCCCAGTAGGCCTTCACATTCTGCTTTCAAGAAGCCATCATTCTGCAAATCCAGTACCTCTAACTGCAATTCTGGGATAACATTTTCAATTTAAACATGAAAAGGAGTGGCAAAAATATTGAAATCTTTCTCCGTCCTTTGAAAATCACTGAATCTGTGTTCTTTGAACTCGTATAACAGGTGATCTATTTTAAGAATGTACATATTTAAGTTCGTGTCCTGAATATTTGTAACTGGTCCTAAACATGAGAAATGAAAGAACCGCCTTTTTTGTAAGTGTGATATCCTCTCGATTCATATGATTCTGCGAAAGGTATTGTATCACTAATGAAGCTCCGAAGTACAGCAATCCAATATAATCCGCCACGTACACGCGCAGTATTTTCATGGAGCGGGAGAAGGGGAATGTAGGGGGTAAGTTTGATGCTTCGCAGAGGTCTGACGTCACTGCGGCAATGCCGCAGGAATGCCCACCGTTGATATAAATCTTTACAATTTTAATGGCTTATAAATTCTGAACAAATAATAACAAACATGTGCAATCTGTTCTGAATTACAGAGTAACTCTGGGCGATTCCTTAGAGTAAATGTTGAAAATGTTTTTCACATGCGTCAATACATGACTGTACTTGTCGCACCATATTCCGTGACGTTCTCCGAAGTGTATCCTCGTCAATGTTGCTGATTTCATTTCTAATGGCGTCATGGTGTTCAACAAGTGACCGCGGTCTATTCTTGCATAGACCTACTCTGTCCTTAAGTTAGTCCCATAAGAAGAAGCCCGGAGAGATTAGGTCAGGTGTTCTGGGGGGGGCATAATTTTTTTTAGATTAGGCGATCACCGAAGAAGCTAGCTCGTAAACCCGATTTGCGGCTCTCTCACATGTACCTATGTCCTGGCTCAATCGGCACAATGATTTCTTTGATGAGTTCACTAAACGTCTTCGAACACCATCAACACAATCTTTCTTGACTCATTGCAGGTCTGTTTTTTTCTGTCTCGCTGAAGAACGAGCGATTTGTCTCCAGCTTTCTTGCCATCGATAAAACTGTTGGCTTGGGTGGAACATTGCGCACACCGAATTCTCTTCGAAATGCCCGTTTTGTTTGAATCAAGGAATTTGTCTTCCAATACATTTTAACAACAAAAACACCCTGCCGAATTGAGAACTGCATGTTTGTGTTATGACTGCAAAAACTAGAGACTGCGAACTAATTGCTAATAGCCAACAATAGTCAACAATGGATGATAGGGGTAAAAATATAATTCCCCCAGAGCCACTGTGACCATTAATCCTAGCATTACCAAGATTGAACAAAAATTGCCCACCCTTCTTATTATCTACATTTTTTTTTTTGCAATAAGTTAAATGAAATGACTGTTTTCATCCTCTCTCTATTTATTCTAATATGATAAAGTATAAGTGTACACATTTGTTCTGTTTTAGATTTGAAATATAACACCCTAATAATTGAAGTGTTTGTGGTGAACAGATTTTACCAACCCTTGGTATTTCATGTGACCTAAATTTTTAAACATTTTCAAGTATGAATTCTATAATTTTTTCCCATTGTTGTAACTGTTTTCAATGCCCATAAAATAGTTGTTTTTTTTTTTCAATTCTTCACTTTACCAGTTTCTTGCAGTGTGGAAGCTTGAGTTGGTAAATTGGTACTTTATTGGTGTTTATTCAAATGTAATTGTATTCAGGGATACAGAACATAAACATGAGTTGTATTGTGGATAATAGTAGACCTAATATTTTGTATAGGCCTAAAAGTGAGATTATAGTGCTATTGGAAGCTGATTTACCGGCGAAGCTGAAGAAAGAAAATGGCAGTGAGAAAGATAATACAGAAGTGGTTGATGAAGGTGAATCAAGTTCTGTTTCAAGCTCTAGCTGCCAACAAGAAAGTTGTTCACAATGTCACTAAAAAAATATCAGATATGGATATTGTGGACTGAATGTATGTAAAAAGCATTCAGATACTAAAATTGTGTGTGCTGGAGTACTTCGTTAAAAAAAAGATGTAGAATCACTTGATAGAAAAACTGATGTGCATTTTTAAAAATAATGTAAACATTTTTGGTGATAAAATTTAATTGGACGTATTGTAAATCTTTAAAAAAAGGAACGTAATTGTTCAGTGATAATACAGTAATGTAATAATATAATTTTTCTTACACTAGAAGTAATATATTTAAATTACTTAATTTGAGTAATTTTTGCCCACCCGTGTTAATCCACGTGACAAAAAATATCTTGATAATGCTAAGGTTAAACTCAACTTCAAGTTTATACTAGCTTCCAAAGAGAAATTACAAGTCATTAAAATTAAAAAGGTATGTGAATCGCTCTGTATTATGATAATATATCAGCTTCTTCTGATGAGCAAAATTTTGACGAAGCGACAACGCTTCATACATCTCGAAACTGGACAATGAAGAGTGGGAAGGGGATAAAGCATGGTATCCCTGCTTGCATTCCCGTCCCCTGCTTAATCCTAATAGCCCTCGGTCTCAATTACTTCGTACTAGCGGGGTTCTACTGTATTTTTAATGTCGATTGCTGTATTTGACACTTTTTTTTTAATTTAAAGTCATTTTGATAACTGTATTTTTAAATAAACCCATTTTAGAGCCTATTGTGTTCCTATCACATTAGCATATCACAATTTCTAATTCTGTACCTCAGAGCGAAAAGGATGAAAGTCCAGTTTTGCTGATTTTGAGATAAGCACATCGTGTGAGCAGAATTTCTTCGTCTATCAGCTGGAAAAAGGTGGAAGTGCACAAAATCCATATTCTTTTTTACATTCAAATGTCAAGAGATGAAAGAATCATTGCTCTTTGTTTGTTTGCTTTGGGGTTTTTTGCTTTCCTGAAAAGTTATGTTTTTGTGACTTCCATTCATTTCGCTTTGGGGTCTACAGAATTTATCACATGAAGGAATTTTTTCATGTATGGGAAGCTGTTGTACCCAGACAGTTTTTTAAATTGATGTACCTTGGGATATACAATGACATACCTTGGGACATGGTTCAACATAATATTAATGAAACTAATATTTTATTAAGTTTATATTTCTACAAAATAGAGACAATTTACTGTTTTCTAATTATTATTAATGATAAATTTTGCCTTTAAATTTGATGTAATAACAATAGTAATAATGTTGCTAAGTTTTAAAATAATTCTCAATTTTCTTGACAGGAAATAATATTAAGCTTTTCAATTACCTAAATGAATTTATTATCCAAGGGCGTATCCTTCAAATGACATTTTGAAAATATATTTTTAGTGCTCCTTAGGCTTGAATCTTTTCTTTGAAAAGGTGGGAAAGTCTGAACACAGTATCTTCCAAAGGAAGGTCAACAATTTCTGATTGCTCATGATGTAAAAAAAAAAAAAAATGTCATATTTAGTAAACTTATTTAGATGCTGAACTTCAAATTTTGTTTCACAAATCATCTTACTAGTTCTACTGTCACACGAATTAGAGCAAAATTGTCTTCTCTTACTTCTTCTAAATTCGCTCGAACAGTGTTTTCCAATTACCTAAATGAATTTATTATTCAAGGGCGTATCCTTCAAATGACATTTTCAAAACATATTTTTTGTGCCCCTTAGGCTTGAATCTTTTCTTTGAGAAGTTGGGAAAGTTTGAACACATTATCCTCCGAAGGAAGGTCCCGATTGCTCATGATGTAAGAAAAAATAAATTGTCATATTCAGTAAACTTCTTTAGATAATGAACTTCAAATTCTGTTTCACAAATCTTCTTACATGTTCTACTGACAAGAAATTTATAATTAGTCTCTCTTTCCTGCCACACGAATGAGAACAAAATTTTCTTCTCTTATTTCTTCTAAATTCTCTCGAGCAATCATCTCAGTGTAATTTATAGTTCAAATGGCATCTTCATCATCATTATCATTAGAACTAACACATTCCTCGGCTCATCTGCAGTCTCTTCTTAATTATCTTCTGGAAACAGAACTTGTGGCTTCAACTTCTTCCGTTTCTGAACTTCATCATATTTCTCTTCTCACTCAACTTTCTTTTTCTTTCTTCTATTTCGGTTCTCTCTGGCGTATCTGTTAAAGCGCTTGTCTTTCCTTTTTTAGGATTATGAGTTATTTTTTTCCTGAGAGGAGAATAATTTAGCTTTGTCGGTGTTTGTCTCTTGATTTTTAATTTGCTACATGGCATTTCCACTAAAGATTAAACCTCATAAAAGTCATTACTAAATACTGTTTTTGATTAGGTACTCATCTAAGAGTAAATTATTTACAAAAATATTTAAAATCTAATGAAGGTCCACCTGAAAACAGTTGTCCCAGGGTACAACGTCACTAGGTACATCAGGTATCAGTAAAATATATCTCAGCAAGTTTTCAAGACTGGGGTACCGAAAACAAGCCAATAACCACATGGATTCGTAGCTAGAATAACAGTGTTTAAAAATATATATTTAAGTTTTTAATCGTGTGTCTAAAGAATCAATTAAAATAATTCATTAATTTGACAATTACTTACTTTTTAGATTCAAAAAGAGATTTTTTAAATAAAATCTCTCCAGATAGCTTCAACAAAAAGTAAATCATTCACAGAACAGCTGAATGATAAAATTAAAGTGGTCAACTACGAAAACAAAAATTCCACCACATAACCTTGAAAATAAACGAAGTGTTCCCAGGTACAACAGCTTCCCTTATTGTTTTTGCAACTTGCAAGATCACTAGTGGACAATTTTTATCTTGATAATTTCAGAACATTCACCTTTGTATCCCCTCAGTTCGGAGATATCGGCTTGGATACTATTGTTGGATGCAAAACGATTACATAGCTCATCAGATTCTAGTATTTTGCTTTTCATTCTCTTCTTTAAGTTTCTCTCACAACAATTTTCACCCACAATAAACTCGTATAACATATTAGTACTTAAAGTGTCTACTGCCCCTACGTTAATAATTGAAAAGTTCACTAAATGAATTGTTCGCTTTTTACTATATTCCCACAGGCACAGAAACGAATGAATACCAAGACATACTACCTGGCAATCAACTAGTTTTCCAGGCGTTTTGACGGGTGTGTCGTACACCAGTGATGAGCCTCTAAGTTTCTTAGTATCTACTTTGTGATGGTTTAAGAGGTGTGCTTTAATTCCTGCACGATTCCCAACCCAATGACAAGATTCGTCAGGTATAATTCTAAGTGGGCACTGAACATACATATTGTAGGAACAAAACTTCTGGTGTAACCCAAAATTCGATTGTTTCATAAACTCAAAGCAGCCGAGAAAACGTCTTCGACAAGGATACTCCTCTCTCTCCACAATCTCTTCCAAGACAGTGTTTCGTGTATTTAAGAAATGTCTACGGCAGACAGTACAGCTGCCTTCTTGAAATCTGCAACTGGCACAAAGTCTGTGATCCATTGAACACGTTATTATGGGTACAGTTAGGTATTCATCACATTTTTGGCACTTTAATGCCTTAAGAATAGACGATATCCTGGCTTCGTCTTCCAGGTCGTTTCGTGCTGGTTCTTCTACTAACTGTAAAATTGTGAACAGAAAAAGTGTATTAGTTAATGGATGTTATTATAAAACGACAGAGATTTTGATATTATTACACTCCGTTGATATTAATATTATTTTTATGCTCGACCATGCCGAAATGTAGTAATTATACACCTGGTAGCAGCCCTTTAATGGACCTCATTAAAATACACCTATTCATTAAAGTTCAGGTGTTCCACCAATCAGAATATACCATTGTAGCAATATGAAAGCGCAAGTATCGATTATTCTCGGATATGCAATCGAAAGACAACTAGCGAAACGTCACGGAGGCTGGAAATCCAATACTGTCGCAGAAGGTTATGTTGAAGAATCGATCCAAAATAAAATTGAAATCTCAAATACAATATTAAACTCAGTCGAAAAAAACAACACACAAATTAACATCAATTCACCGTCATCTTCCAGCCTTTCACAAAGCACATTCCCGCAAATTCATTTCACCAATTGCACAATAAATCACCTACATTTGAAATAAAGTCAGTTGTTACTATAATAATTAGCGTTAATTATAAATAATATTCAAATAAATTCAATTTGTCTTCTCGTTTTTCAATGTCTAATTTAGTTTCAATGTTATATCAAGATTAATGTTTATTTTACTCTCTAGGTTATATCAAGGTCAATGTGGACATTTGTTTCTCGGAAAAAATCAATACTTTTGCGTCTGCGCACATCTCACAATTTACGAGCTATTGCACAAGGTCAGTTCCGTTCCTCAGTCAGATAAGAATAAAATGAATACTTCTGAATAATTTCAAGTTAGAAATATGGTCGAGCATAAAAAGTCGTATGAAACTTGACTATAATGGTAATTAAGACGCTCGTATGAAAATTATGAAACTCGCTTGCGCTCGTTTCATAAACATACTTGCGTCTTAATTACTACCATTATAGGCTCGTTGCATAATGTAGTCTACTATTTCATTTTTCTGTATACACTTTTAACACATAATATCACTGATTAAATTTCCAACTTAATTTTTTTTTACATAGTAAAAACAGCCGTATTAACACAGTAAAGAAGTTCGAAATTTAATCAGTTAATATTATTGTTTGTTTTCATCTGCATACCGGATGATTCGAAAAATATAGGCCTATTTGTGAAATGATAAGCGACGAAAAAAACGTTATTGGGAATAAAAAATGACAAATTCATTATTTGGAATAGTTTGGAAGTAATTACAGTTGACATATTGTAACTACGATATCAATTGGACGGAGTTACGCAATAAGAGACCAACTGCCAAAAACCTGTTATACTGACCATTGAAGTAAACTTTGTTTTTATAAAACATTTATGCAAGAAGTATTGTAACGGTCATACTATTACAAAAATAGCACAAATAATACTAAAAAGAGCTAACCGATTTTTAATAACAGAACAGCACTTGATCTAATATTTTAAAGCAAAATAAATAAATTAATTTTATGCAATAAAAGAATTTTGCTTATAAATAGCAGCAAAATGGAGATATCGCATTCTTGATTTTTTTTTCGAGTTAAATAATTCAGTCTACAATAGATTTGCGCAAATATCTAATTTTTTTTTCAAATTGTCGGTTGGTCTATTATTGCGTAACTCTGTCCAATTGTGTACAGCAGCCTTTCTTTGCCTGTCTATTGTCATGACTAGAACTGCGACTTTACTGCCTTTGAATGTTTTATTCTCCTACTCAAAGTTACAGGCTCTTTAATTTAATATCAATTAAAGAGCCTTGGGATTATGATATGAAAGTTCTATAGCGCCTAAAATAGCCTGTTTTGGTGATAAGTGCCTATTTCTGGAATTGAAGCCTATAAATGCCTATTTCGGTCTTTTAAATTTCCTAAGTTTAAAATCAGTCCTTCCCTTCATTTTATTGTTAAAAAAGGAACTGAAAAAGAATATGATGAAAACCAATTGTGGGCAAATATTGTGGCGGATGTTTAGCTTGTTGTCTGAACTTATCATCAGCTTGTGTCACAGTCAGTAGCTAAGTTTGTATAATGTGGCATCACTGTTGTCTTACTTACGTTATTAAAATAGCAGTTTATTGTGGTTCTGTTTCATTTCATATTTTGCAACGTTATTATTGTACCATTTGAACGAAACAAGTGAGCTTGATGAACAACAGAAAAACATACCAGCGCTCTACCACTGAGCTACCCGGGAACTCCACCCGACACCGTCTCAACTTTTCCCTTTATATCCACACAACTCGCGTGGGCTGACGAAACGCCAGAGACCCACAACGAGTGCATACAATCTCTGTATGACTTGTAATTGTGGTTTTCTGTTAACGTACACAGTGAATTTTTCCTTGAAATTATTCAAATCTGCTTTACAGGGAGCTTTACCTGAAAGATTAGATTTGCATAATATATACGTCACTGTGTACGTTAACAGAAAACCACA
Source organism: Periplaneta americana (assembly GCF_040183065.1). Taxonomy (NCBI): domain Eukaryota; kingdom Metazoa; phylum Arthropoda; class Insecta; order Blattodea; family Blattidae; genus Periplaneta; species Periplaneta americana. The sequence goes on from NC_091120.1 coordinate 141,449,482, forward strand.
ATTACAAGTCATACAGAGATTGTATGCACTCGTTGTGGGTCTCTGGCGTTTCGTCAGCCCACGCGAGTTGTGTGGATATAAAGGGAAAAGTTGAGACGGTGTCGGGTGGAGTTCCCGGGTAGCTCAGTGGTAGAGCGCTGGTACGTTCAACCAGAGGTCCCGGGATCGATACCCGGCCCCGGAACAATTTTTCCTTGAAATTATTCAAATCTGCTTTATAGGGAGCTTTACCTGAAAGATTAGATTTGCAACAGAAAAACAGTTAACTTCCTTGTGTGAAGAGGTACTTGTGATGTTCGGAGCAAATATACGGTTCTTAATACAGGGTGGGGCATAGGAACCAAGTGTTTTTAAAATAATCAAAATAGTTTTTGTTTTCAACACAATTTATTGATAGAACAACATTTGTCAGAACATACCATTTCAATTATGAGCGGAAAATTACATCTGGAATGTGATGTCCGTCTGCATTGACGCATTGTTGAAGGTGCTGACGAAAATTGATCTATACTCTTTCCAGGAGATCTCTGTTGATTTGGGTGATGTGTTGACGTACCGCGTCCTTTAATTCAGCAGCCCAATACCGAAAATTTTGTCTGTTAACGGCTACATTAAGGTGGAAATGGGCTTCATCACTCATTGCAACCATCATGTTTCCATACTGCTTGTGGAGTGCAAGCATTTGCTGTGCGAAATTCATCGTTGGGTTAATCCCTTACATTGAATTTATAAACAGCCACCCATCTTGTATGGGTGTAAATGCAAATCGTCATGCAAAATCCGTCGTACGATTGCTGATTCCAAGTGCAGTTAAATGTCTACGAACAGAGCGTTCTGTGCCGCGCAGTATCGCATGTCTGACTCAACATTTTCTGGAGTACGCACTCTGCGTTGGGGGCCGGGCTGTTAATTCTTCAGTATTGCGATTTTGTTCAAAGATTGTTAACCCAACATAAGGTTGTGTCATGCACGGGAACAGAACCATTGCAATTAATATTGAATCTGTATCAAAACTCACGCCGTACCATGGTCACCGACTCGCCATTCCTAACAAAAGAATCATACGAAAACTTGCGTCCACTGCTCCATGATGCCGACTGCAGGTGAAATGCTATGAGCCACGGAATGGACTGTTACATGCCGCACGTCTGTCCCTTTCATAATGACCAAGTACAAGCCATTCCAAAAACACTTGGTTCCCATGCCCCGCCTTGTATAATCACAGTCTAGTATATAGGCCTACAGTCACGAAAGCTCAATACGTAGGGAATATGCATCCATAGATAGTTGCTAACCACTAGGATCGCTACTATCGCTTCATCACAGACAATGCGAAATAGTACCGGCACAGTCTATTGTTCCTAGTACCCTCAACAACTCAAGCTTCGTGACTGTACTAGACTGTGATATAATTATAAGGTTGCCGTAGCACGGAATCTGGCTCCCGGGAGAAAAGGTCGCGAATCAGCCCATAAGATGCTGCCTACAACGGCGGAAAAAGAAATAAATTAAGAAATCTACCTTATAGGAGATATCGACAGTGTCCGCTAGTAATACAAGCTTGATATTGCGATAATAATAACTTATATAGTAGTCGCAAAAAAACCGGAGCGACCCTTGTAGCTGATTTCAGAGCCTTGTTCACAGTGACAGCACGATAGACTGGTAACTAAGACTTTCGTGGTTCGAATCCTGCCTGGGAAGGAAACTTTTTTTTTTTTGTTCCTTATTCAAATTTATTCCCAATAATTTTCGATTGCAGGGATATTTTACTACTTAATTAACTTATTATTCCAAGAACATGAATTTTACCAACTTATTTTCTAATGGCTTTCGAAATGGGCTACGTCAGCAGTCGAAACTACAACAATTTCAATAGATTACTCGCTGTCTTGTGAATGCGGGCGTGGCATCCGCAGTGGCTCACTTCGAGGACTTTGATTATTCCGTCGGTCCGGTTTTTTTAACACTACTGTACAGTATATTGTCGCTCGTCTAAACTCAACTGAAATTATTTTTATTTCACGCTCACTATTAGCCAAGACTTCTTCTAATGTGTGCCAATTTGTAGGAAATACAGTAGGCGTGTCTTTCAAGCTATCCTATAGGCTAAATAGAGAAATTAAGAAATAGAGAAGAAAAGAAAATAGAAAAACAAAGCAAGAAACAAAGAATTCAAGAAATGTAGAAGAAAGGAAAAATGAAAAAAATAAAAGAGAAAGTAGGGAAAAAAGGAAATGTGGAAAAAAAGCAAAAAATAAAAGTAGAAAACTAGAAAAGAAGAAATAGATAAATCAAGAAATGAACAAAGAGAGGAAAAACAAAATAAGAAAAGAAGAAACAGAGAAATCAGAAAATTAGGAAAGATAGCAAAAACGAAAAAGGAAATAAATAGAGGAATTAAGATATGGAGAATTAAAGGAAGCAATAAAAATATAAGGAAAATAGAGCAATCAAGAAAGAGAGCAAGAAAGGAGAAATGAAGATGCAATAATAGAAGAAATGGATCAAACAAGAAGTGAAGGAAGAAAGAAGAAACGAAAAAAAAAGAAATAGAGCAATAAAGAAACGGGGAAAGAAAAAATGAAAAGAGGAAAGAAAATCTAGAGCAGTGAAGAAATCTAGAAAGCAAACACCAAAATGAAGAGAAATGGAGAAATAAAGAAAGGGGAGAGAACGGAGAAATGTGAAAGAAAAGAGAAATCAAGAAATGTGAAAAGAAAGAAGACAAAAGAGAAATGAGAAAGAAAAAATGAAGAAATGGAAAAGGAAGGGAAACGCCAAAAAAGAAGAAATAGAGAAATGGAGAAGAATAGAAATTAAGAAATAGTGAAATAAAGAAAAAACTGAAGAGTGTAGAGTAAGAAAGAATGCGTAACGCTACTACCCGCCAGTACAGTGTCACTTCCCCACGTCGCAGTATGCCGTATACGCGGCAGCTATATATTTTAATGACTGTAGTAAACGAATTACTCACCGTAACTACTCCGTATTCTCTCCCGGCTGAGCCTCCTTTCGTAGCTTTGAGAATAGGCCACCGCCCTTCCATCTGAAATTAAAACGATTTCAGCAAGAAGCTAAAAAAGAAAAAAATGATATATTATTATATTTCAATGTATAAATGAAAAGTGAGGACTCTTATAAATTAATGCAGTTCAGATACAATGGGCAAATTATAAGTTGCTAAAATAATAGATAGTAAGAAGATACGCAATTTGAAGAAATGACCATCTTAAAAAAACTCATAACTAGTCATTACAACCTGAAAGATGATGAATGTATCGCCCCTTATCAAAATACTTGTAAGTATCTATTAAAAGCTCTTTAAAATTTCAAAATGTTGAAAAAGCGATATTCAGAACAAATTAAGTGTTACAAAAGAAATAATTAGGCCTACTTGCAACAGTTTTTGTGTTAGCATGTGGTCTGGTAGCAGTTTTGCCAGCGCGCCGCCCGGTCGACCTACATTAGTAGGGACCGGATTTGTATGTAATTACATATTATATTCCTTTCAACCTAGCCGTATATAAATAACAAGTCATTGTGAATCTTGTAATTACCATTAATATATTAAAATTAGATACTACATATTTTTACATATTTACCCCAAATTACATATTGGCTTGGTATTACATAAATCTACATATTTAGATGTTTTATTCATTTCTACTTCTTTAAAAGAAAAATAAACCCTTCTGCTGGAGAAGTTTACAATTTGAAGTAGGCCTACACAGATTTAAAAAAAAACCTTTTTACCTACCCAAGAAAGGATATATTTCGGGACGAAACATAACGTCCTTAGTTCCATACCATATGAGTGAATAAAAGGCAACATTTCTCATCCAACTACCTTGTATTGTAAAAATCACTCAGAAAGTAGCGTTGCCTTCATGCGGTGGAGTGGGACGAGGACGACATGATTTGTCTCGAAATATATTGTTCTGCACACGTCTTAACAAGCCGTTCCCATGCAATTTGCAACCTTACCCACCCTCTTCCTTATCCTTCCAGGGAAAACCAGTGTCAAGACTGGCATGAGCCGCAGTAAAGTAGCCAACTTTTGAAAAGAAGCTGAAGTAAAGGAACAAATTGGAAAGATGTTGAAAGATTAAAATAAATAGCTTTTCAGGTTATTGCTTGACCTCTTTACTTTAAATTTAGTAGACCTATACGCAAATGGGATTTTCCGAGCAATTAGAAAGTATGGTTCTCGGCTGGAATAATCCTACCCTTCTCAATGAGACAGGAATATCACTTTTCAAACAACAGTTTGTAAATGCCTATAGTTTGAGGTTTTAGTAAGTAGTACTTTGTTTCTTACAGGGAGCAGCTAAAATGCATGTGTCCCACACCTCCTCTTATTTACTCCTAATCCAGTAAAGCGAAAGAGTGCTTGCAGTTCTGTTACGTCATTCATTTCACTCAATTCTCTAGTTTTAGTACTCACAGTATAAAGCGCAACTTAGTTTATCTACTGCTTTTAACTATCTAAAATGGCCCCTGTATCTTCAACCCTAACGACGGAAATAAAATCATGGATTGCGATGCACGAAGCTTTCACTACAGATGGAAAAATAGTAATGTGTCAAGAGTGCGGTAAAAAAGTCGGGTGCTCTATGAAATCACAACTGGATAGTCTTACCTATCCTAGACCTACCAGATATTGATATTAAATATTTTCATGATTTTACATAGGCTATTTTGATATATATTCTGCTTATTTTTGTTACATAGGCCTAAATATGTACATATTTTACACCTTGATATTACATAAAAATCCGGTCCCTATACATTAGTCTATATAAGCCAGACCTCTGTTCTGCAGTTGGTTCCCAAACAAAATATCAACAACGTGAGTTGGTTCCCCATGTTCAAATATCATCAACGTGAGTTGGTTCCCCATGTTCAAATATCCAAGGCTGTGATTTTGTAGCAGGCTGTGTGGGACATGGATGTTAATCGATCATGTAGCAGAGTAGTTGTTATTAAGCTTAGGAGTAAAAGTAAATGTAGGTCTAAGATAATGCAACAAAAGGAAACTTTTGTGAAAGATTGGATGGAAAAGCTTTCTGATGGCAGTGTAAGTAGATATGCATTCCTGCGACACGTTTGTTTCAAATTTGTGAAATAAAATTGTGAAGTTATTCGACGCAGCGTGTCCGCCAAGCACAAAATATTTTTAACCTACCTACTACTGTAGACAGTAGTTGACAGTCCTAAGTCTGTATAGAATGGGAAGGGAAATGTTTTCTGTCTTGATCTAGTGCGGGAACCAATTGCAGTACACAGGAGAAATCAACCTGGAACCAACTCGAGTATAGCTCTGGGACGAACTGGGAACTAATTCACAGATTTGGGAACCAATTCCAGCACAGTCAGCCAGACGTGTTCACGGTAGGCAGGAGCTGGGCGTGCCCTGGGCGAGGTAGGCCTGTATCGGGCAGGCGACGAGTTCAGTGGCGGCCACTCAGTCGCTAATCTCCTAGTGAAAGAGTTCTTAACCTGGGGTACATGATCCCTTGGAGATCCTTGGATGGGCTTCAGGGGTCCGTCAAAGTAACATAAAAATTTAACATGTAAGTTATATTCAATTTTATTATTTCAACGTAAAAAGCAGAAGCGTATCTAAATTTGTTTCTCGATTTTTTACTTTTTATACATTTTCGAAGGGGTGTTCGACTCAAAAACGATTGCGAATCACTGTCCTAGTGGGATTGACAAGAATATTTTATCGCTTTATTTCAATATCATGTCTTTTAAAATTAGAGAGTTGTATGTATAGGTTAATATATTTACATTATCTAAACAACAGCATGTTTTGCCTTTGCATATTCTTTTATGTTTTTGACAATAGTATGTGATTACTTCATATCAATTTGTCTTTTAAAATTAGATAATACATTTATAATATGTACACAACGAAATGCTATTAATTTTGCTTTATGTATATCCTTATATGTTTTGTTTTCTGTGTTTTGCATCTAAGCCAATAAGCAGGGAAATATATGAAACGATAATTTTCTTTCCTAAAACAACTAATCTCATTGACGACAGATTGCTTTAAAGTAATTTCTATTAGTGGCATAATTACGCTCATCTTCAATGGTATTATTGCACTATGTTTGAGCATGCTTGGTGTTGCAATGTGGTCAACGTTAGTCTATATATATTCACTATAGGCCTAACAGAAAATTCACATACTAAGCATTTGGCACGTTCGTCCCTCTCACTGGGAACCTTGAATCACTTTAAATATAATTAGTGCCAGCAATTTCATCCCTATAAAGGTTGATTGACAAGGATGTACCGCCACTTACGGAACTTATTTTCGAAGACTTTCTGAGCAAAAAATTTCATATAAACATGTGTCCTAATCTCATTATTTTTAGAGTTACATTAATTTGAATTTGTTAGTAGTCTAACATATCTTCTCTCTTTAGTTTTAAGGTTAAAAGAATATTACAAATAGATAATGAACTATTCAGAAGTATCATTTCTTTAATTGACTAATGTCCTGAAGCTAAACATGCGTTGGTAATTGCTTTGTACAATTTTTAACTAAAAATTACATTATTCTTACGCACTTATCACAAAAATTGTTACAAATCATACGACTTTAGGAACTTGATTCTTTACAGTTTAATTATGCATCCTAATATACAGTCTTGGAGAATTACAAAAGTGGCGTGATTTGTAATAATTGTTGTGATAAAATGCATAAGAAAAATGTAATTTTGTAGCTAAAAATCGAAAAAAAAATCTGTACGAAGCAACTATGGAATTCACAACACATTTTTAGCTTCAGAATACTGGTTAATTAAAGAAATGATACTCCTGAATAGTTCAATCTTTATCTGTAATATCCTTTTACCCTTAAAACTAAAACTAAAGAATAATAATATTTTACAAACAACTTCAAATTAGTGTAATTCTGAAAATATTGCGATTAGGATACATGTTTGTAGATGATATTTTTTGCTCAGAATGTCTTCGGAAATAACCTCCGAAAGTGGTGGTAAATCGTCGTGAATCACTCTTTATAATATTATCTACGTAGGCCTACAATAAATTATGTACTTCAGTAATTAATACTTTCTTTGTTCTGAAATTCCACAGTAAATTGTCCGCTCCTTATTAATAAGGTAATGTTTTAGTACTTTATTGTAACTGTAGTTGTAATCCCCTGGTAGAAGGAAAGAGAAGGCCTGATGATCTTAACTCTACCAGATTAAATCAATCGATCAATCAAAGAATCAGTCAGTCAGCTAATCAATCTTGGTACAGTATTCTTTCCACAAGAGAATTCGTAGTTACTGCCACTATCGGGGATCAAATACGGGCCGTTTGAATGGAAGGCCAGCACGCTAGAACTGTAGCCACAGACGCGGTGCGGCGTATGTAGATTTCTTCGAAGTATGAAGTTTTCAATAAGACAGTAAATACAAAGAAAAGAGCTGAAACCAGTAACTTCATTATTTGAAGGGGTACCAATATCTCGAACCACTCGATCATGAGGGCGACCGTTGTAATAATAATAATAATAATAATAATAATAATAATAATAATAATAATAATAATAATAATAATAATAAAACAAATTATCATTGATTTAATTTAGCTTAAGTTATAGTAGAAAATACGTTGAAAGAATCCCACTAGTAGCAAAACTGCGAAAGGTGGCAACAGCTCAAAGTGTAGAAGTGGTGTAACAGGGTTATCTATTTGTGGAGACGATAGTAACTCGTTCATTCATTCATTCATTTATAGTTTTCTGCCCAAGGGCAGGCCTTTCACTGCAAACCCGGCTTTCTCCAGTATTTCCTATTTTCTGTCTTTCTCTGTGTTTCCGCATATGATTCATATCTTCTTCTACCCCGAACTCTTCTCCCGTTCACACTCCTTCCATTGCACCCTTCAGTACGCAGTTTCTTCTCAGCCAGTGACCCAACCAATTCCTTTTGATCTTCCTAATCACTTTCAGTACCATTCATTCTTCACCCACTCTTTCTAACACAGCTTAATTTCTTATTCTGTCTGTCAGCTTCACACGCTCCATCATTCTCCATATCCACATTTCAAATTCTTCTAGTCGTTTCTCTTTACTTCGTCGTAACGTCCATGTTTCTGCTCCATATAATGACGCACTCCACATAAAGCACTTCATTAGTACCTTCCTTAGTTCTTTTTCCAGAGGTCCGCACAAGATATTTCTTTTTCTATTAAAAGCTTCTTTTGCTATTGCTATCCTCCTTTTGACTTCCTGACAACACCTCATGTTACTACTTATAGTACATCCCAAGTATCTGAAGCTGTCCACTTGCTCTACTGCCTCATTTAGAATTCGCATGTTTACCTTCTTTATTTCTCTGCCGATAACAGTGATCTTCGTCTTGTTTGTATTTATCTTCATTCCATATTGCTCACAGCTGACATTTAGCTCCAGTAGCATATCCCTTAGTACCGCCTCCTCTTCTGCTAACAATGCCATATCATCAGCAATTCTTATAGATACACTGTATTTTTCTTCCTCCTGCTATCACCCCTCCCATGTTCTGAAAACAGTTCTTCGCTAAATTCTCGAAGTAGGCCTAGATGCTACACAAAGAAGGTGATAAAGAGCATTCTCTTCGTACTCCTCTCCCTATTTCACTTCTTTCTGACATTTCTCCTTCTAATCCTGCCTGTGACTCGTTTCATATGGATCTTAGAAAGTTAATACAAGGTTACCATTAGGCCCACTTATGTACACATGGATAAGTAACAATAATAAGCGGCGTATTTCTGTAGTGCTCGGGAAAAGTGACACAAGTCAGTTTCCACAAACCTTTTTTGATAATTTATTGACAACTTACGGAACATCTGTTCGCTTGGAAAAAAATACATAGGTATTCCTCCCATTACAATAATTCATACAGAAAAAAATCAAATCGACATAAACCAGTGTAAGTTGGCAATAAATTATCAAAAAGGATTTGTGAAAACTGACTTATGTCACTTTTCCCAAGCACTGCAGATTTATCTAGGGGATATTCTCATGTGGATACCTACCAGTTAGGCCTTAGTTACTTTATCTGTGCTAAAAAAAACATGTTTTTACTTGTCTTCTTAATAATATATGTTTTTATGCATTATTATTATTATTAGCCTATTATTATTATTATTATTATTATTATCATCATCATCATCATCATCATTATTGAAGGTTGAATTATATGCACTAAAATATAGTAGGCCTAGTAGTATTAGTAATATTTATTTATTTAACCTGGTAGAGCTAAGGCCGTCAGGCCTTCTCTGCCCCTCTACCAGGGTATTACAACTATAATAAGTTTATGAAGAATAAAATTAATATTAAATTTACAATTACAATTACAATAGAAATCAAAGTACGAAAAGATTACCTGGCTAATGAAAACTAGACAATTTAGGCCTATCATAGAAGTTAAGAACAAAGAATATTTTTGTATTTACTGAATTATAAATTAAACCTAGAATAACAAAATTGTATAACTTAGTGATGAAATTACCGAATATTGAAATATTTTGTGACAAATTAAGAGAAATATTTATAAGAAGCCATGTTTGAACGAATCTCAATTAGGTCTACTGACCAAGTGCCTAGTAAGTTTGCGTTTGAATTCAATTTTATTTCGACAGTCCCTCATGCTAGCAAGTAGCGAATTCCAGAGTCTTGGCAGGACAATGTAGTATCTTGCTAGTTCGTAAACATTTAACTACGCCCCCAGATGCGTCTGATATCAGATATTTCTGGATAGTTCGCCCAGATGTGTGAAGCAAGGCATATTACGTCCAATCACATAAGCCTTTAAAGAAGATAAAACAAATTTAAGCGCGGCGTCTCTTGATGTAACGGTAACTTTCACGTAGATCCATGAAGATGATAAAGTTGTAAATCACGCTTTCTCAACCGTAATGTATACCACACCTACCCAAATAGCTACAATCCATGTAATTTTATCATGTCAGACATTTATGGAGGTTTCTTACGTTCATTAGACATACCGTAATTTCCCATAACTATGGTCCAGGCACCCAACTATGGTCCAAAACGCATGATGAAGTACTTAGTCCCCCAAGAGTTCGGTGTTTTGCCATTTAAGGCGCCACTGTGATGGAATTATGTTCCCCATAGATGCTTCTATCTACCATTACACGTGGCAATGATATGGATGCTTAACAAGGTCAGTGTGCATAATTCTATTGAATGTGTGAAGACACGAAATCATTCAGTTTGTGTTTGTCTGTTTTATTAAGCTCTCCTCTGTAGAACTGGTAAATTATAGATATATGATTCTTTGTACAATTAAACCTGGCTATATAGTGTTTACTTTCACGTAATAATTAGACTGCAGAGGTTAAGGACTCTGCGTGAAAAATGTTTAACCTCAAGGCTAGAAGTCAGTCCTCAACTATGTACCACAATTTTTCGTGGACCATAGTTGTATTTCATTTTGAAATATTTGTTTTAATGAAATGTGAACAATTTGATTATTTACTTCTGCAAATACGGTATCTCAATATATTATAAAACACCATTTAACAAGTAAGTAAACAAAGAAACAGGCTGTTCCAGCATCAATGGTACTAGCACGAATAATAGTCCGATAAAACGAAAACTTCAGGGTAGAAGGATCACAACCGTCCCTGTAAGTGACTATGAGAGCGATGAAATTGAATTGGATACAGATTATGATGTTTCCGGTGTACTCTCCATATTTATAGACAGTGAGTCAGATGTGGAAAAGAATACGGAATCTGTTAAAATAATGCTAAAGGCACATAGTTATATGGTAGTTACTTATGAGGAGGAATTGTGGCCAGGGAAAGTTTTGGAAGTGAAGAACAATGGAGCTGTTGTTTCATGTATAGTAGGAAGCGGCAATTACTGAGGGGAGGCAATAACCGCTATTAGTAACATCTGGGTGGCCACAAAATCAGTTGAACATTTGGAAGAAAATTGAAACAATTTGTAAGTTTTTACACCTTTTAATTATATCCATTGCTTGGCGTTGAAAATAATAGCGCAAGTGACAATAAAAAAGAGTTTTTTTTTCTGGGAAGCAATGTTTTCTTCATTTCATAATGGGTTTTCTGATTCTCACCTCATAAAAAAAATTGAGAAACTTTAGGTGTCCCGGTATTTTTGCCGGTGAGTGTAGTTGTTCATTATTGGAGGAAAATGACTTTCAGATTTCACTTGTTTATTGTGTGTTTATACAATGTGTGCTAATAAAAAGAATCCATATACTTTTCATTTATTTTTAATATTTCTGTGCTAGATTATGTTTCTACCCTTAAATAGAAACTCAATGTATTGATTTACGAATAATTACAGCTCCAGCTATAGTCCATTCATGCTTTCAAGCATGAATATATGAGTGGACCATAGTTGGGCAACTCAGAATGCAACTATGTACCAATGCTTATTATTTTTTAACACTTGTAATTAAATAATTTCAAACACATATGTCAATATTTATTTAATATAGGCTACACTTACAAGAGTCCGAAGCCAAAATTTCACTTAATCTGGATGAATAGTATTGAATATACAAAGAAAAATGTGACAAATGTGGACCATAGTTAGGGGAAACTACGGTACTTAATTCTTACACCATTAGTCCATTACGGTATCTTAATTCTTGTAGTCTATACATTCATGTTGCATGTAATCGTAGCGACTTCTTAAAAATCAGTCACTATTTTTCTTCGGAATTTATAACTAATTCAAATGCCATATTCATAGACATTCTTAGCGCGGGTTTCCAGTGGATGATCAGCGAACTAACGTTTTTCGTATTCATAAACTAGTGTTAGCGATATGATATGATATGAATCCTGTACAAATAATCGGTCGATAGCCGGGGCTAGTTTAGCACGCTCGTAGAGCGGGCTAGCGAAATGTCTATGCATTGGACCACTCTACAGACCTACTTATAATGAAATAGTTTCAGTCACAGTGTAACGAGAGACGTCGAAGGATTATGGAAGCAGCTGGAAGTGTCTCAGGTCAGGATCATAGACAAAACTAACGGAGGAAATACAAGAGAAGACATGATAAGAACGAGCGAAGGAATGAAGCGACTACCAGATATTAGTGATTGTGAGGACAGAATAGATAGGGCTTTGAGAGGATATTAAATGACGAAATGGAGGACAGAATAGTGAGGAGGATGGAACTGGTGAGGAAAAGAGTGCAAGAAAGTTAAGGGTGGCAAAAGTGATAGAATAGAAATAGAGAAGAAAATGTTAAGTGTAAGAAGATAATGTAAGAGTGTAGTAAGATAGACATATAAACAATGAATAAAAGAAAATTAAAATGAAAGAACATCTAAACAAATGTGAAGTGGAAAAGAGAGAAATTGTAAGTGTAACTAAGTGAATTAGATATTTCATGTTTTTCAATGTTGTGGGTTGGGAGTAGTATCAGGGATACCGTAACTATAGGAGTATTATAGAAATAAATTTATGGAAAGAGGTAATAAAAGAGGAAATTTAGGAGCGAAGTGAAGAGAGAAAGTTAAATACGTAAATAAATAGAGGACAGAATAACTTAGTAGGGAAATAGTAAGTGATGTGTCGTAAAATAGAGAAAAGGGAAATGTAAACACATAATTTCGGAGAAAATAGCTGGAAAATAATGATTAAGAGCAGGTAGATCTGAGAATACAGAATTAAATAAATAATATAAATTATTAAGGAAGAGAATATGTAATATTTAATAGGAAACCGAGAAATGGGAGACAGTCTAGGTATGAGAGAGAAAATAGAATAGGATAGATAGGGAAGAATAGATAGCAATTCATTTAAAACAGAAGAATAGAAAGTAATCAGAAAATACTTTGCAAATGAATATAGGCTAGGCCTATTAAGATAATAGGAAAGGCTGGTATATGTTAAATAACTTAGATGGTGGATCGAAAAGCAGAAATGTGATGGTCCACCATAACTATGAATTGTAAAGTTGGCTGACAAATAAATATATCATATAATGAAATAGTAAGAATGTTTGAGCCTAACTATCGAAACGTTGGAGGTAGGTCTATTAAGTCGCAATAGATCTACATTTGAAAATCCGGATGTTTCCTTTATATCTATAGTAGGCCTACAGATTTGCTTAACAGGGAGAGTGTTTCTACTTGAATTAAATTCGCATTATTGTCTTACGAATAGCAATATATATAAGTTAAGTTATTTATATTTTGTGAACACTTTCATTTAGAACAAAAAGCATGATAGGCTATCAAGTAATCTTCTGAATAACCTCATAGACCTATTTTTATTGTAGACCTATAGTCTACATACTTATTATGTTTCGTCTTACTGCAGGTCCTACATTTCAACCGATAAACAGAAGAAAACATTCCGTAGGAATTTCATGCGCAGTCTGGAATATGAACTTCAGCGATGTTGCAATGTTTATTGGAATTCGGTGCCAGATTACCTGGTGGTGTCTAATAGCAGACGTCCGGTTACGGCAGTGACTCATCCACCACGTATAGTAGCTTTTATTCGGTTTCTCAATCCATTATTATACTTTCGTTTCAATGTAGGCTATGTATGAAATATTTTATTGGTAGACTAATATTTAAATTCATTATCAAACTCGAATAACTCTGTATCATTAGCTAATAATAATAATAATAATAATAATAATAAAAATAATAATAATAATAGACCTATAATAATAAGCAGGGAACGGATTTATATGGACTAAAAATATATGAAATATGTAAATATATATGTAGTTATTTTTACCAAAATATGGAATTAAATATGGATTTTTACCAAAATATGGAATTAAATATGGACTTAAAATTATAAAAAAATGACTATGTACGTTAAATATTGGTACATTTTAATCAAACTAAACAAAAAATATAATGGACGTACCTTATCTTCCAATGTAGTTTCAACAAAACACAATTTTTATTGTCTGTTACCATAACAATAGGTTACAAACATTTCTTTCAAGTGCTGAAAAGTGAATCTTCTTCTATTGTCTCTGAGGATAGATTTATACTGACTAAAAGAGCGTTCGACGTCACAAGAAGTAACTGGTACATAATTCAATTTCACAATGTCTGCTGGGGATAAGTCCAAGTTAATCTTCACTGTTGATTCACCACTCATCACAGCAACAACCTTTTGTAGTTCTTCATATCCAGGGTTTTTTGAAAGTACAGTGTCCACCTTAGCTCTTACTGCATCTGCAACTTTACCTCTACCACGATTCAGTTGTTCCACAGTACTATTTATAATTTCAAAACTTTCAGATAGTGAAAGGTGCCTATTTTGGAGACTTTTGAGCGTTTTTATGATGCATGAAAATGTATGCTGAATGTGAGCTAAGTCATTCTTCACACTTATGTCACAGGTAACTGTTTTCGCAGTATCAATTGAGACTGCATCTTCAGAGTCCAATGCAAGGAGAACATTGTTAATAGAGTCTATATGTTCGGCATAATATTCAACTGCTTCTAGCCATGTACCCCATCTAGTTAAAATTGGCTTTGGTGGCAATGGAATTTCAGGGTACATTTCTTTCAACACGTTAACTCTACTGGGAGCTTTGAGAAATACTTTTTTCACTGATGAAATCAACAAATCTACTTTAGGGAAATTGTCTCTGACCACTTCTGCCACACGATGAAATGCATGCGCCACACAAGTAAAATGAGTCAATTTAGGATATACAACAGATAATGCTTGTCCAGCTTTGACCATATAAGGGGCAGCATCGCTAATAAAGAATAACACATTATCGTACATAATACCCTTTGGCCACAGGATACCCATAGCTTCGTTGAACAGTTTAACTATAGTTTTGTTATTGCACTTTTCTAGAACATCACAATGTAAAAGAATTCGTTCAGAATATTGTTCACTTAACAAACCGATAACTACATTACCAACAAGTCTACCTTCTTTGTCGGGAGTCTCATCAATGGAAACCCAAATTGAACTATCTTTAATTTCATCTCTTATCTTCTGTATTGTCTCATCGTAGATGGATGGAGCATACGTCTTCCTAAGTGTTGACTCATCCGGGATTGTATGTTGAGTATATTTTTCAAGGAATTCCCTGAAGACCTTATTCTTTAGTTTGTAGAGAGGAATATCAGCAGAGATGAGAGAACGGCACAGGTCGATGTTAAACTCAGATCTTACATTCGATGTTGTTGGTTGTGTTAAAAACAATTGTCTCTGCTTGGAATTTAGTTGTTTGTTGGCCTGATGTTTACTAGTTGTAATGTGTTGTTGCACCAGGAACTTTTGTGTAGATGATACTGCACACTGACACAAATTACAAAATAATATTTTATTGTCAGTTGATAAACCATCTTCTTTAAATTCTGAAATGTAACTTGTTAGTTTTGATTTTAAATTGACTGAATGACGTACTTTTGGCATATTTACCGTCTTTATAGTATGATTTACAAAACTGAACCTATGTGTACTCTGACTGGCATTTAACTGTTGAGCTGCACAACTGAAGTCTGTTAAAAATTTTAAATTAAATTAATACAGTTTTGTAACTTACTTTCCCATTGTTGATAGGACTGCTAATTTTCAAATAACTCTGATGTTAAAGGGATTACTGAACATGTGTTTAAATCTCTATTGTTGAAATGTATTTTTAAAAGTTAATGGAATTTTGTTTTGTTTTATTGTTAAACCTAATATAATATGGACTGTTTTATATGAAATATGGAAAATATATGGAAATTAACGAAAATATGTACTAAACTCTAAAATATGGAAAAATATGGAAAATAAAAGTAGGATTTTTCAACCCTACACATTGTGAAACATAAAGATAATGCAAAATATAAATTATATTAGCTTTATAAGTAAATATGTATTTACATATAAATCCTTTCCCTGATAATAAGTATATTGATGAACTGTATTTATTTGTTTATTTATTGTAAGTCTTAAGAATACAGCTCCCCATAACATTAAAGAACTACTAAAGATAGGTCTATTAATCACGAGTGTTAGCGAATAAAAAGTTGTAATTGTTTCATGCTTCTTAATTGAAGAGGAAGAAACGAAAGCGATATATGTAAGAAACGACTTGATTACTGTGATGGGAATACCTCAAATTATATAGTTCTTCTCAGTTTTCTACGAGCGAAATAAGTTAAGTTTTCCGTCTCCAATTTTGGTGCGACACTGAACATGGCACAACATAATAGTAACAGTTGAGCAATTAAAATTGATTTATTAAATAAGGCCGTGATCGCACGCATCGGAAAAGTTGCTCATTCGAGAAACGTGAACGGATTTACTGAAAGCCGATGCGTGCGATACGATGTAGTGAACGCGGTTACACAACAATTACAGCAAAGGTTGTCTTTTTCCGATCCGTGCGATTCGTCCGATACGATGTAATGAACGCCTATCTTAATCGGACAGAGTAGCCCTATACTAAACACAGAATTAAAAAGCGATTCAATCATTCATTTAGTGTTCTGGCCAAGGTCAGGTCTTTCACTGCAAACCCAGTTTTCTCCAGTCTTTCCTATTTTCTGCATTCCTCTTTGTCTCCTCATATGATCCATATGATATCATCTGATATCTTCTTCTTCCGTTCACCATTCCTTCCATTGCATGACCCAACCAATTCCTTTTTCTCTTCCTGGTCAGTTTCAGCATTCTTTCTTCACCCACTCTTTCTAACACAGCTTCATTTCTTATTCTGTCTGTCCACTTCACATATTCCTTTCTTCTCCAAATCCACATTTCAAATGCTTCTATTCGCTTCTCTTCACTTCGTTGTAATGTCCATCTTTCTGCCCCATACAATGCTACAATCCATACAAAGCACTTCACTAGTCCCTTCCTTTGATCTTTTTTCCTGAGGTCCGCAAAAGATGCTCCTTATTCTATTAAAAACTTCCTTTGCCATTGCTATTCTCCTCTTGACTTCCTGGCAGCAGCTAAAAAAATTATAAGGAACAAAAAATGGAAACAGAGAAAGTTAATAGAATTCGAAACTTAGGTGTAGGCCTATAGGCTACCTATACCGGGTGTTAAAAAAGTTCCTTTATAACTTTTCAGGGGGATAGAGGAAATCTTATGTGACAAAAGCCTCTTAGACTGTACGAGTTAAATAAGTTGTGTGAAGAGATTGTGTTCAGAATCTGTTAGGCCTATCTGAATTCAGTGATGTGAAAAAAATTTGTCGAGAGATGTGGTTCAACTGCCTTTCGTTTAACCAAATGCATCATGCGTAAAAATCCTGTTGTGTTTTGATGTTTGGTAGGCTACGCTCAGAAATGTCAGGAATTTGTGAAATAAGCGCTGCAGCTTCAACGCGAGCAAGCAGCTCTTCTGCCATATTTATCGGGGATATATCATATCCCCCACACAAAGAAATTCATAGGGATTAGGTCGGGCGATCGAGGTTTCCATGATACTGCTTGCAGAATGCAAACTTAAGTTACCTTTCTTAGCAATCCATTCACTGCGTTTGTAGTACGATTCACCTTACAACATGTTGCACGTAAAACAGTAAAAACAGAACCGACTTTATAGTAAGTGGTCTGACGTACCATTTTAGGACGCCTATTGACAAACTGGTACATCTGCGAGATTTTTGGCACATAAAAAGATGTTTGTTTTTATCTCTGTATAGCCTAGGTGGTAGAGATTGTTGACTATAACATTCTTTTTTAAAACAATTTTTTTCGAGCGCTTATTGCTTTATACATTGTACTTCAGTGTCATAACCAATGAAACGCGAGCTGGTCACATGGGTTTGTTTTGGCGCGGATCACTTTAAGAGTGGATACGGTTCAGGCACTTGGTTTAATACTCATTGTTTTGATAACTGACAATGTTGTAGAGTAGAATTTGGCTGCTGAATTCACTATTAATTATTTAAATAGGCCTGCTGTTACAATTTGAATAACCTGTACATGATAGCCAACTTTTACAAGTTGAACACATTCAACTCTGCAATCAACTTATGACTTTAAACTTAAAAAAATGAAGTGATTTTTTTTATGATTTTTAACCTAATAATTCATTACGTAAGTACTTATTTCCTCAATTCTGATTTTCAGTTGCCAGAGTTGTTTATTTCATTTTGCATAATTCATTAAAAAATACTTGTTCCTGAATTTTGAGGCCCCCAGAATCATGAGGCCCTGAGCAGAGGCACCATAGGCTCCTGTCTAAATCAGGCCACAGAACCGCCAAGTGAATGCAAGACGTTACTGGGTAACATAAAAGTAATTTTGCTACTTTATTCACAAGAATAAACAATTAACTTACGCCGCTCAGTGTAAGACATTGAAACACGTGGAATAAACATAAACGCGGAAAATTGATAAGTGAATGGGTGTGTGCTAAATAACGTCAGACGTTGCAGTGTGATATCAAAGTCTAGTAACTTAGAGTAGATTCCATGTTCAAAGTAATTAATTATATCGTGAAGAAAGGAAAGTAGATAACCTTCAAAATACGAAAGACGTATTTTAAGAACGTAAGAATACTGGAAAAAATGCACATATGTAGGTACAATCCCGCAACGTTTCCCGAGATATAATATTTGTAATTTAAAGCAGACTTTCGCTTCTCAAAGGAAACTGCAAGAGGTTTGTTCAGCGATATCGGACATTTACTTGAGCACGACAAGAGGTTGTCCATTACCTATCACCACAGTCTAGTATATACAGTCACGAAGCTCAATACTAGTAAATATGCATCCATAGATAGTTGCTAACCACTAGGATCGCTACTATCGCCTCATTACAGACAATGCGAAATAGTACCTGCACAGTCTATTGTTCCTAGTACCCTCATAAACTCAAGCTTCGTGACTGTATATAACTTACCTAGGTCTTTATAGAGAGATTTATTTTTATAATACATGTTTTCACTGTTGAAATAAATTTTTATAAACAAACCCTTTCCAACATGTCATGACACTCTATGCTCCTCCATCCTCCGAACATAACTGTAGGCCTACCATATGAAAAAAATTCTCTCCTGCACCGAGATTCGAACCCGGGTTTTCAGCTCTACATGCTGACGTTCTAGCCGCTAGGTCACACCGGATTCCAATTCCGATGCCGGATTTAATCCTCTCAGTTTAAGCTCCACCTCTTAGTTTCCCTTTAGTGGCCAACCCTCATTGCACTGTGTCACAGATGTGTGACAATGTCACAACGTCCAACACACTAATGTGCAGAGGTGCACTCATTACGAGTGACTAAGTGGCCGGGATCCGACTGAATGAGCGCCGTCTTAAATCACTAAGGGTGCTATGCATAGACATTTCGCTAGCCCGTGCTAAATTAGCCCCGGCTATCGACTGATTAATTGTACAGGATTCATATCCTATCGCTAACACTGGTTTATGAATACGAAAAACGTTAGTTCGCTGATCATCCACCTGAAGCCCGCGCTAAGACTATCTATGAATATGGCCCTAAATGATTAGGCTATATACGCATATCATATTATTGCGATGTACCGAAGTACAGTAGTGGCAAAAAAAAACCGGACCGACGCTTGTAGCTGATTTCAGAGCCTTGTTCACTCCAGAGCCACGATAGACTGGTAACTAAGACTTTCGTGGTTCGAATCCTGCCTGGGAAGGAATCTTTTTTTGTTCCTTATTCAAATTTATTCCCAATACTTTTCGATTGTAGCGATATTTTACTACTTAATTAACTTATTATTCCCAGAACATGAATTTTACCAGTTATTTTCTAATGGTTTTCGAAATGGGCTATGTCAGCAGTCGAAACTACAACAATTTCAATATATTACTCGCTACCTTGTGAATGTGGGCGTGACATGCGCAGTGGCTCATTTCGGGGACTTTGATTATTCCGTCGGTCCGGTTTTTTTTGCCACTACTGTACATATGGAAAACTAAAAGGTGGAGCTTAAACTGAGAGGATTCAATCCGGCATCGGAATTGGAATCAGGTGTGGCCTAATGGATAGTACAGCGTCAGCACGTAGAGCTGAAAATCCGGGTTCGAATCCCGGTGCCGGAGAGAATTTTTCTCGACTCCACCGATCCTTCATTATATGATAACGCAAAATTTCTGCACGGAAATATCATATGTAGGCCTACTTCGGTATATTGAAATAATATATAGGTGTACCAGGTTAACTGTTTCCTATGGATATAGTCCACTATAGAATTTCGATTTTCAATTTTTCTACTTATTTCTCCATTTCTCACTTTATCCAATTTAGAACACATGGGCCTATGCCTGTATCAATATAAGCTTAATTTCATGTTGAAGTTTGCCGATAAGCTATTAATGTTTGACTATAATTATATGTGTACAAAACCGCCTTTGCTTATCATAAAATAAATAAATTTTCATTAACGTTTTCGATACTTGTGTATCATCTTCAGATGTGAAGTGTTAGATTAATATGATGAAAACCTTGCCTGTTAGATGGAACTTAATGTGGTAATTTTCGGGTCATATTAGTGTGGTTGCTTGGACTTAACTTAGGTTGATCTATGATATACATGCTATGTTAGGTTAAATCACTGCGAGTCATGTGATATGATCTAGAATATAAAATAAGACTGTTTAAGAATTGTAACCACTATTAGCGTAGTTATTGAAATGTGAACACTTTGTATAAACACTTTAAAAGTTTAAATCACTTTGAACATGTGTTGGCTGTATTTGCCGATTTAAATCACTGCAAGTCATGTGATATGATCTAAAATATATAAAAATAAAAATTGTTTAAGAATTGA
Organism: Periplaneta americana; assembly: GCF_040183065.1. Lineage (NCBI taxonomy): Eukaryota > Metazoa > Arthropoda > Insecta > Blattodea > Blattidae > Periplaneta > Periplaneta americana. The sequence continues at coordinate 141,470,251 of NC_091120.1, forward strand.
AACCACTATTAGCGTAGTCATTGAAATGTGAACACTTTGTATAAACACTTTAAAAGTTTAAATCACTTTGAACATGTGTTGGCTGTATTTGCCGATTTAAATCACTGCAAGTCATGTGATATGATCTAAAATATATAAAAATAAAAATAGTTTAAGAATTGAAACCACTATTAGCGTAGTCATTGAAATGTGAACACTTTGTAAAATCACTTTAGAAGTTTATAATCACTTTGAACATATGTTTGCTTTATTTGCCGATTTAAAGTTCGTTGAATAGGGCAGTTTATACAAAGTGTTCACATTTCAATAACTACGCTAATAGTGGTTACAATTCTTAAACAGTCTTATTTTATATTCTAGATCATATCACATGACTCGCAGTGATTTAACCTAACATAGCATGTATATCATAGATCAACAGTCTTATTTTATATTCTAGATCATATCACATGACTCGCAGTGATTTAAGCTAACATAGCATGTATATCATAGATCAACCTAAGTTAAGTCCAAGCAACCACACTAATATGACCCGAAAATTACCACATTAAGTTCCATCTAACAGGCAAGGTTTTCATCATATTAATCTAACACTTCACATCTGAAGATGATACACAAGTATCGAAAATGTTAATAAAAATTTATTTATTTTATGATAAGCAAAGGCGGTTTTGTACACATATAATTATAGTCAAATATAAGCTTAGGTATGTTTTAATTATATTTTCTCCACCTGTGTGACTGAGAGGAAGAATTGGACGGGAACAACTTGATGCGATGTCCATCACTGCACAAATCAAGAAATACTGGGAAATCCGTCTTAACGCATGGCCACACTGGGCAGTTGCCCGGAGTTCCATAAAAATCTGTGCATAGACCAGAATTTAATACTAATTTTCCTGTCATCCTCTTCAACATTCAAAACTCACTCTATAACTCGGTAGAAGGAGAAACATTACGACTTGTAGGCTAAGTAACTGAGAATCGGCATATCTGCATTGACTAGAGAAATGTTGTGGTTTTCATTGCTTGCAAAGTTATGGAAACAGAATATTGTGAATATTTTATTAGCCTATTAGTAGATAATTATTTATTAGTTATTTAATCTGACTTTATCGGAGGGAGTAAACATGTTTCGTCTGGGGTGATAAAGTATGATTGAACAGGAGTTTTACGTTTGTCCTTGAATGAGCAATTAAATCATGAAATGTTACCTTTAGCATCGACAAAATTTACACCTCAATATACTAGAGTCCACACACAGTTCTAAAAACCGGTGGAATTGTGAGGAAGATCGTTTCCAGGTTCTCCAGTTTCTTGCTCAGTCCTTCTGTCTCTTGCCTTGTGTTCACACTCCACTCAAAACATTACTTTTAATTTCTGCTCGAAGCATTATTTACGAATTTCACTAACACGTAACAAGTCTACAGTTTCTTTATCCTCACTTCTCTTTCTTACGCTTCTTCTAACCCTTCACCACACAAATAGAATTCTTGGAACACAAACAGCTGAGGCTCTGCTTCCGATAACCCATTGTCCTCAATTTTGTTGTCCCCAAGTCTAACCTAGGCCTAGCTAAATCGCTTTCTCTCTCACGAAAACTATTGAATCACACAATTTCAACAGAATTGAAGATAAAATTTACAAGTCTATGTAGGGCTACAAATAATCTAAGCCTATACAAAAATTTTCGTTTTAAAAGTAGACCCATTTGCAGACGTCTCAATAGGGCCTTCTCGGAACACTTCCTCCTCTCTTGTTAATGTAAGAGTGGATCACGATGAGGAAGCAGTTCATGCATTTCCGGATGACGTCACTCATCGTGAGGTTTTCTCCAAACGCAAGGCAAATTTTAGGTTAATATCTGGCGAATCCTAGACTTCATCTCGCCAAATACAGTCTCGCTCTCACCAATTCCATCGATGCTAAATAATACAGCAGTTAATACAGCATTATTAGCCTAATTACAAACTAATAAATAATAATAATAATAATAATAATAATAATGCTCATGTCAGTAGATTTACTGGCATGTAAAAGAACTCCTGCGGAACAAAATTCCGGCACACCAGCGACGCTGATATAATCTCTGCAGTTGCGAGCGTTGTTAAATAAACCACAATTTTGCAAATAATAACAATAATAATAATAATAATAATAATAATAATAATAATAATAATAATAAAATAATCTGTGGCGCTACAGCCCTTGAAGGGCCCAGACCGACTAGCCGACTGCCGGCCTCACGTTTATAGGACTATGCCGAAGAAGAATTGGACGATCATCCATCTAGAATGGAGGTTAAGCATTTTTAAGGTGCATTGACCTCAGTTAGGACTTAAACAGAAAGTTAACCACGCTAATCTATAATCGGTCATATTCGAGCGGTTAAAGGAGAACCAGTGATTAGCAGGCCAAGTAAAACAAAATGGTAGTCAGATCCACAGATGATTCCGGAGACAATTATTATTGTACAGTAGGCTATTTGAATTACTTGGATGGAGAAAAAAAAAACGTTATGTTTTATTTAACGACGCTCGCAACTGCCGAGGTTAGGTGTATCAACGTCGCCGGTGTGCCGGAATTTTGTCCCGCGGGAGTTCTTTTACATGCCCGTAAATCTACTGACATGTGCCTGTCGCATTTAAGCACACTTAAATGCCATCGACCTGGCCCGAACCCGCAACCTCGGACATAGAAAGCCAGCGCTATACCAACTCCCCCAACCAGTCCGACTTGGATGGAGATGATGGAGAGCGTGAAGTTTCTTTAATGGAGAGAGAGAGATTATTATTACGAAGAATTAGATGACAGAAAATTTCAGAAGGAATTTCGTTTATCAAAATCTGCAATGTCATTTCTGCTGTAATAAATGGATCACTTGGAATAACACAGAAACAGTCGTATTTCTCCTATGGATGGACTGTTTGTATTACGATTCTTTTTTTTAAGTAGATTATTTTACGACGCTGTATCAACATCTTTGGTTATTTAAGTTCTGAAAGAAATGAAGGTGATAATGCCGGTGAAATGAGTCCGGGGTTCAGAACCGAAAGTTACCCAGCATTTGCTCAAATTGGGTTGAGGAAAAACCCCGGAAAAAACCTCAACCAGATATCTTGCCCCGACCTGGATTCGAACCCGGCCCACATGGTTTTGCGGCTAACCGTTACTCCACAGGTGTGGGCTATTAAGATTCTATAGGCGGAGTTATGGGGTGGCCCCCCCAAACTTGTCTGAACTCTTTTTTTTTTTCTATTAACATTAGAAAGTATTGAATTAAATAGATTTGCTTGCTTTTGTTTATGATCAAGTTTCTGTGCTTAAATTAAAGAATTAATGTCTGCAGATGATGTGTCTGGACTATAAGATTTATTTTAAGTTTCTGAATGTATAAGAATTTCTATGCCTACCTCATTTTAAGAATGAAAACACTGTGATGTTTCGTTTGTAACAGTCTGTACTCATGTGTTAGATGTCTGCAGGTGTTCAGGCCGCCACTTGGAGAAATATGAATAATATGCTGCACAACAATGCAGAAAAAAGAAAAGTGATCCCGGTATAATAATTATGTAAACTTAAAGATGAGATTAAATAAAATAATTTAGAATTTATATTTCATATGATATTTTCAGGAAGGCAAGCTTTAGTTTCTGTTAGCACTGTTATATAGTTTTTTGATGTATATATGTGTTTGTGTATGAGAAAGAAAAATAGGTGGGGTGTTTTATGTTGTGCCCTATTATAATTTGTAGTAGACTTAGTTCGAGCACTGTCTAGTATATACAGTCACGAAGCTTAATACGTAGGAAATATGCAGCCATAGATAGTTGCTAACCACTAGGATCGCTATCGCCTCATCACAGACAATGTGAAATAGTACCGGCACAGTACCCTCAACAACTCAAACTTTCGTGAATAAGCTACTAGACTGTGGTTCAAGCCCTGTACAACTCGGTCCGAAACATCATGGATATGGATGTAACACTGTAAGAAACATGCACCCCCCCCAAATACCCTTATTAAATGATCATAGTCCGATATACTGTATCACGGTCAAGCTATAAGGGGAGGGGAGAAGATAAATGATGTCCCCATAACCTTGTTATATCGGAATTCTATGGTTTTAGTTTGCCTCCTCAATGAAACGGTTCTCTCTCCGCCTATGTATGCAGCTGATATTTTCTGCATTTTTAGAGAGAATACTCGAGTGGGCCTATCTATTTCTTTACGTCACTGGCTAAGTGAAGAGAGGTTATGGTTGGTTATCAGGATAATGGGGTCTTGGATAATACACACATCCGTACTAATCTTCTTCATCCTTTTCCTTCATGAATATTCCAACTTTATATATATTTAAATAGACCTATAGTAGGCCCTAATTAAGTCTATCAATAAGTTACTTCAGACTCACATTGGGATATAATCATTTTTGCATTCAATTTTCTATTTTGTAGCCTGCTATTTTAACCTAACCGCACTCTAAAACAAGGGAATGCAACTCGCTGACATAACAGCGCCCAAAAACAAATAAATGCAACGCGAAAATATAGAACACGTTCGTTTCGATGTAGAACGAAGCATAGGCGGAGTTATGGGGGATATGGGGGAACTACCCCCCCCCAAAATTGTCTGAATTCTTTTTTTTGTTTTCTATTAACATTAGAAAATATTGAATGCAAAATACTTTTCTTGCTTTTGTTTATGATTAAGTTTCTGTGCTTAAATTGACGAATAAATGTCTTCAGATCATGTGACAAGACTATAATATTTATTTTATATTTCTGAATGTATAAGAATTTCTATACCTCGTTTGAGGAATGGAAGCACTGTAATGTTTCTTTTGCAACAGCCTGTACTCCTGTGTTAGAAGTCTACAGCGGCCATCTACTGAATTAGGGGGTAGTGGAAGAAAAAAAAACACCATAGTCCCATGTTAAAGGAGTGAAAATTTTCAGTAGTTTTCATAAAGCAACCATAGTCAAAAGATTTTTTTTTTGTGAAAACAGCCATTTTCCAGGAAGATGGTACGATGGTAGCATTTACAAATAATATCCCATTCATAAACAAAAGCAAGAAAAGTCTTATGAATTCAATAGTTTGTAATGTTAATAGAAAAAAAAGGAGTTCAGACAAATTTGGGGGGGGGGGGCAGTGCTCCCACATACCCACCCATAACTGTGCCAATGGTTATGCCCCATTATAATTTGTAGTAGACCTATAATTGAAGCCCTATACAACTCGGTCCGAAACATCGTGGATATGGATGTACCGGTAACACTATAAGAAACATGCACTCCAAAAATACTTTTATTAAACGATCATAGTCCGATATACTATACCACGGTCAAGCTATAACAGGGGAATAAGTAAATGGTATCCCCCGTAACATCATTAGCCTATATCAAAATTCTATGGTTTTGCTTTGCCCCCCCCCTCCCCCAAGGAAACGGTTCTCTCTCTGTCTATGGAACGAAGTAGGCACAGTGGTTTTTAGACGTTGACTATTATCCTTGTAGAGGAACGGATGCTTTTCTTTAGTCATTTTCTAGAAACAGTGAACCATTATAGACTTTACCATGGTTAAATGAGATGTCAGCTAACTATGTTTAAGTAGTGATTATGAATGGTGCACAGAAATTACTTTTTAACCTCAGTTACTGTTTAACCGTCGTTTCGTAACTTATGATTAGGTACTGCGTTTTTAACCGAGATCGTTGCACTTCGCCATTACACTGTTTAATAACTTTAATAACACACTTCGAATCCCGGTCGGGGCAAGTTACCTGGTTGAGGTTTTTTCCGGGGTTTTCCCTCAACCCAATACGAGCAAATGCTGGGTAACTTTCGGTGCTGGACCCCGGACTCATTTCACCGGCATTATCACCTTCATCTCATTCAGACGCTACATCTTAATAAAGGGTCGTAAAATAAGCCAATAAAATAAAATAAAATAATAACACAGGAAGACTGTTAACGACAACCGAATAAATTTATAAGTTATATCAAGAGAGGCCAGTGCGCTTCTGATATTATTGCCACATAAAGAAAGTAATATAAATTCTTCTACAGGAAGAAAAAAGTCTCTATCCAGACGCGGACCCCAGAATGAGCTTAGGGGATCTCGGGGGGTCCGCGGACCCCACTTTGAGAACCACTGCTCTATCCATTTGCTACCTCGCGGAGCTACAACAGTTACAGCACAGCAAGCTTATGTTTTGCAAACATTTATAACACTTGAAGGAACGAGGTTAGCTGAGAGGCGAAGGTAGCCGAATCAACTAACGAAATTACCCGAAGCAGTCCCATTGTGTGAATACTGTACACAAGTGGGAGAGGGGATCCAATCTGTGGCTTTAGGTCCCGAGGATTGGAGAAGAGCTCTTGGAACGGGTCCAACATAATAAATTCCTTTCCCTTTGCCTTTCCTGTAATAGAGACAAGTAGCTCTGCATAGTATATACTGTTTTCGCTGTAAGAAAAATCCTAATGTAAACATAAAGCACGTGGCTGTCATACCCGTGATTGGCTCCCAGTCGAAACACTCACACGACGGAGGAAAATATAATTCGTACTTGGAAACCACAATTGTATTATATGAAAATAAAAAAAAAAATTAATTCTAGTTGTTAAATACGATGAAACATTTAACTTCACTCATATGTAAAACGCTATCTAAAAGAAAAGCTACTTTCTTGTTTTGTTATGTACTATGAACGCGGATGAATACCAACAGTAATACCGAGGTAGTCTGTTCTTGTAACAAGCTGGCGTCACTTGAGCTCGTAGTTGTTCACGTAAGCACGTGATACTGAAGTATGGCTTCTGCATCCTCAACTGCCCATTGTGAAGACATAAGACTTAAAAATAATTTAATTACAATAATTATGAAGTAAATGTTTCCTAAGCAAACGAATGCATAGTAGTGAGGTTAGACCTACTTGACGAGTAACAGGAAATGTTTAACGTGAAACAGAATGTACAACAGTAGGTGGGAACATGTACTGAGAATCTATGGCGCCAAACAGTGGCCAATGAAGCCTCACCTCAGTCACGTGCTATTGTTTACATTAGGATTTTTCTTATAGCGAAAAGATTATAGTTAGGATATTTATGTATACTAGCTATGGCACCGTACAAAATCAGAAGCGTCATTTCGGGAGCCAGCGAAGGCCAAAATGCCCCCTACCCCGAATTTAAGATTATTAATAAGGGCTAATAATAATAATAATAATAATAATAATAATAATAATAATAATAGTAGTAATAATAATAATAATAATAATAATAATAATAATAATAATAATAATAAGAGTACTACTACAAAGAAAGTAATGTGAGAATTGTACTTTTAATATTAATATCCCACTTAACTTATATAAACGTTTAAGAAATTAAATGCTAGGCCTATTTGTTTGAGCTAATAATTCAGAAGTTGTGTGTATTGTAAGTTATTGCGCACAATGTCTTCTGGAACACGCATCATTGCAAGTGAGACCGCTTGTCATTTAAATGTCACAATACAAGATTTAAGGTATAATGAACGAAAATTTAATTGATAGCGAAAACCCCTCTAAAATCTTTAATCCCCACAATAAAATGGTACAACATTAGGCTACACACATTATATCAATGCGCGCAATACAGACAAGACGGCATCTTGTAAGTACGACAAGCCATTACAATCAGATATCGTACAGGACATCAGCTGTTATATCCGCCATCCAACTTTCGTAGTCTAAGTAAGGCTACAATTTACCACACAATATAATTGCAATAACGTCACAACATTTTAAAACAACGCGTTTCATGACAGAACCAACACATTCAAATGTGCAAGGATTAAAAACCTATACTCGTTTTAACGTTTACCACTCGACGTCCATTAATATAGTTCCTGAGTAGACAAATCACATAACACTTAGGCCTATAGGCCCATAACATTACCGTTAAACATATTACAGTAGGCCTATAACATCTTTAATTACAGAAATCTGATCATTTCAGCATAACCACAGCCTTCAATAACCTATAGAGTGTAAGGGGTATAAGTGTCATTATTTTAACTGATTATTGTTCATGTCATAGCCTCTAAGGAAGAAAAAATATCCTCACAATTTTTTTAAATTGCAATATTTAACTAATTAAGATTAAAGTTTACAATATTAGGCATCTCGCAACGTTTCTGGATGGAGAGGAGGGAGTTTACAAGCACACAATAAGGCTATAGCTCAAGCGGTTACAGACATACCGGTAAAAAACAGATGCTCTGTTCTAATGCAGGTGCGGACCGTTGTTTACATAAAACGAACAGCAAATACAAACTTTCAATCTCATTAATAGAACTTTACAGTAAATCTCCATTTTATTTAATAATATTGGTCCATTTTTTAATTATACGTCTAAAAAATAAACAATAATGGTTTACTGCACAAAATCACACGAATTTTTTTTAATGTTTTCATAAAGCAGTACCAGTTTTAAAGAAATTTCTGTTTGTGTCATTTTCGAAACGAGGTAAAAGACTCCTAGTGTCTAATAACACTAGTCAACAAGGTTTTTGTCACAAGAGTGAAAATGGTCATTTTAGAACAATTTTTGTGTGCTGATAGTGGATCTAAACTTGAAAATTTTCCATCACGCACCATTTAAGAGGAAAATTGGAAATTGTTAAAAAAAAAAAAGGAGGAATGAATTTACTAAAGAACTCGGGTATCGAACTATTGTCTTTATTTAAACGGTTACACAGTATATTCATACGTTTTATAACTTATTGTTGCTCAGAATATACTAGAAGTGTATTTTAAAGAATAGGTTCTTTCAAATATGTGAGTCTGCATTAATAAGGTGCGTAGTGGGCGATATATATCTAATAACGTTATTGCTTTATGGCGCTAGACCTAGAGAAAGCAATGAGAGGGTGGGCTTTTAGAGTGAAATAGATTGCATTTTAGGATTAGTTGTAAATTGTTTGAGCTTGTGACAAATTGTATCGCTGGTTTTAAGTGTTCATCTTCGCGTTCATTTACGCTTTCTGAGAATGAAAAAATCTCGTCGTGCGTGTGTAACTTCGCCGAACAGCTCTTGTTACGTATGTGGAGAATTTACGGCAAAATCGCAGCGTCGGCCTTTATCAGATAAGTTGAAACAGCATATTATTGCTATTTTGAATGTAATGTGTGTGATGAGGACAAATCATGGGCTCCCCATGTGTGCTGCACAACATGTTACTCAAAACTGATAAAATGAATGAATGAATGAATGAATGAATGAATGAATGAATGAATGAATGAATGAATGAATGAATGAATGAATGAATGAATGAATGAATGGATGGAGAGAAGAATCGAAGTATGCCGTTTGCAGTTCCAATGATCTGGCGTGAACCGACAAGCCATGCAGAAGACCGTTATTTCTGTTTAACAAAGATTACGGGATATTCAAAGAAAACAAGATCTGAAATTGAATATCCTAATGTTCAATCTGCCATAAGACCTGTACCACATTGACCAAAACTCCCTATTCCTAATCCACCTTCGCAATTGGAGGAATAGGTTCTTCTAATAGAACAAACAGATGACTTGGCTCAACCATCAACAGAATCTGATCCGTCCTATAGTCCAGAATATCATAAAGAACCCCATTTAATCCAACAATGTGAACTGAACGACTTAATAAGAGATCTTAATCTCACTAAACAACAAGCTGAGATTTTAGGATCTAGACTGCAACAATGGAACCTGCTAGCACCAGATATTAGAATTTCATTGTACAGGAAGGGACATGAACGGTTTTGAAAGTATTTTATAATGAAAAATTCTATGTGCGCGTATGTAAATATAGACGGCTTAATGGAAGAACTAGGATTTCAACACATCCCAGAGGAATGGAGGTTATTCATAGATTCTTTCAAAATAAGTTTAAAAGCAGTGTTAATGCACAATGGAAACACTAAACCATCAATTCCAGTTGGGTATTCCGTGGATATGAAGGAAACTAATAAAAATATATCAGTATTACTAGATGCAGTCCAATATAAAACATACTGCTGGAAACTCTACTGAGATTTGAAAATTGTCGCCTTATTGCTCGGACTTCAAGGTGGATTCACAAAATACTGTTGCTTTCCCTGTTTATGGGATAGTAGAGCGACTGAAAAACACTATACAGTGCTATGTCCCAGGAGAACATAATATCAAGTACCCTATGTCTCTTTAGTAAAACCGGAAAAAGTACTGCTTCCTTCGTTACATATCAAGCTTGGTTCAATGAAGAATTTCGTTAAAGCTATGGATAAAAATAGAGAAGGTTTTGCATATGTAGGGAATATGTTTCCGAAACTCTGTGAAGCTAAAGTGAAAGAGGGAATTTTTGTTGGCCCTCAAATTAGGAAACTTTTGGAAGATAAGAGCTTCGAAAAAAAATTAAGTGTTGAGGAACTAGAAGCTTGGAATGCTTTTTGAAGTGTTTTAGTGGGCTTTTAGGTAATAATAAAGTTGACAATTACCAACAGCTTGTGCAAGAACTTCTGCATAGTTACGAGAGGCTTCGTTGTCAAATGTCTTTGAAAATACATTTCCTACATTCCCATCTCGACTTTTTCCCAAAGACCTTAGGAGCTGTAAGCGATGAACAAGGGGAAAGATTCCATCAAGATATACACAGGATGGAACAATGACATCAAGGAAGGTGGGATTCTAGTATTATGGGGGACTACTGTTGGTTTTTGTTCAGAGAAGGTGGCTCAAACTACAAGAGGAAAAAATAACTCTAAATAACTAAATATATTTTTAATCGTTGAGAAACCGCTACAAAAGTTCGCCGATTAGGTAACCTTCATTGCGGAAAACATTGACGGTACAGCTTTTTGCTTCACTTGAATTACGACGACTTTCTCCATAAATTAATAACATATGATATTACTAAACTGTGAATGACATTGTAAGTTGTTTATCAAATACCTGGTACCGAACTGTCATCCGCTCGGCAGTAGAACTATAGACAGGAAGCTTGAACTCAGCTGACATGTACAGTACGTACTTCTGTGCAGAGTACTGCCTGCTGAACACGTTGCCACGTCTCTCACGCCAGAATATTAACAAATTTAAGCATGCAATTTTATTTAATTCCACGAAAACGTAATAGAACACACAAATATGTATTTAAACTAATATTAACTCTTTGCTAGATATACCTACTGATGTAATTGTTGGCGTAATTTTACTAACGATATAAGCAGTATAACGCGAATAAAATAAGAGAAGTGATATTTTTTTCTGGGAAAACTATCAAGTTTGGACCCTATGTTGTATGGACATTTTTGATCCTGTAGAGATCGTTCCCGACAACTGTGGAAAGGACGGCACTTATAGGCTACCCCTTACAGCCTGTATATGTAAAGCTTAACCAAGAACACGTCCAACAACAACAGCCCATTGCGTCTGGATAGCTCAACGAAACTTTAAAATAACATAGGCCATATTCATGTGTTTTTTCAATTATAACAGACACTATAATAAGTTTACAACACTAATTCATATTAGTCAGTTATAGTAGGCCTATGTAACGCATGTCTGCATGTTAAATAGAAATGTAACAAGTAGCCTACATAACATAAGTTATAGCTAGTCTAGTATAACAACTGAATATAATACGAAAATTAATTTTGTAAAAGTTAAAACTCAATTGCAATCCTATTACTTACTTCAACGTCATATAGGCCTACTTCTTTATACATAAAATCAGCATCATATCCACAAAACATATTCAGATTTAATAATTTATATCTATAATTGAGGAGATCAGAAGCAAAGGGGTAGTGTTAGTGAAATCAGGATAGAATCAGTGCAGTGAGTGAATTGACAGCGAGATAAGTGTAGTGCCGAAAGGTACTTCTGCAGGTATAAACCTGTCACACTCGTGGGTCTTAGTTCCAACTTAGGGTTAAGATACAAATTAGATTTACTATAAATGTTATTTTAAGTGATCATGCTTCATTTAATTTAGAATGATTATTATTATTATTGTTATTATTAATAATCATTATTATTAATTATTGTTTTTATTAGTTGTGCTTATTATTAATTGTCATTATTGAGTGTAATTAGTTACCACTGCCGCCGGGTATATACCCACTTGCAGTGTGAATAAATACATACATACATATGTGCACCTAAGTTATTTTTGAGAAAGTAGCTACCTAGTTTATCTTTCGTAAATTCCCAGAAATTTTTTGTTTAAGTTTTAGTGTGTGATGTGGTCAAAAGAAATAGGCCTATCCCTTTGTCACTAAATTTTAGATGGTGCCTTAGTTTGCCCTGGATGTAGGCTACTTAATTCATGTTCTTATAAATGCCATTTGTATAGATGATGAGGCAAGGCAGCTCGTGAAAGGAAAAAAATGAGCTATCAGAAAAAGTATTTGTTTCATGATGGTTAATAATATACGAATTTACCGACACGGAAATTCATCTCAGAATAAAACCTATTTTCCTCCTCCATACAAATAGGTGGTACAGCCACGGCACATGTTAAGCTCACAGGACAGGGTTTGCCTCCACTAGACCTAGTCTGCTGTAGGCTTACCCCTTTGCTTCTGATCCCCTCAATTATAATCAAGAGTCTACACATTACTATTGTTATTATGTCATAAGTTACATTTAGATTAGATAATTTATACTGAATACAGTGTGCAACTGCAAACTATGTATGTATTTTAGTAGTTTTAACCAGAATGCGAATTAAGATTTCTGATGAGGAGGATAGAATTCTAGATAGAGAATAGCATGCATAAAATTATTATTATTATTATTATTATTATTATTATTATTATTATTATTATTATTATTATCCTCATTTCATACGGGTCAACGCTTGGTCGCACTGAGTTGCTTGTCTTGCATCTTGATTATAATAATAATAATTATATCCACGAGCAGGCTTAAGATAAGATGTGTAATTCCTAAGTTATTGATTGTTGTAAGTTAGCCGGGATGATAATACATCAATATTATTTTTTTGCTTACTTTGTAAGCCTACTGTACTTTATAAAGTATTAAAACGATTACATTTTGTGAGAGGGGATAGAAGTTATCCCTAGCAGGGATGTTAATATGAATTTATGACTTATAACGTTCCAACAGGGGGAGAATCCTCCAATTAATTCGCACTCTGGTTTTAACCTATAGCTATAAGGACTACTTATTTTAACATTCACATGAATTTATATTAAACTAGGTTATCACATGTTTTAACATATTTTATTTCATTGTTAATCACTTTTGTAAATTAAGTAAGCTTATTTTTATTAATCTAACATGCACAAATGTATAGATATTGTATAGTTTATTGCCTGTACAGTAGATGCCAATGAGGCAAAATCGTGCGCAAAAGAAATTCAGATTGAAAACAAATAATAATAATAATAATAATAACAATAATAATAATAATAATAATAATAATAGGGCTAATAATATTAGTGTATTATTATTATTACTATTATTATTACTATTATTATTATCATTATCATTATTATTATTATTATTATTATTATTATTATTTGGGAAATGCGTGTTATTATTCGGTTGAGAAGTTTTTGTCATCTAGCTTGCTGTCAAAAAATCTGAAAGAATTTATAAAACAGTTATATTACCGGTTGCTCTATATGGTTGTGAAACTTGGACTCTCACTTTGAGAGAGGAACAGAGATTAAGGGTGTTTGAGAATAAGATTCTTAGGAAAATATTTGGGGCTAAGAGGGATGAAGTTACAGAGAAGTTACACAACACGGAACAACACACATTGTAGGCCTACTCTTCACCTGGCATAATTAGGAACATTGAATCCAGACGTTTGAGATGGGCAGGCCATGTAGCACGTATGGGCGAATCCAGAAATGCATATAGAGTGTTAGTTGGGAGACCGGAGGGAAAAAGACCTTTGGGGAGACCGAGACGTAGATGGGAAGATAATATTAAAATGGATTTGAGGGAGGTGGGATATGATAGAGACTGGATTAATCTTGCACAGGATAGGGACCTGTGGCGGGCTTTTTTGAGGGCGACAATGAACCTGCGGGTTCCTTAAAAGCCATTTGTAAGTAAGTTTGTAAGTTATTATTATTATTATTGTTATTATTATTATTATTATTATTATTATTATTATTATTTAACGGATTAACGTGCAGACCCAGTATGTGCAGTAATTGAAGAGTCAGTCTCAAATTACAGCAGCTACAAAGATCCTTTCTAATATTTACAACCAAAGCATATAAAACGGTCTCAAAAGACGCTCTGCAAGCAGTAGTTGGAGTAATGCCAATAATCAGGCACAGCTCTTCTACAAAGACATAAAAGGAGTGTACAGAGAACTACCCACACTTAAAAAGACTGAATTTCCAACAAGATCCGAAGTAATTCACTCAAAAGATAACCACATAGCGATAGAAACCAGGGGTGCAGTTGGTCAGGCCGATGTGCTGATATTCACAGATTGGTCAAAGTCCGAAAACCACGTCGAAACTTGAATGGTAGTAGGAAAGAACTCTTAAAGAAATCTACACATACACGTAGAATAAACAACTAAAATTCTAGGTATTAGCATGGCTGTAGACTGAATACAACACGAGAGAGAGAGAGCGAGAGAGAGTGAGAGAGGGGGGGGAGGGGGAGGGAGAGGGAGAGGGGGAGAGAGATCACATCCTACGCAATACATGTCGCGTCGCGTCGTCTCGAAAGCCGCTCTATTCGACCTTGTGAACAGAACAACCCAACCGTTAGCAGTTCAAATCAGGAAGAAAATTATTGTCCTTACGAAGTCAATTCAAATGACTTTCCATCAGCTAGTGATGGAGGAAATAAATTAGATATATAGATATTGCAATATATTGCAAACCTAATTTCGATAAACGATATATATATATATATATATATATATATATATATATATATATATATATATCTCGCAGAATATATATATCGATATATCGAACGATTATCGATATATCGATATTCCGTAAGCAAATTATATTTTCAGGCATACTTACATTTACTGTATTACAATAAAACTACTTAAATTTTAATATTCCTTTTTACCATTGAAATTAATATCATAACAGTCAAAAGCATAAATGTAAAATTTGTAACAATAAACAATACATATTTTTCAATACCATGTGAAGTAGGTCCTAACCTAAATCAAAATTATGGTGAAGGCAAGGGAGCTTAAATAATATAGTGGGAAAGAGTTAGGCCTAAGTGAACTCTACATGGTTGAGTACCTATTTGATATTGGGACACGATTCAATTATTCTAATGTTATATAGGATTCAATCCAGATTCAACACAGATATAATGCTCTTTTCTACCTAACAATGTAATCATTTTTAAATGTAAGTAAACAGAACTTAGAATGTTACAAGTTTTAACAAACTTTACAGTTGATTTGATACAATCCGTCTATAGTAAGTTCCCATTGCAAGTTATTGTTACACTCCAACATTCCAAACAATGGTGATGATTATAGGGATATAATTTTTATGCCATAAAAGATATAATGAGAAAAAATGTCAGCACTAGGTTGTGCATAGAAAGCATAGACGTAAACAAATGTCACATCGGTATTAAATTCTAGTTTCTCTTTCCATTTCAGAATATAGAAATAAGAGTTTTGATACCCGTTTTGAGATCAGACGTTCCCTTTCAGGGTGGGTGTTACTCTCCTGCCTTGGTGAACAAAATAACAATATTAAAACAGTAGTAGATAAACATCCTGTTTGTCTCACGTTTACACACGCTGTATTTTGAATTTGGTGCTGCATATTAAACAGTTTGAATTCGAGTTCCAGTCCAGCCAATTAGAATAAAGTATTGAGTGATGTTGCACAATTATGTAGGCCTAACTGTCCATCTTCAGTAGCGCCATCTCTCGGGAATTATCGGAGTTGTCTATTGTGGTTTTTGTTGTTGATAATGATAATAATTTCACAAAAAAATCGATAAATTTAGGCCTATGAGAAAACCTATATATTATACGACATATCGGAATATCGAAACGAAAATATCGGTTTTTCGTAAAAACTCTATTTTCCATTGGGTTATGGATCACACAGCACTTGGAGGCAACGAAAGAGCTGACTATTTTGCCAAGATAGCAGCCAGCTATGAAATCTTCACAGACTAAAATTTCAACCCTATGTGCAGGTCCAAGCAGCTTCTATCGAATTATGCCTACTACAGAAATATCTAGAATGAAACATATAGGCCTACCAACTCCGAAGTCGCAACTCAGACCAAACTATTTATCCCCATCTTCCATAGGCTCTCCATATCTCTCTGGCATAATTATATAGGATGTAAGGGGTATAAGTACCGCCTTTTTTCACAATCTTCGGGGACTGTCTACAGGATAAAAAATGTTCATACAACATTGGGTCAAAATTTTATAGTTTTCAGGGAAAAAAATATTTATTTCCTCATTTTATTTGCGTTGTAGGCCCTACTATTTAAAAATTACGAAGACAGTATTAGGCCTACATCAGTAGATATATCTAACTAAGAGTTAATGCTAGTTTAAATAAATATTTGTGTGTTCTATTACATTTTCGTGAAATTAAATAATAACCTAATGCATGCTTAAATTTGTTAATATTCTGACGTGAGAGACGTGGCAACTTGTTCACCAGAATTCACGCAGCTGACTTCTCTGCACATACGTACAGATCAGCTGAGTTCAAGCTCCCTGCCCATAGGTCTCCTGCCGAGCGGACGGTTGTTCAGTACAGGTATTCGATAAACAACTTACAATATCATTCACAGTTCAGGAATATCATGATATGTTATTGTTATTAATGTATGAAGAAAGTCGTCGTAATTCTAGTGCGTCAAGAAGGATGTACCGTCAATGTTTTCCGTAAAGAAGATTACTTAATCGGCGAATCTCTTACCTCGTTTCGAAAATCACACAACCAGAAATTTCTTTAAAAATTATACATCTTTACGGAAGTGGAAGAGATTAAAGTTTTGTATTAGAAAAATTTCGTGTGATTTTGTGCAGTAAACCATTATTGTTTATTTTTAGACGTACAATAAAAATGGAGCAATATTGCTAAAAATGGAATGGTAATTTACCATTGTGTGATATTAATTAGACTGAAAGTTTGTATTTGATGCTTGTTTTATGTAAACAACAGTATTGTCATGGTCCGTTCCTGCATTAGAACAGAGCATATGTTTCATACCGGTATGTCTGTACCCGCTTGAACTGTACTGTGTACTGTCTTCTTCCGACGAGTTTAGCGCTGGGACCTGAGGTATTCTTGCCATCGGTGCGGGGTGGGGGTTACAGGTAGATTCTTTTGCTGCTACAGTCAAGCCGAGCCGAGCGGAGTGGGAAGTATTAATCGTCCAAAAACATGCAGTCTTCAGTTTGTAGTAGTGTGTGACTGTGTGCACATGTTAGGTACTCTATATGCGAGTGAAATATTTTCAGTATGATTGTACTTCCTTCCAGACTGCCGCTGTCACTGTTTCCTCCCACTCAAGTACCGCGCTAGGTTAGTCGGAACCACATTCCTCTCAGCACTAAACTCCTCAGAGGATGACAGTATTTGTAAACCCTCCCCTAAACGAGATGCTAGGTAAGAGAGTGTGGAGGTGTGGGTGATTTTAAATAATAATAAGTAATTCTTACGTTATGTCCTGATGAAGAAACCTGTAAGTAGTTCCGAAACGTTGGAATATCAAGTTTCAGAACACGATGCAATACCCAAAAACCTACATCTAGTATTTTTTATATTTTTTTCGATTTGAATTGGCTGCTTCTAGTTGCTCCCTTAATGAACATTTTTTTCCAACCATTTCAGACTTGAATAAAACTTCGGTTAATTTAGCTTCAAGCTGCTGCACTCGCTTCTGCCATTAGCCTATAACTGTTTCGTGAGAGACTGATTTAAGTTCTTCTCGTGAAACAGATTCGTAATTTGTGTCACTTTAACTGTGCAGGTGGGGGATGATCTAAAATAAAATAGAAGTAATCTCTATGGATAATTTGGAAGTGCACTAAAACGAGGAATTACTGTTTAAGAAATAAATTTAACTTTTCATTATACTGTTTCAAAAATTATTATTGCAATAAAAGGAAATTGCAACGTGTGAAGAAAAGAAAAAAAATGGGAGGGGAAGCGAATGTTTTGTTTCCAGAGCTAAATATGACAAAATATTGTAGGCTACAGTGTGACATTAAAAAAAATAAAACAATTTTTTTTTTGTTCAACTTTCTGTTTAAAATAACTTTTACATTAAATGCGATAGTGGCTTGGCAGTGCTTGTACTGTTAGGATGCATTATAAAATCTGGTCTTTTGATCCACTGCATAATATTAAAAATTAACATTTTTCAGCGTACAAAATACGTTTAGGAAGAGTATATTCATAGTTCTGGTCGGAAATTGGCAATACCTTTTTTTTACTATTATTTGAATTATAGACCTACGCTATAGGCCTATGTGCTGCCTCAGACCAAGGTTCTGAGTGATATGTAGGCCTTCATCTAAGTATTATCAGGCAGTACATTTCACTTGACATGTGTCAGAGGAAGAACAATAATTGTTTGTATGCATCTGAAGTCTGATTAGTAGGCTACGTATTCCAGCTACCTAAAGTCTGAAGTTAAAGACACATAGCGTATATAGTACGCCAAACACAGGTAATGCAACGGATAAGGATGTAAACAAACGCGTCTCTCTGCCTGTTCGTGGAGTACAGTCAACTCCCCGATATTCTGAAGCTATACTAGAAAACACATGCTTGAGCCGTGATGTTCATTTTCGTCTTGATCTTTGGAGTGATTAATAACGTGCTTTCGTAAGTTACGGAACATGAACATATGCGGATGTCCCTAGAAATGATTTTATATCACAAGAAATTCCTTCAATCACACATGACGTTATTGTTGCATGATGTAGTAGGCCTACAAGATATTATTATTGTCCGATATTTTCTCGTGTTTCATTAGGATATTGCATATGTCGCTAATCACTGAAAACTCAATAATTTTTTATGTATTTTTCTAGAAATTTCCTAAAATGTAGATTATTTAATTTATTAATTGGGATGTTGGCACTAAACATCATGGTAGGCTCCACAAATCCATGCTAAACGTGGAGTTAATATCGTCATAATTTTCAGACTTTGATGGAAGGCCTACTGATTGTTTTGGATTACCTTCAACACACTTTTTGTGTCTTTTGGTATTGCAGTGTCTTTCAGCGCACTGTTTTTGTCACTTTTACGTTTATTTTACACAATGTATATGTAATGTTGTCTATATTGACAGTGAAAATATTAGTTAAAATATCATCAAATATGTCCTGCAATATTACACGCTTCAGCGTTTTACCTAAGTCATTTTACCTCTGCAATGAACCTTCAATCAGCCACAAAGATGTAGTTATTTAAATAACACTACTAGTGAGAGCAATAATCAATAAACTTCGACTGCGTCCCTATTTTGACTTTCTAGAGGAAGACGGTAGAGGATGCGTGTAACTATTTTGTATATGAGCGTACAGGGACATCATTTCATTTTTAATAACATTTCTAATATTAACCTGGCTATATTTTTGGATCAACGATTAAGAACCGGAAACATCGTTTGCTACCCCTTCCGCGACTGGAGTTCGATGATACTGGCGTAACTTAATATACAAACAAATCATTTTACTAGGTATAGGAGGGAAGAAAAGTAATTCATCCATTTACGTAAACTAGGAAATATCGCAATTTTGAGTTTGATTATTTTCATTAGGGTTTTGTTTAATCAAAATACATTACAGTACAATGAGTGTTTTTACTCAAGAACTGAGCTTTCCATGCGGACGTATTCATTATGTAGTGTATATTATACTGTCTACACCACAGTAGCGTACACTACAGAGAATGAAGTTAAATTGAAAAATAATCATAATATGGATATTTAAACACATTTTTGAAAATGGTGGCCGTTCATTTCGACACAGGCTTCAGTTCTAATGTGCATATTATCGCACTATAGACTATTGTACGTAATACCAATTACCAGGTTCGTACTTCGTATCAGTAACTCATGTTGAAATAGTTCTGTACCTAGGCCTACTCTATAAAAGAGACCTTCGGTACTGTAAATTCAATCTTCACTTAAGCCCGATCCGAAAAGATAAAATTACTCAGACATGCTATCTACTGCCCGTCCAAGTGGTTACGTCGCAGCGTCGTAGAAAGGGAGGAAATCACGTGGCAGTTAATTACTTAACGAGGTCCTTTTATTTAAGTTATTTTAAACAGTTGTATGGGTATAATATTACGTAGACGTCCAATTCCTAACAGAAATTAATGTACTCAGAAAAGAGCTAAGAGCCCAGCCACTAGCCTTTGCAGAGAGGCGAATAGAAGGAGGTAGGGGAAACCGTGATGCGACGTAGGCAAATGGAAAATGATGCAATATTGAAAGCTCTTTCGTCACTGGAACGTACTGTTTACTATGACCGTAAGGCTTCTATGACTGTATATGCGGTCTTGGATCTGTGTGGAGGACGGTTGAACTCCATTAGTAGAAGGGGTGGGAGTGAAGTACATTCAAAAACTCGGATACAATAAAAATTGAAGTAAAAATAAAATGATGTCCCTGTACCCGTACCTGCGCAGTGACGTCACATATACTACGAATCAGGCAACTTCATTCCAGTTTATAGGTAGCTGGAATACGGACCCTACTGATTAGTGTAATACGTAGCTAATCGGCGATGTGTGCAATAGAGGGGAAAAGAAACTGGCCACTCTACATCATTATCTCCTGGCCTAGTTGCCTCATATGTGGTGCCTTATTGGTATCGCTTGTGAGATTCAGACCTGTCTTCGGACAGTTAACTAAACAACAACTGAATGTACAAATAAAACCATGTCTTTCGGAATTAGTAATATTATTATTTTAACGCTTACAGACTGATGTTAGAATAATAGGTAAGCTTATGCCTATTATGTGTTCGGCTGGACCGTGTCATCAGGCTTTCTTAATAACTGACGACCTGACTAAATATTTCAGAGAAAGTAGGTATTTTTTAATTATCAACAGTAATCTCACTGGAGGTTTTGATTTATCTAGAGAAAATCAAAACTCGAGTGGGATTTAATTGACTATTATACGATTAGAAGAAAGTATATAAAGATTAGAAGTAACAAAGCACTCCAATACAATAAAATATTAATTGACTTACGAAAATACAACTGTCTTCAAATGTATTATTGTACCAGCTCAACTTTACGAATATTACGCTAGATGGCAGTAGTGTTTTATGATTAGTTGTTTTCTTGTTATCAGTTGTGCCAACTATGGAATCTTCATTGAACTATGTGGGCGGTTACTAGTCAAGAAGGCTTTGTTGATTCAGTTTCATTTTTATTAAAACATTTGCATTCCACTTCAATCATCCGGATCCCAGAATCAACGTCACTTGACAGATGATTTTCAATATAGTCTATCTTAGTATTAAACAATCTCTGATATGTGACTATCCATAATATCATAGACTATAGCAGAAGCTATAACATAACCTAAATAATATAAACAAGTGTTAGAAAAGTTTTAATTAGGGATGATGAAATAAACAAGGAAAGTTTTAATTAACGATGATGAAATAAAAAACAAACATGAATAATTTTAAAAGAAACAATTATTGAAAGTACAATTTTCAAATTGGAATGTTTTAGTGATTGGTGGTTCAATTGATGTTATATTGGACGTGTGCGTAAAAGAAGTGAACTCGTTGATGTACATAGTCATAGTGTATTCCTCAACTTATTCAGCATTTCCTCTTCATTTATTTGTAAATAGGGTTTCAGGGAAGATGCATAGCTATGACCAGTGATCTTTATTAATTCTTGTTCTTGAATGCCAATGCGAGTCATATTTGAAACTGATGTGCATCGACTGGAGTGGTTTGTAATTTTCTGTTTTTTTTTTTTTTTTTTGACGTCCAGACCAGTGCAGTTTGAAATGTTGGCAAACAAAGAAACAAATGCTACGGTAATGATAAAAATAAACAAATGCTAGGGAAGCGATAAAATTAAACAAATGCTAGGGACGCGATATAATTGTGCGATAAGCAGCCATGATTGGTTGAAAGACGTCCTTTCGTACCGTTTTATTGGTCAAAAGTAGTGTGACGTAGTAAAAGTGTAATAGTCACTGTAAACCCATAGAAAGTCGCGCACAGGTGCAATAGAGGAACAAACTTTCATCTGAATGCTCCATTGTGCAAGCTGAGCTATTAGCTATTAAGGAAGCACTGACATGGACCAAAATTTACAATTATAATTATTGCTGTATCTACAGTGATTCTCGAACAGCCCTCAAATCTATAGGTAAGAAGTTTAATTTAAATCCTCTGGGTCTGGAAATCAGAAGAAATTTAATACCTTCCGACAAACACATTTGCTTCTCATGGGTGGGAGGACACAGTGGAACAACAGGAAATGAAAGGGCTGATGAACTGGCAAAAAGTGCTGCAGTTTCGAACTTCAATTTGAGCTATAGTCTGTGCCCTTATTCATATGTGAGAATAAAAATAAATGAGCACATAATGAATAGGTGGAACAATCAGTGACTATGCAGTACTAAGGGTGCAGTTACGAGAGAATTCTTTTTTCCTAGAATCGACACCCGGTTAAATAGCAACAAAATTATACCGAATTTTATACTAACACAATTTTTATCGGGTCATGGGAAATTTGGGTCTTAATTAGAATGATTTAAATTACAAAAGGAAAATGACTACTTATGTATCTGTGACGACCAGCAAACTGTGGATCACCTTTTGTTTCAATATCCAGTATTGGAAAACAGAAGATTTATTTTGGTCGGACATTTACATTTTTGTACTGTAGTCTAATATATGACAAACCATTATTCAATGTGTTCAGAAAAACATGCTGTTATAAACAGTTTTGTAATTTTATATGTAATATATTTAAGAATTTGTAATTAATTCGAATTAATGTAGTAGACATGTGTTAATTTCAAATAGCAAGTAGTAATGTTTCTGTATTAATTCCTAAATTTCTAAAATTAAGATTTTTCTACATGCTGTGACCCGTGGGAGGAAAAAATAGGCATATTTATGCTCCGTCTGCAATAGAATTTGGACAAATGAAATCAGAAATTTTAGATGCAATTATTATTATTATTATTATTATTATTATTATTATTATTATTATTATTATTATTATTATTATTATGGTTTTAGGCGTAGATCGACTATTGATCAGATTTTTTTTTGTTTTCGACAGATATTGGACAAAAAAATGAGAGTTTAAGGGTACAGTACATCAATTATTCATAGATTTCAAAAAAGCATATGACTCGGTTAAGAGAGAAGTATTATATGATATTCTTATTGAATTTGGTATTCCCAAGAAACTAGTTCGATTAATTAAAATGTGTCTCAGTGAAACGTACAGCAGAGTCCGTATAGGCCAGTTTCTATCTGATGCTTTTCCAATTCACTGCGGTCTAAAGCAAGGAGATGCACTATCACCTTAACTTTTTAATTCCGCTTTAGAATATGCCATTAGGAAAGTTCAGGATAATAGACAGGGTTTGGAATTGAAAGGGTTACATCAGCTTTTTGTCTATGCGGATGACGTAAATATGTTAGGAGAAAATCCACAAACGATTAGGGAAAACACGGGAATTTTACTTGAAGCAAGTAAAGCGATAGGTTTGGAAGTAAATCCCGAAAAGACAAAGTATAAGCTATGATTATGTCTCGTGACCAGAATATTGTACGAAATGGAACTATAAAATTGGAGATTTATCCTTCGAAGAAATGGAAAAATTCAAATATCTTGGAGCAATGGTAACAAATATAAATGACACTCGGGAGGAAATTAAACGCAGAATAAATATCGGAAATGCGTGTTATTATTCGGTTGAGAAGCTTTTGTTATCTAGTCTGCTGTCAAAAAATCTGAAAGAATTTATGAAACAGTTATATTACCGGTTGTTCTGTATGGTTGTGAAACTTGGACTCTCACTCTGAGAGAGGAAGAGATTAAGGGTGTCTGAGAATAAGGTTTGTAGGAAAATATTTGGAGCTAAGAGGGATGAAGTTACAGGAGAATAGAGAAAGTTACACAACGCAGAACTGCATGTTTTGTATTTTTCACCTGACATAATTAGGAACATTAAATCCAGACGTTTGAGATGGGCAGGGCATGTAGCACGTATGGGCGAATCCAGAAATGCATATAGAGTGTTAGTTGGGGGACCGGAGGTAAAAAGACCTTTAGGGAGACCGAGACGTAGATGGGAGGATAATATTAAAATGGATTTGAGGGAGGTGGGGTATGATAATAGAGACTGGATTAATCTTGCACAGGATAGGGACCGATGACGGGCTTATGTGAGGGCGGCAATGAACCTTTGTGTTCCTTAAAAGCCATTTGTAAGTAAGTATTATAGGCTAATTATTATTATTATTATTATTATTATTATTATTATTATTATTATTATTTTACAATTTAGCTGCGCAGCTAATAAAAAAAACGTATCAAAGCAACAATGACATTCAGTTTAAATTTGTATGTTCACGTGTACTGCAGTTTACGCTTAGAAAATAGGCCTAATTCATTTCAGGTGAAATAGGCAATGAGTAGGCCTACGCCACGCGCTAGGCCTATAGGTCCCCTATAAAATCTTCACTAAAAAGTCTTCCCCCCCACCCAAGCAAAAAGTGAAATGACGCCTCTGTGCAAAATCTAAAAAGTCTCGCACCACGGGAATATATTCATTTCAATGAAACAGAATGACCACTAGTGTAGTCTAGGGGTAACGAGAGGTGTCGTACTCCAACGTTGGGCTCGGGACTAGGTTCCAATTCTGTATAGGGTTACTGCCAATTTGAGTTTCTTGTGAGTAGAGCAAGGGATTTGGAGCACTATAAGGGTGAAACATTGTGTAAGCCTAATTATATAGACTAGTTCTATAGCTCAAGGTGTAATGAACTTGAACCGAGCTATTGCACTGATTAGCAGGAATACAGTTCAAACAGTCAATGAAAATTACACGCAATTTGTTGAAAAATTATTTCCGAATAAATTAATGTAGTGTAATATTTACTTACAAATGGCTTTTAAGGAACCCGAAGGTTCATTGCCGCCCTCACATAAGCCCGCCAGCGGTCCCTATCCTGTGCAAGATTAATCCAGTCTCTATCATTATACCCCACCTCCCTCAAATCCATTTTAATATTATCCTCCCATGTACGTCTCGGCCTCTCTAAAGGTCTTTTTCCCTCCGGTCTCCCAACTAACACTCTATATGCATTTCTGGATTCGCCCATACGTGCTACATGCCCTGCCCATCTCAAACGTCTGTATTTAATGTTCCTAATTATGTCAGGTGAAGAATACAATGCGTGCAGTTCTGTGTTGTGTAACTTTCTCCATTCTCCTATAACTTCATCCCGCTTAGCCCCAAATATTTTCCTAAGCACCTTATTCTCAAACACCCTTAACCTATGTTCCTCTCTCAGAGTGAGAGTCCAAGTTTCACAGTCATACAGAAGAACCGGTAATATAACTGTTTTATAAATTCTAACTTTCAGATTTTTGGACAGCAGACTGGATGATAAGAGCTTTTCAACCGAATAATAACACGCATTTCCCATATTTATTCTGCGTTTAATTTCCTCCCGAGTGTCATTTATATTTGTTACCATTGCTCCAAGATATTTTAATTTTTCCACTCGAAGGATAAATCTCCAATTTTTATATTTCCATTTCGTACAATATTCTGGTAACGAGACATAATCATATAGGCCTACTTTGTCTTTTCGGGATTTACTTCCAAACCGATCGCTTTACTTGCTTCAAGTGAAATTTCCGTCATCATCATCATCATCATCATCCTTCACGAATTAGGCCTCTGTAGACGTGTTTCGGCCCCATCTAGCAGTCTTCTTAAAAGTCTTCCTGATCGACGATGTCCTCTAGGTTTATATTGCATCATAATTTTTGGGATTCTTGAATTTTCCCTTCTTCTTACATGATCTAGCCAATTGAATTTGTATCTGCTGATTTTTTCTTCTACTGACTCTACTTCTAATTGTTCTAAAATTTCTTCATTCCTTTTTCGGTCTAAAAGAGTATATCCTGCTGTCCTCCTCAAAAATTTCATTTCCGTTGCTTTGATTCTGTTCACGTCTTTTTTCTTTAATGACCAAATCTCGCTTCCGTATAAAAGGGTGGGTAATGCTAGTGTATTATATATTTTTATTCTTGTAGATTTTTGTTCTAATTTAGCTTTTAATGCATTGTTTATTATTCCTAGAATTTGTGTAAATTTGGTAATTTTCTTGTTCACATCTTTTCATTTTGATAAGATATTTCACAACCCAGATAATTGAAATTTTGCACTTGTTCGAGGCATTGGTTATTGTGTATTATCTTACTTCTGACTGGGTCTTGTTCTAAAAATGCCATTACTTTTGATTTTTGTGCTGAAATTTCCATCCCAAAATCTTTTAATATTTTATTTAATGTATACAATCCTCTTTGTAAATTATCCTCTGAATTGGAAATTATGACTTGATCATCGGCATAGAGTAAGGTATTTAATGTTAGAGCACTGGTTATTTTGATTCCTGATGTGTAGATTTGGTTCCATTTTAAAATAATTTCATTTATATAAATATTAAATAAAGTTGGTGATAGTGGACAACCTTGTCGAACTCCATTATTAACTAATTTTCTTTCGGATATACAGTTATTTATTTTGACACTTATTTTGCTGTCTGTGTAGATTTCTATTATATTTTGCAATAGCAAATTTGGAATATTTTTTTCTTGTAATATGTCGAATAAAAGGTCTCTTCGGACTTTATCAAAAGCTTTCACAAAATCAATAAAAGCTATATGGGTTTCTAAATTAAATTCTCTTCTTTTTTCTAACAATAGTTTCATACCAAATATTGGCTCTACACATGATCTTCCTTTTCTAAAGCCATTTTGACACTCCAGAAGGAAAGTTTCAGCATGTTTTTTTAATTTTTCATTTAAAATCCTACTAAATATCTTATAACATGTGTTGAGGATACTAATCCCTCTATAGTTTTCAACATTCTGTTTATCTCCTGTTTTATATATGGGAATAATTACACTATTTTTCCATTCTTCCGGTAAAGTGGCAGTCAGATATATTCTGTTTAGAAATCTTAGTAATCTTTCTTGAAATAGATCT
Source organism: Periplaneta americana (assembly GCF_040183065.1). NCBI lineage: Eukaryota > Metazoa > Arthropoda > Insecta > Blattodea > Blattidae > Periplaneta > Periplaneta americana. The sequence continues at coordinate 141,497,520 of NC_091120.1, forward strand.
CCTGCATATTTATACAATCCTGAATTTAGGTTATCTTCTCCAGGTGATTTACTATTTTTTGTCTTCTTTAATGCTTCTTGTAGTTCTTCTTTGGTAATGCATTGTTCATCTGGGTTTTTTGTGTCCCAGAATTTTGAATCAAAAGCAGGATTGTTCCGTAAGTTTTTGTAAAAGTCTAGGAATGTTTATATTTTGGGGCAAGGGTTTATCCGTGTTTTCCCTAATCGTTTGTGTATTTTCTCCTAACATATTCACGTCATCCGCATAGACAAGAAGCTGATGTAACCCGTTCAATTCCAAACCCTGCCTGTTATCCTGAACTTTCCTAATGGCATATTCTAGAGCGAAGTTAAAAAGTAAAGGTGATAGTGCATCTCCCTGCTTTAGCCCGCAGTGAATTGGAAAAGCATCAGATAGAAACTGACCTATACGGACTCTGCTGTATGTTTCACTGAGACACATTTTAATTAATCGAACTAGTTTCTTGGGAATACCAAATTCAATAAGAATATCATATAATACTTCCCTCTTAACCGAGTCATATGCCTTTTTGAAATCTATGAATAACTGATGCACTGTACCCTTATACTCCCATTTTTTCTCCATTATCTGTCGAATAAAAAAAATCTGAATATAGTGTAATAGTTTAAATAAATATAAGAGACCTATTGGCGTACATACATAATGTAGGCCTATAGTATATTTCATTTGGAACTAAGTAGGCATTATACTTTCTCGAGATCGCAAATGGCATCTACAAACTCGCGAATTTTCTCATCAAGTTAGCAACTGAACCCGATTACAGGCACCCTCCATGCACAGTAGTTGTTCCGTCAGAGTATTATAAAAACTACTGAACAGTGCAGTTGTGTTAAACTGTGTCAGTCAGCAGTTCGCGCACATTGTTTGCAGAGATATGCCGAAAAATAAAATAAGTACAATGTGTAGATAGTCGGCGATGTATGAATTGGAGGGGGATAGGAATTGGCCACCCTACCCCATTATCTCCTTGCCTAGTTGCCTCATAAGTGATGCCTTGTTGTACATCCAACATTAAGGTAATATATATTTCAGAATTTGATGGTGTGTTTATTATTAAAAACAATAAACTATTCTGCAAATTTTGTAAACGTTATGTGCAAAGTTTTAAAGCGTCACGTAAGTACTATTAAACCCAAGCGTAGGCTACTTATGATGAAAAATTGAATTCTGAGACTCTAGTTGCACTGCCTTGGCTGCCCGTAACCCGACAGCGACTCAAATTCCCCACTCCTGCGATCGCTAGATGACGTCACCCACTGCAACTCAAAGTTCTGCTCCATTCATTTTATTATTTGCGTTTGCCTGTCGATCGCTGTTTATTTCATTGCAATATGTCGTGGAGTGTAAAAATTATAGGTGCGATAAAACTAGCTTGAAAATGTGTTGATCGACTTCCTGGATTTGCATCCTACAACTGGATCGAACTTAGAGACATATTCATGTCAAAACAGTGGAAACAAGGGAACCGTCCCATGTCGTGTAGCTTGAATTTAATGAAAATGCATATTTAAGTTAATTTTCATTCATTAAGAAACGCGGTGAGGGTCGTTCGTTTCGCCTTTGACTCGTTTACGAAATATGACTTGAAAATCGATGCTACTTATGCCGCTTCTTGCCCGCACTCGGATCCTCATAGTTCCGCGACACCTACATTTTTATTAGAGAGTGAACTACTCCATTCGGCAGAGCACTACCCTTTGTTAGAAATCGATCGTTCTTCTATTGCACTGTTTCCATATCTTGTCGAATTCACACTTAATATTTACTTTGTTTTTTATCCTCCATGATATTACTTTATAACAGTTTTCAAGGTCATATTTCTGCACTACAAAGTCAAATGTTTTACTAGATGTTTTTTACGTCATACCACTTCAAAAGCTCTTCTCATTGCACAACTAGAAGCAGCATTTGCGCAATTACATCTATTGAAAAAAATATTTTTCTTAAAAAAAGCTCATTTATGCGCAAAATTTGAAGAATGGAAATTAACGAATACACTTAGGCCTCTAACTAACTACCCAATAGAACGAGAAAAAGGACACAGAACTAAGAACTAAAAATATATATTTTTTTAATTTCGTACAAATTTCATTAAATTTAATGTGTCAGTTACATTTGCAGGGGTCGATATAATATATCCTAAAGAATAGTGCAGCACGAAAATGTTTTTATCGTTTTAAAGAGGGCTATTTTGACCTTAATTTTTCTCAAAGTTCAAGAAGACAGTCCGACTTTGTTGACATTTTAAAGGATTTAATTCTTGATGATCCATGTCAATGAGCTCGGAATTTCGCCAGTATGACGAATTGTAACTAATTAACTACCGTACAACATATGTAATCTATACTAATAATAAATCTGTAGCCGAAATTTTTCTGGTAATTTTCGATTTTCCAAAAATAATTGGTCCTAACATATATAATTAACCACCCTGAAACCGAAAATAGCTTTTTGAAATTTTTGTTTGTATGTCTGTCTGTCTGTATGTTTGTTACCTTTTCACGCGATAATGGCTGAATGGATTTCGATGAAAATTGGAATATAAATTAAGTTCGTTGTAACTTAGATTTTAGGCTATATGGCATTCAAAATACATTATTTAAAAGGAGGGTATAAGTGGGCCTGAATTAAATAAATCGAAATATCTCGCTTATTATTGATTTTTGTGAAAAATGTTACATAACAAAAGTTTCTTTAAAACTAATTTGCGATAAGTTTTATTCCTTGCAAAATTTTGATAGGACTGATATTTAATGAGATAAATTAGTTTTAAAATTAAAATAACTGCCATCTAAGAATTAAAAAACAAATGACTTCGTCTATAAGGGGCCTTGGACAGCAACAATCGAAAGGTATGAAAGATAGCCTACAGAGAATGTTTCTGTGTTTGTATGAAGTAATATCGGAAGCTAAATTAACCGATTTGTATAATTAATTATTATTTCACCATTGGAAAGTGTAGTTTCTCTAGATGGACATAATGCTATAATGTTATTACAGTAATTTCTGATATAATATAATATAATATAATATAATATAATATAATATAATATAATATAATATAATATAATATAATATGTAATATTATATAATATAATTTAAGTTATTTGAAGGGTTCAGAACTATAGTGGGCCAAGCGCCATTTACTGAATACGTAGAAAACGAGGGTTAAAATTAAGTTATAATTCAATGCAAATCTATAACAAGTAAAATAAAATATACACATTAAATCTAAATGATGTCAATCTTCATTAAACTATGGTTGCATGTAATAAAAATTAAGAAACATGTTAAAGGAATTGTCATTGCACCAAATGAGTGTCTCTGGACCAAAATGGTCGCATTTTAATTATTTGGATGCAATTTAAATTAAGTAACATATTAAACGATTTATCCTTCTATCAAAACACGAATGTTCCCTGGATCAAATGTCCTACTTCAATTATGTAATTACTTTATATTTATTTCTAACGGGTGCAGCGGAGCGCACGGGTACGGCTAGTCTATGAATAAAGTTAAAAAGAAAAGTGAATGTAAACTTATGGATAGGCCTATTGTACATTTTGAGCGAAAACAACAAAAATCAACGTCTTATTTTTTCTGCTTCTTTCATAGCTCGTCATCGTTTAGCTCCTACATTGTTACTGGTGACGAAAAATTGTACCTCTTCATCAACATCAAAAACAGAAAGTAGGCCTAAAGGCTGAGCTAGTGTCCATCCACGCAAGCTGATTTTCTGTATCCGGTGAGACAATGAAAACGTCATCTACTATAAATTGCTTCCAAGGAATGTAATACTCATTGTAGATATTTATTGGCAACAACTCAATCACTCTGAGGCCGCAATTCAAGAGAGATAACCGGGTAGATTGCATCAAGTGATTTTTCCGCATGCTGCTAACATTACAATATCAGTTATCCAGGAGTTTAATTTGAAGGTTATTCCACATCCACCCTATTCGCTTGATCTTGCTTCATTAGATTTTTCTCTATATCAAAAAAATCCCGGATAATCTCCTTTAACAAAGAAGCTGCTCTTCAAAATTACCTTAACGATAAAAAAAAGTAAAGACAATAACTATACCCTTATATCTAACAATACAGAAACGTCAGACTCAAATAAAATTGCAAATATATTTAACAAATACAGTATTTTTCTTTCAATAACCGATAAGCTCAACATCCCCCAAGATAATGTTACTAACAGTTTAGACTCTTTAACACAATATTTTCCAACAAAATTCCCAAATATTCAAATATTTCCGTCAAACAAGAAGTAATTACAGTATTATTAAAAATCTAAAGTCAAAAAACTCCTCAGGGTATGATGAAATAACAAGCAAAATATTAAAGGCGAGTTCGCATATTATAGTTAGGCAACTAAGTTATTTATGTAACTATTCAATGTTCAATGGTCTCTAGAAAATTACAGACCCTTACCACTTCTACCAGTTTTCTCCAAAGTCTTTTGAAAAGTAATGTATAAAAGGTTGTATCATCTTGAAAGATACAACACTTTAGTTCCAGAACACTTTGGGTTTAGGAAAAATAAATCCACGGAAATTGCAACATTTAGTTTAACTGACAAAATTCTGGAGGCAATTAATAAAAAATTTCAAGTTGGAGGGATTTGCTGTAATTTATCCAAAGCATTTGACTATATAAATCATAAAATGCTAGACAAATTAGATTATTATGGAATTAAAGGCGTTGGACACCAAGATTTCACTTACATCTCATAGATAGGAAACATAAAGTCTAAATTAATAAAATATGCCTCGACATGGGGGAACTATTAATAATGGAATTACAAAAGGATCAATATTAGGTTCGTTCCAACAACAGTCAGGAACCGTCCGTAACTATCGTGAGCATGCGCAATACAGAAAAGGCGTTCCAAATAATCCGAACCAGTCCTGAACCGGAAACATGTACTGCAGTTGGGCGTTCCAACAAACTTTTGACACGAGTTCGGAATGGTCAGAAGTAGTCAGTGGATTGAGGCATGTACGAAAGAGTACGCGAGACGCACATGCGCATAAGCTCACCAGCGTCTCCTGGATATTGAAGAAAGACATGATCGACTGTTCATATCAGTGAGGTTAAGATGAAAAGTGACAGTACAGACAAATAATAAAACTAGAGATTTAATTTAAATTTTCGCCAAAAAGAAAAGAAATGGAAATTATTTGGGTATTGAAATAATTACAGTTTCAGCATGCAGCTTTGATTAAAAGTATAATAAATAACGTACATAAATTAATAATTAAAAAATAACTATTTTAAAATGAGAATCCTCCAGTATACGACATTGAATTATCGGAATTCTTGCCTTCCATATTTTTTGTCATCTTTTTATAGAAAATGATCGAAATTATATTTTTTGCAATTAGAATCAGCTGCTAAACGATAATAATTAAACATCTCGTTCTTGGCAAAGATGATCACGGTTATAGCATCTCTGGATTAGGTACATAACGATCCGCGAAAGCGTTCCAACAGCGTCCAGTCCAGTTTCAATCCCATAGCAGATGCTCAACTAGCGCATGCGCATAAGATGATACAGGAACCGTACATGAACTGATCCATGAACCGCTTGATGGAACGAAGCTATTAGGTTCCCTACATAAATGATCTTGCCTCCCTAATAAAAGATATAGTAATTACAGCCAATAACTCCAACACATTCCAATCTTTAACAGAGACAATTTCCCTCAAAATATGTGTTGGTCCTCAGTCAATAAATTAGTATTAAATTTTTGTAGCAAAACTAACATAACCCTCTTTAAATCCTGCCCAAATTCAACTTCGCAAATTTCAAGCGCAGTAATAAAATTAACAACATGTCTCTAATACAAGCAACAACCATCAAATTTCTTGGCTTACAAATCGTTAATGAATTAAATTGACAAATCATATTAAAGAAATTACCCCCAAGCTAAATTAAGCATGTTTTGCTATTATATCTATGCAAGCAGTAAATGTCAATAATTTAAAAACAATAGGGTATAATATGCATATTTCCGCTCGATAATGAGTTTTGGAATAATATTCTGGGGAAATTCTACAGGTAGTAACAATATATCCCTGCTATAAAAAATAGAACAGTAGGTGCCACATCTAGGGAATCGTGTAGGACTATTTAAAAGAAAACTATAAATAATGCCCATGGCTTATGAGTGTATTTTTTCATTAATAAACTTGCTCTTATGTAATGGTGAACATTTTGTAACTAATTCAACAGTTCACAGCATAAATATCTCGTCAAAAATGATTTCCATATTCCATCGGCAAATCTGTCATGCTATCAAAAAGAAGTGCGTTATATGGCAGTAAAAATTTGTAATACTCTCCCTATGGATATAAAAAATCAAACTAAAAACCTAAAATTATTTAGGGCTAAATTAAAGAAGTACCTAATTTCTCAAGCCTTCTATTCTGTAGGTGAATGTATGATATTCGACAACGCTGCATGAATATTTCTGCCTTGTATTAGGCCTAAGTAGCTTATCGTACTACTTATAAACCCCTTGTGCTGTATTAGTGTATTGTAAAACTTTTCTGTATAACTTATATTCAGCTAGACTGTGACTGTAATTAAGACTTTGTAGTACTATAAAGATTTTTTGACATATTTCAAATTCTAGCTGTGAAGCGATGTACAAATACCATGGAATGTAGGGCTCAATAAACACAATACAATGCAAAATCCAGAACCACGGATTTCTTCGGGCATAGAATCGAAAAACTACCATAAAATGGGAGTCAGTCATGACAATGCATGAGAATATATTGTTGATTTGTTTATGTATAGAGTTTAAGTAAAATAAATATTTTATTAAATCGAAAAACACTACGAATCTATTCATCAACTTAATAGTGCAAGTACAATATTTGGGTTCCATTTAAATAGTACATTATGCAACGAGCCTATAATGATAGTAATTAAGAATCGAGTATGGATATTTATGAAACGAGCGCAAGCGAGTTTCATAATTTTCATACGAGCTTCTTAATTACCATTATAGGCGAGTTTCATATGACTTTTTATGCTCGACCATATTTCTAACTTGAAATTACCGGTATTCAGATGTATACATTTTATTTGTATCTGACAAGATCGGAAGTGACCTTGTTCTAGGTCGTCAATTGTGAGATGTGCGCAGACGCGAAAGTATTGATTTTTTCCGAGGAACAATAATGCCATTGACCTTGACGTAGTCCCATTAAACTTGATAATATTATAATATTATAACCTTGATTATTGAATTCGACATTGAAAAACGAGATAACAAATTGAATTTATTTGAATATTATTTACAATTAACGCTAATTATTATAGTAACAGAACATAACCTTCTGCGACAGTATTGGATTTCCAGCCTCCGTGACTTTTCGCTAATTCTCTGTCGATTGCATATCCGAGAATAATCGATACTTGCGGTTTTATAACGGTATAAAGCTGACTTGTCATTGGCTGAACACATGTAAGCTGAGTTATCATTGGCTGAAGACCTGTACTTTAATGAGTAGGTGTACTTTAATGACATGCATTTAAGGACTGCTACCAGGTGTATAATTAGTACATTTCGGCATGGTCGAGCATAAAGTTAATTATTTGTCTTACTAACCAAGTGAGCCACATGATTAAGGAGTAGGACTATAGCTACTTGAAGTTTATACTCGAATTCACCGTTGGAAGTTATTTTTGAATTGGCATAGAATTTCGTATTGCGAATAAGCAAATTCTGTGATAAATAAGCCTACTGACTTTTTAACAGGGCACTGAGATCTCTGTCACTTCATTCTTGTTATCTACTGTCGATATTCAAAGGATTTGTGTAGACTATGTTATTAATGAAATCAATGGCTTTCCCAAAACACGTTATGAATACAATTTTTATCTCCAAAAGAAAGCAAAAACGAGCAAAATTGTATTAACCTTTTTTTTTAGTAGAAATATCTCAAAGAATAGCCTCCTGAAACGAATGACATTGCTTATAGTTTATTCTGTAGGCCAGCGTTTCTCAAACTTTTTTGAAGTGGGGACTACTTTTTTAAGTCAGAACAGTTCCGCGGACCACGTTACTCTTGTTTCCTTCGAAAACAAATTTATCATTTTTGTAGCATAATTTAATACCGGTATATCTATATTTTAAAACAAAATTAATTAATCAATTAATTAAATTTTATATTAGTATTAACTAATTAAATTAATGTTAATAGAAAAAAATTCATTTTAGTTTTTTAATAAATCAAGGCTATTAGAGTTTGAGGATGGTGGAGCCTTTGAGGATGTAAAGAACCGAATAAAAAATGCAAATAGTGCATTTGTCCAGTTGTATCCAATATGGAAATCTTATATTATATCTAGATCTACAAAAATTAAAATCTTTAACAGTAATGTGAAATCAGTCTTATTATATGGCTGTGAGATATGGAAAACAAGTAAAATTATACAAAATAAAGTGCAAACATTTGTTAATAGATGTTTACGAAGAATTTTAAAAAATAGATGGCCAAATATAACCACAAACTCAGAACTATGGAAGATAACAAATCAGAAAGAAATCACAATAGAAATCAAAAGACGAAAGTGGAATTGGATAAGGCATACAATCAGGAAAGAAGATGGAGCAGTAGAAAGAATGGCTTTGGATTGGAACCCCCAGGGTAGTAGAACAAGAGGAAGGCCAAAAAAATACATGGAAGAGAACAGTTTTGGAGGAAATTGCTAGGGAGGGGAAAGCATGGAGCAAAGTGAAGAAATGGGCTACAAATAGGTCCGATGAAGGCACTTTGTGAATGCCCTATGCTCCTCATGAGGAGATACAGGAATTTGATTGATTGGAGTTTGGATAATCTTTAACTTATTAACTAAACAAAATAATTAATGTTGGTACTCGCATTAATGAAATGGATAAGCCTGCCGATTCTTGCATATTTGTTCTATATTTGGATGTATGCTGGTAAGCTTAAATCGGAGATCGTCACATAGGTACATCGAGTCGATTTCGGTACTTTGTTTTTATTAGAGTTAGTGATGAGAACCCTTTCTCACACAGATACGTAAAAGCAAACTGAATTATAATCTGTAAAGCACCATTGTACAGTTCACTATATTCTCTTTTCACTTGTGATAAGGTCCAGAAATTAACCTTACATTCCGCTTGGAATTTCATTTTAAGTCCGGTGTCATTCAAGAGTTCAATTAACTGTTCTCTTTCGCTCAATGAAGGTTTCTTATTTTCAATATCGCAATGAAAGGGGTCACAAACCCATGAAAATTCGTCATATTTACTTGGAAAATAAGTTTCAAATTATGACCTTAGAGTTTCGAGATGCGAACTCATTGCATAATTCTTTTCCAATAACCAAACCATTTTCAACCAAAAAAGACTTTAGGGTTGGAAATAGTGAAAAAAAATCCTCTGTTTTACGGAACTGACCTGCAAACCAAGTTTCCTCTCGAACGTTATTTTCTCATGCGCATTGAGAACAGTCAAAGAATTACCTTGTTTAGTTATGAGAATACATCTGGAATATATGCCAATGTACTTAGCCACATGTCATCAGCTGATGTGCAGCGAAAAGATGGCGAGAAACACCACGTTTATAGTGCTCTAAATCCCTCTTTTGTTGCTGAGAGTAGAGTGGGAATTCGTTAGACAGGTTGGGTAATAAATTTCATAAAATGTCAGTACTGGGAGAAAAAGTGAAAGATGATTGCCATGTGTCATTTCCAAACTCTGAGATTTTCAGCTGTAGGCCTAGTGTGATACGCAATTCGTTTGAATTTTATTTTTTTCTTCTGTACTTTTTGAAGGACCACAAGAGCAGACCTCGAGGACCACAGGTGGTCCGCGGACCATAGTTTGAGAAACGCTGCTGTAGGCTATAGGCCTATGCTAGGCGTAGAGGAGATAGCCTATTTTAAGAATGATTCCTAAATAGGCCTATTCAAAATTCTCTGAAAAAAGAATTTCATGATCGTTTATAAAGATATTTACCCTGGATCTCTTTCTGCACCTTGTGGGGCCTAAGTAAACTTACGGACTGATATTGATCTAAATTTAAATAGAAAAATGCCAGTTTTCAAGCAAGCTATGGACATATGGCGTTGGACTTTTAATACAGAAACCTGAGGTGATATCCAAAAAGTAACATTGAATAAGGGAATGAATTAGAAGATGACTGTAAGCACGGTCAGAAAGGACCGCCTTCAACACCTGTTATCACCCTGATTTGAGAGGGTGAACGACTTAAGACACTTCTCCGTAAGAACAACAGTAACTACCTTGCAAATCGAGCTTTCAGGTATAACTCCCTGTTAAGTTGATTTGAATAATTTCGAGGGAAAAATTGTTCCGTGGCCGGGTATCGAACCCTGGACCTCGTAATTATTCAAATCAACTTCACAGGGAGTTATACCTGAAAGCTTGATTTTCATAATAGTCTACACGTCACTGTTCGTTAAGAGTAAAACCACAATTTAAGTCATACAGAGTTAGTGTGCACTCAATGTTGGTTGCTTGACGGCTTCAGCCCACTTTGGGTCTGTGGATCCTATAGAGGGAAAAATTGGGTCTGTGTCTGGTAGAGTTCCTGGGTAGCTCAGTTGGTAGAGCGTTGGTACGTTTAACCAAAAATCCAGGGTTCGATACCCGGCCCCGGAGCAATTTTTCCCTCGAAATTATTCGGTAAATACTTTGTTAAATAAGAGGATAGTAGGCCTGTTTTTTTTTTTTCATAATTCTGAGGCTAAAATTGGTTGAAATTTTGGATTATGTTGTTATAATTATTATAAAACAGTCCAGTTTATTATAATAAGCTAACTTAAATGGAAATATTACCCGACCAATCTGTTTGTGGAACGACAGTTGCTTGTACTAATATACAACGCGCCACTGTAAAACCTTGGTGCCCTGCTCGCACAAATCCGAGAGATAGTGAGTGGTTTCTATAACTACGAGATGCGAGGTCTGCACACCTCGCAGCCATAGAAACCACTCACTGTCTCTCATGTAGTCCGGATTTGTGTGAGGCGGGCCTCGCACCTCGCACGTCGCATGCGTCAGTTCAGAAAAACCAAGGCTTTACGCCACCTGTGCAGTACGATCGCTCTCTAATTCTAGTCGTGTGTGTGTGTGTGTGTCTAATGCCTACCCACTTCACTTTGTGTGATTCGGGTTCCGCATATTGCGGATAGATGGCAGGCTGTGACCCATTTTCAAATTGCACACCACTTCGGCGGGTCACGTTATACATGATGTGTATTTGTGAAGATTTATGTCTTGTACTAGAGTGAGTGTATGTTAAGTGTTCGTGTAAGTGTAGTGTAGGTAGGGTGACCAGACGTCCTCTTTTGTCCGGACATAGCCTCCTTTTTAGGCCTTTGTCCGGGGTCCGGGCGGATTTTTAAAAAATCAAGAAATGTCCTCTTTTTCGTAACTTGTATGCCTGATATTTTGAAATTATCTGATTTGACGCCTTTCACAAGTAATTTGCCTGTAGGTGGCAGCAGCATCGACGGAATATACTGTTTGCCAACGATCGTAACTCTCTTTGCTCCTCCTTGTTATGGACGTTGCTCACAGGTGCTAGTAAATCCAGAGATCGAGGTGCGAATATAAATCTAAATAGATATTTTCTGTTCTCTTTAAATATTGTAGTACCCTTGACGTTTGTAAAATCATTATTATGAATTTTTTTTGTAATCATTTTGTAATAAAATAAAAACGTACTTTTAAGCATGATGTAAGCCTTAATAGGTACTGTAAATATTTTGTAATAAAATAGACGTAATTTGAAATATAATATAGGCCTAAGCCTAAATCTAAGTACATATTTTCTGTCCTCTTTTTTCGAACAATGTCCTCCTTTCTGAAGCTTTATGTCCTCTTTTTTTTTCTTTGTGAATCTGGTCACTCTAAGTGAAGGGAATGGGTGAAAATGACGATGGTGAGGAAGGGAGACAGGGAAACCCGGTGCCGGCACTTACTGTAGCCTAGTCCTATCGAATAGCACCAAAGGGACCGCAAGGCTAAACGTCCCCATCCGACGGACGAATCACTATCAACAGTGACATATGCCTTCTCTTCATATGCACTGCGGAGAGATTTGGGATTTAACCCAAGCATATTGGTGCACAATTTAGTGATTAGAAGCATAACTATCATATGTCTCTCTTTTCCACAGAGTAACAACATAAGACTTGTGTGTTCATCAGTATGTCTCTGTCTCAGAAAGTCTGTATCTGCCTGTCTGTCTATGTCTGTCAGTCTGTCTATCTGCCTGTCTTTGTTTGTTTGCTGCCTGTCCCTGTCTGACTGTCTACCTCCCTGCCTTTGTTTGTCAGTATGTTTCCGTCTGCCCGACTGTGTCTGCCTGCGTGACTGTCTGTCTGTCTGTCTGATTGTATCTGTCTGTCTGTTCTTCTGACTGTATCTGTCTATCTGTTCTTCTGACTGTATCTGTCTATCTGTTCTTCTGACTGTGTCTGTCTGCCTGACTGTATCTGTCTATCTGTTCTTCTGACTGTGTCTGTCTGCCTGTCTATCTGCCTGACTGTATCTGTCTATCTGTTCTTCTGACTGTGTCTGTCTGCCTGCCTGTCTGCCTGACTGTATCTGTCTATCTGTTCTTCTGACTGTGTCTGTCTGCCTGACTGTATCTGTCTATCTGTTCTTCTGACTGTCTGTCTGCCTGACTGTATCTGTTCTTCTGACTGTGTCTGTCTGCCTAACTGTATCTGTTCTTCTGACTGTGTCTGTCTGCCTGACTGTATCTGTTCTTCTGACTGTGTCTGTCTGCCTGACTTTATCTGTTCTTCTGACTGTGTCTGTCTGCCTAACTGTATCTGTTCTTCTGACTGTGTCTGTCTGCCTGACTGTATCTGTCTATCTGTTCTTCTGACTGTGTCTGTCTGCCTGACTGTATCTGTTCTTCTGACTGTGTCTGTCTGCCTGACTGTATCTGTCTATCTGTTCTTCTGACTGTGTTTGTCTGCCTGTCTGTCTGCCTGACTGTATCTGTCTATCTGTTCTTCTGACTGTATCTGTCTGTCTGTCTGCCTGACTGTATCTGTCTATCTGTTCTTCTGACTGTGTTTGTCTGCCTGTCTGCCTGACTGTATCTGTCTATCTGTTCTTCTGACTGTGTCTGTCTGCCTGACTGTATCTGTTCTTCTGACTGTGTTTGTCTGCCTGTCTGACTGTATCTGTTCTTCTGACTTTGTCTGTCTGCTTGACTGTAACTGTTCTTCTAACTGTGTCTGTCTGCCTGACTGTATCTGTCTATCTGTTCTTCTGACTGTGTTTGTCTGCCTGTCTGTCTGCCTGACTGTATCTGTTCTTCTGACTGTGTCTGTCTGCCTGACTGTATCTGTTCTTCTGACTGTGTCTGTCTGCCTGCCTGTCTGCCTGACTGTATCTGTCTATCTGTTCTTCCGACTGTGTCTATCTGCCTGACTGTATCTGTTCTTCTGACTGTGTCTGTCTGCCTGACTGTATCTGTTCTTCTGACTGTGTCTGTCTGCCTGCCTGTATCTGTCTATCTGTTCTTCTGACTGTGTCTGTCTGCCTTACTGTATCTGTTCTTCTGACTGTGTCTGTCTGCCTGACTGTATCTGTTCTTCTGACTGTGTCTGTCTGCCTGACTGTATCTGTTCTTCTGACTCTGTCTGCCTGCCTGCCTGACTGTATTTGTCTATCTGTTCTTCTGACTGTGTTTGTCTGCCTGACTGTATCTGTATATCTGTTCTTCTGACTGTGTCTGTCTGCCTGACTGTATCTGTCTGTCTGCCTGACTGTATCTGTCTGTCTGCCTGTCTGTTCTTCTGACTGTGTCTGTCTGTCTGTCTGCCTGACTGACTGTATCTGTTTGTTTGTTGGCCTTTCTCTGACTGTCTCTGTAGGTCTTTCTTTGATTGTCTCTCTCTGTCTGTCTCTGTCTCTCCTTTGTTTGTCTATCAGTCCATCTCTTTTTTCTGTCTTCAGTCCATCACTGTTCGTATATCTAACATTAGTCTGTCTGTCTGTCTGTGTATAGCAATTTCTCTTTAGATATTGGATAGATTTTGTTCATATTAAATATATATAAGTTAGTCAATAATCTAGGAAGGATAGAAAAGAAATAATTTTAGTAGAATACTGACATTTATGCCTATTTGAAATACAAATAGCCAATCCATTCCAAATAAGTTTCATTTTCTTTGATTATTACTTTTCTATTATTACGCGTATGTAGGGCATGAAAAATCGACAAATATGGTTGTTCGATTCTTATTAGGTCTATAGAAAAAGGATTTTTTTTTCTTAAGATAAATTAATTATTAGGTCTGTATACAAAACTGTTTAAGCCTATATAATTATATCTTTGCTATTTTAGTCTCCTTTACTAATCCTCTCTGATGGCAGTATAGACAGTGAAGAAACCATCCTACAGTTATAGTTATATCCCTCCCACGACTAGAACACATGGGAGGACTTTTACAAACGCGAATTCTTACAAAATGTTCAGTGACATGAGTCTAAAAATGAATATGCTCAAATTTTAATTAAAAATTTTTAAACATTCGTTTCGATTCTAAATCACGATTTTTAATTAAAGAAATAGACTACCGATACGATTTTATGTGAACTTGTTAAGAAATAATTTTATTACTTAATGAACAAACTATAGAGCTATGAAGATAGTGATTACAAAACGCGTTAAGTCCATTTTTATAAAAGGACTTGGCTTAGTTTTTTTATCCACTTGTCTACGCACTGAGCGAGTTTTCAAGTGACATGCGCACAATAACACAAACGTTTAGACAAGGATTGACGTTGTTTAGAAGAAAACAAGCTTTAAATGAATCCACTAGATTCAAAACCCCCCTAAAGACCATTTTGTTCAGAATTACGTTATGCCCATACATTGCTCGCTAAGAATGAAATCTAATGATTAATATAGTTTCAATTCAAAAAGCCACAAAATTTGAAGCAAAAGGCTTGTTAAAATCCACTGTTAGGTTGAAAATTCCCTCTATTTGCTACCAGTTACTGTCAAAGTCATTTAATTTGTGAAAGTGGATATAGGGGATTTTGAATCTATAGGATTCAAATATATACCTAATGTAGGGGTCTCAAACACATGTATAAATCATAAAAATAGCCAAATGAACTGAATGAGTTTTGGGATCACAATATTCATATTATATAATGTATCCTATATAAATCTTTCAGTTTATAAATGTGGTCAAGTGTGTGCTATCCAGGAAAGGAATGTGTTATTTTCTTGATATGTTGCAGAGTAAATCATTTCATTTATGTCTATTAACAAGAAAATAAATTAATATATATATATATATATATATATATATATATATATATAATTCATAACACGATACAATCGGTTCTACTGAGTTGCTGCGAAAACTTGTGTAACGTGTAAATGTGAAAACCTGTCTTCGACACATCCGTATTCGTTGGATTTGAGATGTGTTCTCGTACTTTTGAAATAAACTTGAGGTCCTGCTAAATTTAAATTTCACTAACCTGAATTGTTCTATTTCCGTTCCCAGAATTCCTTTCTTCCGGAATGTGTCAATGCCAACCTTTCGATGAACACTCTAACTTCCAGGGCGATGTTTAACACACTGTCTTCTGCAACAGAAGATTAATAACTGCACAGCCGACTAGACAGAGATCTGAGAACATTCTAGCGGTCGTGACGGTAACTAAGACTGGATTCACTATCAGGGCTGCCAATACTGATGCTTTATTAATCGTTGCGCACAGTGGAACATTATTATTTTTTAAGATCAACTTTATGAATAGCTTTAAATTTCCTTAGGAATTTAAATAACGTAATTTTCTGTTTATTTCGGTTAAAAATAGCGAAAATTATGTAGTTATTAGGAATGTTAAAATCACTTTCCGTTGTGATCTTGTTTGCTAACGTTTCAGCTGAGAAACTTAGTGCGGTCCGGGTCAGTTCCCGGGTAAATAATTTAGATTATTTTTCCTGCAAGAACTAGGTATGTGACGCAGGTGAAAATTAACAAATTCCGTAAATTTTTATGTCTGGATCTCTAAAAGAGGCTACAATAGTACTGTAGGCCCTAAGTTCTGTTCATGCTTGCCGAATATGAGTAGAATATACAGAAGTAGACGGGTTTTGTTCGTTCAACATTGCCCTTTCCTTATTTTCTCCACTTCCGCCCCTTTATGCTTTAGCTACATAATTAGAGATATTAGATACATAACCCTGCGAAGTTATGCATAGTAATAACACAGTCTTGTATATACAGTCACGAAGCTCAATACGTAGTAAACATGCATCCATAGATAGTTGCTAACTACTAGGATCGCTAATATCGCCTCATTACAGACAATGCGAAATAGTACCGGCACAGTCTATTGTTCCTAGCACCCTCATAACTCAAGCTTCGTGACTGTATATACTAGACTGTGGTAATAAGTACATATAGGTTTTATTATTATTAATAAAACTGAACATTCACAAAAAGTATACGCAAAAGTAAAAGGAACAAAACGTGTTTATAATATTGCATAATGTTTATACAAAATTGCTGACTACGAAAAGAAATTAGCCTGCAGTTACAATTTCATAGTTCCTCTGCAACAGTAAGTTCGTGGCAGTACTGACTACATAAATATTATAAGATGTAGATCTACACATAAATATATAATAAATAATTGAAGACTACAGGGAGAAACAATGTCACTATTCTCTTTTAGGTGATGTCAGCACTTACTTCAGTAGCCATAGTCTATTACTGCAAAATTTATAGCAAGTTCTAATAAAAAAAGTAGGAAAGAATGACTACCCGTGGTGATAATTCTCCTTCACCAGTTCTGATAAGAAAAATATAATTTTTTTATTAATATACTGAATTAGATGATATCACCCTTAAGGGAAGTAGAACTTCGATTGTTTTTCCCCTGTACTCTTCAATTACGTCCATAAAAGTAAATGTCACATCTTTATAGTAGGCCTACATATCGTTCTTAATTCGACCTAGTAATATAAAAAATACCTAGGGTCACTGTTTCCAACATTGGTTAAACCAATGTTTAAAATAATCCAGTTTAAATGTTAAAACTCCCTGTCATAATATCATCGGTGCAGCGTAACTCTGCCTTCCAGGCATCCCAACCTCAGAAGTAGGCTACAAATAAGCTATTGCCAGGATAGACCAGAAATGTCAAATGATAACCTGGTGGCATTGGAGGAAAAAAAATATATTAAACTAAGTAGGCCTACTGTAAGATGACATTCATTTTATAAGAAAAGGTTTTGCTCCGACTTAGTTTAAACAATAAAATTATGTACACCGCATGCTTATGTTGGTCATTGTGATTGATTATTGTCAAACCTTAAACTTCAAGATAGAAGAATATGTTAATTTTATTGTCATCAACATCTATAAGTAACACTATGACTTACCACCACATTTCTGTACATGGATTCCACCGTAATTTTGTATTACATTTTCCTACAATTAATAGAGCCTATGAAATCCCGATAGTCAGTTTAACTAATAACTCCACTAATCTTGATATTAAATTAACTCCAAACAGTTCATTTCTCCTTATTGATCTTAAATATCACCATATGAAGAGTTCGTGGGAAAAACGATGAATGTCACATTTCTGTTAAGGATTAGATAATGATCTAATTGAGTATGTAACTGCAAGATGTAGTGCTGTTTCTATAGAAAATAAAGGAAATGATTACTGTATTAGTGGTGATGATTCTTCTTTTTACCTTTTTTCATAAGAACAACATTAAACATTAAATTTTGTAGTGATCCATCAACCTTAGCAAAACTGTGGCATTCATCGTTTTTCCCGCGAACTCTTCATATGTTATTGTTACTACTACTTTTAAGATCAGACTTCACTCACTCCATTCCTGCACTCTATTCTTTCTAACATAATTTACCTATAATTACGATCTTCTTACTTTAGCCTTTTACATTTTATAAATTTCAAGTCATTGTAACAATATACTATTTTTCATGCAGTATGTTCTATTGTTATTGAGTTACTTATGGCTTTTAAGGAACCCGGAGGTTCATTGTCGCCCTCACATAAGCCCGCCATCGGTCCCTATCCTGAGCAAGATTAATCCAATCTCTACAATCATATCCCACCTCCCTCAAATCTATTTTAATAATATCCTCCAGTCTGTGTCTCGGCCTCCCCAAATGTCTTTTTCCCTCCTGTCTCTCAACTAACATGCTATATGCATTTTTGGATTCTCCCATTGTTAATGAATAGGCCTACTCTTTCAGAATATCCTTCTTAAATTTGAACTATCTATCCTATTTAAAATCACTATACTAATACTTTACTAACTCCCTTCCCTAATTAGGCAAAAGAAAAAAATTGCAATAGACCTACCTACTTAGTCTAACACTCAATATTCACACGGCTTTACTCACTGGGATCCTGTTCTTAATGTACACCATTTCAATAATCTTGATAAACCTTGACATAAATTTCAAGTACACTTTGGTCATCTATTCCTTAACCTCAAACAACACTTTAACCTCAACACGATTTACAAACATTACATCATCAAACTACTGTATTACCGTATGTTAATTTTAAGTGTTATTTCCGTTTCTGACATTTTTATAGATAGAGTAATATAATTATATGAATATATCTCGCGACCAGAATATTGCACCTATGAAATGAAAATATAAAAATTGGAAATTTACCCTCCGAAGAGGTGAAAAAATTCAAATATCTTGTAGCAACAGTAATAATTAATATAAATGACATTCGGGAGGAAGTTAAACGCAGAATAAATAATATGGGAAATGCCTGTTATTATTCGGTCTGCTGTCAAAAAATCTGAAAGAATTTATAAAACAATTATATTAATGGTTGTTCTGTATTGTTGTAAAACTTGGAATCTCAATTTGAGAGGAGAACAGAGATTAGAGTGTTTGAGAATAAGATTCTTAGGAAAATATTTGGGGTTGAGAGGGATGAAGTTACACAACGCAGAACTGCATGCATTATATTCTTCACCTGGCATAATTAGGGACATGAAATCCAGACGTTTGAAATGAGCAGGGCATGTAGCATGTATGAGCGAATCCAGAAATGCATATAAGTAGAGTGTTAGTTGGGAGGCTGGAGGGAAAAAGACCTTTTGGGAGGCTGAGACGTAGATGGGAGGATACTATTAAAATGTAAGTATTTAAAGGAGGTGGGATATGATGATAGAGACTGAATTAATCTTGCACAGGATAGGGACCGATGGCAGGCTTATGTGAGGGCGACAATGAACCTCCGGGTATCTTGAAAGCCATAAGTAAGTAAGTGTAATATAATTCCTTATATTGAAAGTGAAGTTTAGTATAAAATAAGTACCATTACGGAGAACAAGGAACTAAAAAAAGAGTAAAAATATCTCGCTGTCAGAGATCACTTTATTACTATAGTCAGTAAAAGAGACGAAATGTACAGTATAATTGGAAATAAGAGGACAGAGAGTATGACTGTTAAAGAGAAAGAATTGGCATGGAAAGTAAATTGTTCAATGATGTTGGTTTAGGTTGTGTAGTAAGGGATTGGAAAACACTCAGAGAAAAACATGGAGATCTGAAGAAAACATGTAAAAATAAATACGCAGACAAGAATAAATTTATCAGTTACAGGAGGTGGACTCACTTTATACTAATTTAATTACTGAAACAGATGTTACTTGAGAATTTGCAAGTTAAAGCTTTTGATTGAATCCCTATCAGACAGCACTAAATTCATTTATGGAGGAAGATTTAACGGTTACAAAAACATCCGTATAATAATAATTGAAAGTGGTCCTAACGGTAACAATGAGTATTATTATGTTGTACTGAAGTACATATGATATTTCTGTACAGGAATTCTGCGTTACCATAATGTTCTCTGTTCTACCCATCCTTCATCATACAATAACAATGAGAACGTATGTAGTCAAACAATGATATTAACTTATGACTAGAGTCCTGACGTTTAGGCATTTATAACAGTTAAAATAGGCAGGCAAAAAAAAAGCACAATAAATTTTGAAAAAGGCATAATATATTTTAGCAATAAATTTAAATTATATAAACATAACTCACATTTTTACTTCGTACTGTAGTTGATACATGTTGACTTACAAAATATTTTTCTTTTCACAAACCTTACATAACAAAACTGTTCCATCGGTTGAAAACACATGGGCACCAAATTCACTAACGTAAACATGAAGTTTACTTTTCAATGGTTTACTGAATTTAGGCATTCTAGCTAACCGAGCTTATACCTTCTGTCACCCGACAATAACTGACTCTTCCTCACTCAAATTTCTTTCTACTACAATAATAAACACGTGTAGCACAAAATTATAGCAGTAAGATTTTAAAATATGAAAGCAAACAGTTGAAAATGCTACGTGACAATTCTATGAAAACGGGCTAATATTTAAAATTACAAAGATGATTGTTGGTGGTGTTGTGAAGTCATGACATTATATTTTTGTCGATCATTATTCATATTACACCAATAGTATTAAAGTACGATTATTAGCAGATTAAGCACCGAAATAAATTACTTTTATTTATTCTTGTTTCTAAAGTGTGTCATTGTTTCATATATTTAAATTTCATACACAATATATTACAATTAACTAGAAAATTACAAATAAACAAAAAATATTGCATATATTATTTTAATGTACCGAAGTATATATGATATTTCCATGCACCTCAGCACATGTGTGGACTTCGGTCCTGCGTTCATAGACATCTATGACGTAGTGCAGAGGGCGGCCACTAGAGGGAACCCAAGAGTTGGAGCTTAATCTGAGACGATTCTAACCGGCGTCGGAGTTGTATCCGGTGTGGCTTAGTGGATAAAGCATCAGCATGTAGAGCTGAAAACCCGGGTTCAAATCCCGGCGCCGGAGAGAATTTTTCTCCGTTCCATTACTCTTTCATCGTAAAAAATATTGCTTTAAAATGACAAAAAAGGCATTTACTATTGAACACCTTAGACGGCAAAATAAAAATTGGCTCTACTACTTTGATTTACCACACTTATATCTATGAAAATAATGATTTACTTCCACCCAGTAAAAAAGGTATTTTGCCAAACATCCGGGCTCTACAGTTTATATCTTAACAGAAAATCAAGTGATCCCTGCTGACTTTTTCTACGCTGAAAGTCCTACACACAGCAGCACCCAGTTCCACATGAGACATCTTCGAAAACCTACATCAATCCCTCTCAGGTCTAAAAGAGCAGCAATAAAGAATCATTTAATGAAACACTGGCAGGAAAGAAACTTGAGATTTTGTCAAAGACAAACAAGAATTAGGCTACTTAAATTACTTCGAAAAGTAGTGGAAGTCCAGTTTAAATTTAAAAGGAGGAACATGCATTACATAAGGAAGAATGTACTTCAAGGGAGAAGAATATGACAGAAAAACACGGTGGAAAAAAAAAAGGTCAGCTTAAATGTAAGAAACAAAGTAATGAACTTCGAAATAAAAAAATAAAAAATTTTAGTAATGAATTTTCAGTTATACTGAATTAATTAACTCATATACAGTAGACCTATATACTCGTACATATTATTAATAATGTTATAATTAATTTGTTTTATAATTGAATCAGAAGATGCAATATGGTGACATGTGACAAAAAACAAATTTTAAAGGAGACTATAAAAACTTTCTAATTTCTGCAAATCATGTTCTGTACATATATAAACATTAAGTTACACGTGTCAGTTCACAATTTTCGAGTTTACAAAGTCTGATATCTGTGTGTTTCTAGTAGGGAATAAAGAAATTAATGTTTATGGTGTACATGCCACCTTTTTGCAAATTACGATCTTTCTGAGGATCTATTAGACATCTTCGTCACGAATTATAATTGAATGCAATTTCTCTATTAAATTGCTTATATTACAATACAGTACAGTTATTTTTTATTTACATGATTTTCTTACTATGTTTTTAGTGTTTTCTTCTTCTTCTTCCTCTTCTTCTTCTTCTTCTTCTTCTTCTTCTTCTTCGTCATTCACTGTCGCTTGTGTCAGAATGTTGTTTTCTATCGTTTGAAGTAGAGGCCATTGTACAGGGTTGTTTCCGATCTCTGATAACAAATTTGAATGACATCGTG
The DNA here is from genome assembly GCF_040183065.1 of Periplaneta americana. Taxonomy (NCBI): domain Eukaryota; kingdom Metazoa; phylum Arthropoda; class Insecta; order Blattodea; family Blattidae; genus Periplaneta; species Periplaneta americana. Next base: position 141,519,740 of record NC_091120.1, read on the forward strand.
TGCTTTAGGAATCACACCGACAGCTGAATTGCGGCGAGAGGTGACAGACCAGTAGTGAGTGGTTTCATAATCAGAGTGCACGGTGTATCACAGTAGCAATACCCAAGAAAATCGAGCCTTATGGGAGGGGTACATAACAGTTCTTTCCGATGCCAAATACAATTACGTGAAAATCATAGGAGCCTGCAAAAAGCATGGTTTCGTTATTTCCAAGAAAGGCATCTTGTGTGTACCTAATAAAACTGGTAAAGCTCGGCTGGTGTTAATTCCAGAGTGGAAAAAGCATGTAAATCCATCTCCCGTCGCAAGTCGCCACACCCCACGAGATGATACAAATTAATTCCATTCAATCTTTATCAATCTTATTAAGTACATAGAAGATGCCTTTCTTGTAAATAACGAAACCTCGTTTATTGCAGGCTTCTTTTATTTTCACTTAACTGTACTTGGCATTGGAAAGGGTCGTAATGCAACCCTTCCGAAAAGGCTCGATTTTCTTGGGAATTTCTGCTGTGAGTCGCCGTGCACTCCGACTATGAGATCATTCACTACTGGTCTGTCGCCTCGCGCCACAGTTCAGCTGTCGTGTGACTCCTGACGCACATGATGTCACTCAAATTCGTTATCAGAGATCTGAAACAACCCTGTAAAAGCTCACAGTAATGTTCATACTCATCAGAATCATATTTTAACACCTTTATATCAAAATTTTTTTCTTATCAATTGAAATATTTCAATTGTATGCATGTTCAGTTAGAAGACTGATGACTTGAGCGTTGGACGTAAGCAGCGTGAATGTATGCTTTTCGAGTCCATCGATGAAAGGCCTTGTTGTCACCTCTCTCTTCACATTCTTTGTCAAAAGAGATATATTTAAATTCATTAATTTCAAAAGATGCTTTTTCATTTTTTGGAACATGTCTTCCAGAGGACTCAACTGAAAGACAGTTCCTTCTGTAATATGTTTCCCATCAAGACTAAACGTTATCGGTTGTTTCATGGTTCGAGTATGTTAAAGGAAACCTGCCATAAGTTCATGATTTTAGCATTAGTCCTCCATAATGTTCAACCATTAGTTATGGTCTGACAGCCAAAAAAGTGATTTTATTTGGCCGAAGTACCTATCGCAGTACAAAAACGAATGCCCACGAATGAAGAAATACTACTGTATGTGATGGTTTTAAATACCTATAGGCCTATAGTCTACAACAGAATATACAAATCACACCAGCTGATCACAGGGACCAACATTATTCATACTTTGCATGAAGGTGATATGTGCTGCACATGTCCCATTTTTGCTTCTTGTCAAGAATTCCTGACTGCTTTTTCGTGCATACGCTGTGCCTCTACATGTCACCTTTTTGCATGATATTGTGTCTATCTTTGTAGAACTTAAATCCGTTAAAAAGTGAAAATAGCAAAAAAAAAAAAAAAAAAAATCACACGTCACTTTTTTTAATTTTCCGATTCAATTGGTCAATAGATTGTAATTGAAGATTAAAATTGGATAATGATCTGGGCACTAATATAAGCTTAATGCTATTACTTTCCTATTTGTTTTATCCTTAATGATTGTCAAATATACTTCTGGTTTGTTCTGCTGCATTGTGGAACGTTCTGTTCTTGAAGAATCTCATTCACATAATTAATTGCGTTCAATTTTATTCGTCTTACAGCAGAAACGCCTCCATTTTCGTTGTAAGCAATATTATGTATGACAACTGTTGTTATTATTACACATTCAGCTCTGTTAAGTTGAAGCCTTATTCCAGTGGCAAAAACCGGAAATCTTGGTTTTCAAATTCCATAGAATCTTTCTATTGGCTTTTGGATAATGATTCTTGAAATAGTCTTTATTTTAAATTTTGTGGATTTGCTAATGATGTAATCAGATAATTTTGTACAATATATCAGTGTAAAACTCTCCAGCTTCGAATGTTCTCTTGAGATTTGAGGAGTTGAAGATGTATGAATCATGTGCAGAACCAAGCCACCTAACTACTGTATTATCTCTTATTACCAAAGATGAAACAATTTAAATTATGGTTTATTTAATGACGCTCGCAACTGCCGAGTTTATATCAGCGTCGCCGGTGTGCCGGAATTTTGACCCGCAGGAGTTCTTTTACATGCCAGTAAATCTACTGACATGAGCCTGTCGCACTTGAGCATAGGCCTACTTAAACGCCATCGACCTGGGCCGGGATCGAATCCGCAACCTCGAGCACCCAAAGATGAATCGCATACAGCTTGAACATTGAGAAAAAGCCCTTGTAATTCCTGAAGATTTCAGTATTTTCACCAATTGGATTTTTATTTTAACATGTGTACTGTCAATCTCACATAGCCTATGCTGTTTTGGGAAATGAGTTATTTCATAAAATCCATGTTTAACTATTAATGTTGCTAATATGATTGATAGAGGACATAAACGTGCAAGAGCTCTTGCACTTTTTTTTGTAACATTACGCCATTGTGATCTCCAACATTTAAAAGGTACTGTAGCTAATTATTTGAAATATAGAACCATAATGCAACAACAAACATATTATCAGCTGAAAGAGCAAAAGGGGCACAAGCTAAAAAAAGAAGCAGCAGTTGTAAGATGGCGTCACCCCTGTGCGAGTGTACCACTGTCGAGTAGCGCTCCGCTATACGAATTTTTCACATTTAATTTCATTTTCAATACTATATGAAACTACTACTTCTGTTCTCTGTTTGTGAATTCTGAACCTATTAAAGAACTCATATTAATCCCACTTCTCAAAATGATTAACCCGTGTTTGAATACATCTTTATTTCCTTGGTCTTACTGTTATAGGCTTATCATAGTCATCTTCATCAATTAGGACTACTTACTTACTTACTTTCAAATGGCTTTTAAGGAACCCGGAGGTTCATTGCTGCCCTCACATAAGCCCGCCATCGGTCCCTATCTTGTGCAAGATTAATCCAGTGTCTATTATCATATCCCACCTTCCTCAATTCTACTTTAATATTATCCTCCCACCTACGTCTCGGCCTCCACAAAGGTCTTTTTCCCTCCGGTCTTCCAACTAACACTCTCTCTCTCTCTCTCTCTCTCTCTATATATATATATATATATATATATATATATATATATATATATATATATGCATTTTTGGATTCGCCTATACGTGCTACATGCCCTGCTCATCACAAACATCTGGATTTAATGTTCCTAAATTATGTCAGGTGAAGAATACAATGCGTGCAGTTCTGCGTTGTGTAACTTTCTCCATTCTTCTGTAACTTCATCCCTCTTAGCCCCAAATATTTTCCTAAGAAACTTATTCTCAAACACCCTTAATCTCTGTTCCTTTCTCAAAGTGAGAGTTCAAGTTTCACAACCGTACAGAACAACATAGGCTACATAACTGTTTTATAAATTCTAACTTTAAAACTTTTTTACAGCAGACTGGATGACAAAAGCTTCTCAACCGAATAATAACAGGCATTTCCCATATTTATTCTGCGTTTAATTTCCTCCCGAGTGTCATTTATATTTGTTACTGTTTATCTTCATCAATTTCATTTAATATATCATTAAGTTCTTCAATTTATGAATTGCTATTCCCCTTTTCTGCAAAGCTGTTTCACAATATTGGGAATAGGCCTAGTTCGACTTGCATAACTTTAACTTTATAGCAGAACAATTTTTGAACTCATATGTAGAGATGGACGAAAATCTCGTAAACATTTTGTATGGGGAAAGTATCCAAATTATGTATATTTCATTAGCCCCTATATGAAGGCCAATATCGGATTTTCATTTCAAACTTCCCAGTGTAAATAACTATATACTGTCCGAGCGCCAACTCTGAAACCGCTGCAGGACTGCGACGTGGAACCCTGCTGACTGCACTGCACTGCACCTGCTGAGTCACGTCTCCCCGCTCCCCACTTCCTCAGATAGCGCGGTTTCAGAGCTGGCGGTCAGGCAGTATTTATTTCAATTAATTTAATTTAAAAAAATCTCAATTTAGATATTATGGGGAAGTTTAAAACCAGTGTTAGTTGCAGTTTAAGGTTCAATTTATCCCCACCCACTTTGAAATTTAAAATGACACTTCTATTTTATTACAACTTATATTCGAAAATTATTTAAATTTGCTTTTACTTCTCATTCAATTGTCCTCACAGCTTTTGTTTCTTATTGTCGCCAGTGCTGTAATTGGAAACAAATTTTAGTGGGTACTGTTGAAATCTCCTTGGTCAGGCTAGTTTCTGTATGGACTCATACTGTACTTCTTTTCCAAGATTACTTCTTCGTCATGCAGATTTCCTTCCAGATCGCAGCCACAATTGCCCATAAGGCAAGAAATTAAACGGTGACATTGGTGGACCTACACGTTTTAGGAACAAAAGTCTCGGAACTCTTTTACTGGAAGAGTAATCCTTTTTTAGGTTACATATCGTTCATTACACTAATGCTCATTCACATTCTTCAGTTGAAATTGGAATAAAATCTATAACATATAACTGGACTCAAGATTCGTGAACGCACGAAAATAATACATTTTCCCTCTAGCGACCTGGTAGCATCACATTTGAGCGAGTTTTAAAATGAGCGACTCAGTGTAGCAGAATTATTGAGTCGCCACATCTTGAGGATTCATGCCATAAAGTTAGTGTTAATTACTTATAGAAATATACGGCGGCATGCAAGCTTGAAACTAAAAAACTACAACTAGCCTACTCCTGAAGTGCCAGACCATGGTTTTCGATAAAACAACGAATGGACAAGCGTTTAAGCAAAGGATATGAGATGCCAGCCGCTACTTTTATGCCAGATATCAAAATCAAAATGTTTTCAAATAGGCCTCAATTTCAAAGTATATTAAAGACTATTTAAAAATAATTAATATATTTTCGAGTCTATATTTTATTCCGGTACGGTAACAGCGAGTTTTTAGTTTAGACGGTACGACGTACCGCCCCAACAGCCCAACTACAGCACTGATTGTCTTCTGAAAAACCTGGATTGTTGTTATTTTCAGTTGGTTGTTTACTAAGTTAAATGGTCAAAATGCGTTTCATTTTTGACTAGATATTAATACAGCATTGCCATTGTAACAAAACCATACGTAAATAACGGACATCCAAACTTTGCCTTTTATTATCCTCTATTATGTTTTAGATGTTTAAAAAGTATTTTTATAATACACAACCATAATAGCCTATTCCTCAATGTTAGTTTTTGTTATTACCTGAAATAAGATAAGTGAACAAATAAATGAGATGTATGAACATTTGAATATTCTTTCAATTTTAATTATCATAATATAGGCACAGTCTAGTAACTTATATACAGTCACGAAGCTCAATGTGTAGGGAATATGCATCCATAGATAGTTGCTCACCACTAGGATCGCTACTATCGCCTCATTACAGACAATGTGAAATAGTACCGACACAGTCTATTGTTTCTAGTACTTGCTAGTACCCTCAACAACTCAAGTTTTTTGACTGTATAATCTAGACTGTGATAGATTTCAAAGTGGGGTACGGAGGGTGAAATCTTAAATGAAATTAACACTTGTTTTAAACTTCCGCCTCATTATCTACATTGACATGTTCTTTCTGTTTAAATTAAATAGTTATTTATATTGGGAAATTTTGAAATGAAAACCCTGTAAATGCCCTTCCGGTGCACAAACTTCATTCTTGTCTGATCGTTCAATGTCGTCTTACTTTCTAGTGTTCATTGCTACTTCGATTACCAATAGGGTTGCCAAATTTTTTTGAAGAAAATACGGGAGACTAAGGAATCGACAAAATTTTACATATAAAATAGACAAATTATTTGGTTTAGTTACTAAAAAACAACTTTATTCTGCACTTTGGCAGCTAGGCTTAAATTAAGAGTATTTTGAGACAGATTTTGTGTCGCGTAACAGTTGAAGTCGACTGCAGTTTTCAGCTCTGATTTGAATAAATGTGTCGTGCTCATTTTTCGAACATCTGTCCAATTATTGTTCATGAGATGAAACACCCTCTTTGTATGAGCATTACTACTTGGCATGCTTAGAACAAAACTATATTTTTTTACAAATTTATAACATTAACACTACTTGAATTTAGACGAGTGAGTACTAAAACCCATTTCTGACTAGCGTTACTTAAAAAAAAGGTGCACATTTTAATGCATCTTTTGAACAACAAAATTCATCACATAATCAATCATCATTGACGGCAAAATCAATTGTTTAGAATAAAAATTATTACAATTATGCAAAAATAAAGGAGAAAAATACTCGAAGAGAAGAATAATACGGGAGAACCCGGGAAATACGGAAGGATTGGCAACCCTAATAGCCAAAAATGTTTTTTTTAAGTTAGCTAATAATGCTTCGATATACTTTCGACGTAGCTATGGCGACAAGAATATTTTTGTGATCTAGGATGTAGAGACACTATAATATCTGCTTAACTTATATATTTGCTGTAATTATTATTATTCAATTCTTCCAACGTCATTAGGCCTATTTCATCTTCTCAAAACATACATTGTATAATCGGAATATGGTTTTGCCCTCTGATTTATACCTGCCAATCTTCTGCTTATGTCCCCAGTACCTTGAATCACTGTTCTTTATATCTAGCCAGCGTAGGATAGTTTACTGCTTTTTCTTTTAGTTCAAGTGCACATTAATGTTATCAACTAACGTAAAATTATTTCCTTGAATAAATAAAATATAATTATTTGCAGGAACTGTGTATCTTGTCCGGGAGAAAATTGGAAGACTTAATCATTCATGTTGCCGCCGACTGCAGAAGCTGAGGTTCAGGAGCGGTGAGTAAAATTTTTATTCTTAATTGTTCATACATCTTATTCTTAGGCCTACAGTAAGAGTACCGAGGTAATTCAATAGGGAAATATCTGTAACTAAAATCTATTTTCTTTATTAGCCTATATTAAGCATTTCTTAGAAGGAACACGAGGTAAATATTTGAATCAGTATTTCTAAAAGGACTTTATTCCATTTATTGCAAGAATAAGTTAAGAACACTATCGTGCTCGTCTCATGTTTCTCTTAAAGGAAATTATTCCATGCATTTATTAAGATTTATACAAGCTTCAAAGCACTTAGAACACTTTGTAAGTGCCCAATTCTTGGAATGTCATTTTTATGGAGATCTGATTGCTGTTGTAATTTTAGACGTGATGATTCGTATTTCTCTTTTACGCAATCAATTTGTAGGGTAGGGAAAAAGATCAGGGTGTACCAGAAGTGGAAAACGAGTTACTTATTACGAATAGGTAATTAATACATGAGTAGGCTTATATCGTCATATGAAATATTACTGAGCTTAAACGATTAATGTCCGAGAAACACGCAGTTTAAAATTTGAGCATTGTATGAAAGAGCGTTCAGGGTCAAACTTTCAATTTGCTCTTCTAAACATTTTGCTTCACGTGACCCTTTTTTTCTCCTTTACCTCTCACTTGTTCTTGGCGGTATTGTGGTTATCACTCTGGTCACTTGATCAAAGGTTCTCGTGTTCAAACCTAAGAGAAGGCGATGAAATTCTTAGCTGGACTTCCTTCGGCATCGAGGTAGGCCAAAAGCTGGGAAGTCTCTGATAGAGGTCCTCAGTCAAAATACGTCTGTCATTTCACGCCCAGGTTGTATTTTCGACGTTGAATTATTTCTGCAGTAAAATGCGTTGTTATTAAAAAATTATAAATTTTAAAGCACAGAAGCAACTGAAATTGTTGAGTATGTTGATATAGAACTAACGATATAACCTACGAATAATGGTGAAATGGTAATTGCAGAAGAAACAGAAATATTTTTAAGCGTTTGCAGAAAATGTGTCCAGCATACTCTTTGTTCACAAATTGGTCTAATCTGAGGGAAGGAAAATCTAACCAGTTTGTTTGAAAATCTAACTCAAGATATGACCATCACCTATTACAGGCGTGTAGATTTCTTGTGTAGCTTGTCGAACCTCAGCCCAGTGTCATAAATTTACTGTTGGGGATTTTCCAACAATAGTTTCAACAATATTTTATATTTTTTTTTAATATTCGTTGCTTTTCACTAATTTTGAATGCGAGAATCTTAGATTTTTTTAAATCTAAACGATAACAGCTCCCTGTATTAACAGGCTGCGACAAAGACAGAGCATATTGTGCAATAGGCAGTTGGAAGTATAAATAATATACATATGTTTAAGTTTAAAGGAGTCACACAACAATGACAAGAAATGATTGACTGAATAATTAGGTACTAATTAATTTTATTTGAAGATCATTGTTGACCGTAGAGATGGTTTCGAAGTAGAAATATGGATCCTCTCAGGGCTGCAAGAACGATGTCGTCAATCGCTTTCTCTGTAGACCGAAACGTTGCCAGGTTTGGAAGATGAAACTGGGAATAGTTCCTCGCGCTCCAACCATAAGGCCTGTTACTTCAATTTGTTGTAGGTCGCATTTGTCCATGAAATATGGAACGGTACGTATATAGATGTCGTTTTCCCCCCCCCTATTTACATCTTCAGGTTGGATCTTTTGTTTGTTTGTTTGTTTTTTTTTTTTTCCAAATCTAGCGGTGGGTTCGATGATGTGGCCATTGTTGTTATTTGGTGGGATGGTTATCATGTCTATTCTTCTTTTACGGCCATTGTCTGCCAGTCCGTGTACTTCTTCCAACACTTGAAAATTTATTGATCTAAACTGTTCGGCGATCATCGAACGAATTCTATGGTGTCGTGAGTTACGGAGTACTTCACCGTGCGGACAATAGCCCGGGACATGTGCAAGTGTTTCTGGCTCTCTGTGGCATCTTCGATAGAGGATGTTGTCCCTAGTCCTGATCGGAACGTGTGCAGTCATTTTAATAGGTCACGATGTCGTACTCGGGAATTCGCCGGAGTAAACTCGCTGTATAGCTCTACGCCGAGACCTTTCTGAGGTAGGTTAGCCCGCATCGCGGTAACCAATTAGTCATCCAAAAATGAGTTAATAAAATAATCTTAACATAATGTTTTAGTTAAGGAGACTTATTCCATATAAGCCTAGTAAACTTCATAATTACAAAGATTGAACTTTTTTTGTAAGAGAGGGAGGTTGCATTTTATATTGACAGTTACTTACAGTTATAATATTGGTCGATGTAACACATATTTATAATGTAACAATCTGTTAACATATCAGACAAAATAGTTGTTGAAATATTTGGTCAATAGAACAGTTTGGGGAAAATATTTTCTTTTTTTTTTTTTACTGTAAGTAGTATTAAGTTCTGTAACATCGAATGTTGATCTCTTTTCTTTTTGAAATGCTGAACTTCGAGAGCACGTCATTTTTAAGTACATTTGTAATTAAGATATTATTCGGGTAGTCTGTTGTAATTAAGTTTTCTGGTATATTCCTTAAAATTTTTAAGTGAATGTCCAACTATGTAATAGACTTATTTATAGGTAGTGATTAAGCAATTAGGAGGCCTAAATTGTATTTGAGGATTTAAAATTTATCAATGTATTAGTACACATAAATAGGCCTATCATATGTATTTTTAGTAACTGTGAGGGAAACGGATTTTTACAATAGATTAATAGTAATTACACAAGAAATCAAGAAAAGGGGCTTAGGCTTAATTTTCCAGTCCTTTTCTATATAAGCTTAGTAGTATATCGAAATGATAGCCGTCCAAATCTTGAATTTAAATATCGGCATCCTAATCAATTCAAATTAACAAAAAAGAAAATGTAAAGTAATGTTAGAAAAATACGTAATGAAATTTGAAAAAATAATATTCTGCGACAAGATGTGGTAGCTATCAAAACGATAAAAATGTATTAAAAATAAATAATATACACTGAATATTACAAAGATTAATAGAGATGGTGTTTGATGGTATTCAATGAAGATTTTAAAATGATTGATGCAATTGTCTGAAGGGTATTTTCAGAACCTTTAATTTTCTGAGGATCTCCAATGTAATTTTGGGAATTGTTCCTGGCGCACCAAACATAAGTCCAATGACATTCCAATCTTGAATATTATATTTATGACTGAGATCATCACAGCATGGAAGATAAATAGCGCGTTCTCTTCATGTACTTGCTTTAGGTTGATCTTCATTAATTTCAAACCTTACTGTTAGGTCAAGAATGAGACCAGTTTTTTTTTATTTCGGTCAATTATTATGTCAGCACGCCATGTAGATCCTTACGTAGAACGACATTGACCTTCCTCATATACTTCGTATTCACCATGTTCCCTTAATCTGTTAGAAATTCTTGAGCGGACTGTGTAATGTCTGTCAATTCGCAGTAATTCGCCATGAGGGCAGAAACCTAGAAACTATGTTGTTAAAAACGTATGTGGAAATCTAAGAGTGGTAGCCTTCATATGTGTTCAAAGCAATGCTTTTGAACTGAACATGCAAAGGCCATAATGAATGGACGGTTTAAAAAAAATCATTAAATAAGACACGACAAACTATGACCTATGTTACAATTTCAAGAACGGTGCATAAAACTAGGAGTATATAAAAACAAATGTCAACTAATCACTACAATATAAACAAATAAATTACTACTAACATGAAAAAGTGATTCAATAGGTATATCTTTAGCTATCTTCACAGTAAGTTATAGGGATTAACACTGCGTTTCTTATGTAGGTCTATTTGTGTTTTAGGGCCTACGTTTAAAAAGAAGTTGCTTCGGACTTGAAACAAATTAATTTATCATTATTATTGGACAAAAAATGTATTTATTAAGCTGAATTCATTTTCATATTTTTTGTGGTTAGATCTATGGTGGAGTATGTCAATACATTTTATCTCAATACCTGAATATGAATTAAAGAAAGATTTGTAGTGTCAACATTTTTTTAAATTTTATCTTCGTAGGATATTCAAAATCTAGACTACTTATTCAAATTACGCTTTGATGATAGTGAATCTGATAATATAGGCTACGAATTAGGCCTAACTCATAAGTTACTTAATATTGCAATGAAAAGATAAGGCAGGAAATACGCCTTTGGCGAACAGGTATACTTTATAGTTGCTTTGTCCGTCGCTAATAGATTTCACAATCAATATTAACCACTTCCCTACATTTAAAGGCTTAGTTTATTTGTATTTGTGAGTGTTTGTATTTATTACAATATATTGAAATGAAGATGGTACTGGTTGCTCCTCAAATTACACGCAGTCTGAAAGAAAAAGTAAGGTATAGCTATTTCAATTCCAGGTGGAATCCAATAGGCAGGGAACTGTATGAAAAAAAAAAAAAAAACTTGTGTAAATAACAATTGCTTTGTGTGAATATATTTTTATTTCAAATTTGCATGCTTAATACACCAGAAGATGAACATAACATTACTCTGGAATACAAAATTTAAAATTTGGAAGACATTAACATGGAATAATGTAATCCTGTTGCTATAATAGAACATTACATTCAAAACTACATATTACAGATTCTAAATAAGGTAAGAGCAAAATAGGTCTATATCATTTAAAAAAATTCGTCTTATTAAATCCAATTACATAAACCATGAGCATTAGCCAAGTCAGAAACCATTTTATAAGTAGATACAGCAAACACAAGGACTTACTTCATTTTGTAGATAGGCCTATGGCAGAAAAAACCTGATGAATTTCAAATTGCATTTCATAATTACGAATATATGAATTATTTTATACAAATTAAAGGAAATCAAATGTAATTTTCGTCATCAAAAATTTTCACTTCAATCTTTTATATCTTATCATGAACTTCCGCGTTGCTCGCTTTAAAAGATCTACTGGTAATGAAATAATTTTTAGCGGATAGCGATTTTCAGGTTGCCGGTGACTGAGTTGGGTACTTTTTAAAATTAATATGCAATTTTAATTTCTGTAGGGAGAATCTTGAATTGAGATAGTTTCAGAAAAAAATAATTACATAATTCTAGAATACATTTTGAAAGAATGAAAACCTTATTAAAAAAATTGAAATATTTCATTTTTACATAATGAACGACACAAAATATTTCTGAATTTCCTAGACTTATTAATAAATGTAGGCTTTCAAAACTATTGCACGAAGTCTGTAACATTTTCAAGTTGTTATCGACCTAATTAAATTGATGAAATGCATTAAGTTTGTCTGCCAAGTCCTTCACATTCATATATCACAAACTTCACCGGGTAGGCCTAATTCATAACCATGAGAGAGCAATTGTCAAATGTAGATCTAGCAAGTGACCAAAATAATAATGTAATTTCCTTGGGAGATATCATAAAAAGGAGGTCCTTTATAAACAGCTAGGCGTGGATAACATAATATCTGAATTTTAATAATCAAGCAAGACAGTTAACTAAATTGGACAGTTGAACCATCTCTTTGCACAACATTGTCAGATTTTCTTTAGTTTCGCCTATATTTTGAATTTAAACATATTATTAATTTGATTACAAATTTAATTTATAGGCTATAGCATATTAGGATACAGAATTTTATTATTGCAATGCATTCTCGTACTAATTTGGCATGCAGACAGGTTATAAAATAATTCACTTCCAAATATTATTTCGAACTCAAACATAGCCTAAAATTTGATGATGATTGCTTACACTCAGCACATGTAATAGCAAACATTATTTCAATAAAACTCTCAATAATTATACTAAAATAAATTAAAAATTACTTGGGACTGTTTTCAAGTACATGATTTTGTGCATTTTGAAGGATTCAGAGTGGTTCAGCGGAAGGGAGTAAGTTTGGTACAGACTGTGGAACGGTGAATTTCTTGAAAGTAAATTCAATAGAGACTTGAAATTGTTGAAATAAACTTTGTGAACTGTTTCAACTGTATTTTTCCAATATCGAAATCATAGAAGGGAGTGGTACGAAAGTGCACCAAAAATATGACAATATATGGACATTATCAAATTGAAGAAGATTAAAAAATATATTCGACACCTTTGCCATTTTGATCAGATTCTGTATCAAATGTAACAGTTGAAGGTTTACGCTAAACCTATGTCAATTTTCAACGTAATCTTAGACTTTTCGTACATCTGTAGAAATTCCTGTGGAAATTTAAACCAATTTGCTGAGGGAGGAAACACAACCCTTGAAACTATGTGACGACGCTCCAGAAGATCGTAACAACACTTGAATTTAGATGCAATATCTGAAGAACCTCCTAAGTAAACTCGATAATAGACATGATCACCTTCAACAATAGTAGATGCAACAAACAGCCTGTTGAATGCAAATACCACGGTATTAGCAGAATGCATAATCCCGTGTTTCATAGATGTTTTTTCAACAATGATGTTAGAGTGGACGTGTTGTGTCAAATGAAACTGTAAACCTTGATGTCCTCCTTTCCAATTACATGTAATTAAGTTTGCATCTTGTAGAGGACATATCATATGATTATAAGGGCATAGAATCTCATGACGAGATTGAGCTAATGTCAATGTGTCAGGACAGCCTGAACTTCTATGCGGACAGTAGTATTGTATGTTAGCTGCGATTGCTTCTAATGGTAAATTCCTGGTAGTGGTAATGGGTTTGTTACATTTTGAGCATTTGCGACATATTCCACATGTAATGTGTCCATTGTTACAGACATTAATATAAGGAAAGCTGTAGATGAGGCATTGTTCACACTTGAGGTCTGTTAGGATACTTTTCTTAAGTTCCTGGGCTGTTCTCAGCTTGTCAAGTTCGTGGCCAATAAAATCCCAACGTGAATTACAATTGCTGGTAAAAATCGGTTGATCTTTCAGCATCTTCAGCTTATTGGCAACTGCTTCCAGAGATCTGTTTCTCGTAGCAAATGGAGACCTGCATACTGAGCACCTGGTGAGATTTAAGTTCTTTACACATTCTTCGCAAATGCTGTGTCCAATTTTGCACAAAACAATTGAACGCATGAGACTGAAGCAGACGGGACATTGTATTTCTTTCATGACAACTTCTTCAATATCCCGCTTTTTGTTATCCATTGTGAATTTCTGCTGTTGCATATCTAAAAAAAAGAAAAAAAATATTCATTTATGACATTACCGAATTTTTTTTTTTTTTTGTTATTGCACTCGCAAATAAATGTAGTAACATTATATGCATATGAATTTCTCGTTAACAATTACATTTACTCTATATCCAGTCTTGTGCTATTGAAAATATTTACACCATGGAACGACTCTACATTTTACAATGAATGCTTTCTTATCAGAGAATTTAATTTTGACGTCACTACGACTGGTAGACTTATGTACAAATGTTTTATTATATCTGTGCCGATCAGTGACCATTAAATTTCGAGTGGCTTACACTATTCGTGGACGCCAGCGTATTAAAAACCATTACAACATTTTGCTATATTCTTTCCTCCCACCGCAAATGTGACGTTGCACAGAGGCAGAGATAAATATAACATCTGTAGCACTATTGTTGTGTCTCTGTATATAGGCCTAAGTGTGAGTGCTATGTTCCTATGTGTCTGGGTACGTGTGTTTTTGTATACAGTATATGTATGTGTGTGTATGTGCAACATGAAGTTGTCTTTTGTCATTAAAATTAGGTCTATGTTTGTTTTTTCAAATACGTTTATGTAATTAAGCCTATTGATCCCCAACAAAAGAGAGACCAGGTGTGGCGTAGAATTGCAAGTTCCTTCCTCAATTTCATGTTTCTTCCCGTCAAGTAATTGCGAGTTTGGTCAGCTTCGTTATTTCTGTATATCAATGGAATTTTGCAGATTTAGACAGTAAGATTCATTAATCATTATTTTTCGCCCACAAATAGAGACTCGATGAGGAATCCAGTTGTTTGAGAAGGTGGAGGCGGGTGCTTCAAATAGGTTGTAGGAAGTGGCAGGAAGGGAAGAAATTGGAGTAGCTGGTAATGGTATTTTGAAATCGAGAGTACTGCCACAGGCAATGTTTTTTTTATACAGCAAAGCTTGTTACGGGAACTGGGTAAACATAGTGATTTCGGGCGAATACCCCGATTTTTTAGTTTGTGTTTCAGACAAAAGTTCAAATTTTGTTCTTTAAAACAATATCTATGTATTATGGTGGTATCGTTGCAAATAAGACTCTTAAATGGTCTCTTTAAATATGGCGGAGCATGTAAATCATATTATATCCCCCCTTTTTAATGCAGTTTTCTGTAAGTTAAATTTTTTCAAACTTAAATGTATTTTTCTCCAAAACTACTTAATAACTTGTATTCACATGAAATCTTTCCAGTGTTTTCTGCAGCCTGTGTTATACAAAGTAGACCTGCGCGTTTATAAATATTATACAACATAAGTAATGTTAAGTGCGGTGAACTTGATCATGACTGAATTAACTTAATAAAAAAACAGGTCTAGGCTACATATGAAATAGAATACAATAATGAACTTCATCCGCGTTTGTTTGATAATGGGTACTTATCCATCGTCATATCACCATGGTAATGGCATTCATTATCGCACTCGGTCAATGATCATATCATGAACGCATTAAACGCATTATTAAATAAACGCGGATAAAATATTGTATGCAACTAGTGGGATGAGCATAATTAGCGCTCTCATATAATTACAGAACTCGGATTACGCCTCGTTCTTGCAGAACACATTCGAGAGGTAATGATGTTCACATCCCACCAGTTGCATAAATAACTATTAAAACTATGTTTAGTGTGTCTGATATGGTTTCAATTCATTTGCTTATGGTTAAGTTTATCCCTGTTTACGGTAGTCTGGAAAACAATTAATATCAGAATAAATAACAAGAAAGTACGCCACGCGATATGAGCCTACTCTATAGAGTAAAGGTAAAGGGTAAAGGTATCCCCGTAACATGCCATGAAGGCACTTGGGGGGCATGGAGGTAGAGCCCCATGCTTTCCATTACCTCGGCACTAGACTGAGGTGGTGTGGTCGGCACCACGCTCTGGCCGCCTTTTACCCCCAGGAAAGACCCGGTACTCAATTTTATAGGAGGCTGAGTGAACCTCGGGGCCGTTCTGAAAGTTTGGCAATATTCCTAAAAACTTTCTCCAAAGCAAAAAGGTCATCGGTTTGTCATTCTGATACAGTTGGGCTAAAAATGTACAAGAAATAAATTATAGGTCCTGCTACAACACCTACAACAACTTCTCTGCATACTAGCTAAATACAAAACAAGAGATAATAGAAAGAATTACTTATCTATGACATTTATTAGCTGTATTAACTTAACTGGATCATGAAATGAATGAAAAATTATTATAATACTAAAAATTTACATAATCTGTTTTAGAAAGAGTTAACTGGATAACTTAAAATATAGCTTAGGCCTAAGCTTATTAATAATAGTCGACAACAAAACTCTTATGCTAATATTGAATTACCTACCCGAAGGAAAGAGAAGACTTCATATTTCCAGTCGTTGGACGACTTCATTTTGTGTCATGGAACGGACCAACTTAGGCTATCTAGTATCCTGAAAGACGATGTTGAAGATGATGAAATATTCTCTGTAACACTCTAGTGAAAATACATTCAAAGCCCTTACATTTTATAAGGTTGTGTGTGTGTAAAAGTCTATTCATTTTTTTTGGTCTTGCTCATGAAATCTGCATTTTGAGTGAGAAATGTTTATGTAGGTCTGCTCACGAATAATAATATTCAGACATGGAACACCAGTTTAAAATACTTGTGAATTTTGCACTCACTGTGACAATATGTGAATATCCTGGCCTTTATTGAAGCATTTCTTTCAATATGAATGCAATTACATTTTCTTATTTTGGATATTTGCTATAGACTAGTGTACAGTTTTCATCTTAGGCCTAGCATACAAATTTTTTTGAACATTAGAATACTTCCTACTTGTTGTAGCAATATTCCCAATGATATACATAGCCTAAGTTACTCTGTTATATGAAGGAGGTTTCACAGTTGCAACATTTTCCCACAAGGTTTGAGAGCATTAATGTAATTTACATAACTCATTTTAAAATTACCTTTTGGAAACAAATATTTCAAATTGTATTGCTATTAAATTGGTTTTCATTTCATTGCTTTAGGTTCCTAATCCCCAAACTAAGCTTAGCATACTTTGCAACTATGTCATTCAGCAATATTGCTAAACAGTGGTAGGCCTATCTTATTTGGCGTATTTTCATTCCATTATGTCTCACAGAATAATATTTTGAAGAAAAATTCTCCAAAAATTCTTACTAGAAGGCAGAACAATTAGAGTAGTAGTTGGAGCAAAACCTAGAGAATCATCAGAAATTTTGATTTTAACAAATTAGTAGTCTACATACCTATACTCTTTAGTAAACTTCTCATATCAAAAAGAATATTTTCCAACTAACTCAGTAATACAGCGTATTACATTTTATAAATAGAAATACCCATAGAAAAAATATTTTATAGGCCTACACTATCATATTTATCATGTTACAAAAATGAGCACGTTACATGACAATAAAATATTCAATTATCTTCCTGAGGACATTTGTAATCATAAAGGGAACGCTGCATTATTTGAAGCCAAACTAAAAAATCACTTCATATCTCATTCTATTTTGTAGAAAACTAGACGAATTAGTGTCATTTTACAGTACTGTGTAAATATGAATGTGACAATCCTCTGCAATTATTTAATACATTATTAAATGGTAACCACAATACTGCATTCTATAATCATTTGTGTTAATATAATAATCCCCTATATATATTTCATTTATTATTGTACACTAAATATGCCTAAATATATTTGCATTTTTATACAGTATGTTAAACATAAGAATTGGACATGTTTTCTATTTAGTTGTAAAGCAACACTAAGGATATTAGAGTGGGTTGGGGTAATTAGGGTATAAAATAGCCTCTTTCAGTTTAAAGACTTAGGTTACCATAAAATATTCCAGTCAGTTTAAAATATATTAGGATTGTGACCTTCTAGAATGATTCTATTACATTTTCAAGTATGTTGGCCTCTTCTTATCATAATATTAACCCTAAGTTAAACTGTACCCAATATGGGCCTACCTCATGGAAGGGAAATTTGGGTATAGACCTAATATGTATTATTGAAGTAAAACATGCTTTAAAGTCCTTATGAAATCAAATTATCCCAACCATAGCTTAGTGTATGTATACTAGAATAGAATGCAGAGGTTAGGTAAACATTTAACATTTTTAATTAGATCTAATAAGAAAAAAAACCTTCAGCCAATACTTAAGTTATGGATAAGGGTTATTTTGTAAACTTAAAATATCTTCCATTAAAATCATGGACATAGAACACTTAGGATATTTATTTGTCTTTCACTAATTCATAATTTGGTACTTGGCATGATCTTGAACGAAAACTAAGTTGGTTACCAATTAACCTAGAATTATATCCAAATTACCCCACATTTGGAAATTATAATTGACTAATAAACTATTAGTGATATATTAGGCCTACTACATTTATTAGAAACATGTGTAATGTACACATTCATGAATTTGGTTGCTGTATCACAGCTGGTTCTCCAATAATATTGCTTTGAATGTGATGTATCATTTCGTACATTGGTAAAGAAAACACATTGTTTTTACCAGGTAGTATCAGTTTGATCAACACAAATTTTTAACACTCCATGATAGACAATTGTGAAATGTAGGCCTGCAATATATATTAAATTGGCATGTATTTGAAGAGTAGGAAAAGTTTTATTCAATATTTGTAACTTATACCCAGATTACCTCAACTATGTAAATTGTAATTTACTAAAAAAACTGTTACCGGTATAGACCTATTACTAAATTTATTTAAAAATGTTATAAACATGTGTAATGTACACATACATGAATTTGAATACTGTAGGCTATCTCAGCTGGTTTCCCAACAGTATTGCTTTGAATGTGATGGGTCATTTCATACACTGGTAAATAAGAAACAGTTCTTTAACCAGGCAGTATCAGTATGATGAACACAAATTTTTAACACTCCATGATAGACACTTGTGAAATGGAAAATGTATATTAAATTGGTGTTTGAAGATTAGGGAACTTTTATTCAATATATTATAACATACCCAATTTACCCCAACTCCTCTATGGAAGAAAAAATCTACTTTACACCAAGCATACAATATAGGCCTATATTTTATTAGTAGCTGCAATCGAAAGTGTGATATATTCCTCCCAATCTGAATTGAAAAGAAGCAATTTTTTTATGTCTGTTGACATGAACTAACAATCTAAAATTGTTACCACTGTGTAGGATAAATATGTACTACATCAAATCTGTCGTAAGTTTTTACCTACTGTAACTGCTGTGCACAAAAAACTGATATTACCTTCCACTTTGAATTGGGTACAGGCCAAAGTGTATGTGTCTGAACAAAATATAGCTAAAAGTAATCCTAAATATAAATGTAACTAACTATAAGTAAACGTCGCTATAGACATACTATATATTTATATGATCTCTCATAGGATTGTAATTTATGCAAACAAAATGTGGTTGTAACTTCGACTACTGAATTGAAAGAGTCTGAGTGAATAAGTATATTCAGTGTGCACTTATACTGTAGATCCAGAAAAATCAACATTCTGTAAATGTAATAATGTACGTACACTAAATATAGGCCTACCTAACTATATCGATTCTCTTTAAATTGTAGGCTTAATTTATGTAATCTAAATTCGATGTGAACTTCAACTTCTGATATTGAAACAGACCTAAGTGAATGTCTTCTTGGTTTCTATTCGCAAATTTAATTCCAGGAACGTCAACAATAGGCCTACTTTGTATAATTTATCTTCCACTACATATTAGTGCCAGATCAGATCGTATGTGTACATTGTATGTATTTGTGATGAAGAAATAAATTAAGTAATGAGATTAGGTCTACTTCAGTTTTATGTTCTAATCTGACTACGAGTGAAATTGAAACTACAAAATTAGGCCTATAATTAATTTTTAAGCTTCCATATTGTAACAATTTTGAGATTAGTACATAATACAGTCCTTTAAGGTTAACTGCAGGAAGGTCAATTTAAAATTTGAATGTGAAAGACTCCGGATATTTACTAAAAAATTACGAATGAACTTCCTTTTTACCGTTTTACAGTTTTAAACTTACAAAAAAGTTTCCACTAGAAAAATTATCATAGATAGGCCTAATATAACGACCGCTGTTTATTTGACTATATCTTCAAAGCTCGAGTGATGTTTGTCTAGACTATTTCACGAATACTATAATGTGCTGCATGATTGCAGTAATAATTAGCTAGACATAGGCTATACTGTAAATATGAATTGTTTAAAACAAACAAAAAAAATAGTAAAATCTATTTCGTCTTCAATGCAAGTTGATATTTAAAGAAATTAGGCCTACATGCGTCGAGCCTATTCATGTCACAGTGACGTCATAAATCGCCAGATGTGAACAGATATAATAATCTAACTCGCTATTTTGTCGTTATCAAGAGTTGAAGTGATGCTGTTGAAAGTTGTTAAACTATTAAATCATGATATTAAAGGTAGGCCTATATTTTAGATGCCGAACATTCCATAAGGCGTAGGCCTACAACGCGATTACTGCTTACGAACTGCAGCCTGACGTATCTACGACTGACCCACCTTGTATAGCAACAGCTAGAAAAATAAAAATTCCATAGATATTACTTGGCCACAATTCAAATTACGAACTTAACATAAAGAAGCTATTGAAATACAACTGCAGGAAGATCATAGAGAAATAAATAAATCATTTAAGATCATTCATACGTAGGCCTAAGCAAAAAAATCCTTTAAACTCACAGTAATTTTCGCTTTTAAGTATATATTTTTTATATGTTATCCTTAATTAGTCAGACAATTTCGTTTTGTTCTTAAGCCCAGTAAACATAAAACTACAGCCTGTCAGATGCGATAATTTGTAGGCCTATATTGAGTTGCCCTATAAGAAGCTGTGTGATTCAATTTCAACGGATTCTTATACATCATTCGTGAATGACTACATGCCTATAAGTATTATAACCTGTGTAATACTGCACCGAACTCTTGCGTTAAATTGATAATGCCTTCTGCACAGTAAAACAGTATGCGTCGTAATAGTTTATGAGGGAGAATGAGACGACCCGTAGCTTTCAAATACTAAATATATCTATTATACTGGGTGAACACTATAGATCAGAACAGAAGCCTCACGCGACCTAGAGTCTCCCACCTCTGCGCGCGTAGCCAGCCGGCCAGCCGTGAAACCTGTTCTCCTCTATACTCTTCACTTAGTAATAATACTTATCTTATGTACTGCAACATTAATAAATTAAGGAAAAGCCTAGAATTTATGTTCCTAAAGAGGATATAAATTGATAATAGCCTAAACCCTAAATATGAAGGTGTGAATTGAGGTGTAGCCCCTAAATATTTTTCCCTCTGTCTGCCGTTTAGGCCTAATTTCGCTCTATAGGCCTACTACATCGTTGTTATTAAACCACATAAACATGTAGGCTGCTTGATATCATTTGAAACCAAACAGTTAATTATTTGATCTAGCTAATAATAGGGCATTAGGCCAACATTCACCAATTACTTGTTAATTTAGACAGAATATAACATAAATTCAAGTAGGCCTACAATGTATACATTTTAAATCTTTCCACGCTCCCATTGTAAGTGCAGAAGCGCTGAGCACTGCCGCTTCCGTTCTGAATTCGCGAGAGTAGAAATATAAAATTTATGCACTTATTATAAATTGTGTGAAATTTTCTTACCTGTGATGTGATGCTTCCGGTACCAGATTTCCTGCAAATTCTCTCGTTGCTGGCGTTCTTCTACAGCAGCATACAAGTCTTCCACGCTGAACTGTCACTTGACAAGTGATGGGGTTGGCGTCAGTTCGTCAAAGCGTAATGGTGGCTACCGAGCTCTGATTGGTTGATGTTGGCATAACACGTGGTGATTGGCTGATGATATAACATCTAGTGCCAGGTTGATGATACAACACCTGACGATTGATTGATGATAATACAAAGTATCTAGTATTCAGAAAATCATTATTTTAGGAGTTTGACAGGATATTATCATCTTTGTGATTAGGCCTACCTTTTCCTTCCATATTGTTTCTATTAAACTATGTAGATCCGTTATTAAATGCAACAAGTGATGGTAATGTAGAATTTAAAATAATGAAAATCCATTTTCTTCTTGTAAATTTTTCTACAGTTGAATTAAAAAGGGCCTGCTTTCTGTGGGTAACCCTGCTACAACAAAAAGCTATAAGCTCATATTCTCCTCACCACATATTTTCAACAATTTCAACATATGAAATTAATATTTTGTTCCTCAAATCACCTGTTAGCTAGGAATTAATTTGAATACCTGACAAGTGGAAAGTGGATCTTTTTAATTATTGTTCGCTGTACTGGACGTTTGCAATATCATATTTCTAACGTTATATTCCGTGCAGTATGAGAAATTGCGCGTTGTTAAAAAAACGTACCCTGAAAACAGCGTTGCCAATTCGCCCAAATCAGCCCCACGTAGCAAAGTGTGGCCATGTATTACCTGGAAAAAGAAAGGCTACCACACCGTAGCAACCTGAAGGAATGCAGTGCGCATTGGTTCTAAGATCAGGTTGCTGGATTTTGTACTTGCTTCTGTTGGCCTTGAAGCACATTGTGTAGCGAGAGAAGGTGGGGTGGAAACCGCGTGCCAAGGAGTTGTCGCTGTCAGACACATTCTTACCTCGCATGAACTGTAGTTTGTACTACCAGCAGTGACTTAGTTGAAAAAAAAATACAGGAATGCATCTTATTAATTTAGCAATCGCCAAATGTACTCAAACTGGGTCTTAAGTTTAGAATCTTCATGTTTCCGGTATAGGCCTAAATTTTTATTTCCCGTAACGACTTTTCGGTGCGTTCAGGTCCAACTAAAGCATTGACTACTACTACTACTACTACTACTACTACTACTACTACTACTACTACTACTACTACTACTTAACTTCCGCCGCTAGAACTCATTGGATAGTTTTCCGACAAAGAAGTCCGTAGTTCGATTCTCAGACTGTGCGAAAATTAATATCCATTATGTGGGACTGGTTGTTTGTTTTTCTTACTGTCTTTGCCCTGTGACGTCTGCGTACTGGCCTTGCATCGTTCTGACTACACAGTCTACGAGTCCGGGCAGTGTTGATCTCCAAGAGATGCAGAATTTCTTAGATGATATTCTAAGTCTCAGGTTTTAAAAAATTAGGCCTACTACTGTTACTATTGTTTCATATAGCCTATAACAATCACTCCACCAACGCGCAGTAGACCCTAAGTTTATATCATAAATAAACAATTTATAGGTAATTAAATAATTAACGTGTAATTAAATATATACAAAAACCAGAACCACCTGTTCTCTTTACTTTTTTTTTTTTTTTTTTTTTTTTTTTTAAGAGAGAGTTTGCAACGCTTTCTTCTGAACACTAAAATTCCTACTTGTTCTAGACACAATACATGTTACAGCATATCACATCGATATAATGACACCACACAACGCCTTTCTCGGGCTCTAATCTCTTGATTACGTATTTCTTCGGATCAGTATAGCTATAAACTTATCTGTTCACCCTATTTGTAGAAATACATTTCCTTGGCATTTGCGTAACAACAATAATTGCATGATTTGATTCCAAAACCTTCCATTTTTTTTCTAAAAAAATGCATAACATAGGCCTACATAACTTCTATCTTACACTGTGAATCCAATGATAAAGTTATTTTTTGCAAATTCCTGTCACTGAAAGTGATATTTAAAATATGACTATTTTTTCCCCCAAAACCTTCAATTTAATTTTTTCAGGCTAAAACCTTAAATTAGAAACTGCCAAGTATTCTAGTAGGCTACATTAAGTAAATAATAATAATGATAATAATAATAATAATAATAATAATCATCATCATCATCATAATACAATAATAATAATCCGTGGCGCTGTAGCCCTTGAAGGACCCAGACCGACCAACAGGCTGCTGGTCTCACGTTCACATGCCGAAGCAGAGATGACCAATCATCCAACCAGAATTGAGATATCAATGATTTAAAATATCTATAAGATAAGAATAAACCCGTATTTTTCAAAATTGGATCGTTTATTTTAAAGCTCCTTCTTGCAAAAGTAACTAAAAGTAAAATAGCAAGTTTTGGAAACAAACCATTCAATTTACATCAGTATGAAAATTTTATCATTAGCTGTTCTCTCTCTCTTTTTTCTGTCACTTCCTGGAATTCACTCACGGCATTTAATATCCTATTCAATCTGTAGGCCTATTTCTTCTTGTTTAAGTCCTGCGTGTGACTGTAGAAACGGAAGTGTTACAGGCCACATCAATCACTTTGTCCTTTGGGCAGTGTTCTCAACTTATGGTGACATATTTGAAGCTCCATGTACAGGATCAAATTTTCGTTAAATTTAACGATTTACAAGACATTTCAGGAATTACCAATACTTTACAATTTTTATTATCAAACAACTTCAATATTTTAGAAGTATTTTATTGCCTTGAAAGTACGGTATATTAGAACATGTAGGCCTAATTGACTAGAGAATTGACCAATGGTATTCGAAAATATTATGGCGCCAAGAACCACGAAAATATGGCGTTGTGACTAAGAAAAATTGTTTGCAAGTTAATTCATTTAGACTATAATTATGAATAAAATTAAACTCATTCCTGTAGACCGTTGGTTCTGTGGAATGTCATAATAATATGAACACAAATATTGCGTAGCCTATGAGGAAAATGCAAGGCAGAAATCTCGAGTTAAATGCAAACACGTTTATTTTTTGAGTGAATAAAAGATTCTAGTCTAATCTAAAACCTAGGCAAAAACTAATTGTAAATAATTTATTTTAAAACAATGTGGAATCGTATTATTATTCGTTTTAGTGTACCGTACAGTTAATTAAGCCTAATACAAAAAAAATCGTATAGTCTAGTTGTTCTCCAAAGGATTTACATATTTATATTATAGGCCTAATATTTGGTAATTGAGCCTACAAAGATTACAGTGGACATTAAGCATGTCTTTTAAAATCTTTTCAAATCCATAACAATTTGAAACAGACTCTGACAAATCTTTTTCAATAGTGATCAATCTTTGACAGGTTTTCTGGTAAAATATTGATTTGTAAAAAAAAAAAAAAAAAAAAAAAATATATTATTAGGCCTATGTAAAAGCAGCTGATACAATAGAGAAAACCAAGACAATTTCACTTTGCTGTCTTAATGTAATATTTCTGAAGTTGCTACTTCAGCATTTAAATATGGACTTCAGCAAAAGCATTTATTGTATTACTAAATCAATTTGTAGACGTAGATATATTTTACAGCATACAAATAGATTTTGCCTAAGGTTGGCATATTTTACTAAGTAGATGACGGTGAAGAAAATTTTACTGCAGGCACGCAAGGATGTATAGGCCTATACAAACCAGAATACTGTTTCTTTATTCTTATTGAATGTACCTTATTTATGCTAATGATTTAATCACACCACTAGTTTGCAACTTCAGATATTAGGGCCTTGTTATTGTTATAATTCACAATGTACTGATATAAGGAATGTCAAATCCAGTACGCCTTTTACCTCTTTCATCCTCCAATTATGCAGACACTTTCAGTTTTTTTTACTATCATGCCTTGCACTTAGCAATAAATGAGTGTAAATTTTATTGTAGAATCTTGTTTTTGAAATAGATTAAAATTATCAGCTAGAGATAAGACCTATATCACTCTGGTTTTTGTTAAACTTTGGTAAAAATATACACTACATTTCGAGACTTACTTTCAACATTGTTGTTTAACATAGCCTTAGAAAAAATTATACGTAATATTGTTATAAACCTAGGTTGCAGTATAATAAATAGAACTAGGCGATACATGGCCTATGCAGACGATGTTGTCATAATAACAAGATCAGCATCAGCAATAAATGAAGTATATGAGAAAATAAAGAAGATATCAAAAGAGATTGGACTCGAAATTAATATTGATAAAACAGTATTTATGAACACATAAAAAATAGGATAAGAACGGAAGAAAGTAAGGTGGTTTCTATTGGCTCAGAGCAATTTAAGGAATGTAATGAGTTTAAATACTTGGGTTCAGTGGTTACATGGGACAATGATTGCAGTAAAGATATGAAAGCTAGAATTTCAGTAGGGAACAGATGTTGTTATGCCTTAGGCAAAGTCAAGAGAACTAGGTATATTTCTAAGCAGACTAAATTAATAATATACAAAACAATAATTAAACCCATAGTGGTTTATGGGGGTAACTCATGGATCATAACTGAACAGCAACAACAACTTGAAAGATGGGAAAGAAAAATTCTGAGAAAGATTTATGGTGCTGTTAAAGAACGAAATAATTGGAGAATCCGTAGTAACTTGAAATTAGAGCAAGTATATAAGGAACCTAATATAGTAACTTCGATAAAAATTAGAAGACTTGAATGGGTAGGTCACTTAATTAGAATGGAGGACGAAAGAATGGCGAAGATGATCTTCACTGGAACACTGGAGGAAAAGAGAGATAGGGGTCGTCCCAGATTGAGATGATTAGACTGTATTGAGGAAGATTTGAGGAAAGTGGGAATAAGGAGATGGAGGAAGAGGGCAGAGGACAGACGTGATTGGGCTATTGTTTTAAAGGAGGCTTTAACTAAACTATAAGAGCTGCATGCCAAAAGAAGAAGAAAAAGATACACTACATTTTAATAGCTAAATTTGTTAAAATGTTAGCTTAATTACCTCTTGAACACAACATAATAAGGCTCTCAACATTTCCTTAGGCCTGTATAATGATAAATTTTTACTTCATAATATTACTAAAGCTTTTCCTTCATCTTCTGGTAGTTAACTTTCCTTTGTCTGGTAGGTAACTCTCGTAGGATTCTCATTGCTCTGAAAACGAAGGTGATATATGTAGGCTCCCAAGCAAGTACTTCATAATCTCAAATAAGAGCAGATGCATAAATATGGTGTTAGAAACATGAGGGGGTGGAGAGAGACAAGGATGGAATTTTGAGGGGAGAGATTGAGAAAGGAAGAGATGATACAACCTACACAGGCCTACATTCCAAATGTATTTCAGGTTTTCTATTTCTGGATTACAATAATTTTTATTGTTCACAATTTTAAATGTCCTTATTAAACTAGATTCAGTTGCTTTTTATATTTGTGAAAATTACCTAAATTTTATTCTTATACACATCAGTAAGATGGTATAAATTGCTTCATTTGAAATATTACATTTAGGCTATGTAACATATTTAAACATGTAGGCCTACTTTTTGTATTTTTTACCTCGTTATTTCATCGTATATAAGCAAGTTTTCTTTCCAATCAAACTATTTATTCGATTTCATGTTAATACTCTTTCTTCCCTTGTACAAAAGTAGTATTTAACAGTAGTTTCAAATTAAACGCTCCTACATCTCACCGTTATTTCCACAACAAAAATTTAATTAGGCCTATAGGTACAGAAAATTTTAATTTCCAATGTCATTCTGCTGTTGCTGCTGCTGCTGCTGCTGCTGATGATGATGATGATGATGATGATGATGATGATGATGATGGTAGGCACTGTCTTCCTCCGACGAGTTTAGTGCTGGGACCTGTGGTATTCTTGCCATCGGTGCGGAGGGATTGCAGGTAGATTCTTTTGTTGCTACAGCTAAGCCGAGCCGAGCGGAGTGGGAAGTATTAATCGTCCAAAAATATGCAGTCTTCAGTTTGTAGTAGTGCGTGAATATTTCATATACATATTGTTTACCTAGACCTATGTGATTTTGTTATAAATATATTAAATATATTGTTGCAATTTTTGCACAAACATCTCCCTGATGTTAGCTATGTTAATATTATATGAATTACTTATATTAAATATTTCACCGTTACAAGTCATTTTTAAGGAAACATGCTGTGGAAAATGGGTCAACGAGACGAGTAGATATTTTAGCGTACAATACTGACACTAAACAGGGCATCATTGTAGACCCCACGATACGTTTTGAAGAAGAATGTCATCAGTCAGCCGAGGTCCACCTTGAAAAGAAGTCGATCTATGAGCCTACAGTCAACTATTTCAAGCTGAAGTATGCCTTAATTCACGTTGAGGTATTCGGCTTGCTCATAGGTGCTCGAGGGACTATACCAGCTTTTTTCGAAGAATTTAGACGGCAGTTTGCTCTGTCAACATTTCTGAGGGATGACATTGTGATAATTGTGTTAAAAAAATCCTGCCAAATCCTAATTAATCACATGGTGCCACATTAATAGCAATTGTAATTTTTCACGCCCATTTCTTTGTTTCCCTTTTATAAAACTTAATATCTGTGTTTACATACACTAAGTATAATAATTTTTTTTGAGGATCTACTGAGTCCGTAAGGGCTACCCTCAATAGGGGGGCAGTTTAATATTATTATTATTATTATTATTATTATTATTATTATTTTTAAATTGATTACTTTACAAATTTAATTCAATTCTACTAATCACTACATTTTATAGGCCCTAGTATGATTCTTCTTTTCATTTATATTATTGTAGTTTTATTATGATTATTATGTTTATTTATTTTATTGTATTTGTATTTTTGATCGTGTGATGGCCTTAACTTCACCAGAATAAATAAATAATAGACTAAATAAATAAATAAATAATAGACTAAATAAATAAATAAATAAATAATTAAGTAAGTAAGTAAGTAAGTAAGTAAATAAATAAATAAATAAATAAATAAATAAATAAATAAATAAATAAATAAATAAATAAATAAATAAATAAATAAATAAATAAATAAATAAATAAATAAATAAATAAATAAAATGTTCTACAATAATTTCCTTCTCTCAACACGTAAGTACGAATGGTTGTATCTCTCTTTCGCCAAAAA
Source organism: Periplaneta americana (assembly GCF_040183065.1). Taxonomy (NCBI): domain Eukaryota; kingdom Metazoa; phylum Arthropoda; class Insecta; order Blattodea; family Blattidae; genus Periplaneta; species Periplaneta americana. The sequence goes on from NC_091120.1 coordinate 141,548,670, forward strand.
TACGTTAGAAAACTAATAGGCATACTGCTCTTGTAAATTGGGCGAATGTTTTCAGTATGATTGTACTTCCTTCCAGACTGGCTATGTCACTGTTCCCTCCCACTCCAGTACCGCGCTAGACTAGTCGGAACCGCATTCCTCTCAGCCCTAAACTCCTCAGAGGATGACAGTAGTAGAAAATCTGCCATTTTCTTTATACCTAAGTTCAAGTCCACTCTTTAGCAATTTTAAAAACGTTTTAGTAATTACAGGATCAGACAAGTAATTATTGAACTTTATTCAGAGCATTATAAGTATTCACTGTAAAAATAAATGTTTATTGAATATTAATTTATTAGTCTGTCCCAATATTTTGGGTTTGACTTGCGACACAGAATAGCTCACAATAAAATTTAAAATGAAAAATTATATAAGCAGGTTTCAAACAAAAGAGTTTAAGACTTAAGAAAAAAAATAGAACCTGGTACAATTTAAATTGAGAGTACACCATAAAGATGCTGGCGAAATATCGCTACAGAACATTTTGTTATGGTGGTGACGATGGCATCTTGAAGATCTCTTTCCAGCTTGTATTTTTCTCTCCGCTTTACAGAGGCTTTCGAAATGGTGCCTCTTGTTCCGAAGAAGAGACCAGTAACTGTGATTTTTTTCAATGTACTTCGCTGATAGGTACTGAATCGTGGGCTCGTAAATTTCCTTTTTCTCTTCGTTCACTTCAGATTGTTGAGAGGCTGAGATTTCAAACCTAATCGTAGGATCAATTATTTCGGCTGTCTCTTTATTCCTATTTATAGCAATGATATCGATCCTACGATTGCTTCCACCATCAGCAATACAATGAACTTCCTCGTGCATCTGCGATCATAGAACGTATGGTGTTGTGACGTTTTATTCTTAGTATTTCTCCCTGTGGGCAATTCCCTAGCACATGTGGTAAAGTTTCAGACTCATTGCAGTGGGTTGTGACTGTAGAGCGACCAGGAAGAGAACGTACTGGGCCACCATTGCAATCATTTTTAGCATTTCCCTCCACTAAGAACTTGATATCCTTCATGCTTGATGATCCACGAGTTGGCTGCAGGTACTTCTTCAAACAACACAACTCCTTTTCCTTTCTGGGGGTAAGCGCACCAGGTTTTTAATTCACGGTGCCTAAGAAGTTCCCTTAACTGCTTCACGGATTCTGTAGCCTCATCTCTGGTCACTTGCAATTCCGACAAGCAATTATAGTTTCGTAGTCTCGTACAGTATTAACGTGCTGGTCATTTTGTTCTAGCTTGTTAATAACAGATCAGTACTGAGTAAACTCTAAACTTCAAGTTATTACTCAAGTCTTATTCAATTATCACAAAGTAATCACTGAAATTTCTGCAGTATATCTTTTCCCCAAAATTACCGTAGGGCCTACATTCCATGGTCTTCCATAAGACAAAATATACCAATCAAATATAATAAGAAGTATGATAAATATTAAACAAACTCTATAAATAATAAATTATGTAGCCTAGAAGTAAAACATTCTTAAAATTTAAATGCACTGATGTGTTAATTAAGAATCTGCTTAGTTTTATTCAATTGACCTATTTGGCCTGGTAGGTGTTTTGCACTTAGTCTGAGATGTACAGAAAGTCTAAGGTTATTGTATCCTTAATTAGAACAGTTCAATACCTATAATCTCCAGTTCAACCAGAGTAAACCTGCCCTTACAACATAGCCCAGACTACACCAAATTCAGTCCTTAATATTCTCTTTAAAAATCTCTTTCGCTAGCCCGCGCTACGAGCGTGCTAAACAGGATTCATATCCTATCATATAGCTAACTCTGGTTTATGAATACGAAAAACGTTAGTTCGCTGATCATCCACCGAAAGCCCAAGCTAAGAATGTCTATGAATACGGCCCTAAAAGTCTAAGTAAGTAGAGAAGAAGGTTTTCTGTAAGTATCTTTCATAAATTTCCTTTGGCATTCAGTCGCACAATAACTCATTGTTCTCTATCTCTTCATGTCTGACACTTCAGCATAACTAAGACATGAGTCAGCTAGTAGCATATTATGAGTCATAAGCAGGGACGACACTTTGTCCCAGCATGAACGGATTTTAGGTTGGTTATTACTTGCCTATATTGACGTCACGGAGACCATGGGTTCGAAGGTACTGCACTGTGAAAGGAAAAGGCAACCTGTGTGTGCTGCACGGAGCACGAAACTACGTACGTTTGATTTGTTTAGGATTCGAACCTATGCTGTCTCCGCCGCTGCCTGCTTGTTCTTCATTGTAGTGGCTTACCTACAGTTCCTAAGTACTACTAGTACCGTTGTCACTTAATGGCAAGGTGCTTGTGATCATGATTCTGTGTGCAGTAGTGTAAACATAATACAATGTAGCCCAGTCAGACGAGCTCTAAACTGAATGCAATTACAACTGCGTTTGGAAGTGAGTATTTTAGTGTGGAGGGCGATAATATAAGCTGTAAAATGTACAACACAGTACTAAAGGTAAACATTCATAAAGGTTTGCAAAAGCATTCTCAAACGAAAAAGCATTGTGAACGTTTGCCGTTATTTCTCTCATCTGCTCGGTTTACAAACTTTGAGTCCACACCTGTGCAGTAACGGTCAGCGCGTCTGGCCGCGAAACCAGGTGGCCCGGGTTCGAATCCTGGTCGGGGCAAGTTACCTGGTTGAGGTTTTTCCGGGGTTTTCCCTCAACCCAATACGAGCAAATGCTGGGTAACTTTCGGTGCTGGACCCCGGACTCATTTCACCGGCATTATCACCTTCATCTCATTCAGACGCTAAATAACCTAGATGTTGATATAGCGTCGTAAAATAACCCAATAAAATAAAAAAAAAACTTTGAGTTTTATAATGATTTATACGAGATGATGATATCGGCGAATAGTATAATACACAAGCTCAGTAATCCACATTTTCAGCGATTTATGAAAAATACACGTCTAGAAAATTGCCTAGTATAACATCAATGCGTACAACTTATTTATCATCTGTATATGAAAAAACTCTGAGCCCACTCGAACAGCTATAGGTAGTAACAAAATATTTGTATCACGTTGTTGTAGGAGTGATGTCCTCCAATGAACCAGGACAGAAATTTTTGTTGACATCGGAAATGCTAGAAAAAGTAAACAGTACAACTATTGTTAATGTTTTTGAGATGCATCTATGTGCGATGTTGAGCGAACTTTCTCGCAGTACAAGCATATTTTTAGTGAAAACAGAAGGAATTTCACTTTTTCATACTTAAAAATGCACATTGTTATACAGTATATTGTAACGGACTATAGTTTGTATCAGAATAATGTACGTAACTCGATTGCAAATACTTGTGTGTAATTTGACTAACTCGTCGTTGTTGTAAGTTATATGGTGTTCTAAATATGTGTAAGTAATATTTTAAAGATGTAAGTAATCAAGGCATATGCTATGCACATAGCCTACATATTATATGGCAGTGGTAACCTTTAGAAACGTTGCATTTTCGTTCCGCCGATCTATACCAGCAAACAGGCGCGTGCTGTCGCTGGACTGCTCCTATCAATTAGTAAACGCAAGTATTATATACACCAGTACCAGTGAACCTCGTGGCGAACTGGGACAAAGTGTCGTTTGATAATCACTGTGTAACAAATTTTAACTTTTTTCTTGCGCTGGGCATGTGATATATGTTTTCTATATAATTTGAGCGTCCTGAATACAAATAATTTATGACAATAAAAAATAGTTTTTGGTTACGGTTTTTGAGGAATTTTCGAATTTATATCTATTCAGAATACTACTTTATATAATGACAAAAAGGTTAAATATTCACTGTTCAGAAGATTACAGCTTTATTTTTCTGCATTTTCTTTCATGCTGGGCATCAGGTAAATCACGAGATAAAGTCCAACAATAGTCTGCTAGCATAGCCTATTGGTACTTCACTGTCCTTGGTATCTTTTTTCCATAGTTGAAATTTCTTGATGAATGCGCTCACCATGCTCATCACTGAAATCGTCACAATTCTCGGGAAAAAAGACAAGTTGGCGGTGAAGGAAGTGAATTTTCAGGCTCATGTTACAACCCATAGTTTCATACGTCAACAGTAAATATTGCACTAGCTCTAAATAATTCTCACTTCTACGGTTACCCAGAAAATTTAATACAATCTCCTTGAATGCAATCCAGGCGGCTTTCTCTTTCAACCAAGATTCGAAGTGATTGTCCTTCATTACTTCTCTAATTTGTGATCCATTGAAAACTCCCTCTTTTATTTTCGAGTCACTAATAGCAGGAAATTTTTCCTGGCTAGGATATGTTTAAATGCTTCAGTTTTATGATTCATCTCTTTAACAAAATTCTTCATCAACCCTAACTTAGGTCTAATGTGTGAAGGGAGTAAAATTACTTTACTTGGAGGTACAAGGGGTTGATGTATAATATTTTTCTTCTCTGGCTCTAGTGATTGTCGTTTTATTTTATAATGCTTATCTCGAGCGCGACTGTCCCATTCGCACAGAAAGCAGCAAAATTTTGTGTAGCCTAATTACATTCCAAGAAGCAATGCTACAACCTTCAAATCCGCACATATAAACCATTCGTAATTTGAATATTATCATTAAAGCACACTTTAAAGAAATACACGTCTTACACAGAATACTAACACCACGGAAATCTCCTGGTAAACTGAAGCGATTTCATGTAGCGAATCTGTTTCTCCTCCTCCAAATGGAACCGAAAGGGCAATAAAACAATTTCCGCTTCTAGAAGTCATTTTGATAAGGTGGTCTATTGCAAAATATAAACTACAGTAATGTCACTAATGCTCACAGTGAAAGAAATGTACATCTCAAAATCAGGTAAACTCAAGCGAATTCATACTGCGAACCTGTTTGCCCCCTTCAAATAGACTCATAAAGGGCAATAAAATAATTTCCGTTTCTACAAGTGTTTCTAACATGGTGCCTACTTATACTAATATTGTTTTCACATAATGGGTCGTCACATTTGTAAAACAAATTACTTACACTCGAAATACTGTGATTTTTTAAATAGAATACATAACTTATAAAATGAATTACTTATATTGTGTATGTCGAAAACCCGAACTGATGGAATGCTTTGATAATATTTTGATAGTTATCTTTTAATTTGGGAGGTCGAAATTAGTAAGAATTTCTTAGTTTAGGTAATATCTAGCGTAAAATGACTGTTGACCAGTGTACCCAAAAGCTTACAAGCACGCCATGGGAGATTTTCAGTATTCCATGCTAGTCTGAAAATATTTGAATTTCGTTGATTTTATAGCCCTCCTCAATTAGCCTACTTCCTTCATTCTATGCTCAGTAGGCTTTACGCTACTCTCAAAATTCTCATTCCGCATAATTACTTTATGTATCATTGGCCAATATTGAGATTTATTTTGGACTGAAACTGTAGGTTACGTTCTTATATTTACACGGGAATAGAAGTTTTGTATCATTTTTGCTCTATCGTGGTTTGAATGGGATAACTTGGTTCCATAACATCACAGATTACACAGAGTAAGATCTGAGCAAACATTTTATCCTGAGTAAATTTACAATACCGTAGATGCTGATTTCAGGACAACCTGAAATAGGTCAATACTGCCATGCTAAGGAAAAGTGCCGTATTTAGAAAAAATATTTTTATGAAAATGTATATCGAAACAACGACTTTCTGAAATGTTTAAAATTCTAAAAATATTGTTTGGTGATCATAGAGTCTATTTCATGCAGAATACCCATTTCTTACATAAAAAATACCAATTTCCAGCACATCTCATTACGGACGGAACATTTTTGTTCCGGCGGTCGTATTAGGGTGTTCGCCAAGCCTGGTCTTCCTAGTGTTAATATATAAAATGCCATATTGTGTTAACACATGACTCATGCATATTAATTACTGTAGTAGACTTTATTTTGCATTAACTTATTAATATTTTAAATCTAGTGTAATTAATTTAAATAATGAGCACACATACAAATTATTATTTAATGAAAATATTAACCATTTTCAAGTTAGTCCTTCCTTCTGCTGGTCATAACTCTACTAACAATAATTAATGATACAAAATTTCTTTCCATTACAATTTCTTAAGTCTTAAACAATAAGAAACCCCTACTAAATCAACAATCAACCACTTCTTCTAATCTAAAATATTACTGTATTACACTTTTACAACGTCATACTACTTTTTTCCAATAAAACGGTACGAAAGGACGTGTTTCAACCAATCATGGTTGTTTATCGCTACAATTTTATTAGCTTTTGTTTGTTTTTATCACTACCCTAGCATTTGTTTCTTTGTTTGCCAACATTTCAAAATGCAAATTCTTTACGGTAATATAAAATATGCTTTGCGATTGTCATTTGTTCCCACATAGATAGTCTACTGAAAATGGCGGCTCCGTTAAAACTCTTTGGTGAAGCTAACATTAATGAAATAGAATTTTCGTAAGTCAATTATTATCTATATTATTATTGTATTAGACTTCTAATCTTTATATAATTACGTTCTTCTGTATTTGTTCACATCCCTACAATTTATTTCTTTGTTTGCCAACATTTCAAACTGCAAATTGTTTACGGTACTATAAAACATGCCTTGCGATCATTTGTTCACCGCATAGATTAGTCAACTGAAAATAGCGGCTCCGTACAAACGTTTTGGTGAAACTAACATCAGTGAAATAGAATTTTAGTAAGTCAATTTATATTTTATTGTACTGGAGTACTTTATTTCTTGTAATCTTTAAATACTTTCTTCTAGTAGTGTAATAGGCAATTGAATCTCACTTGAGTTTCGATTTTTCTCTAGATAAATCAAAACCTCTAGTAAGATTACTGTTGATAAAATCACTTTCATGTTTACCGCACTATCAACTCTTCCCAAAATTGCCTTCTACATAAAGATACAATCTGTTTCAAATCGCTCAATATTTTATCTTATTTCTCACGTGGAAATTCGCGAGCAGTTTGATTAGGTTTGAGAAACTTCATGGCAATTTTCTTCTGTATAAAATCTAGAATCTTGTAAGGATCATAATCTTCATAACTAGCCTTATATTTTAGTGTAAAGTCACCTCCGATGACTTTGCAGTGTACAATATACTGAGTGAACAGTACAGAGCAGAACAAGTTTGACGGCTCTTGGCCGGCCAGCGACCTCGCGCGGCCTTGAGTTCCCCACCTCCGCGTGCATAGCCGACCGGCCAAGAGCCGTCAAACCTGTTCTGCTGTGTACTGTTCATCCAGCATCTCAGATACGGTGAAGATGGTGGTTTTATACCTTTTGTTTTGACGAAAAGTATTGAATTGATAGAATTTTCCTCGATCCATCTGGACTACTTCTCCATGCGATTTGTTACCATTTTGATCAGCATTTACGAAGTCTTGGAAATCATATGCTTTCCCTTGTTTTTTTTTTTTATGGAAGTTCCACTTGATGATGAAAACTGTCTACACTCTGGTTCAAAATAATAGTCTACAGTACATGTGAATCTCAATTGCATTAATATCATTGTAATTGACTATCTACACTAGGAAACTGAAAAAAACACCAGTTCTTATTCTGAATAGCACAGTTGTTTAACAAACGAATAAGTTCTCAGCTTAACAATGGATAAAAATGGTTAAGTTATAAGATATTAAGTGAAAACGCACGCGAAATATTCAAAACAGCAAAACCACACATAGACATTTCTGCTTAGCATGTCTAACTTAACTTATGTTTTTTTTTCACTAGATAGGCCCTACTGTCATTTATTATATGATTATCTACTCAGGGATTGAAGAAACGGCATTTTTACATAGCCCAATGACAATAGCGTGGCCGATTTAGTGGGAAAACATAAATTATGCAACTCAATATGACAATTTTTTTTTTCAGATACGGCACTTTTCCTCAGCACGCCAGAACATTACTTTCACATCTGTCTACAAAGGGAGATGGGAAATATCCAACAATTTATCTATTGCTACCAAAATGTTAATTAAAAGTTTCCTCTTAGAGCAATGATGAGTAGTCGTTAAAATTCCCAAGGTTGTTTTTAAGACAATTTTTTAATTTTCGATTTTCAAATAATAATTGGCAGGAGTCTATAATATTTGAAAATTTTGCTACAACTTGTATAAAGTCGGCCTACATTTTTTTAGGAATTTGATCTTAAATTTGTCAGACGACCAATTTGGTAACTTCTCGCCAGTGATGAAGACTTAATTTATTTATTATAGATATATTAATTTGCCCTACATAATTTATCTGTAATACTGACACTTAATATTTTAGGAGAAAAATTCGCTCCGGCGCCGGGGATCGAACCCGGGCCCTTGGTTCTACGTACCAAGCGCTCTGACCACTGAGCTATGCCGAATTCAATCCACAGCACCGTATCGAAATAACTTAGTAAGAAAATATTTTAAAATAATAAATAGATTCAGCTGTTACTAAGTGGGTTTTATTTTAAATCATTTAACAAAGTATATAGGCCTATGTGGAAAATAAGTCTACATATATAGGGTAAAGTTGCCTAATTCCGTGATACTCCTAATTCCGATATACGTTTTTTTTCGCTGAATGAAACGGGATTGGTTATCTTGCTATGAAGTTCACCAATGTCTCAAAAATAGACGAAAGATGCACTCTTTCGAGAAAGATGTCTGGCGCTATGGTCGAATGGCAAAGCTTTGACTGACATTCAATTTTAAAAACGTATCACGGAAATAGGCAACTTTACCCTATATATCTATATATATCTGTGATACCCCTAATCCCGTGATACGTTTTTGAAATTGAAAATTGAAAAGACAAAGTATATGATTATGTCTCGTGACGAGAATATTGTACGAAATGGAAATATAAAAATTGGAAATTTATCTTTTGAAGAGGTGGAGAAGTTCAAATATCTTGGAGCAACAGTAACAAATATAAATGACACTCGGGAGGAAATTAAACACAGAATAAATATGGGAAATGCCTGTTATTATTCGGCTGAGAAGCTTTTATCATCCAGTCTGCTGTCAAAAAATCTGAAAGTTAGAATTTATAAAACAGTTATATTACCGGTTGTTCTTTATGGTTGTGAAACTTGGACTCTCACTTTGAGAGAGGGACATAGGTTAAGGGTGTTTGAGAATAAGGTGCTTAGGAAAATATTTGGGGCTAAGAGGGATGAAGTTACAGGAGAATGGAGAAAGTTACATAACACAGAACTGCACGCATTGTATTGTTCACCTGACATAATTAGAAACATTAAATCCAGACGTTTGAGATGGGCAGGATACGTAGCACGTGTGGGCGAATGCAGAAATGCATATAGAGTGTTAGTTGGGAGGCCGGAGGGAAAAAGACTTTTAGGGAGGCCGAGACGTAGATGGGAAGATAATATTAAAATGGATTTGAGGGAGGTGGGATATGATGATAGACAATGGATTAATCTTGCTCAGGATAGGGACCAATGGCGGGCTTATGTGAGGGCGGCAATGAACCTCCGGGTTCCTTAAAAGCCAGTAAGTAAGTATATAATTTATATATGTGAGTGGGTGGGTAGACAGGCCTTAAAGAACAAATAAGTTACATGACCTGCCAAAATTTTATGTCACAGCATCAATAAATGTACAAATAAAATATAACTTATGGCCAGGGTAACTACATATTATACCCACTTAGTAAACGATGTGTTTAAGTTGTTTATTGGCAGGTTGAATATTAGGCCTATAGGCTACTTAACTTACTTATTTACAAATGGCTTTTAAGGAACCACGAGTTTCATTGCCGCCCTCACATAAGCCCCCATCGGTCCCTATCCTCAGCAAGATAAATCCAGTCTCTACCATCATATCTCACCACCCTCAAATTTATTTTTATGTTATCCTCCCATCGACGTTTCGGCCTCCCCAAAGCTAACATAATGTGTATAGATGATTTCACGTTAAGAAAAAAGCATTGAGCATATGAGGCTATTCCATCAAATGATCAGTTGTCATAGAAACGCCTATCTATCACATAGCTTGTACAATTAGGCATGGCCCATAAAACCAATGCTTTTTTCTTAACGTGGAATCCTCTATAGTATGAAAATGAAAATTTAATTTTAGGCAGGCTGGATATTATAAATTAAGTTATAATAATGTGTAGTACGAAAATTAAACTAGGCCATATTATTTTTATGGAATTATGGACTGTCATATCTATTATACTGTTCATGTTATTCTATTTTCATCATCCTTATTGTCATAGATTACATCTACTGCTGCTAAAGAACTGTCATTTATTTGAATTTTACGGGAAGAATGTAATTGTAGCCTACTTTCTATCGGTACCTCTTATAGTAAATACTATCGTATCATGCATTAAAAAAAATATTGTGAGGTACTTGTAGGATTAGGCCTGTATAAATTCCTGTTAATGTTTAGACTAATCATAATTTTGTAACAAAATTATCTCTACTTACAACTGTATAGAATAGGGATGCAGAACTGGCGAGAGGGGATGAAAGCATGGGGAAAGCGTTGATTCCCCCTCCAAAACCCATCGGCATTGAATGACATCTCTGTGACCCGTACGCAGTCACATATCACAGAGATTGAATACAAATTCCCTTCCCTACCAAGTCAATGCCGCAGGGGGTGGAAGGAAGGAATGAGTGACATATTCCGCCTTGTGATGTATGCAACAATTAGCGCCCTCTTCTGCAAGCCTGGTATAGAACTTCACAAGATTTGTTCTAGATCCTTACGCAGCTAAAGCATGAAACTAGGAATGGGGAGGGTAGGTCAACGACTTAGGAGCGCGTTGGAACCAGTGAGCTTAGAGTTCACTGGCTGGAACATGGGCTCTGCTTCTGCAAAGCAACTTCGGTTCTGTAGAGACTGGGCAAACTTGAAGCGAACATAGCGCCTCTAATGCATGACGCTAATATGGATTGTCATCAAGTTTATTTGAAGACAAGTCAGATACACATTGTATAGGCCAATTTTGTACTCTTTCCCACCTCCATTTTCTCGCTGTAGGTTCTCCAGTTACTAATGTACAGTAGGCTAAAATGTGAAGAAAGTGAAAACATTATCAAAATATATAAATTTAGTTCATTTTCACACTTATATTTTTTATTAGGTCTATTGTTAAATGTAGATTCGTTGACACTCTTTCACTATAGCCTATCTTAATCATAAATGTTATGATTAAGAAAAATTATTCCAGTACGTAATAGGTAATATGATTGGATGAATAAAGTAGTCAATAAATAGTTGGATGCCTTGAAAAATTAATGTAGCCTACATTGGACAAGTAGACGTTTGCAATGGTAGATATATTGGTAGATGTGTAATTTGATGAACTCGTTTATACTTGTGGGTTTTAGTAAGCAGATATGAGTGGACGTTGTAACTCTTGTTGACTGACTGAACAGATTCGTAAAAATATCATGTTTCTTTGTAGTTTTAGCATAGGCCTAATATAAAAGATCATTTTTATTGTTTCGTTGATTATTACTCTACAAATAAAGTGCGATTCCCTCGCTAGAGGCCCTAGTAAACGTCTGTCTATAGAATTGCCATTTACTTAAAGTTTGTCTGGAAATTTTGTATGTAGGCCTACCTTCACCAATGTAGGCCTATAAGCTTAGCAGGATGTAACCCCTCGCAATAGGTTTGGACTCTTCCAGTAACCTTGATTGTTTTTTGTTCCGCTACACTGCATCTTGGTAGACTACTGTTGGCTCGAATGTCTAGGGCAGTGGTTTCCAAAGTGGGGTCGCGACCCCCCATGGAGGGTCATATAAATGGGTCCGGGTGGCCACAAAACGCGAACAGGTAAAGATAGCTATAAGATGGAGATATGTTAATTGCCACAAAATTACTTGCGGTTAATTTTAGAGTTGGTATCTGCAAGATACAGTGTCTATCATTCTTATTAGTACATATCTAATTTAAACGAATAATACAACATTTTATACAAAATAATTATACTTATATAGCAATACTTGTGTACTATGCTTTAAAACCATTTCTTAGAACTTCAATTTAAAACTAGCTTCTATTTTAATCCGTAAATAACAGAAATATTAATGAATACATTAATTTGAAAGTAAAATTGTATGTCATTTATATTCGTACACTTGAGTAATGTTGACATATTCGGGAGTCCGTGCCTTAATGGTGACAGCGAGTGCAACATAAACAGTGCATTACTCCGTGCTGTAGAGTTTGTTTTGCTTCAGCAGTCACTTCTGTTCAAAATGGGCAAATCGAAGGAGCTCAGAGCCGAACTAAAGGGGACGAAAGTTATGACTGGCTCTTAAATAGGAATATAGTAAATAAAAGCCACTCCGCGATATAATACATGGTTAATACTTTCAAATACTGTTGATCTACTGCAAATCAGAAGAGGAAACCGAAAGAAAAAATTCTTAATGAGAGGGAAGGACGTTTTATCATATGACAGATAAAATCAAATCCACGGTTAAGTGTGCCGAAACTACGTCCTCACATGAGAAAAATCACCAGGAAGACTGTTAGTGAATCAACGGTGCGGCGTGCCCTATATAAATATGGATTTCATGGTAGAAGGAGAAGAAAGAGGCCCTTTGTAAGTAGGAAAAATCGAGTTTTAAGATTTAAATTTGCTAAAGCTGGTGTAAATAAGGAACAAGAATTTTGGAACAGTGTTATTTGGTCGGATGAGACCAAGATTAATCTATTCAGATCCGATGGTGCCCATAGAATGTGGAGAAAGAAGAATGAGGGCGACGAAGTGGATAACACTCTTTCCACTGTGAAACATGGATAATGATTTGGTGCTATATGTCCTCGAAAGACATGGGTACAATTGACTTCACTGATAGAATTATGAACAAAATGATCTATAATAACATCTTAAAAAATAATGTCAAGTAAAGTGCAATAAACATTAGTTTTCCGTCTGTCTACATTTTTCAACAAGACAATGACAGGAAACAAACAAACAATGAACAAACATTGGTTGATAAAGTACGTACCGAGGCACCTCCATACTCCTCCTCATCTTGCATTTATGATCCAGACTTAAGGGAATTGTATATAAAAATACAATTTCGTCCTAAGAACATCTCAAAACTATTGTGCTGACGGAATGGCGAATGTTCACTCCCCAACAATGTAAAACGTTGGCAAATTCCATGCAGAGATGATGCCAGACAGTGACCAAAGTCAGAGGATATGCAACCAGATACAAGCACGTAATTGTTTGTTATTTATGTATAGTTATATAATTGTTTTAGTTGTTACTAATAGTGTACGAATACAAATGACAGGTGAAGAAATTCTTTTTTTTCTTTTGTTAAGTTTTATTTATTTAAATGTTTATGATATATCATGGAGTTTATTTTTTGTTTTAAGTTATTTGTATTCATAATACTCCTGAACAGAATTTTCAAAGAGAAATATAATACTTTCATTTCATGTGTCCTTTATCACTAAACTTGTTACATATTTTCACTTGTACGAATAAGAATGATAGATACTGTATGTTAATTGCCAAATTTTGTGGTTGGTAGGCTACCTGTGTCGATCAAGTTGCTTAGGTTTCATATCAGTGTTTGTTCTACCCTGCTTAGTGATGGCAGTGCATTTGACTTACAGTGAAAAAGTAAACAACTTTTAGTGTTCAACAATTTTAAATTTTATGTTTGTTATATATCTAAAAGTAACAAACATAACTTACAGTACATGTGTCCAAAGAAGCTGCAGAGCGAAGGTTTACACAACAGGGTTAACTGAAGAAATATGTGACGTGGATAAGTTTGACTTTACTCATAATTTAATCATACGAGCATAGCCGAGGTAAAATTAAATCGACAAGAAATAAGCAATACTTGCAAAAGAAAAGCAATAGAAAACTTATCTGAAAACCTTAAAAAATCATTCGTGTTAAATTGGCAAATCATGACAATGAACATGAGTTGCAAACAGCGGATCTTGAACTTATTAGGCGAAATATACATTTTGCCAGATCAGCTGTACATCCCGCATTGTCTAAAACAAGACAAGAAATCCAAGAAGTGCTGGAATTAGTACCCATAAAGACAAATAGAGGCGAATATTTTATTCTTGAAAACAACGTAGAAAGTGAGTTAGTGATTTTTTCGTGTACCACAAATGTATCAGCTTTGGCTCTGCGGCAATTCAAATATAGCTTGTGGCAATTCACATAGGCTATCTCATACTGTCCACACCTGTGGAGTAACTTAACGGTCACCGCGTCTGGCCGTGAAACCAGGTGGCCCGGGTTCGATTCGCGGTCGGGGCAAGTTACCTGGTTGAGGTTTTTTCCGGGGTTTTCCCTCAACCCAATATGAGCAAATGCTGGGTAACTTTCGGTGCTGGACCCCGGACTCATTTCACCGGCATTATCACCATCTCATTCAGACGCTAAATAACCAAAGATGTTGGTAAAGCGTCGTAAAATAACCTACTAAAAAAAACATATCTCATACTGACCCAACTGCAATTTTGTGGCACTTCACCATTACCGATATAAATAGCTGAGGTGGATCGCGAGATGATTTACAAAATAAAACAAAGAATCCTTATCAACATTGGTCTACATTTATTTTGCATTTAGAAACATAAATAAAAACAACGCTGAACTTAAAAATAAAAGAAAATATTTCTAAATGTAGCCTAAAGTAAAAATAATTAGTATTATAAATGTGTCTGTCTTTTTTTTTTTTTTTTTTTTTTTTTTTTTAAGAAAGTATCCTCTCAAATCTGGACTAAGCATTCGATATATAACTTAGCCTACACAGTAATATATGAGCCGTGTAAGTCAAGAATGGGTAATGAGTGTTAAAATAAACATTCTGTAAAATACAGCGCAAAGTAGCAATTAATATTCAATTTATTTAAATTATTAGTAGTCAGTGGATAGCACGAAGGACATATTAATTGCTACTTTGCGCTGTATTTTACAGAATTTTTACTTTAAACCTTATTATCCATCCTTGACTTACACCACTTTTGCTCTGAACAGTTCATATTTTTCAAGCTCAAGGCGATTTTTCGCTTTTGTTTAGTCTAAATGGCAATTACGGACGAGAAATTTATTTTGCATAAATACGAGATTAGAAAAGTTATACAAAATTTAAGAGCTTCTTTAACAATGTACAACATCTAAGAGCGCGTGTTCTTCGTTTATAAATAATGGCAAACAGTTTCAGACCTGTGAAGAAGTTCCCGTAATCTCTAACTTTCTTACCAATTTCTGTGTGCAACACTTTGAAGGTACACGGTTCACGCCAAATTTAATCTGAAATGCAAAGACACAAGTCTGGCGCCTCTAGAGAGGGAATCACACTGTATTAATGTACATAAATTCTACTAGCAAATGTACTTGGTTTAATTGAAGGAATGTCTCCACATTGATAGTTTGTAGAAGTGCATTTCTTGCAACTGAACACTGCCTAGTACCTACAGAAATGACCTGTTGCTTGTAGATACTGTCTTCCTCCGACGAGTTTAGCGCTGGGACCTGAGGTATTCTTGCCATCGGTGCGGGGGCTTGCAGGTAGGTTCTTTTGTTGGTACAGACAAGCCGAGCCGGGCGGAGTGGGATTAGGCCGGGTGCACACAGAATCAGACGCGGCGCGACATTTTGTCTCGTGGTACTTGTCTCCCATTGTTTTCTTATGATGTGGTGCACACAGAATCAGACGCAGCGCAACGGTCGCGGGTAGACACGAGGAGACACGAAGAGACAATATCGAATGACGGCTTGAAGTTCGTCGCGAGGAGACTTGTCTGATGGCTGAAGCGTACTGCGCATTCATTAATAGCCACGGCCGCGATAGCAAGCTTCCTTGTCTACAGACACTATTGTCAGCGGTTTTCCCGCTAGATCTAGCGTTTTTCGGCGTTAGTTTAGCGGGTAAAATTTATGAAATTTCTATTGCTGATATAGGGATTTAACGGGTATTTTTAACACTCTCAGCGGCAAAATAATATAATTTTAGGAGAAACTGCACTTAGTGTCTCGCAAGAAATTTTTCTAAGTCCAATGATGGGACACTGCGCATGCGCAGGACACAGACAAGTAAAGGTGCTACCACACCATAGATAAAGCTAGTGCACTAACGTAACATGTACTTAAACCGTTTTAGCATGTACATTTCACAATAGCTGAGACTCAACATAACAAATGGCGGCAGTTACAGTATATTGCATCGTTTAGGGCCGTTTTCTCCAAAATTAGTTAAACTTGGGATAAATTAAAACCCGTTCAACTTTACTATTCAGTTTAAACATGCTTACATTTTCTCCATAATATCTGGCAGCCCACCCGTTTAAACTAATGTTGGCACTAGATGCTCATGGCTTCTCATGTGTTGGCTACACTGAACAATAACTTGATTACTGATGGCGCGTCAACATGTCAGCCACAGATCAGGATGTCAGCTGTTTAAAAAGAATTAATGCTATAATCAAATCAACGCAAATAAAGAAGGAATGCGTCTACTAGTTTCACAAATAAATCATTTATATCCATGTGAAGTGTTGTCTGTCATTTAATCAGTACTTTTCTTGAATTTATTGGAAAGCATTCTCGATTCCACTTTTCTCTGATAGGCAAGATCGTACAATAACTTGTGTCTTGTGTTAATGTGTATTATCTGATGGCATATGTGGATCCATTTTAATATAAAAATTAATTTCCGTTAGTTTATTCCTTTCCCTCCGAAAATCACGATCTTAATTAATTTCAAGAAGACAATTTCCAGCTTTTTAACGTGTTCGATAACCCACTAAATTAGGCCTACCTGATGTACCCAGGATCTTGATAATTCTAAGGGAAATTGCTTTTATTTTTAACATTGTAGTAGCTATGTGACCTAATCTATTTATGTAATATTCACAAGCCCTAGTTTATAATTGGCTAGAATAGGCAAATGCCCAGCGCAAGGGAGCAAGAAAAAGTATTTTAAGTTAGGATGTTGAAATATTGTTAAATACATGCTCAATAAAAATGAATATTTATAAATAATGTAATAAAAACAGCCTTTTGTTTGGTGAATTGGCACAATTATTGTTTTACATTTTTGTTTGGTAATAGAATGGATGAAGTTAAAGAAAGAGGTTAGGGTGCCAACATTTGCTCTGTCCAGTTTTCCAGTGACCTAAACCCAGGGCCTAAATATTCATAATAGGTTTCATCCTCTTGTATTATTTTTATTTCAGTAAACGGTTGGTTGCACTGTATGATTGGTTTATCGTCCATTATGAATTTTGATCAGATTATCATAGGCTGATTAATGTACACTGTAAGGTCCTGTGTTCAGAAATGTAGAATTCAGAGGAAAAAAAGTAAGAATTTCAGTCCAGTAGAAATTGATTTACTGCTCTATTTAGTTAGTACAAAGAAAGATATATTAGAATGTAAGAAAACCGATACTACAACTTTAAAAGACAGAAAAAGCTTGGCAAGAGCTAGCAGAAAGTTTCAATGAAATTAGTGGAACTGTAGTACGGTAAGAGATTGGAAGATATTAAAGGGGAAGTATGAAAACCTCAAAAAGACCTGTAAAAGTAGATTTTCCGAAGATAAAAAATACACCTAGGTGCAGGTGGAGACCCAAATCAACCGAACTTAATAATAACTTATATTAAAATAAAATATATTATTGGCATAATACAACTTGAGGGGCCACCATCTGTATGTGACTCAGATTGTACTGGCCAGTCATTACTACTCGCATCTGTGGAGCACCCATCTGCAAACATTGGAAAAGCACAATTTCCTCCTGAAATCCAATCAATTCAAAATTCCAATGTAATTCCCTTTCATCTGTGAATCTATACAAGTCTGTAGCTTCTGAATCCCAAGCAGTTGTCGCAGGTGACGATTAAAATCCCACTGATCAGGTAACTGAAGATATACCAATATAATAGTATTTCAGGATAATATAAAAATTAATGAAGTAGAAGCCATTCCATGTAGCAGTCAATTCAGTATTAGGGACCTAAGGAAACCTACTTCCACTCCACTCCTAGTAAAGAAGAAAAGGCCATCACAAGACAGTTCATTGGCAGGAAATAAACTTATGGCATTATGGCAAGAAAAACAAGTTCTGCAGTTACAAAAACAAGCAATAGAGGATCAAATTTAATTCCAAAGGATGGAGCATGAATTTAAAGTACCGGTAACATATACAATATTATGAAAGAAGAACATACAGTGAAGATGAAACTCACGGAACTTTATATAAAAAATAAGGAGTTTGATCTTGAGATGAAAAGAAGAATTCTTGAACTTGATGTTAGGAATAGAGAATTGGACCTTAAAACAAACTGCTAACTGAAATCACAAGATTTTGATGTAGTTATGGTGTTTATTTTGTTCAAGTCTATATGTTCTTTTTTATTTAAATTAAAAAATTTTATCTAACGTATTAAATAACTTTAGGTACCGGTAACTTATATATTTAAAGGCAGTATTCATAACTTCAGTTTTGTAGTGGTTTTTAGTGGTCCTAATATGTTATGATGTCATTTTGATATTTTCATAAAGTCATTCGGTTTATATTATTCACTGTATTAATAATACCATAATCAACATATCACATCAGGTTATCATGCTACTTAAAACAGAAGATATTTAAATTTATGTAGCTTCTTAAGTAATTGGATAACAAGTTAATCAGTAGGTAATTTGACTTAATTCCAATTCAAAACCAACTTTATTGCATAATTGCTTAATTACCAGTGAAGTAAAGTTATAATATATACTTTTGAAAATATCCAAGTTTAACATGAATAATAAACAATGTTACATAATTTATATATGGCTTATTTATAATATAGGCCTAGTAATAACACATAAGAAAAAAACAGTAGGCCTAGGCCTAATTATAACATGACATCAAAATGTTCATAAATCAATTGTTAGTTTCATTTCTAAATATTTTAATAGACATGAACATAATATGAAATATACAGTATATTCCCTCCAGCTAATTTCTTATATGTTAGAAAATAAATACACTGCATATTTCAAGTAATTAGTTACATTATGTCATTGAAATCCGACATTGATATAATTTTGATACAAATCCATATATATTTCAACTTGTAACATCACTGCGTAATTAAAATAAAGTGGAATTTTTACATAAATTGTGACTACACTATAATGTGTTAAAATGTTTGTGTATCAGTAACTTAGTAATATTTTATATAACACAGTTACAGTTAAGTCAGGTCATCATTAGATTCTATATTATGGAGGTTGTGTTGCATCTAAAGCTACACCACACAAGATAATAAGTCAGGTTTAAAAAAATAACAATTTTAGGCTTAATAATTATGGTGTAAGTTACTGGTACTGCTTAATTATCAGTGAAGTAAAGTTATAATATATACTTTTGAAAATATCCAAGTTTAACATGAATAATAAACAATGTTACATGTACTGCAGTGAATAAAACTCATTTTATGTTAATTTAATCTCTTCCTTCACTGGTTCACCAACAAATCATGGAAGTACTGATGGATAAGGTGGTTTCGCCTGACATTATTTTCTGCTACATTTGGGTGATTGTTAGCTGCTTGAGGGAAGTTATGCACAGCGTTAATTGCATCCAACTGGTCATCAGTAACAGGAGATATATTTTCATTCTCATTGCAAGCTATATTGTGCAAAATAGCTGTTGCCGCAATTACACTTTGAATTCTGTCCAATTTTAGTCTGATTCCAGTAGCTAAAACAGGAAATCTTCTTTTCTATACCCCATAGCTCCTCTCTACTGGACTTCTAGTCTTTATGATGGCCTCCTGAAAAAGTTGTTCCTCTGGCGTGTGTGTAATTGTCAGTGGTGTAATAAGATAATTTTGTACAGCATATCCACTGTCTCCAACTAGAATGGCTGCACCAAATTCTCCATCTTCAAATCGCCTCTTAATTATTGAAGAATTAAAAATATGTGAGTCATGAGATGAGCCTGGCCACCTAGCCACAATGTCTCGAATCAACAAGGAAGAATCAGACACAGTTTGCACATTAATTGAAAAAAAAATTCCTTTCGATTTCTGATGATTTCTGAATCTCCTCCACCTGGTGATTGTATTTTCACATGTGTTCAGTCAATTGCACTTATATAGTTAGGAAAACGCCAAATCGTATAAAATCCGTGCTTAACCCTTGCCGTTCCTTTAGGTGTTGTTGGCATGTTGATATAACGCTGTGACAAATGTCCTATAGCTGTAGAAACTTTTGCAAGGACTGAGAGAACAGAGACTGGAATTAGAGTACAGAGAGTGGACTGAGAGGACAGAGAATGATCTGAGAGTACAGAGAGTGAACTGAGAGAAGATAGTGGACTGAGAGGAATGACAGTGGACTGAGAGGACAGAGAGGAGCCTGGGAGGATAGATAGAGCACTGTGGGATAGGGAGTAAGCTAAGAGAAAAGAGGGAACAGAGACAACTGAGAGGACAGAGAGTAGACGGAGGGGACAGAGAGTAGACTGAGAGGAAAGGAAGTGGACTGAGAGGACAGAAAGTGGACAGAGATTACAGAGAGTGAATTGAAAGTACAGAGAGTAGACTGAGGGGCAGAGAATGGAATGAAGGGACAGAGTGGACGGAGACGACAGGGAGAGGGCTCAGACAACAGTGTGTAGCCTGAGAGGATAGGGAGTGGACTGAGAGGATAGGGAATGAACAAGAGGAGTGGGAATGAGCTAAGAGAACAGAGAGTGAACTGAGAGAAAAGAGAGTGGACACAGAGAATGTTGAGTATATTGAGAGAAGAGAGAGTGGACTGAGAGG